>NC_138181.1:24237189-24837189 GCF_964165515.1 Mesoplodon bidens
CCAAGAAAATATATGGCATGTAACCAGAAGAAATACTTAAGACATCCTGCCCTTCGTAAAATTTATAAAATATCTTTGACATAACACAGAGAGAGATGCGGGTAGGATACACACATTCAGACTGCATGAAAATAATCCTATTTTCAAGCTGCCTGAAAAATTAAGTCTTTTAAAAATGTATCCCGCTATGAAGCTAAATTATTCTCTAAAACTTAGTCAATACAGTCAGATATACTACAAAGCAAGGCACCTATTAAAAATCCCTGAGGGACTTCCCTGGTGGCGAAGTGGTTGAGAGTCCGCCTGCCGATGCAGGGGACACGGGTTCGCGCCCCGGTCCGGGAGGATCCCACGTGCCGCAGGGCGGCTGGGCCTGCGCGTCCAGAGCCTGTGCTCCACAGCGGGAGAGGCCAGAGCAGTGAGAGGCCCGCGTACCGCAAAAAAAAAAAAAAATCCCTGAGACGGCTGCCACCCATCAGTTTAACCTTTGTTAATGTAATTAATTTATTAATTCATGTTATTAATTTGTTGAGTGTCTATTCTGTGCCAGGGACCCAGACAAGTTACCCAGAGGCTCCTAATCAGTAACACTGCCCGCAGATTATCTGACTCCACCTCTGTCAGGATTCTTCCAGGAGCAAGAGACAGAAATTTCAACTTCATATGGCTGCAGCCAAAAGGGATTTTCATGAAGCATTTAACCATAACGATGAGACTGGCCAGGGGTTCAAAGCCCCCAGCCCCACCCCCACCCCCCGCAATCTCTCAGCAGGGGCCCCTCCCTCTCTGCTGGCTCTCAGCTCTCTGCTCACGAGGGCTCCAGAAACCCAGCCTCACCGCATGCGTTCCCCGCAGCCCACGCAGCCTCGCTGCATTTCACTGGGTCCTACGCGTACACTTTAGCCAGTCACAGTGGTCACAGGAATGACCTAATGAGTGGCCCGGTGTGAGCCACACAAAAACACACAGTCTGTGGGCAGAGCAGGCGTGGGCCCTCAGTGAGCCCGGGAGAATGCACGGTGAGCAGCCAGAGCCCGGCGCACGGCTACCACGCCCTCTGTTCCCAGACTGTCATCCTACTTCACGCCTTTGTCACATCACTCGCTGTTCAAAGCCTCAGTGCTCCCAGTACTACTGATCAGGGCCTCCCACAGCCTGGCAGCACCTTGCCTTTTCAGCAGGTTCCTTTTTTAATACCCAAAACCATCGCCAAAATCATATAATAGAGGCCACTGATTATTCTCCAAAGACATATTGCGCTACCAGAATCTGCGCATGCGCAGATAACCCCCCTTCTGCTGCTTCCTCCGACAGCATCTACTAGCCTACAGAGCCCGCCTCTTCCATCTTACCCCCTCAAGCACCAGCTTCTGTCCGGACAGAGCCAGTATCAGGCAGGTTAACTGAAGTAGGAGGGTTCAGATCTGGAAAGACTAAAACCCAGCTTGAAACAGACTCATAATCCAAGGAGCGTAGACACACCCATGGGTAGCTATTGGTAGAAAAGTTCATTCCGGTAATCTTGATCTAATTTTCAAAAGTAAGAGGTAGGGCTTCCCTGGTGGCGCAGTGGTTGAGAGTCCGCCTGCCGATGCAGGGGACACGGATTCGTGCCCTGGTCCGGGAAGATCCCACATGCCGCGGAGCGGCTGGGCCCGTGAGCCATGGCCGCTGAGCCTGCGCATCAGGAGCCTGTGCTCCACAACGGGAGAGGCCACAACAGTGAGAGGCCCGCGTACCGCACAAAAAAAAAAAAAAAAAAAAAAAAAAAAGAGGTAAAAGAATGAATGGGTTTATCCAGAATATTCTGTTATGCTAGTTGCACAAAAGGACAATGAAAATAAAGATTCTGAATTGTATGCATGTTATA
Source organism: Mesoplodon bidens (assembly GCF_964165515.1). Taxonomy (NCBI): domain Eukaryota; kingdom Metazoa; phylum Chordata; class Mammalia; order Artiodactyla; family Ziphiidae; genus Mesoplodon; species Mesoplodon bidens. The sequence continues at coordinate 24,239,060 of NC_138181.1, forward strand.
AGGATGTTTAGTGTGTCAGCTTTCAAAGTGAAGAATCTACATATTTCCCCAACTGGCTGGAAAATTTAAGACCTTTCTCCACACAAGAAATAGGTACTTGACACACTTATTTCTACAGATCTACAAATCTCCAAATAATTCCAATAAATAAGGTTATACTCTGAAAAAATATAAGTTGTGGGAAATTTGCTTTTAAAAGAAGAAAAAAGTCAGTCAACTTTCCTATATAGAAAAGGATATTTTTGGGAATCCCCTGGTGGTCCAGTGGTTAGGACTCAGCGCTTTAACTGCCATGGCCAGGTTCGATCCCTGGTTGGGGAACTAAGATCCCACAAGCCGCGCAACACGGCCAAAATTTAAAAAAAAAATTTGAGTTAAAAAAATAAAAAGAAAAGGATATTTTTATCCAGCTTAAGCCAAGGTAAAGGAAATCTCTTGATGATTTCAGATAGCCCTGAATGCCTATAAATGGGCACAATGTTGAGTTCCATCTGCCCATACAATTGTTAAAACAGTTGATTTGGGACTTCCCTGGTGGTGCAGTGGTTAAAAATCCGCCTGCCAATGCAGGGGGACACGGGTTTGAGCCCTGGTCCGGGAAGATCACACATGCCGCGAAGCAACTAAGCCCATGCGCCACAACTACTGAGCCTGCGCTCTAGAGCCTGCAAGCCACAACTACTGAGCCCATGTGCCACAATTACTGAAGCCCACACGCCTAGAGCCCATGCACCACAATGAAGAGCAGCCCCTGCTCGCCACAACTAGAGAAAGCCCGTGCACAGCAACAAAGAGCCAATGCAGCCAAAGATAAATAAATAAACAAATAAATAAATAAAACAGTTGATTTGACTGACATTCAACTAAATTTTAAAAATTCCCTGAGGGGGATAATAAAGCTAAAATAGTAAGTGACACAGACCTATATAGCTACTTAAGAAATGAGATTGCTAGCAATTCTTGGAAAAGACAGAGAAAAGAAAAGGGAGCCCATTTTTGCTCAGGGGAAACTATAAACGTTATGCCAGCAGCCAAGCTCATAAATAAAGTCAGGCACTTGAGAGACTTGCACAGGGCCCATATAATTTATTTTGGTAGGATGACCCTGGATGTGTAGGCTTAAAAGAACATGCGCTGCTGAACAAGAGGACAGTCTCAGGATTTATTTCAACACCACCTTAAAATAACCTCAACCAAAAATACCATTTTCAACAAGCATAAATAAGAGAAAAAGAGGAAAAAAGAGATTGAGAGGAAAACAAATGAAGAACAGATCCTGGGCCCATTGTGACTCAAAGAATAAACCTATGGAACAACCTATTCAAGATAGCTGGCTTCAAAACAATAGTCATTTTGAAAACTAAAATAATATTGGAAGAATAAGACCTAGCTAGGAAGCAATATAGAAGGCAAAGGCTTATCTTATGATGATGATTTTCCTCTAAAAATATTTCTAAAATTCTAAAACGCTTCTGAAGTTGACATATTTTTGACAAAGGCACCGCTAGCAAAGGCCTAAACCATCTACTTATATAGCTCTTTGGAAACTATGGGAAACCAGTTTTCCAAGGGCGAATTGTGCCAAATGGAACTCATTGCTGGTCCAAAGAAAGGAGACAGCCTGGGCACAGAGAGAACCGAGTGGTATACGCCCCTGCCCCTCCCACCGTCTCCTGGCAAGTATCGGTGCCAGAGGGCGAAGGGGTACAGCCTGTCCACGCGGGCAAGGCCAGTTTCCAGCCCATTTACACATTCCCATGCCTCACCCTGGGCTCTGAGCCCCCAAGGACAAACTCTATAATCGGCACCACATTTTCCCCTTTCTCATCTTACAGGACACCCCTTGGGAGCCCATCATTCCCATTCTGGGAAATGACTTTACAGCAGAACGCCGTGCAGACGCAAAGACGTGGAAGCCTCTTCTGAGGCCCAATTAGAAAGACTGCACAACTGTCCTGTCACAAAGAGCTCTGAGGTCCCCAGGAGCCTAAGGACACCACTCACCCAGCACAGCATGTCCCCTCCAGCCTAATACCCAAGACCCGCCTCCTCAATACTGCCTCCCTTTGACCATCCCAGTCCACAGAGGTCATCCTCTCTGTGGATTGGGAATTGCTGTGGCACTTCTGGTCATTACTATTTGAATTGCTGTGGCACTTCTGGTCATTACTATTTATTTCCCATTTATTCTGCACTGCCTTATTACATGCTATTTTTACTGAACCGTTCTAATTGTTTCCCAGAATGCATATTCTCAAGGAAGGTTCTTTTATTTCCAATATTCCCTGCAACACCATGAACAATGCAGGCCCACACTTACATTAGAACTGTGGGAAGAAGGAAAAAGGAGATGCAGTCCTTGGCTTACTGGCATCCTGAAATGATGGACCATTACAATGGTATCAGAGCAACACTGCAACCCCTGGAGGAGAGGCTTCTTGAGGACGGGCACTATGTGCTTTTCATCTTTGTGCCCTAATGCTTAGCACACGCATGTGCTAAAATATTCGTCCAGTGACTGAAAGTTAATAGCACTATGGTAAAAACAAAGTATGTGAGCGCTTATAGGTAGATTCAGGTATGATTAACCAGGAATGCTCTATTATTGAATTTGAATTTTCAGACAAGGTAAGTAATATTCAGTGATGGAAGATGTGGCAAGGACAAGAAACAAGGAATAAAGACAAACAAAAAAACAAAACACCAAACTTCATCTGCAAAGGTGAAAACTAAAACTAAGTGCCATGGGACTAAGAGGTTTTACCTTTTTCTCCATAGCTGGGGTATAGGATGCAGCTACGGTTGAACAAGCAGTCTTCAAAAGCTGCTGTGAACACAAGCCAGCAGGTAAAAACAAAAGCTGCACCATTAAACTAGATTAGAGATTTAAAAAAAAACAAAATAAAACTCGTCTTCACACTGGGAAGACGTTACCCAGGTGGTACAGAAGCTGACAAGTTTCAAGAAACTTTAGGTCATTTTGCTTTAGGTCATAAACTCTTTATGTGATTGCTGTGATTATATAGCTCTTTGTAACATTCTTTATTTGAAAAGTTGAGACTGTGCAAGACACCATGTCTTGCCAGTTTCTGGGTACACTGTAGAACTAAATTTGGAGTGACTATGCAAGACTTTTTTTCGTGCTGTCATTTGTAATGTTTCGCGAGAATCCTTGGGGTTAAAGTTTTGGTTACAATGTTGCTTCACTTTTTAGAGCCTGGTAGTCCTTGCAAAACGAAAATCTGTGAACTTGGTACTAAATCCAGGTATAACATTTTTTTTGGAAGCCACAGTTATATTTTCTTGTAAAGTACTTTTGAATTAATAAAATATTAGCATAAATGTGAGAGCACCGAACCCTAACCACTAGAGTACCAGGGAACACTGGCTTAATTGTGTTAAAAAATAAGACAGATGTTAACTAGACTTATTGTGATCATTTTACAATGTATACAAATACTGAATCGCTATGTTGTATACCTGAGACTAATAATACTGCTATATGTCTCTTACTCCTCAATTAAAAATTTTTTCAAAAAAAAAAAAAGAAGAAGAAGAAAGAAGGCTGTTGAAAGATAGTGAAGCTTGGACCCAGTCACATTAAACCATTTCCTTGATTCATTCATTCAAGGAATCTTCACTGTGCACCTTCACTCTGTGCCAGGCACAGAGTGCTCTGGATGCTGCGGCTACAGCAGTGGACAAGACAAAGTCACTGCCCACAGGGAGCTTGCACTGTTTGGGGGGGCAAGGGAACAGGCAATGACAAATAAGCAAGCAAAGCAAACAAACATATATGCATGCCAGAAGGTGCTAGGGAGGAAACAGAAGCAAGATAAGCAGTTGGGTGGGGAGGGGCACCAGCATGTCCAGGGACTTCCTCTCCTATAAAATGATTGGACATTTCAGTAGAGACCAAAGGAAGTGAGAGAGCCGGCCACAAGGAAATCTGGGAAAACAGCATTCCGGGCAAAAGGAACCACTGCAAGACCCTGAGCAGGAAGATCTTTGAATAATTCAAGGGGCTACAAGGAGGTGGGACGTCTGGACCAGAGTTGGTGTAGAGTGGGGACAAGTTGCCATAGGCAGCTGGGGCCATCAGGCCTTTGAAGAGGATGCTAGGACACTGCCTTTCACTCTGAGTGGGCTGAGAAGCCCACACTGGAAGGTTTACAGGGGAAGAAAGGTAGCAGGATTTGGCAGATAAACCTTCTAAAAGTAGACGATTTTCCAAGGTCTTGACTTACAGTGATTATATCTATATTGCAATATTGGAATATTTTTTGTTTGCTTGATTCTTCCCTACAACGTAAGTTCCATTAGAGGTTCCACTAGAGGGCCTGTCTTGTTCACCACTGGATGGATCTTCAAGGCCTAAAACAGCACCTGGCCTACAGAAAGCACTCAAGGAAGAGCTGCTGAAGGTCCAAGTGAAAGGATACATGCATGAATAGGGTCTTTGAATCGATCCGCTTAGCTCAAGAAGGCAGAACCCCTTTGGTAAACCACCACTACTCATGCAGGCTGAGCAGCTCACTTCCATGTGGAAGTCAACTCCACCTTGAACATTCGAAATAATCTGTGCTTTGCTACATGCCCTGAGGAATGAAACTTTCTTTCAGAGCTTGGCAGTAAATTTCCTTCTCCGGGAATCTGTGATAAACAGTGTTTTAATACACGAAAAAGAGGAGAAAAGTAAACACACAATTTTTATAAAGTTGTCACAGCCTGCCACAAAACGTTAAGTGGGGTTATTTTTAAACTATTTTAAATGGCTGAGGGAGAAAGGGTTGGGCCTATGTCCTGGGAAGTACTTTAACTCCCAAAGGCTTCAACTAGCTGTCCACTAGCTGTCCACCAGGGGAAAGGGCACCAGAAGAAAACAGTTTACACTGTTCCTGGCCTAAGAAATATGGTACAAAATGAGCTTCTCGGCCTCCCTCTGAGTGCAACGGAAGAATACAAAACGGAACCATCACACGGGACAGAGTCACGGAACCCTGGGTGTGTGGTCAAGAGGTTTAATTTCATGCATACTTCACAGCTTGTCCCATTCAGAATGGAAAAACCAATAAAAATAAACTTTAAATAAGGATAAGAAAATACAGGCACATCTGTTCTGTGAAAACAAGCATTCCAGACACTGTGTGCCTGTGGAGATATGACAGAAGTGATAACTAAACCAAATCAGTCAATAATGTGAGTTCAAGTGAGATATGTTGAAATTCACGAATAAATAAATAAATGTCCAAAGTGGACATATGTAGGAGGTTACACAGTCATTCTTGCTCATTCCTCACAAGCATTCAAATATTTCAAGGTATATAATGTCTTAATGGTATCCCTTTTGAAAGCTTTAATGCAGACACCAATGTTACCATGTTACTTTCATCCACTAAAAAAAAAAAAAAGAGAGACTGTTTTCTCAGTTTCTTCCCACATCCACTCCAAAAAGACTCTCCCTCTGGAATCCTGGATGATGTCACTGAGGCTTCTTCTCCAGGGAACTGGAGGCCACGAGAGAGGCTTCCTGAGCAAAACTTGACACCTTACCTAAAATTCACGTGGTTGATGAAATTAACATTTTTATAAAAGAAAAATATGCTCTCAAGTATGGGTGTGAACTAGAGTTGGGTGACAGGAAAGGACTCTTTGTAGAGTGCCTTCAGAGGAAAAACAAGTCAACCCCACTGTAAAGTGAGGAAGTGGATGAGTAAATCAAATGAAATGTTTGGATAAAGAAAAAATTAGTATTCTCAAATTTCATAGAAGTTCTTCCAGCATACAAACCGGTGACCACCTCCTTTTGCAATGATGATGATAATAAAATTAAGAAAAACAGCTAAAGTTTTCTAAGTGCCACGTTATTAAGTGTTTTAAATGTATTCTCTCATTTAGTCTCCTAATGAGTTACAGATGAGAAAATCAAGGCTTTGGGAAACCTCAAGCGACTCATTCAAGACCATATACGCAGCTACAGTAATCAAGACTGTGTGGTACTAATTAAGGATAAATATGGAGATCAAAGGAATAGAACTGAGAGGCCAGTAAGAAACCCAGGCATCTATGGTCCGTGCAACTATAGTGAATTTATTTTCCACAAGGTTGTGGAGATAATTAAAGGGTATAAGATAAGTCCTTCAATAAAGGATGCTGGGACAACTGGAATCCCACATGCAAAAAAATGAACGTAGACAGCTATCTCACACCATATACAAAAATTAACTCAAAATGGATCAAAGACCTACACAGTGAAAATCTTTGTGATCTTGGATTAGGCAATGGTTTCTTAGATATAGCAACTAATGTACAAGCAACCAAAGAAAAAAATAGATAAATTGGACTTCATCACAGTTAAAAACTTTTGTGCTTCTAAGAACAACAAGAAAATGAAAAAAAGACCCACAGAATGGGAGCAAATATATGCAAGTCATATATCTGAGAAAGATCTGGTATTCAGAATATACAAAGACTTACAACTCAACAATAAAAATATAGAGGGAACATATGCTTTTTTTTTTGGCCACACGGCACCAGGCATGCAGGATCTTAGCTCCCCAGCCAGGGATCGAACCCATGCCCCCTGCAGTGGAAGTGCAGAGTCTTACCCACTGGACCACGAAGGAGGTCCCTTATAGATGGCACAATTAAAAATGAACAAAGACCTATAATATAACACAGAAGAAAATCTTGATGATCATGGGTTTGGCGATGACTTTTTAAATACAACAGCAAAGGCGTGATCTACAAAAGAAAGAACGGATTAGCTAGACTTAATTAAAATTAAAAACTTCTGCTTTGTAAAACACAGTCAAAAAATGAAAAGACAAGCCACAGATTGGGAGAAAACATTTGCAAAAGACATTTCTGATAAAAACAACTCGATTGAAAAATGAGCCAAAGATCATAACAGACACCTCACCAAAAACATACAGATGGCAAAATAAGCATATGCTCTATATCATGTGTCATCAGGGAAATGCAAATTAAAACAACAATGAGTTACCACTACACACTGACAGGAACAGCCAAAATCCAAACACTGACAACACCAAATGCTGACAAGGATGTGAAGCAACTGGAACTCTCTCATTCATTGCTGGTGGGAGTACAAAATGGTACAGTCACTTTGGAAGTAAGTTTGGCAGTTTCTTACAAAACTAAATACACTCTTAGTATGTAATCCAGCAATTACTTTCTTTGGGATTTATTCAAAGGAGCTGAAAACCTGTACACAAGTGTCTATAACAGCTTTATTCCTAATTGCCGAAACTTGGAAGCAACTAAGATGTCTTTCAGTAAGTGAATGAATAAACTCTGATACATCCACACAATGGCATATTCAGCACTAAAGAGAAATGAGCTATCAAGCCATGAAAAGATACGGAGGAAACTTAAATGCATATTATAAGTGAAAGAAGCCAATCTCAAAGGCTACATAATGTATGATTTCAACCATATGACATTCTGAAAGAGATAAAATTATGGAGACACAAAAATAACAGAGGTTGCCAAGGGTTGGGAAGGGAGGGACGGATAGGTGGGACACAGAGGATTTTTAGGGCAGTGAAGCTACTCTGGATGATACTACATTGGGGGATACATGTCATTATAAATCTGTGCAAACCCATAGAATGTACAACACCAAGACTGAACCCTAATAACCTATGGGGTTTGGATGATAATGATGTGTCAATGTAGGGTTATCAATTATAACAGAGAGACCACTCTGGTGAGGGATACTGATTACGGGGGAGGCTATGCATGTGGGTGGGGGAGGGGTATACAAAAAATCTCTGTACTTTCTGCTCAATATTGCTGTGAACCTAAAACTGCACCAAAAAAAAAAATTTTAAAAAGTGAAGAATTTGTAGAGATATTGCTCCAAAGGAGATACACAAATAGCCAATAAGCACATAAAAAGATGCTCAACATCATCAGCCATCAAGGAAATGCAAATCAAACAACAATATGAGACCATTTCACACCCACTAGGATAGTCATAATCAAAAAGACAGACAATAACAAATGCTGGTGAGGATGCAAAGAAACTGGAACCCTCACACAATGCTGTTGGGACTATAAAATGGTGCAGCCTCTCTGGAAAACAGTCTCAAAAGATTAAACATATAGTTACCATGTGACCCAATAATTCTAGTCCTAGGTATATACCAAAGAGAACTGAAAACATACACAAAAAACTTGTATATAAGTGTTCATAGCAACATTATTCATAATAAACAAAAAGTGGAAACAACCCAAATATTTATCAACTGATGAATAGATAAATAAATGTGGGTGAATATACACAATGGAATATTATTCAGCAAAAAAAGGAATGACATACTGATACAGGCTACAATATGGATGAATCTTGAAAACGTTATGCTAAGTGAAAGAAGCCAGTCATAATGAACTATATACTATAACATTCCATTTATATACAATGTCCAGAATAGGCAAATCTGTAGAAAGAAAAAGTACATTAGTGTTTGCAGGAGTGTCGGGAGAGAGAAACTGGAATTGATGGGTATGAAGCTGGGTATTCATAATGGGTATGAAGTTTCTCTTGGGGGTCATGATAATGTTCTGAAATTAGATAGACAGTAATGATGGCTACACAACACTGTGAATGTAACAAAAACCACTGAACTGTACGCTTTAAAAGTGTGACTTTTATGGTTATGTGAATTACTTCTCATTTTTAAAAATTATGCCAAAAGTTAAAAAAGTCATATACCTAATAAGGAAGTGGCAGAGTAAGAATTTAAACTGTGGTCACTTGACTTCAGAGCCACACTGTCACCCCCCCACTACCATGCTAAGAGCTGATGTTCATTTGTCAAATTAAGCATAGTTGGAATTCATTCATTCATTCAACAAATTCACTCACTATTTATTCAGCACTGGTTATGTGTTAGGGAATGTTTTTGCTTGGTTTTTTTTTTTATTGTGGCAAAATACACATAACATAAAATTTACCATTTTAAGTACATTCCAAGTGTTGTGTAACCACCACCATTATCCCCAAACTTTTTCATCACTTGAAATGGAAACTTTACATCTATTAAGTAATAACTTTCATTTTCCCTTACCCTAGCCCCTGTTAACCTTTATTCTACCTCTGTCTCTAAGAAGTTGCCCATTCTAGATATCTCATAGAAGTGGAATCACCTAATATTTGAAGCTTTTTGTCTGACTTATTTCAGTCAGCAACATGTCTCAAGGGTTCATGCGTGCTGTGGTATATATCAGAACTTTGTTCCTTTTAATGGCTACATAATATTCCATTATATGTATATACCACATTTTGTTTATCCATTCTTCTATTGCTGGACACTTGGATTGTTTCCATTCTTTGTCTATTGTGAGTAATGCAGTTATGAACACAGGAATACAAGTATCTGTTTGTGTCCCCATTTTTAATACTTTGGGGCATGTATGTAGGAGCAGAATTGCTAGATCATACAGTAATTCTATGTTTAAGTTGTTGAGGGACTGCCAAACTGTTTTCCATAGCAGCTGCACCATTTAACATTCCCACCAGCCACGTCCGAGAGTTCCAATTTCTCTACATCCTTGCCAACACTTGTTATTTTCATTTATTTATTTATTTAACAAGAGCCATCCTAATGGGTATGAAGTGGTAGTCCAGAGTGGTTTTGATTTGCATTTCCCTAATAGCTAGTGATGTTGGACATCTTTTCATATGCTTTCATTTGTATATCTTCTTTGGAGAAATGTCTACTCAAGTCCTTTGCCCACTTTTTAATTGAGCTCCTTGATTTTTTTGTTATTGTTGAGTTATAAGTGTATTAGTTTGCTTTCTGAAAACAGATGAAACCAGAGAAAGCAAAGCAGAACCTTTCATATTACAAAGGAACAATCTAGCATACCTTTAAATATTATACTCCTCTCATGCTGAGAAATGTATTTGTTTACTGTCCATCTTGATAAGTGATAGGCGAAGGTGGAAAAGAACAAAAATTAAACTATTGGGAGTAAATGTATTATTTATGTACAAGACAGAACATTCAATATTCAACTGAAAATAATTCAGTGTTAATTACTCTTTAAAAACAACGAGATCCATAGGAAACTCTGACCTAACATACAAGCATATGGCTTATGAGAAAATTTTCCAGAATGTGTATTTATTGACTGAATTTATTTACATCAGACTATTTTCAAAAGGATTTGAGACCTTTATAAAGTGATAAAAAAGAAAAAAAAAACAGTCCTATTAAAAAAGCATGCCACTCTCGGGCTTCCCTGGTGGCGCAGTGTTTGAGAGTCCGCCTGCCGATGCAGGGCACACGGGTTCGTGCCCCGGTCCGGGAAGATCCCACATGCCGTGGAGCGGCTGGGCCCGTGAGCCATGGCCGCTGAGCCTGCGCGTCCGGAGCCTGTGCTCCGCAACGGAAGAGGCCACAACAGTGAGAGGCCCGCGTACCGGAAAAAAAAAAAAAAAAGTATTGCCATTCTGTAGTTCCTTAAGGGGGTTCCCTGATCCTATTAAGGAAATCGCTTGTATGTCTAACAGGCATCTCAAACTCAGTGTGTCCAAAACTGAGGCCCGGGTTCCCTCTCACCTCGCTTCCCATCTTCCCCTCCTGTAGCTGTTCCTGTCTCAGCAATCCACCCTTCCAGGGCGGGGGCAAACAACCTTGGCGCTCTTCTTAACTCCTCTTTTTCTCTCCTCTCATCTCTACTCTGTCAGTAAATCCTTAGCACTCTACTTGTAAATATATTGTTTATTTCCACTTCCACTGCTACCCACCACCCCCCTCTTTCCAGCTTTGCCTACCCTCCTACCTCCACCCAGTTTATTTTTGCCCAAGAGCCTGCTAACTGTAAGTCCGAGCTCGGATTCCTCCTGGGTACCTCCTCACAGCCAGGTGAGTGTCCACACGTGCTCTGGCCCTGCTCCCCCTCAAAGCTCATCGCCCACGACTGCCCCATCCCTGCCCCTCACCTACCCTGTCTTCCTGCTCCTCCTTGAAGACTCCAAGCACACTCCTACTTCCAGACCCTCTGCTGTCCTTAGGTGAGCGGATACCTTGCTCCCTCACTTCTAGGCCTCTGCTCAAATGTCATTTTATCAGGAAGGCTGTATTATCAGCATATATCAGATAACCACCCTAACTCACTCCCACCAACATCCCTCTCCTTGAATTTTGCTATTTTTCTTCATTGAATTTTCTCCATCACACACACACACACACACACACACAGTGTATATCCCCTAATTAGAAAGCTACCTGGCAGCTACCTGCATTTACACAGTATTGAATGAATAGGGATTCTTAAGGTCTACGACACACCACGTGTTCTGTACCCACACCCGACTCGCACCCGAACAACCAGACTTCAACTAAACTTTTGCTGAACCTACTAGAAGTGACGATTTCAAGAAATGCAGGTGGTTTTGAGGAATGCTGAAAAAACTCCTGCTTAACCACAACTTGGAAAACTAAAGAAAAGGTAACGGCCGCCATTACACGCTAGTGGCGTGTTTCACTGTAACGAACTTATCAGCCTGGCTTTTGAAGTGAGATAGTGTATTTGATTACACAGACTACCTCCCCAATATTGTCAAATATTGGGCAACGGAAGAGACTTTAACAATTGGGCAATAATCTGTCTTAAATCAAAACAAAATGCTGACCTTGGTTCTTTCCATAAAACCAAACTGCAATCATAAGAAAAAACAAGGGGCATGTTTAATAATCCAGAGGCAGCCTCAAGGCAAAAATGTGAGCAGGGCTACAGAAGGCCTTGCCCTGGGAGTGTAAAGCCGGACGGGAGTGAGAACCCAGACCACATTCTCTCCCGCTCTCAACATCCAAACACAAGATAGCGTAGCTGCTGAGAAAACACTTTGCGGCTATACCGTCTGGTTCTGCATCCTCACTCTGCTCCTTCTAAGTTATTTCACCTCCATTTCCTCATCTGTAAAACGGGGATAATAATAACACTTACATCTAATAGAGTTATTTCAAGGACTAATGAATTGAGTGCCTAGCACACAGCAAGTGCTACTGAAGGATTTTCTTTCACCAGTACTATTATTATATGGCTACTGTTACAAACAACCACCAAAAGTATATTCAATCTCGGGCTTCCCTGGTGGCGCAGTGGTTGGGAGTCCTCCTGCCGATGCAGGGGACACGGGTTCGTGCCCCGGTCCGGGGGGTCCCGCATGCCGCGGAGTGGCTGGGCCCGTGAGCCATGGCCGCTGTGCCTGCGCGTCCGGAGCCTGTGCTCCGCAGCAGGGGGGGTGGCCGCGGCAGTGGGATGCCCGCGTACCGCAAAAAAAAAAAAAAAAAAAAAAAAGTGTATTCAATCTCACCAATAAGCAAAGCTCTAGTATATAAATTAATGAGAAACCACACTTCACATATCATTCTCATAAGAATAAAGGAAAAAAGTTCCTCTGCTACACTGGTAAAGCAGACACAACTCTAGAGGAACATCTAGCAGAAGATATCAAAAATCTTTAAGATATATATAGAAATGGAACCCAAAATCACACTTTAGAAATTTAATCTGAGGCAACAGAGAGATCTGCCCAACAATTTAAATTCACTGATGTTTATCACAGTTATTTGTCCTAGTGACAAAATGGAAGCAAATTAAATATCAAATATTAAGTGATAATAAACTTGGTTAAAAGCTGTAAAATGCCTGAAATTTTAGTCTGCTTGCAACCTAACAAGTCAGCCTGTCACAGTTTCATGGTTGCTGAGGGAAGACACAAGACTCCTGGGTCAGAAACAAAGGACTTCATTACTCTCTGCACACCAGGAAGCAGGAGCTCCATGTCTGCATCAGGTGCCTACACCCACCCCTCCCCACCTCCCCAGTCTGAAACAGCAGCCCAGTGGATGCTGCACTCAGAGCAGCTCTGTGTCCCAGATGAGGAAACTCAGAGCTTAGAGCATCATACAGGCCAATCTTATAAGAGCTCTGCTAGCAACCCTGACCAACCTTGGGCCCCGAGGAAAATGCTGTCTTTATTACCCGGACAGCAAACAAGTCTGCCCTTTGCCCAAGGGAGAAACTATTTCTCTCTTCCAAGGCTGTTTACTATAAAATCACCCTTGAAAAGATAATTTCAGAACAAAAGAACAGAAATGTTTACGACCCACGGAGAATTAACTGCCTCCCAACACTAAATAACTTATAATGCATCCACACAATGTGAGACCATGCAGTTACAACAAATCGCTTTTCAGAAGAATGTTTAATAAGGTGAGAAAAATATTTATGGTATACTATGACATACAAAACACAGACTCTCACCCCCCAAATTACACACACACACAGGCACAGAGAGACAGAAAGAGAGAGGGAAAACAAATGTAATTTTGTTTTATAACACTTTTCCATCTTTATATAAAGAAAAGGGCTCACAATATACAAAGTTAACAGCAGTTCTTCTTGGGTACTGAGATTATGCATGGATTTATTTTCGTTCTGCTTTTTTGAACTAAATTTTCTGTAATGCATTATCTTTTTAATCAGAAAAAAAGGGCTTTTAAAAAATATATACATGGGCTTCCCTGATGGCGCAGTGGTTGAGAATCTGCCTGCCAATGCAGGGGACACGGGTTCGAGCCCTGGTCTGGGAAGATCCCACATGCCGCGGAGCAACTAGTCCCGTGAGCCACAATTACTGAGCCTGCGCGTCTGGAGCCTGTGCTCCGCAACAAGAGAAGCTGCGATAGGGAGAGGCCCGCGCACCGCGATGAGGAGTGGCCCCCGCTCGCCGCAACTAGAGAAAGCCCTCGCACAGAAACGAAGAGCCAACACAGCCATAAATAAATAAATAAATATTTTAAAAGAGGCAAAATTCCTTTTAAAAAAATATATATATATATACATGGATATGACATCACAAACACAAGTGACAAAACAAAAACTGGGTATGGTGGACTTTGTCAAAATTCAAAACTTTTGTGTTTCAAAGGACACCATGAAGACAGTGAAAAAAAACCTGACAGAACGGGAGAAGACATTTGCAAGTCATATATCTGATTAGGAACTTATATCCATAATATATGAAGAACTTTTGCAACTCGATAATTAAAAAAGACAAATAACCCAATTAAAAAATGAACAAAGGATCTGAATAGAAAGCTCTCCAAAGAAAATATACAAGTGGTCATTAAGCATATGAAAAGATGCTCAACATAATTAGTCATTAGGGAAATGCAAACCAAAACCATGATCAATACCACTTCACACCCACTAGGATGAATAAAAGAGACAGACAATAACAAGTGTTGGCAAGGATACGAAAAAACTGGAACCTTCACACATTGTTGGTGGGATCTTAAAATGGCACAGTCACTTCCAGAAAACAGTCTGGCAGTAAAATATATATACAAATATATATACATACTGTACACACACAAAAAAACAACAATTATTGAAATGGAGAAAGATATAAATAGATAATTGAGAAAAGTAATAAAATAGTCAACAAACATATTTTTGAAAATGCTTCAACCTCACTAGAAATAAAAAAATGTACCATGAAATAACGCAGTGCTATCCCCCCTTTAACAAATATTTTTTAAATAATTAAGCAATGGAAAGACACTATGCCCTATTTCTGAAAATTGATATAATATTTTTGGAAAGTCATTAGGCAACATATATCAACCATAAAATTGTTCATCTTCCATGACACAGTAATTCCATCTAGGGCTCTAGCTTATATGCAAATAATAATTAATAAATAAGATATTCTTCATTATATTATTGGAACAGCCTTATGGGGAAATGGTTAATGTGATAATGACATTTCCATAGGATAAAAAAAATCACATAGTCTTCTAAAAGCATGTTTTCAAAGACCACAATAAGGTAAATGAAAAGGAGCACACTACAAAATTGAATTGGGTGATCCTAAATTTCTAAACAAGCAAATAAAAAGTGTGAGTATTCATGCAAAGAAAAAAAATATCAGAAGGAAATATACTCACATATTAACAGTGGTTAATTTCCATATTTTTCCTATTAAGGAATCAAAAGTAAATACACTTTTATAACCTGAAAATGTATACTTTTTAAAATAAAGATGAAAGAGATAACACTTAGTGCCGATGGTATCATGACAGTGAATGACACAGAGAAAGCCAATCTTCTCATGACTCTATTGATCTCTATCACAAACAGATCTTGCAAATGACATCACTATTTTCAAATGGGGGTATGGAATTTTGAGTTATAAACTGGTGAGTTTGACATTAAATCTAGGCAAGATTCTAAAACGGCTTCTTTAATGGAATTTTGTATGAACCTAGAAAAGAAAACTATCAGTCAGCAGGAGGATTCACTCAATCATTTGCAGGCTACTTCAGTTTTTTCTTTGATGAGCTATTTGGAGAGGTGATGGAAGCCAAGTTCATCAAACGGTAAATGGCACCAAGCTGAGGGAACTAGTGTATCTGGAGAACCTGAGAGATAAGGGCGAACTTAAGCTACTAAGAAGTCACATCTGCCTAATTTAGTTTCTTCCCTGGATAAGATCATGGATGAGGTAATAATAGAGGGCAAGGCTGTTAAATAGTGGATGGTACCCGACTGAGAGGAATAGCAGATGTGTATCAGGATCCAAAAACAGTGTTAGGGATTAAGCAAGAAGCTAAATCCAATGAGATAATATTGAACAAAGCTAAGTGTAAGATACTATCATTCAAGGAAAAGGCAGGGGAGACTTGACTTCACAGCTCAATGTGTGGAGACCACTTCAGGGCTCTCTTCCACAGTCAGCTCACCAGAAGGCCACTGAGCTGTGGCTCCGTGATATTTAAATTTAAAAAATAGTTAGCAAACTTTACTCTCTCCCAGTTCAACAAAACCTGAAGTAATCATATACTTTTTTAAAACTCATTGAGTAAAGTAACCAGGATATAAAGGGACTTAAAACCAAGCCACTGGTTGGTTGCCAGAAAAGCAGCGCTAAACCAACTACTTAGGTGAGAGGGAAGGATTATGGAGGTGGTGGCATCCTAGGAAATCCTCGAAGGGCCATTTCCTGGGATGAGGATTGATGTATTGGGGAACATCCCAGGGGACAGAGCTAGACACAATTACTAAAAACTACAGTGAGCCAGATTTTGACTCAATATAAGGACAACTTCCTAATGGCTAGAGCTGTCCATGGTCACCGTGGATTGCCAAGGGACACAGCAAGTTCTCAGCGTCAGAAGCAGGGAGCTCGGCTAGCTGGGCACTGGGCTCAGAGGAAATTCAAACAGGATTCTAGTCTATTCTCCCCTCAGATGCCTGAAACACCTTCACATCTTTGCTAACAAGAGTCATCCAGACTCTGCTTAAGACACCTGTAATCCTTCAAGAGATAAACGAATTTCTTTTCTACAACAGGCATAATTGTGGTAAAGAACTTCTCTATATGGAGCCAAGACCTTCTCCTCCGCAGTCCGTTCATTTATGCTCGCTGGGACTATAAAGGGTTTTTCTAAACCCTGGACCATAAAGAAGCTTTCTAATACTGAAAGATATCACGTAATGAGAATCCTTATATGGACTGTTCCTACTCTCATCATTCCATTCTGGGCAATAATTAATTAAGAAAACTGTACCAGGTATTTTCCTAGGGGCACAAAACCCACATCCCTATGAGTGGATACAGTTTAAGCAAACCCTACTCAAATGAATAATATGCAACCATTAAAACAATAAATAGGGAGATGACATCTGAATATAAAATATAGATACAGGGCTTCCCTGGTGGCGCAGTGGTTGAGAGTCCGCCTGCCGATGCAGGGGACACGGGTTCGTGCCCCGGTCTGGGAAAGATCCCACATGCCGCGGAGCAGCTGGGCCCGTGAGCCATGGCCGCTGAGCCTGCGCGTCCGGAGCCTGTGCTCCGCAACGGGAGAGGCCACAACAGTGAGAGGCCCACGTACCACACACACACACAAAAATATATATATATATATATATAGATACAAAATAATGGTGGGCAAAAAATTCAATAAGAGGGGCTTCCCTGGTGGCGCAGTGGTTGAGAGTCTGCCTGCTAATGCAGGGGACACGGGTTCGAGCCCTGGTCTGGGAGGATCCCACATGCCGCAGAGCAACTAGGCCCGTGAGCCACAACTACTGAGCCTGCGCGTCTGGAGCCCATGCTCCGCAACAAGAGAGGCCATGACAGTGAGAGGCCCGTGCACCACGATGAAGAGTGGGCCCTGCTTGCCACAACTAGAGAAAGCCCTCGCACAGAAACGAAGACCCAACACAGCAAAAATAAATTTATTAATTAATAAACTCCTACCCCCAACATCTTTAAAAAAAAAAAAAAAGTCCTGGTGCAGGTAATGGCCAAAAGAATTCAGAACATGGCAAATTAAAAAAAAAAAAGTCAGTAAGAGAGATAAAGCATGCTATTTTCAACTATATAAAAAGGGCATATTATCACAAATTAGAATTAAATATAACTTCATCTCATTAGGTTGTTTTTCTAAGAAATTGTTTAAATGTATAACAATAAAAATCTATACTCCCTTTTGATGTAAACCTACCTCTTCACCCGTTTAAACAATTAGTCCTAACGTGCCTAGGTTCTGAATACTACATAAATCATTCTAGATTATTAGATGTATATATAAGGAAAAAAGATTTAGTTGTATAATATGTAAGATGTCCTCATAGTTTCCTCAAAAATGAAAGTTACTATATGACCCAGTAATTCCACTTCTAGAGATACACCCAAGAGAACTGGAAAGTTATGTTCTCCCAAAAAAACAAGTGTGAGTGTTCATGTGCAGTGCTATTCATAATAAACAAACAAGTGGAAATAACCCAAACACCCATCCACTGACAAAAGGATAAACAGAATGTGGTATATCCACAAAACGGAATATTATTCTGCAATAAAAAAGGAATGAAGCACCAACACCTACTACGAGTTGGATGAACGTAGGAAGGGTTATGCTAAATGAAGCAAGTCACAAATGGCCACAAATTGTATTATTCATCTATACGAAATGTACAGAATAGGCAAATCTAATAGAGACAGGAAGCAGACTAGTGGCTGCCAAGGGCTGGAGTAGGGAATGAGAACTGACTACTAATAGGTACTAGGTTTCTTTGGGAGTGATGAAAATGTTCCCAATTAGACAGTGGTGAGAGGTACACAACATATAAATATACCAAAACACAATGAAATGTACACTTTAAAATGGCTAAATGGTGAATTTTATGTTATTTTAATTCTGTCTATTAAAACAATATATAATGACAAAATACATATCATTATATATATGCTATATATTTTATAAAATATACTGACATCCACAAGTACTTAATACTATTAGAAGACTGACAATATGGTACCTAGCATGGGTACAATGCACAAAAGGCCTGGATTACTAAAGAAAATATTAAAAACTGAAGGGCTGAAATTAAGAATTACTCATTCCTTCTATTATCCAATTCTTAATTTA
Organism: Mesoplodon bidens; assembly: GCF_964165515.1. Taxonomy (NCBI): domain Eukaryota; kingdom Metazoa; phylum Chordata; class Mammalia; order Artiodactyla; family Ziphiidae; genus Mesoplodon; species Mesoplodon bidens. The sequence goes on from NC_138181.1 coordinate 24,257,542, forward strand.
TTTACTGTGTGCTTACTTGGTGCCAGAAACTATGTTAGGGGCTGTGGATACAGGGGTGAACAAGATGTGATCCTCACCTTCACAGGGCTCCTGGTCTAAAAGGGGAGCTTGACATGAAACAAATAATCACTTGCATATATATAAAACATGTATGTAACAAGGGGCATAAGGTGAAATATGGGTTCCATGACAGAATATATCAATAACAGGCAGCCCTGATTTACATGGAGAATTGGGAATACCTTCCTGAGGAAATTATATTTAATGTGAAACTATGAAGGTGAGAGATTTAGGCAGGTGAAGAGCGGGGATAAGAGTATCCTCTGGATGGAACAGCAGTGCAGAAGTCCTGAGGCAGAAAAGAACCTGTCACATGTGAGAAACCCACGAAGGCTAGTTGTGATCAGAGGGTGGTGAGTAAGAAGACGACTGTCACAGAATGAGGCTGAGAAGTAAACATGGGTCCATCCAGGCAGGCCACTCTGGGGATTCTCACTCTATATCCTGGGTACAAAGGGAAGCCACCCAAGAATTTCAGCAGGGAAGTAACATGACCAATTTGTGTCATAAAAGCATCACCCAGGTTCCCTCTGTGGAGGAGGGGTTGGAGAAAAGCAAAGAGGAACCAGTTAGGAGGCTGTGAGAGTAACGGCCCAGACCAGGGACCGGGGTGGAAAGGAACAAAAGGCATTTTCAAGGTCTATTTGGAGTTTTGGAGGTCAACACATATTCTATTTTACAACTCAAATTTATATGTGTGGGAAAAAAAATGTCTTCCAGAAAGACCAAAGCATAAAAAGTAGAGATTACTTCACCAGGTTCCTAGACACGTTAGCATCTATCCGATACTAACCCAAACCCTACAAAACACTTCAAGTTACTTCTAAAAGCCCTGAAGGCTTTATATATAACTAAGTAACACTTGAACCCAAATTATCCCTAAGCTTCTTGCAGGGTTTTTTCTTACCAGCAAGTTTTCAGAGTGACAGAGAAAACCAGACAGAGAAGTAGAAACAAAAAGTTCACTGTGATGCAATACAGGTAATGCTTGGTGTCCTGACTTAAACCCAACTGCAAACTAGCTCCTCCCTGGAACATTTTTTTTTACTTATACAGGAACCATTCCGGGAGAGAAACAACGTGCTTGGTATACGCTCTGTTAAAGGCTTCTGTTAAACACACACACACACACACACACACACACACACACAGCAAGAAAGATGTGCAAAGCATCCAGATTATTCATGGGTATCTGTCTCCTTACACTGCACTCCAGAGCCTGAAGCAGAGTACAGAGGCTGTGGTGGATATCGCACAGCTTACAAAGAGTAAATGAATGACTTCACTGTAATAGGAAAACAACTGTACATTATACATGCATTTCCTTTCCTCTTAAAATAAACCCCTGCCAGCCACATGGTAAATACACTTCAAACTTGAGTGTATACCCCTCACAAGCCACCTAAAACATGAAATCGTACAATATAAGACAAACTATCTATTCAGCACCCCCAGAATATAATGGAAGCCCAAAACAAAGACGAATATGACCATCAAAAATTATACATTTTACAACACAAACTCTGTAAGTAGTACAGTCCTTTTTCATTTATACTGTGAAAATTAGTATTGCACTTAAAAACGTAAAATGAAATTGTTTAAAATATCGAATCACTATGTTGTGTAACAAGAACTAACACAGTGATGTAGGGCAATTACACCTCAAAACAAACAAACAAATAAACTCATAGAAAGAGAGACCCAATTTGTGGTTACCAGGGGGGCAGACTGGAAGAAGGTGGTCAAAAGGTACAAACTTCCAGTTATAAGATAAATAAGTACTAGGGATGGAATGTATAACATGATAAATATAATTTACACTGCTGTATGTTATACATGAAAGTTAAGATTAATAAATTCTGGGCTTCCCTGGTGGCGCAGTGGTTGAGAGTCCACCTGCCGATGCAGGGGACACGGGTTCGTGCCCCGGTCCGGGAGGATCCCACATGCCGCGGAGCGGCTGGGCCCGTGAGCCATGGCCGCTGGGCCTGTGCGTCCGGAGTCTGTGCTCCAAGACGGGAGAGGCCACAACAGTGAGAGGCCCGCGTACCGCAAAAAAAAAATTAAAAAAAAAAAAGACTCAGCTCTTTTAAGAAGCCTTCCCTCACCCTTTATGGTAGAGCTGATCCTCCATCCAGTGCCCTCTCTGCCCACTGTCCCTTGTACACATCTCTCTCCAGATTTACAACTGACTCCGTTCCAGACCAGGAGCTCCCTGGTCTGGAGCTTCACAGAGCTCACACAGGAGTTTCTCACAAGAAAGGTTCTCCAATGCTTGTGGAATGAAATGAGTGAACCCCCCCAACCTCTGTAGTTTTTAATTTTTTCCACCTGCCTTATCCTAAATGTTCATGACTCGCAACTCAATGAAATTTCAGACAATCATCCATTTCCCCCCATTTCTTTCTGTTTCCTGATAGAAGATTTATGGTACAGGGTGTTTATGAAAACGGGTTTTAAGAACAAGTGAGAATATTCCTTGATGTTCAGGTTTGCACACATGGCTTTGTAGAGAATGAGTTTGAATAAGGATGAGAAAAGGCCTTTACTCCCAAAATTCATATTCCATAGGAAGAAAAGCACTCAGTGTCACGTCACCCTATCACTACGGACATTCACATCAGACATCATTTTTATCAAGAGCCCCCTTCATCACGACAAAGAAAGGATGCCCCTGTCAAGGGCAGAGGGAGTTCATGAGTTAAATTCCTCATTCCAGAATAAATTATTTAGCACCACTTAAACCCTGAAAGCTCTGAGCCACCTATCTCGCGGTTTATGGCACTCTCCTCTAAGTTTACAATTTCCCGATTGTGAAGCAACAATTTAATTCCACAGTGCAAAATCAATACAGCTTAACTTTACCGTTGGAACTCACATTATGTGGCAAACTAAAAAGATTTTATTCTTCCACCGACATAAGACAATTGTAAAGCTGCCTTTATAAAGAGGAACCATTCCGGAATTTAGGAATGAATTTTTCTTACTGGACTTTGCACAGCAATGGCCCCATGAGATGAATACGATCCCTGGGGCCTCCTAAGTTCCGCCCACTCAGGCCCAGCTTTGACTTCACTGTCAGGACCTAGATTTTGAACAGGAGATCATCCCGGAAACGCAAGGCGCTGTAGTGGTAGTAACAAGAGACAGCCAACAGGTTCCTGAAATAGGTTTTGTCCCTAGTTTAGGGTTTTTATCAGGAATGTCGATCACCTTTTTCGCTCTAAATTTTATTACTAGTACAACCATGAATAGTAAGGTTTGGTACAGGGGTCAACGTTTCCAGTGTTATTTAACTGAAATGATCTGGGATCAGTCGCTTTTGTTGAGTTGTTAAGAGCTGGTGTTGTTTAAAACAGACCAGTGGACGAGTCTGTAAGCTGCAACCCACTGGGAAAGGCAAGAAGATGGAAGGATTGATAACATTCAGTCTACAGCGAACACTGATCATCTGTTCGGTGCAAGGTCCACTGCAGCTGATAGCCTGAGGACCAAGAAGCAGAAGGGCGGGTTGGGCGGGTCTGAACCCTTAGATTCAACAAGCTTCCCGAGTGCATTCAACGCACCTGCACGTAACTCGTTTCCCTGCACCTGTTATTAGAAAGGCTTGTTTCTCTTTCAACTGCTCAGAGCAGCCAACAGAAAAAAAAAAAAAAAAATTTTAAGCAGCAACCTAGTGCTAGACCAGAAGGGAGCGTTTATCAGCCTATCAGCAGCCCCATTACTCTACAGGCAGTTGGGGTTCCCTCCCGTCCAGCCCTCTGTCCAGTGAGCATCCCCAAGGACAAGAGGTTAGATCCAGCAGCAGCCAAGGCTAGGCCTGTGAGGCAGCAAGAGGAAGCCCAGCCTCCCGGCGAAGCGGGAGAGGCTCCGGCGCCGCCTCCTCCCTCGCTCGCTCGCTCGCGGTGCCAGTTCTGTCTGCGCCGGACAGGGAAGCCGGGCCTCCAGCTGGCTCAGCATCCTTCCTCTCGCTCCCGCTCTCCCTCCTCCGCCCGCTCCCGCTCTCCCGCCTCCGCCCGCGCCCGCAGCACCAACCTTGGGCGTGCGGATGTGCTCCATGGCGAGCCCGCGTCTGCAGGCCCCGGGCGGGAGACGCCTCACGCACCTGCGCGCGTCTGCAGCGCGGCGGGAGGGACGCGGGGAGGGGGCTTCACGCCCGGGAGCGGGCGGGTCTCGGGCTTTGGCTCCGCCCTCAGGTGCGGCGGCGCCCGCGCGAGGCAGGCGTGCGGGGCTCGGGGCGCCCGCGCGGCCCTAGAGCGCGCGTCTCTGCGCCACTGCCACCTGCACCGCCTGTCGCCGCCCCGCCCCTTGCCTGGCTGGGGTCGCGGGAGCCAGAGCCGCCCGCTTGCTCTGAAGAAGGGCAGCCAGCGCGAGACTGTGGGGTTACTGTTACCCGAGACACAGTGGGGGCCTTGCGGTGGGTGTGGCCTCTTGGAGGAGAGATGGGACCAAGCGCTGCTCCACACCGCCTATGGGCTTCCTTCCAGAGCGTCCCAGGATAGGTGGGACTTCAGGGTGGGGCAGGAAAAAGGCTGCCACAAACACTCCAGATCCAGTGTGGCCTCTTGGGCCCTGTCTGTATATTTCACCACAGGCGGCAGAGCATTTGGGATGAAGGTGGAAATAGCAACAGAAAGTGCTGTTAAGACAGGCATCTCACATCAGCCTGTGACTTTACCATTGGAAGAGACACTTTCCCTTGGCACCGTACTGGATGCTCATTTGACATCTTCACGTAGCTCTAACTAACTGAACTGGAAGATATAGATAACAAAGCATCCATTATAAAGCATCATTCTTCCATTTATGATATTAAGAGTAGTTGTTGCCACTGTTAGTACTAAGCCATTTGGAAAAGCCAAAGGGAAGAAATGCGCGCCACCCACCCCCGCCTTTTTTTCTTGCAAACCTGTGTGTAAAGGTTTACCATAACTAATTATTTCATAAAACTGTTCATAGTTCTTAGAATAATATCTATCCAAGTTTTTCCTAGCTCTTACTCATCTCTCTTTTACCTGGATTGTAAATTCTTTGGCTGCAGACATTGGGTTTTTTAATCTCTTTTTGTCCAGTGCATGGTAGGCACATTGCAACCTTCCAAATAAATGTTTATTTAATCAATACAGTATTGCATTTTTTAAATTTCCAGGTCCCCTTCACATATCTTTTATCATTTCATCCTCCTTTCAACCTGGGAGGCAATTAGGACAAGTTCAGTAAACTGATGTTTGCATATGGCAAAACTGACCCAGAGTATAATTTCTTGTTACTAAAAAACACCAGGAATAGCGTCAGGAGCACTCTGGTTCCAATTCAGCCTCTGACCTCATTCCACTTATTAGGATAAGTTAACATAGAATAAGCTAGAAATAAAATAACAATAGGGAAAGAAATCTCTGTAAGTAAACATTTGGGTTTGATCTAACAGTTCTCTGAGGAATCCTCCTTGACTTGACCCCCAGCCCCGATCGCTATCCAGCTTATTAGATCACAAGCTGTGTTGACCCCAGACAGCCACTCTGCTCTTTCTCACTTTCTCTGCACTGCCTCGTGCCCCCATGTTTCACTGCTTCTCTGAACCACCACCCAGTGGGGCAGAAGAGATTGAACAAAGCAGCAAGAGCTGGAGGGCAGTGGAGTGAGAGAAGCTAGAATACATGTTGATCCTAAGTAGGGCAGAAAGTGAAACCAGCCATTCATTTAGTTAAGAATCATTGATATTAATTTACTGATGGTCATGCACAAGGTACCCTGGCAGATGCTGGGAAATTGAAGGGAGACCCAGAGGAGGAGGATACCAAGTTCCATAACAGTGATATGGATAACACCAAGGAAGTGAAAAGTAGACCAGTAAGATGGCAACAGAGCATGTGGAAATGCCAAAAGTAGCCTCAAGGAGATTGACCTACTTCCTACATTTTCCATGTTAATTATATGGAAAATAATAGGTGAACTCGGGATCATATACTTAATTCCTAAAGTTTGCTACTGTTGCATTTGTTATGAACCATGGGTCATTTGGATAAATGTTGCACCTCTGAGTGTTCACAGAGCAGAAATCTCTCCATCTGGCACCAGAACCAAGAAGTAAGAAGGGTAGAAAAAAATGTATCCTTCTAACACCACATAATTTGCAGAGGGATCCACATCCATATTTATACTACATCAATTTACTTTTTACACTACAGATTGACTTTGCCCAGTGGGTTGGAAAATGGCTATTTTTTTTTTAAGCTAGCACTTGTGAATCCTGGATGGAAAATTCAACAAAACTATTTTCACCATCAAGCAAAATATCAGACAATAAGGTTAAGACCTAGTTACCTGCATATTCATCAAACTACTTCTTCCCTTGACAGCACACAGTATAGTTGTCCTCATTTTATCTTTAGTGCTCATGTTTCAGTGCTTTTCTACCTCTGTGAAAATGGTAGATATTTAATTCTCCTTTCCTTCACGGGCACACAGGAGACGATGCTTCCCCGCCCTATTACTGTTGGGTGGCACCATGGACCAGGGCTGTGTCACTTTGAAACCAAAGTTCTGCAAAACCTCTGTGGCCCTCCAGCTTTCTCTTCCCTTGTCTTGTTATTTGGAGATCTTATCTTGAAATTATAGAGAAAATAATGATGATAAATTCACTCTGAGTATATACTATGACTGTGGCCACAAACTATTCAGCATTAGATGGACGTGAAGAGAAAAATAGGCTGTTTCTCCAAGTCATTACTTGGCAGGGAGCTACTCTGAAGTGTCACAGCAGATTCTTTTGAGTGAAAAGAACAGCTTTTTGTAGTGGTGGTCGTTGCATGAAGCCACTGAGATTTAGAGGTTAAGTTTTGTACCTACCCTCGCCTATCCTGACATTCTAAAGAAGGGACACTGAGAGTCAAACTAACATACCTTCTGTGTCTCTGATCTTCTTTCAAGGGGGTTGATAATGTCATTGAAGAGATCTGATGACACAGGTCATCTGCCAAGACCTCAACTTTATTGTGTGTTACCACACTTCTTCTGCAGAACCTCTCCTTAAGAAATTTTTATCACACAGTCTAGTTGCAAATAATATTATCATAGGAAGTTTTAAATCCAAACTTGATATTCACTGGGAACTTCCCCAAATGCTGTGATCTTCAGTGGCATGAGGAGATTTGGATGCTTATCAGCACTTGCAAGACTTTTTCCAGAATTCTTACATTTCTCCTGAGGCAACTAAAACTTCTGATTTGGAGTGAAGCCAAGAACTCTTTCCTCAGGAGGGTAGTATTGCTAATGATTACAAACTCAGTAAAATCCTATTCAGCACTACTACGCCTCAGCGCTCCATGGGGATGAGTGGAGGAGGGCACCCATCTCTATACAAGCCGAGCCTCAGCTAGAAGCAGGCTAGATACCCAGTAGGATAGAGTTAGAGCTGCATTTGGGGTTCTGCCTAGAAAAAATAACATCCTCACCTCCAGGATTTTTATAAAGCCAATGATGCCAAATACCAATGTCTTCTTTGGCCTCGCCCTATGCCAGACATAGAGAATAGCACTCTGTGGATTGCAGGCAGCTCTGCCCTTTTTCTAGAAACCAAAGGGGACACTCTGGACCAGCATAAAAGGAGCTCTTACTCTATGAACAGGCAAGGTTTTAAACTAGACTCGCCTATTTTGTTCTCCCTCCAAGAAGGCACGTCACTCAGACACAAGTCTGTATCCTCAGAGCACTTACTGTTTATCCCTTCCCACTGCTGACCCTTCAACCACCATTTTGATGCAGACAATTCCCATGGCAATATTGCTAATCCTAAATTCTCTCCATACCTCACATATTATATATCCATCCACCTGTTGAGTACCTCCACATGGATGTCCCATCAATGTCACAAACTAGGTAGGACAGACAGGCCTATAGTCAAGTCACAGATGCAGCATGTGCTAGCTGTGTGACCTTGAACAAGTTTTTGACCCCTCTCAGCCTCAGCTTTCTTACCTGTAAAATGGAGATAATGATAATATCTGTATTAACTTTCTTCTTCTCAAGCTGAGGAGTAGATATCTATAGAGAGAGAGATATCTCTACATATATGATGTTTATTACATTATTTCCTGTTTATTTGTATATGCCTGAGGTAGTCCAAAATAAAAAATAAAATGGATAGCAAAACATGGGGCATAATTACACCTCCTTCTTAGGATGGATGTGACAATTCAGTGAGATCGAGCATATATTTTGTGACTAATATTTACTGAGCATTCTCTGTGAGCCGAGCACCAAGGATAAAGTGTGAACCAAAGCAATCACAGTCCTGCCCTCAAGGTGCTTCCGTCTACTAATATCAGCTACGATTATTATTATCATTGTCTTCTACCTGATACCAAACCTCCTCTTGACGTCATTATTTCTTTGGTTAATCTCAATCACTCAAGTTCAGAGCCTTCGAGTTGTTTCTGGCTTATGTCCCTCACCGGCCCCCATACCCAGACAGATGCGGATTCCTCATCCACAACTTTTCCTCAGCTGACCCTTCCCCTTCCTTTCTCACTGCCTTTGCTCTAAGATCCTCATTGCTTCTTCCTGGCTGGAATATTAGCCTCTGCTGCCAGACCAATCTTCATGAAAAGCAACTCTAATCATCACTCTCCATCTTAAAAACGTTCAGGTGGTTTACAATTGCCTTTTAATTAAGTACTATCTCCTTATTCTGTCATTCAAGGCCCAGTCACATCCTACCTTTCTCTTTCTCTTTTACAAACTCAGCAAAGTTAAGTCACTGGCGCTTAGTAGGTGCTCAATAAATATTTTTTGAATGTATCACTTAGTCAACCAATCACTTTCTATATCCTGCATTCACTTACCTTTATGTCTTTGTTCACACTATTCCTGTGTATCAAATCCCCTAGGTTCATTTCAAGATTCACTTCAACATTCCCTCCAAATGCAGTTCTTGCAAAATAACTCTTGTCTGTTCATTCCAATAAGCAGAGATCGTCATAAGCAGTTGATTTTCATCTGGACGTGCAATTTTATGCATCTCTGTCACAGCTTGTCCACAGGGGACCTTAATCAGTCCCCTGTTCCAAGAACCACGCTGGGTCACTACACTGACAATGTCATGCTGGTCGGATGGAATGAACAGGAAGTTGCAGGGGTCCAAGATGCCCAAGATAAAGCACACTTGTGTCAGAGGATGGGAGATACATTCTGGGGAAATTCGGGGTCCTGCCATCTCAGTGAAGTTTCTAGGCATCCGCAGCGGTGAAATAGCTTCTCCAGCATGAAAGGCAAGTTGCTTTGCTTTGCAGCCCTCTAGCCTATTACAGAGTTGGCCATCAGGCCCACCAGCTCTGAGTGGGGCCTTGGGTAAGAAAAGGGTCTCCAGCTGATTTGAGTTGTGGTGGAAACAGATCTATGACAGTGGCTTTTTGACCCCAGCAGATCCAAATATGAGGAGGTGATAAACATTAAATGAGGTCATAAGGGTGGGGCTCTAGTCCAATAGAACTGGTGCCATTATAAGAAGAGGAAGTGATCTCTCGCTGTCTCGCTCTCTCTCCCTCTCTATCATATGAGGATACAGCAAAAAGGCAGTCATCTGCAAGCCAGGAAAGAGAGCTCTCACCAAAAACTTGGGGGACCTTGATCTTGGAATCCCCAGCCTCCAGAACTATGAAAAATAAATTTCTGTTGTTCAAGCCACTCAGTCTGTACTATTTTGTTATGGCAACTCAAGCTAATGAATACAAATACCTAGAGTGGTTTGCACTGATCCCAACTTGATACAGATATTTAGAACAACATAATTTATGAAATGTAAATATTTCAGGCTTCAGAAACTTAGGAATATAGAGGCAATCACATGAATATTAATATCTAAAATCTCAACAGCCCTAAGCCTCCATCTTCATTATATAGAGTCCTCTTCTTCCTAATACTTCCAGAGGAACCAACGTGTATGCACAGCCAGTCCTGGTGGCTCCCTGCTGCATCGCTAGCCAGGGCAGGATCCTGCTGCAGCAGACACAGTGAGAGGCAAACGATGCTGTTGCTCTTCACCTGCTGCTCTTGCTGCTGGAAATCTGCTGTTCTCGATGCCAGGGAAGCTGTAATGCTGCCTCTATCTTCTGATTCAAAAATCAAACTTGCACTCAGTTTGGAGGATTTCTCACATCAAAGATGTTCAATATTCCAGAGTATGAGAGGTTTTTCCTTTCTCCACCATTGTTCCACTCTGGATCTTCGACAGCTTCATTCAGTGCCAATACTCAACTGAGACTTCGTCCTATTGTAGTCCGTCACCGCCACTGTCAACACTGCTACTCTGTGATCATCGACACCTACACTGCTGAAAACAGGCTCTTCTCAAACTTTGTGAGATTGTGAAGCCGCCATCGCACTCCAGCGCGGGACATCTGCCCATGGCAGATATTCTTGTGAAATGAAAGGTAAGACCTTCTCATGAAGCTCATTTAGGGTTTGTCCATAGCAGAGCTCCTGAGTTGCCAAGTGTCAGAGTTCACAATCTGTCAATACGTGGACATTGCCGTTTTCCACCAGGCGCAGAAACGGAATGTTTCTGAGATCAGTCAGAACCTTGGACGCAGAACCACCACACTCCCTTTCCGACATCAAGCCCTGATGCTAGGACGTACCTTTCATTTTGATCCCGTTTTCAGTCGTGATGAATTTCTCTCTCTTTGCATGGAGTTAGGTTTTGTGGGGCAGGTTGATATCGTCACAGGCTCCCTAATTCTTCAGATTTTCGCAAATATCTGTGCAGCATTCAAGTTTTTGTAAATTCAGGATGTTCTTCAGCTCCCGTGAAAATAACAGTATTCCAACGGACCCCGGGGGGACAGGATTCTGCCTAATCCAACAATCTGGAAGCATCTGAGCCCTAGCTCCAGTCCACCCAAGACTCCCTGTCACGTTTTGGTTGGTGAAACATTAGAAGCAATAAATATCAAAAAATAAACAGAATTTTGGATTTCCCTGGTGGCGCAGTGGTTAAGAATCCACCTGCCAGTGGAGGAGGCATGGGTTCAAGCCCTGGCCCGGGAAGATCCCACATGCCACAGAGCAACTAAGCCAGCGCACCACACTACTGAGCCCCTGTGCCACAACTACTGAAACCCGTGCCCCTAGAGCCCATGCTCCGCGACAAGAGAAGCCGCCGCAATGAGAAGCCTGCGCACCGCAACAAAGAGTAGCCCCCGTTCGCTGCAACTAGAGAAAGCCTGCACGCAGCAATGAAGACCCAACGCAGCCAAAAATTAATTAATTAATTAATTAACTTTTAAAATAAATAAATAGAATTTTAAAATAAAATGTGGTCTGGCTGTATATGAAATTCTGTATGAGCTTGAAAGTTTTTTTCCCAAAGGATACTTAACGACATAGAAAGATGCTCATAACAAAATTTTAAGCCAAAAAGCCAAGTACTAAACTGTATATACAGTGTGATCTGAGTTGTGTTTCAAAATGTGTGTGTGTATATGTGAAAGTAAAGAGAGAAAAAATAGAAGAGAAAAACACAGGCATAACAATTACATCTGGGTGTAGATTTGTGGGTGATTATAATTTTGTTTTTTTATATTTTACAAATATTTACATTGCACATTTTAATAATTACAAAGAATGCATACTTTAAAAAGGTAATTTCAAATAGAAAAATAATCAATAATCACGTCATAGTGTCAAGAGTCAAAGCAAATATTTTTGTGGAGAAAAAATTTATTTTGTTTTTTTAAAAAGACTACTGAAGAGTTGAGAGAATTTTAAGTGTATAACTAAAATTTCAGGTCAAAAATAGTCTTTCTGAAAAGTAATCATTTTTAAGGATAAAATCTGGCTTATTTTCCATAAGGAAACAATAAAAACAATATCCCAAGTGTGTAACAATAGCTGGAAAAAGAAAAGAGGAGGGCGCTCCCTCCTGAGTTGTAAGGATTTTGGCAATGCTGTTTTTACAACCAAAAAAAAAAAAAAAAAAAAAACCCCAAAGATTTTTCTATGAAGTATAATCAAGCTTGGAGGAATGTTCTGTGCTTCAAAGCCAATGTTCTATAAAAAAAATTACTTCACTGACTTTAACTTTTAGTAAAAAATCTGAGCTGTATCTTTGGTGTTTGGGTCATATGTAATTAATAAAACCTTATCTTAATCCCCTTCTTTTTAAAATTTAGATGCAGATGCTAAGTATTGGCAAAATATATATGAACATAGATCTCATAGCCAGGACAATTTGAGACTCTTAATAAACAGATGTAAGAGTTGTTCTTGGGTTACATTAGGGTTTCTTGTGGAGATAATGAGTAATTTTGAATGCTGGCTCTGCAAGGGAATTTTTCCATCTCTTCTTTGGCAGAGAGAATATTTTTGTAAACAAAATCAGTGAACAAGATTTGTGCAAGATGGTGAACTAAACACGGATTTGATCTGGCTCTAACTTGCTGAGAACCACCTATGTTTGCATTTGGATTTGGCAGACGTGATTGACTGTCTTGCCACGGCAAAGACAAGCCTAAAGAGTTTGAACACGGCACAAGATAGGAACCCCATCACCTGCAGGTAGAACAGATCACATTTATTTTCAGCGTTTTGTTCCTGATCATTTGGTCATTTTTCAAGGAGTCTGCATGAATAATCGCCAACTTAGGAATGAATTATCGTCCAAAAGTCACATTGTAAGAAGGTTGTTTGGTTCTCAGATTTCACAGACGATGACTAAATTTCTGGGCCATTCCTCAGAAGGGTCTGCAAACAATGGTACTAGTCGTACTGCTACTTACACTGTACTGAATTTCCACATATGACTTTACATCAAAACGCATAAGGAACATTGCATTTTAGGAATAGACCTCCTCCCTCCACCTTAGAAGCAGGAGGGGCCACTTCCACAAGCCCCAGAGCAGCCTTAAGTGATGGGGTGCCAACGGAAGTGACTTCTCTTGAAGACCAGTATCTCAACTCTTTCCTCTTTACATTTTTAGGTTAAAGAGCACCTGGAAGTCATAAAGCTCTTTAGGTTCTGTGGTCTTTGCAGACTATGAAACAGTATTCCATCAGGATAGATAGAGGATTACACATATGTAACTGTATGTGTGGCTATTTTTGCAGTCATGTATAGAATATCTCAACCATGATAATGTGTCAATAAAAGATCTGCTTTGTAGGATGCTCCCAAATTTTATGGTCATATTTGTTAGCAATTTGTTCATTCCTTTTGGTCTTGGGAATAGCAAACACAAAAGATTTTAAGAACATTTATAGGAGAAAAAATTTAAAGAGATAATTCCTTTTCCTGAAAATTGAGAAAGATTGATCTTATTCCATTTTAATTGATGGTATCCTGGTCCAACTTTTGAAAGCACTGTTTAAACTCTAAAAGTCTGAATTAAAGAACAAAGGAGAGTTGAGAGAGGTAGGCACTGACTCAACAATGATTTCCCATGACCTTATATTAATGACCACCTTTGTATGCCCAGGATCCCTGAAAACCAAAGCAGGACACAGACTCCCAGTTGACTAAACAATAGAGCTTCCCTGACTAGAAAGTTTTAAAAATCACAAAATTCCCTAATAGTGGTATAAATGGATATCATTCGTCTCTTTTCAGGATACATAACACATATGCTAAACACCAAAAAGCAGGACAAGTACATAGAGACAAAAAAATTTTTTAAGTAATTTCGTATCTCAATTCTAGTTTGCTTGAGTTACTTGAAGTGGCATCAGCATGGAACAAAAGCAATTTCTTTTATTCTTAGGAAGAGAAGCTTACTAGGAAAAAAAACACATAAGATTGAGTAAGAGAATGTGACGATGCTTGTTGACTCTACTGAAGTATTTATTGAGTGAAAACTGAACACCTGACTCCTTTGTGCTTTGAAGGAGGAAACAGCTGGCAGAAGCTCTGGGAACTTCCCTAGGCTTTCGGATCTCTGGAGTTTCGCCAATCTAATTTCCAATCTTTAATTTTAAAGATTTTCCATTTCTACCATTAGTGCCCTTCAACTGTCAGTCCTGAGCTTCAACAACCTATTTCTAGCATTTTGTACACTTTGTTTCTTTACATTTTCACTCACTATTTAATACATACTTGATAGGCTTAACTTCAAAAGTCCATGTTTCTAACTCAGCTAAACACCTGACCATGACTAGTTACTTACATCTGCTGCAATTGTCATATCACTAGTATTATTTTTCTATTACTAAGTATTTAAAATAATGGCAAAATGTATTAAATATTCAAATAATTGTACAAACTCTCCTGGACAAACCAAGAAAACAACATAGTTTAAAATACTATGCCAACTGGCCAGCAGGGTCAGCATGAGACACCTCTAAGTCTGTGTTCATCACTGAATAAGGAAAAGTTTACAATCTGCAACTTGGGGTCATCATTATGGAATATACAAAAGTGCAGGTTGTTTTAAGTCATGTAGGTTATTTGTAAGTCAAGGTATTCTCTTTATTCCTTCACCTCATCCTTTAAGTAACAAAGTATAATTCTATTTTCTGAAAAAAAATTAATATCAAACTTTTCATTCGAATACTATGGAGAGTGAATAATACCTCAATATAAATTTATCTCTATAAATAGAAGATAGAAAAATATACGTACACACACACACACACATGCACACACGTGTTATCTGCACCAAGAGGGCTCACTTCCAATTGTAGAGAAGTGCATTTGGTGCCACTGAGATTATTAATAATTTCCTCAAATTGTTTCTCCTACAACATAATGGGAGGCACTACCCAAGAAAATCACTTCATTTTAATCTTTTTGAGCTTAAAATAGAAAGAATTTTCAGTTAGCCTAGGAAACTCTAAAACCAATTATACGCACCGCTAGTGTTTTGTATTGTTTAATTAGTTTTGCTTAATTTGGTTTTGCTTTCTTTTACCTTATCGAGAGGCATGATAATGGGGTGCTTAAGAGTATGGGCCTCTAAGGTCGGCCCGCCTGGGCTTGAATCAGGCTCTCCACTTACCAGGGGAATAAGCACTTCCTAGGCTTAATCTCTCTGTGCCTCAGTTTCCTCACCTGTAAAATGGGAATTAATGACAGGGTTGTTGTGAGGAATCAGGGAGTGGTGAATTCAAAGCAATTGGAACAGCGCCTCTCACCTTATGCCCTCGAAAACCCCTCTTCTTGGGCCCAGCTCCTCCTCCACTTCATTTCTCTTTTTTTAACTCAAAATAGGCAGAAAGGAAAACACAGCATTTCTCACTAATGGGCACTATAGGGGTATTTGGAGTGGGACCATTAATTCCTGATGCAAGACGACCCACAGAGCATTTGTTGTCCTTGATCTCTGGGCACCAAATGCCCGCGGAACACCCAGTCATTGTGACGTCCAAACACAGTGCCCCTCCCCAGCAATATTTACAAATGCCCCTTCATTTCCAAATGTCCACCTGGGTTAAGAACCCCAGTAGATACTTACCACTTACTTTCACAGATGTCAGCTGAAGTTTAAGGGGAAAATACGGAAAGGATGGTAGATGAAACTGACAACAGTAACATTAACAACTACAATTTGTTGAGTCCTTACTATGTGCTAAAGCTTATAAGAGATCCATAAGGAGAGGAAGGAATGAAGACTTAAATAACTAATCTGGGTCACAGACGTGTCAAGGTGATATCAGAATTTTTTTTTTCTTTTGCGGTACGTGGGCCTCTAGCTGTTGTGGCCTCTCCCGTTGCGGCGCACAGGTTCCGGACGCGCAGGCTCAGCGGCCATGGCTCACGGGCCCAGCCGCTCCGCGGCATGTGGGATCCTCCTGGGCCGGGGCACGAACCCGTGTCCCCTGCATTGGCAGGCGGACTCCCAACCACTGCGCCACCAGGGAAGCCCGATATCAGAATTTGAATTCATGGTTCTCTTACCCCATACCTTGTGCTCTTGTTCAACAGCTAGATAGCTTACTGCTTTAAGTCAACTAAGTCAGCTGACCCTCAGACAGCGCCGTAAGTTTGACCAAAGACCAGATTTTATGCAACGTTAACACACTCATCTTTATGTCTATACGGTAGACCTTGAACAGAGATGGTTTTGCTCATCTTGAGCCTGGACTCTAGACTTTAATGATCAGGTAGAGTTCAAACAGTTTGTAGATAGATATAGATAACAATACCTGTAAGAATTCCTATGAAATCCACAAAAAGTGTATCAAGACTAATTGAATTCTCAGTCTGTAAAGTAAAAAGAATATAAGCCAGAAGTCTCTGGGTCTTTCTAGCCTGTGGATGTGACTTCCATGGGCTCACTGTCTCCATTGGCCCAGACAGAAATTCCTGTCTCCAGAAATGTTACCCCCAGGCATGTCCAGACATTCCTAGAGGCTTACTGGATACACCCAGGAACACCTGTTCTCCTCAAGCTCCACTCCGGCTTCTGTCTTATGAGAACCCCACCTGGGGGACACCTCCTCATCACCACTGCTACCATCAATGAGAAGGTTAACATCATGCCAAGGAGTTGTTTCCTGGCACCTCCAGGCTGACCGTTTAGAAGGGCAGGAACCATGCTGGGTTTCTCACAGACATGGGCAGGATGCCTCTCTCCCCAGCTCTGGGTCACATTCTTCTGAATTGCAAAGCAGCTCTGTTTGAGTCCAGAGTCCACAGAATTTCCCATGAACTCCTTTAGTTAGTGGCTCACCCATCTTTCCACCGGTGCTCAAACCTGTCTGATGAAACAATGTGTCCGTCACGATTTCCACTGTCCTTGCCTCTAAAGAAAACAAAAGTAAACCCCCTTATTTTGGTGGTTAACTTTATGTGTCAGCTTGACCAGGCTAAGTTGCCCAGTTGTGAGGTCAAACACCAGCCTACTTATTGCTGTGAAGGCAATTTTTTTTTAGCTGTGGGTAACAGTAGACTTTGAGTAAAGCAGATTACTCTCCGTAATGTGGGTGGGTCCATGCAATTAATTGAAAGCCTTCAGAGGAAAGACTGAGGTCCCTAAAGAGGAAGGAATTCTGCCTCCAGGCTGTCTTTGAACTCAAGACTGCAACGACTCCTGCTGGAATTTACAGCCTGCTGGCCTGCCCTGCAGATTTTGGACTTCTAGCCCCCATGATCACATGAGCCAATTCCTCAAAATAAATCAATCCATATTTAGATTTAAAAATAGAGAGAAGATAGATATAGATATGAAAGATACATAGAATACATATAGGATAATAGAATGTCCTAACAGGATAATAGGATAGAGAATAACAGAATATATATATATAGGATATTAGGATGATAAAATAAATATATAATGATAGATATATATAGCCTATGATGTCTTCTATATATTTTCTGTATATATCTCCTATTGATTCTGTTTCTCTGAAGAACCATGACTAATACACTTAGCAGCTTACAGACAACCCAAAAGTACTTGATCATAGCAACTTAAAGAGATGCTCAGATGACCTGCTTGCAAGGTCAGCAAACCAGCATTGATCGAAGACCATGCTAAGGTCCTCTGGAGCACTCTTTTATGTGGTAGGTAATGATTTGTAGGAGATACAAGGTGGGTTAGGGTATCAGTCTCGGTTTCTCTCACCTAGGACCCTAAACGAGCTAAGGGGATACCCACTGCTCTACCTTGCACCGTGTTGTTCTTTCCCCACCCAAGTGGCACAGGGGTATCTGCTTCTTCAAGAACAGTCCTACCACCACGATTTCTAATTCCACCACAACTGTAATTAGCTAACCTTTCCTGACTGTTTCCTCTTTCACCCAGACGTCAGCTGGGATATACTCACTCTCTGAGATGAAATTAGCTTAAACCCACAGTCCAGGCCCCATGAAAGTCCACATTTCTGCAGAGTTTTACATGAGGAGGAAAGTCAACACAGGTTCTAGGGTCCTGTTGCCTCTCTTCCATGGTCTGTCATCTTAGACTTACAACTCAGTTTTTCCTGTATTTCTACATAAAACAACTCAAACCAAATATTTGAGAATATGTAGATAATACTGAGGATATATATTTTTTTAATTTTTAGGATTGCTTATGTCACATCACCCAGCACAGTACTACCAATTTGAAAACACCTATTAGTGTAGTGAATATTACTTGAAATATGAATTGACGTTCCCTTTCCTTCCATTTCCTTTGACCATTATCTTTCTTCCAACTACTCAGGCAGCTATAATATCTTTCATGTGCTCTTAAGAGGAGGTCGGATAAAAGCTAGACCCCAAAAGCCCTTGAGTAGCAGAGAGTTGAGCTGAAAGCCACAATACCCGGAAAAAAAATGTTTTCTCAATTCCAAAAACTTAGCTTTAATTGTTAAGATCCAAAGCCTGAGGGAGGAAGACATAAAGTTTACCCTCAAACAATATATGGGGAGGAGAAAGATGAAGAGTCCATATTCAGCCCCTCAAGAAGAGAATGAAAGACTTTTCTTGTCGAGGGAAAGAACTTCAAAGGGGAGAGAAGAGCAGGAGTGTGAGTCTGTGAGTATTTGGTGCTCCTGGACCCTGGCCTCACTCCCTGCCTAGGCTGAGTCCAGGTGGAGAAGACAGCTGGAAATCCAAGATGGGTTTAGAGAACCCAAGGCAGGAAAGGACTAGATCTTCCCTCTCAAAGCATAATATGGGAAGTCTGAGAGTCTCTTAGAGAAACTGGCACCAGCAAAATCTGAAAAATGCCCAGACAGTTGGCCCAAGGGCAGCCTCAGGGGCTGCCATGGTGATATGGGGACAGCAACACAAATTTACTGTGGCCCCTGAAAGGGGGGTGGGAGTGACACTCAGGCCAGGGGACATGAAGGAATCTGGGATCTATGCCCCAGTGAGCAGGACCCAGAGTGGCCTGCATTCAACAGATCATCAGGAGGGTTATTGGGAGGACAGTGGTCACTTCAGCACAAGCAGCAGGACGTGCATCCAGAGGCTGGTGGGAGAAGGTGCAGCTCAGAGGCTGCCAGAGATGGATACGGGATGATTGAGGACCAGACATCCTCTTCCCCTGACCTGGATGATTGTTAAAGTCACTTCATTCTGGAACTTAGGTCACCTCCTGGGCAGAAAGGAGGGAAGAGTTGAGGAAGAATAGGAAATGATTGAAGTGATTTGATAGCCATAATCTGTGGAGTTTCAACCCTAAGTATCTGAGCTAACACTGAATCAGAAGATTAATTTGTCACTACCCATTAAAAAGGGGACTCAGAATTTAGTTCAATTATAGAGAAATGAAGAAAGTTCCAATTTTGCATATCTGTGCAATATATGAGGAAGGTGTATACAATTTTTGCTGAAAACATCAGGCATTCCTGCTGTTGAAGTGCCATGGCATTCACTCTGGGGTTTCTCACTGGCCCTTCACCCAGCCTTTCTTCTTCCTTCTGGATTTCTCTACTCACATTCACTTCTCTGTTCCTTTCCACCCAGTTTGCCTTGGGAACTCTAAGTTCTGCTTCCGCAATGTGCAGAGCAAGTCAACACCAGCTCCTAATCTCATCACACACAAGCCAGGTAAGTCTCAGGTAACATGAAGCATCTTTCCATGGAGCAAAATCCATCCCTAGAAGTCACTTAGGTTATGAATGGCATCTTTCTCCTTTTACAGCTACGTACCAGTAACGAGCTAGTTGCCTTATGTATGTCACCTAACGATAACGCAAGAAAACGGAAGGAGGCTCAGAAAGAAACTAGAAGGAAACATAGGCCAGAAATTGCACGGGAAATGTTTGCACCCTGCTCCCCTGTTCTGAAATCCTGCCACTGTATTGCCAATATTCCTAGTCTTTGCTTAAGAAGTTGCTTAGGGCTTCCCTGGTGGCGCAGTGGTTGCGAGTCCGCCTGCCGATGCAGGGGACACGGGTTCGTGCCCCGTCCGGGAAGATCCCACATGCCGTGGAGCGGCTGGGCCCGTGAGCCATGGCCGCTGAGCCGTCCGGAGCCTGTGCTCCGCAACGGGAGAGGCCGTAACAGTGAGAGGCCCACGTACCGCAGAGAAAAAAAAAAAAAAAAGAAGTTGCTTAACTTCCTCGAGGATGAGGTCTTGATCATGCCATTTCTTCCAAAGGCTTGGATTCCTTCCAGCCTGCTCCACCTGATTTACTGGTGAATGAAACGGCAGATGGGCTCTGTGTCTGCAGCCAGAGAGCTCATTATCTGCCTTCTCATTTTGGCAACTTGCTCAGGGGTACAATCAACCTCACTGCCTTTGAGGCCTGAGGGAATCTTTTAATTCCCCTCTAATGGGAACAGTCATTTCCTGCTCTGAGTTTCAACTGAAATTTGATCAGGAACATTTCCTGTGCATCTCTCTGGGAGCAGTAGCTGATGGGTGGTATTATTGTTTAATTCCTTCATGTCCCCCCTCTGTGGACTACCAGGGTCACCCGGAGCGGTGTTCCTGCAACCGTCTCTGAGGAAAATGACTCCAAAAGGGAGTTGATTTATGATAGTTCCCAACCAATGTTCTCACAAAATAGAGAGGGGGAAAGAGCGTTGTGTAAATGCATGGAACCACACAAAACACGTCACCCTACACTGAAAAATAGTGTGTTTGGAAATGCCTAACAGCTCATGAAAAGTAGACACTTCAAATATTTTCTCATTTCTAAAAAGACTAAAGAATAGAACACATTGCATTTATCCAATTATCATTACAATTGGTAATCCAATTATCATTACAAATTTTATCTATTTCAAGATCGTTTCACTCTGAAAATTAACAATTTTTGAGAGCTTTTGAAAACAATCATAGTTAGAAAAATAATCTTTCATAAGTTAATAAACTGTGCTATGATAACTAGGCAGTCAAGTAGATTAAACTCAAATCCAACTTGATTTCTCTGTTTTAGAAACCCTATTTATCAACTATACTCAAATAGAAAATAAAAATTAAATTAAAAATAAATAAAAAAATAAAAACCCTATTTTCCCCAGGTAGGCAAGTTTTTTTAACAATCAAAAATCAATGTAATTTACCGTATTATTAGAAAAAAACTCATATAGTCATCTCAATAGATACAGAAAAATCATTTGACAGAAACCAACATCCATTCCTGATTTAAAAACAACAAAACTTGGGCCTCCCTGGTGGCGCAGTGGTTGAGAGTCCGCCTGCCGATGCAGGGGATACGGGTTCGTGCCCCGGTCTGGGAGGATCCCACATGCCGCGGAGCGGCTGGGCCCGTGAGCCATGGCCGCTGGGCCTGCGCGTCCAGAGCCTGTGCTCCGCAACGGGAGAGGCCACAGCAGTGAGAGGCCCACATACCGCAAAAAGAAAAAAAAAAAAAAAAAAAAAAAAAACAAAAAAAAAACAAAACTCTCAGCAAGCTGGAAATGGAAGGGAACTTCCTCCATTTGACAAAGGGCATCTACAAAAAACTACAGCTCATGTCATACTTGATAATGAAAGACTGAAAGCTTTCTCCCTAAGATCAGAAGCAAGTCAAGGATGTACACTCTCACCACTGTCGTTCATCATTGTATTAGAGATTCTAACCAGTGCAATAAGGCAAGGAGAAGAATTCAAAGATGCCCAGATTGAAAAGGAAGAAGTCAACTTCTTTATTTGTAACCAACATGATTTTATACACAGAAAATCCTATGGAACCTACAAAAAACTATAAGAACTAACAAGTAAGCTTAGCAATGATGCTAAGGGTACTTAGTACAAGTATCCTTAGCAAGGATAGAAGATCAATACAAAAATCAATTGTATTTCTACATGCTAGCAACCAATAATTGGAAATTAAAAATAATACCATTTACAATATATTTAAAATGTTAAATAGGGATAAATCTAACCAAAAAAAATGTGCAACCCCTGTACACTGTGAACTATAAACATTGCCGAAGGAAATTAAAGACCTAGATAAATGGAGGGTTATACTGTCTTCATGGATTGGAGGACTTGATATTATTATAATGTTTCTCCCCAAATGTATTTATAGATTCAGAGCAATCCCAGTCAAAATTCTAGCAGGTTGTTTTTGTCTAATTCACAAACTGCTTTTACAATTCACATGGAAATGCAAAGGACCTAGAGCAGCCAAAACAATTTTAAAAAATAAGAACCAGTTTGGAGGATTTATAGTATTTAACTTCAAAAGTGTAAAACTACAAGTAATCAAGACAGTGTAGTACCAGTTTAAGAATAGACAAATAGAGTAAACAAAATACAGGGTCCAGAAATAGACCCACACATATATAGTCAGTTGATTTTCAACAAAAGAACAAGAGCAATTCAGTGGCGAAAGGATAATCTTCAGCAAACGGTGCTAGAAAAATTGGATATCCACATGCAAAAATAAACTGTGATTCATATTTCACATCATTCACCTCAAAATGGATCATAGATTTAAAACTATAAAACTTCTAGTAGAAAACATAGGAGAAAATCTTTGTGACCTCAGGTTGAGCAAAAGTTTTCTTAAAGATAACACCAAAAGCACAACAATCCATTAAAAAAAAAACATAAATTGGACTTTATCAAAAATCAAGAAACTTCTGCTCATTGAAAGACATCTCAAGAGGGTGAAAAGACAAGCCACTGACTGGAAGAAAATATTTACAAATCACATATCTGATAAAGGATTTGTATCTAGGACTTCTATATAAGACACTCTCAAAACTCAGTATTATGAAAACAAACCAAGCAATTTTTTAAAATGGGAAAACAAGACATGGAAACAACCTAAATATCCATTCATAAATGAATAGGTAAAGAAAATGTGGTACATAGACACAGTAGAATATTACTCATCCGTAATAAAGAAGGAAATTCTGCCATTTGAGACAACATAGATGGACCTTGAGGGCATTATAGTAAGTGAAATAAGTCAGACAGAAAAAGACAAATACTGTATGATCTCACTTCTTTGTGAAATCAAAAACATCAAACTCATAGAAACACAGAGTAGTTGCCAGGAGCTTAAGGGTGGAGAAATGGGGAGATGTTAGTCAAACGGCACATACTTCTGGTTATAAGACGAGCAAGTTCTGTGTGTCTAAGTTACAGCTTGGTAGCTATAGCTAACAGCACTGTATTGTATACTTGAAAGTTGCTGTGAGAGGAGAGCTTTAATATTCTCACCGTGACAACAAGATGGTAATTATGTGAGATAAAGAATATGTTAACTATCCTTATAATGGTAAGCATTTCACAATATAGGCATGGAGCGAATCATCACATTGAACACCTTAAACTTACACAATGTTACATGTCAATTATATTTCAATAAAACTGGAAAAAAATTTAAATTTAAAATGGGCAGGGCTTCCCTGGTGGCACAGTGGTTGAGAGTCCGCCTGCCGATGCAGGGGACACCGGTTCGTGCCCTGGTCCGGGAGGATCCCACATGCCGCAGAGCGGCTGGGCCCGTGAGCCATGGCCGCTGAGCCTGCGTGTCCGGGGCCTGTGCTCCGCAACGGGAGAGGCCACAACAGTGAGAGGCCTGCGTACCACAAAAAAATAAAAAATAAAAAAATAATAAATAAATAATTAAAATGGGCAAAAAAATTGAACAGGTACTTCACCAAAGGAGATACATGAATGGCAAATAAGCACATAAAAATATGCTCAACATGATTCGTCAATAGAGAAATGCAAATTAAGCTATAATGAGATATCACCTCACACCTACAAAAATGGCTAAAATTAAAAAGACTAACCATACCGTATGTCGGCAAAGATGTCGAGCAACTGGAATTCTTATACACTGCAGATGGAGATATAAAATGGAGCGAACACTCTGGAAAACTGTTTGGCAATTTCTTAAATGATTAAACGTATTCCTTCCATTTGACTCAGCCTTTCTGCTCCCAGGTATTCATCCAAAAGAAACAAAAGCATATGTCTACACAAAGATTTGTACATGAATGCTCATAGCACGCTTATTTATGAGACAAAAACTGTAAACAATCCAAACAACCCAAATGTTCATTGCCAGGTGAATGGATATACAAATTGTGGTATAACCATACAACTGAATACTACTCAGCAATAAAAAAAAAATAGAGCTGTTAATTCATGCAACATGCATGAATGTCAGAATACTTATGCTGAATGAAAGAAGCCAGACTCTCCCCCGGCAACACATACACACACATACACACACACACAAAGAGTAGACACTGTATAATTCTATTTATATAAAATTCTAGAAAATACAAACTAATTTATACTGACAGAAAGCAGATCAGTGGTTGCCTGGGGATTGGGAGGGGGTTAGTTGGAGGGGGTGGAGAGGAAAAGAGTAAGGGATTATGAAGCGTACAAGGAAACTTTTGGTGGTGATTCATTATCTTGATTGTGGTGAAGTTTTCATGTATGTCAAAGCCTATCAAATTGTATACTTGAAACATGACAGTAGGACATGTCTATTACAGCTCGGTAAAGCTGTCACACAAAACCCTTATAAATGATTTTAACTTATTCGATTAAAGAAAATCTGACTTTTTTCTATATCCTATATTTTAAAATTGAAAAAGTTAAGTTAGGGCTTCCCTGGTGGTGCAGTGGTTGAGAATCTGCCTGCTAATGCAGGGGACGTGGGTTCGAGCCCTGGTCTGGGAGGATCCCACATGCCGCGGAGCAACTAGGCCGGTGAGCCACAACTACTGAGCCTGCGCGTCTGGAGCCTGTGCTCCGCAACAAGAGAGGCCGCGATAGTGAGGCCCGCGCACCGCGATGAAGAGTGGCCCCCGCTTGCCACAACTAGAGAAAGCCCTCGCACAGAAACGAAGACCCAACACAGCAAAAATAAATTAAAAAAAAAAAAGTTAAGTTACTTTTGGAAATGTTTCAAGCAATCACTTTATAAGGACATTTACACATTTGAATGGTATGACTGAAAATGTAAAACTGCACAGTGAGACCTCTCAAAGGCAAATTTGTGTGAGCAAATGATCCCAAGTGGTTCAGTGTCACCAGGTGCCATATAGAGTGCTATAGGCGAAGTGTTCAAAGACTTTGTCTTTAGGGACTCAGGAGATTTGACTGTCCCAGAAATGCTGGACTCCTAAGGAAAATCTGACCTAGGAGAACACAGAACTGATAGCTTGGACTCTTGGGATGGGGAAAGTATAGGCACCAGGCTGACCAAAGAAATGTGATCCAAGTCTTTCTGGGGTTGACTGCACTCCTCGGCCAGCCCTCACCTACCCGGGCAAACAACAAGGGACGCTCTCTGACAAAGTGTGTGCTCGCTTGGTTCTTCTTTCTCATTTGTGGGAAGGCAACCACAAAATCCTGCTCTGGGGCATGAAAAGCCATACAGAGATCCCTGGTGTTCCTCATCCCCTGAAAAGCCCAGAAGCGCAAAGGGGACCAAAGTGATCCAAGGGTATGTTCTGGGCCTGATTTTTCTGTTTCTGCCAATTTCAAAAAAGATTCGAAGTGTTATCGTCAACAACACTGTATTATAAACTTCAAATTTGCTGAGAGACTAGGTCTTAATTGTCTTCACCAGAAAAAAACTGATAATTATTTCACATGATAGAGCTGAGAGCTGAGGCTGGTGGTCATCATATTGCAATATAGAAATGTATCAAATCAGCACTTTGTACACCTTAAACTTACACAATGTTGTATGTAAATTATATCTCAATAAAAAAGAAAAAGATTCAATGGGAAGGTTGTGCTGGCCATGGGGGCAGTGGGAAGGAGCAAACTGCTTTGGCTCCAGCCAGACATGTGCAAGAGGGCGGCTGCAGCCAGCAGATGAGTAACTGCAATAAGGCTGAGGGCACGTTCTATTCCAGTAGGAGACGGAGCTGACTGAATACTGACTGCTCACTGGGGACTCTAGGGTCTAGCCACGAAGGACTCAACTGTCGCACTGGGATGGGACAGTTAAGAATAGCCACCGAAGGGCATCCAGCCAAACTCATAAAACTGGGAGTCATCTAGACATTAAGGACAGAAAGGTGAAAAGCATGAGGCGTTCTTTGTAACTCCCTCAGAATTTGCTTTTACCTGTCTAATTAAGTTGTCCTACATGAGATGGTTTCAAAAATCTGATCTGTGATAAAATTCTGGAAATAAATATCATAGTTTAAATCATTGCTGCACATAGAATGTCCTGCCACCATGGAAATAGTCTTCATCTGCACTGTCCAACCTGTTAGCCACACGTGACCACTGAACACCTGCACTGTGACACATGTGAATGTTATTGAATTTTTTTTTTTTTTTTTTTTTAAAGAAGATGTTGGGGGTAGGAGTTTATTGATTTATTTATTTATTTTTGCTGTGTTGGGTCTTCGTTTCTGTGCGAGGGCTTTCTCTAGTTGTGGCAAGCGGGGGCCACTCTTCATCGCGGTGCGCAGGCCTCTCACTATCGCGGCCTCTCTTTTTGCGGAGCGCAGGCTCCAGACGCGCAGGCTCAGTACTTGTGGCTCACGGGCCTAGTTGCTCTGCGGCATGTGGGATCTTCCCAGACCAGGGCTCGAACCCGTGTCCCCTGCATTAGCAGGCAGATTCTCAACCACTGCGCCACCAGGGAAGCCCCTGAATTTTTAACTGTACTTAATTTTAATTTGAATAGTAACATGTGGCTAATGACTATGGTATCAAAACTTTTTTTTTAACCTATCCTGAAACAATCTGTATCTCCATTGGTGGTAGTGTTGCCCTGAGTGAAGTTTAAGAAACAAATTAAATTGCTACAAAAAGAAGCACCAATATTTTTGTATTCTGCATTTGAGAGCATCTCAAAACTGGCACATTTTGTTTTATTCCTGTTGTGGGATTTTTTGGTGAGGACTAAGACAAAAATTTAGAAAAGAAAATTCTTTTTTAAAGGAAATCAATTAATTTCATTACATTACAGATTCGTTTCTATCAACTTTTATATACTGAGCAAGAAAGTTACAGCCGATATATGTTCTTTTGTTACTCAGCATTCACTTACATTTGTCCTGGTAACAGAACAATGGTTTGTTTTTCTGTCAACACCACCCTAACCCATCCACTTTCATCCTGTCCCATCACTCATACATGGGGCCGGAGGTTGGGCGGGGGAGTAGAAACTTTCTCATCATCCAATCAGATCCAACCAAGTGAAATGAGATTTTTGTAGAGACTGTAGAGAAAAGACTGCTAATGTCAGCAGGACTGCTGGGAAATTAGAATAATGTGAACCTGGAGGGTCCATGTGAGGCCCAAGGGAGTCACCAACGAAAAAGAAGTCTGGACCCTGACTTAATAACTTATAGAAATTAGCGACTCATCTAAAGATGGGCTAAAGATTTTTACATTTTATTGACTCTAGATTTACGGTTAGCCTTCGTGACACGGGGTCTATGTTAGTTCATTTCACATGGTGGCTGCCTCGTAAATGTTTGTTGAATTAACCAATGACACAAATCACCAAATATTTACTGAACTCAACTCTGTAAAGACGCCAAGAAGAAAAGGTCTCTGTCCTCAAGGAGCAATGATCTTGCTGAGGAGGTTAGGCAGAAACACCTGCTCGTACTGGGAGTCAACAATACAAGATTCAGGATAATAATAAGAGCTAGCATGGGATTAATTGCCAGTTAAGTGATGGGTAATAGGTCGGGAAGAATTTCTGAGCAGAAAGCAACTATTCAAGCAGAGATGATCAAATGGACATTTTACAGGGGAGATGGTTTGAATTTGATCTTAAAAGTGGCTAAGCTTTGGGTGGATGAAGATGTGAAGGAAGGCTACTCTGAAAGGCATGAGAACAGGGAAAGGCAAAGGTTTCCTGTCTGAGAGTACAAGGGTATTGGGGCCAAGCTACTTATGTCAGAGCAATCAGTAGTCTTTAATTACCAATCTCAAAGTAGCAAAACAGCTCAAGTACTCTTTAGGACTTTGGATATTAAAATAAAAGAAATTAGCTAAAATTCAAGCTTTAAAAAATCAGAAATTTTTTTTCTGATTTCCTTTACTTGTTAAAACTACACTCTCAGAGAGTATCATTTGGAAAAGTAATTATCCTTTCCTAGTGTTTAAATTTAAACTAAGTCTCTGTGTTTTTGAGTTAAATTTCAGTTATTTAACTAAACAACAGATTCATTTCTTTCCCCATGAATATAAATGCTCATGGTAATTTTCAATAGAATGTGTGAGAAAAATCCCATGTCTTTGTCTTTTATAAGCCACCTTATTTTTTCAACTTCTATGTTTTTAATTGAGATTATGTACCACATGGGAAATAGTTTTCTGTTTGTCTTTCATTTGTCAACAGCCTATCAGGTTTACAGGTTGTTTCTCTCATCCCAGTAACTTGAGGTTCAGTTTTGGTGTCTGAAGTCTGCAAAGAACACTGTTACAGGGCAGCTCTGCCCAGAACTTAGACCCTGGTTCCCTGCACATGTGCCTACCTGTAAATGACAGCAAACTGGTTCTTAGACGTAGATTGCCTAGTTTTAAAATACATGCTTTTCTGTCTAAGAACAAGACCAGGACAAAAACTTTCCATTTGCCGAGGGAGTCTAATAAAAGAAAATGAAAAAAGAAGTATTTGTTATTGGGAAGAAAAATTGTCATCTTCTTTCCAAATAGTGCTAGAGGCACATGTCAAAATGTACTAAGAATAGAAAAAAAAAGTCTTTTTTTTCTTTTTCTTTTTTCTCTTTACTCAGTGTAACTTGCGTGAAGCAGCTGCAAATCTTCACTTTCATAGAAACAATCCCACACCCTCGTTCACCCCCAAGCTCTTTTTTCCAACTCAGATCAGATATTTTTCCCTTTCATAGGATCATAAAATTTTGAACCTTAAGGATCATTCAGTCTTATTTTATAAAGTGAATGAACAGGAAAAGATGATACAAGAAAACCATGGGAGAATTTACCCATGTATGCTATACCCTGCCCTTGTACTCATGTACAAGCTCAAAACACTCTAGTAACATTCAGCTTTCTCAAAAGCTCTGCTAAATTTCGGACTCCGCACCTTGGTACAGGCAGTTCCCTTGCCTGGAATGACCAGCTCCTCCCACATCAGAAACACACCTGCTCATCCTCCAAGATCCAACTCAGAGGTCACCTCATCCTTGAAGCCTTTCCCAGTTCTCTGAGGCAATCGCTGTCTTATGACCCCCATGTTTTCTTAGAGTGCCCAGCCCTTAGAGTGACATGGCCCTTGTCATGGCATATTACAATAATCTATTACACGTTCAGATACTCACTGGACCATGAATGACCAGTTTTGATTCTTCATGTCTATATATCCATTGCCTAGCATGGTACTTGCCATAGAAATAGATAACTAATAGCTGATGATCGAATGGTTGGCCGGAACTTCTGTGCAGCTCCCTTCACCTCTAGTAGATGGGTTACATATTCTCAGATCTGATTCTTAGCTAAATTGAAAGTATTACTTGAATACTGAACCCCACACTTTTTGGATAATAAACTAAATTAGCATGGTGGCTTGTTTTCAAACTTCTT
This sequence comes from Mesoplodon bidens, assembly GCF_964165515.1. NCBI lineage: Eukaryota > Metazoa > Chordata > Mammalia > Artiodactyla > Ziphiidae > Mesoplodon > Mesoplodon bidens. Next base: position 24,286,983 of record NC_138181.1, read on the forward strand.
TGATATGTTTGTTGAATACATTATTAACCACAACATACTATTCATTGAATTCAAGAAGTAAAGGGTCTTTTAGACTTCTCCCTAGAAAAATTGAATCACTGGACTCAGCAAATTTAAAATAAGAGCTTGATTATTTTTGCCTTTTCATAAGAAATTTCTTTGCCCTCCATTAACTAGATATGGTTAGGCTTCATAATCAAGTTTTTATAATCTCTTATCCTCACGCTTGGCCCTGGAGAGTTTTCTTTTACTCATAAGATCTCCCCCTACCCCAAGTATTTTAGGGACTAGGAAGAATAGAGTTTAATATATATGTATTTCTAAGATATTACCAAATAAAAGATGTCAGAAATTTTAAACTTAATTTTTTTTTAAAAGACAGCTCTATCCTTATCTTCTAGTCCAGTGGTAAAATGGAAATTATTTACCCTGGGAACTCTGACTGCCTTACTGATGAATCATTCCTGCTGTGACATGAGGTCCCAGCACTGGGTTCCTGTGTATTCTCTCCATTACCATCATTGGTTTTATATGTTTATTTAAAATGAGCCAAATTGGTGCAAACATTTCAGCCCCTATAGAAAGGCCACTAACCTGTCTGAAAAGGAAGCTCGTTAGGGGTGTTGAACAAATCTTTTGGATAAAAATCAAAGGCTACATAAAACTTGGTATAAGCAAACTCTGTAAGCACACATGGAGCCAAAAATAAATGTTGTATATTGGCAAAGGCTCAGCACTCAGAAGTTGGGCTTTGAAATGTCTAGTGTAAGTCTCGAACTTTCCCTGTAAACTGCAAATATTAGTATTTGCAATTTTCTATAGTCATAAGCATTTGCTCCCTACTACAGAAAAATACAGAAATTTAAAATGTTATTTTTATCTACTTTTTCCTCTATTAAGCCAGTTGATATATTTGGGTTTTGGGTACAGAGGAAAAATAGTCTTTAAAATTTGCCTTATAATTTCCTATAGAGAGTTTTACTGAAGATAAAATCATATTTCCTCATAATTGTGCTACCACATTTTTCTCCTGAAACACAAAAAAGGATTGTAGCACTTGTGTATCTATATCTCTGAACACCAGAACGTCATGTCTTGCTCTCTTATTTTTCATAAACAAACAAGTAAATATGTGTGTGTTTGTGTGTAGTATATGTATATATGCGTGTTTATATATGTATATATATTTTTTGTGTAAATACACACATACATATATATGTACAAATATAGACATAAATAGAGATTAAAATTACATTTTAAACAAATTATCAGATAGATCTTATTGACTACTAAAGACCTATGATAGAAGCTATGGAAACAATCCTCCATTAATAAAATATGTGAAGTACGTTTTCTCATTTTGCATTCTGACCACATCTACACATCCCATTTCACCTGGAAACAAAAATGGAGACGTACTGGGAAAAGATATTTATACACGTACGTCCTGATTAGAGCAGGAAGTAACTCTGAAAAATCTCGTGAGAGCCTTTCTTGCGACCAAGCCAGGCCAGTTTGGGAGATTCCAGATGTTTATGAACTTACCATAAACTTTGAAATATTATCTGAACCCTGACACTAAGCATGGACTCACCGTTATTTCATGCCTCCCCACCCCCACCCGCTAAGATTTGAGATGATGTGTCTTCATACCTTGAACTTAAAAAAGCGCGGGGGGGCTTCCCTGGTGGCGCAGTGGTTGGGGGTCTGCCTGCCGATGCAAGGGACGCGGGTGAGTGCCCCGGTCCGGGAAGATCCCACATGCCACGGAGCGGCTGGGCCCGTGAGCCATGGCCTCTGAGCCTGCGCGTCGGGAGCCTGTGCTCCGCAACGGGAGAGGCCACAACAGTGAGAGGCGCGCGTACCGCAAAAAAAAAAAAAAAAAAAAACTGCGGGGGAGGGGGTCGGGGGCCTGTTACCGCAGCAAAACCCTTAACCAACACCTTCCCGTCAATCTCCTCACCTTCTCTCTAAACCACCAAAGAAAGGCACCAGATCACTTTCTAAAGCTTTCAGAATGTAAAACCTCGTTTTCCAATATTATGTCGTTATGAATTCAGCTCTTTGGGGAATTGCGTTTATTATTAGAGCACTGATTTACTTTCTCTCCAGGACAGAACACTAGGGCTGAGGGACAACACCCGGAACCAGGCTCTATATTATCTACGTCAGATCCCTAGCCTTCTGCGGCTCTAGCTCCCTTAACCCAGCCTACCATAGTGGGCAATAGCAATTAAATATTTTCCAAATTATCTGAGTAAGAGAAGCAGATACAGATATAGATTTGGTTTTGCAAGTAAAAGAGAAATTCTTTTTCAACCGGAAGTGTTCTTTGGGTAACTTTAAATACAAGGAGGCAGGTAGACAGGAAAATAGTGCCGGGAGATAAAACACCATTTGGCAATTGGCATAAGTCTGTCCCCTTCCTTTGAGGGCAAAGACACACCTTGTCTGGACATAGCCTAAGCTTCCTCTCCCTCTGTGAAGTCACCACCTAGCTGGTGTGTCATTCTCGTCACGTGAGTCAGTTACCTTACCATGTGTGGAACGTTGCCTACCATCAGATGGCTTTGTTTCAAGAGGAGATTTCACATTATTGATTTCCATGCCCAAGGCCACTGAAAGTGCATCATTAGCAAACCTTTCTAGGATATTTGTATCACAAGATGTTTGACATCGTTAAGTAGAGTTTGCAACGATGATTCAAGCCCAGTCAAGTCACATGGAAAATCAGCATCCATGCATCCATAACCCAGTTTTCTGGGGGCAAATTCTTGGGGGAAATGAATTGCTTTATAAGACTAAAACTTCACTTTGTATTATTAAATAAAATTGTGTGCTTCATTAATAACATTTCATAAATAAAATGAGTATCCTTTCACTTTCAGAACTGGTCATTTTTTAATGATCATAGACTAACAGCAAGTCATAGATGGATCTAATCCTTGTGGCACGATATTCGCTTTTAGGAAAAATTGGTTGCAGTTGTGTTTTTTGCCTCCCAATCAACGATTTTCCCCAAATCAAGGTTCTTTTACCCCTTGGGAAGCTATTTTTTAAAGCTTAAAAAATGGTGATTTTTGATCTGCTACAATGTTATTTATGACTCTTGTTATGTGAAGTCAAGCGAAACCACATTAAATACCATCCCCCTTAGTAAGTGAAGGGTCTTCCTTCCGGGATTCATCTGAATGAGTCATCTGAATCATCTGAACTCTGGAGTGGGAGGAGCCTGGTTACCATGGCAGCAGCAGTAACCAATAATACAGAGAAGGAATCTGAGACTAGGAAAGTCACCCCTCACTGTGTCTTAAAGTGGGTAGACTTACTAGCACTTATAGGCATTCACTGCTTTAGAAGGCAGGGATCAAGAAAAAATATTCGGATACAGATTTTTTTTTTCCAAAGAGCAGGGACTCGCATTTATTTATTTATTTATTTATTTATTATTTCTTTCTTTATATCCTTGGCTGCATTGTGTCTCCTTCGTTGCTGCACGCGGGCCCTCCCCAGCCGTGGTGAGCCGTGGCCTCTCCCGCTGCAGAGCACGGGCTCCAGGCGCGCAGGCTTCAGCAGCTGTGGCGCACGGGCCCAGCCGCCCCGCGGCATGCGGGATCCCCCCGGACCGGGGATCAAACCCGCGTCCCCTGCACCAGCAGGCGGATCCCCACTGATCCACCAGGGAAGCCTCTCGGATACAGATTTTTTTTAATTCTAACATTAGAAAATATTCTAAGAAGGCGGGAAGCAGAATTTAAATCACTATGTAAGGTTTACCGGCAAATATGAAGTTGCCTAAGTTTTTTCAGATTTATTGAGATATGATTGACATATGACAATGTATAAATTTAAGGTGTACAGCATGAAGATTTGACTTACATAGTCTATGAAATTATCACCACAATAGTTTTCATTAACATCCATTACCTCATATTGTTACCAAAAAAAAGGGTTTTTTTCCTTGTCCTGAGAACTTTTAAGGTCTACTCTCTTAACAACTTTCAAATATGCCATATAGCAGGGTTAACTATAGATGAACCTTGGGGGCATTATGCTTAGTGAAATAAGTCAGACAGAAAGACAAATACTGTATGATCTCACTTACATATGGACTCTTAAATAAAACAAAACAGAACCGGTTTGCAGGGCAGAAATAGAGACACGGATGTAGAGAACAAACGTATGGACACCAAGGGGGGGAAAGCGGTGAGGGAGGGGTGGTGGTGGGATGAATTGGGAGATTGGGATTGACATGTAGACACTGATGTGTATAAAATGGATAACCTGCTGTATAAAAAAATTAAATTTAATTAAATTTAAAAATTCAAAAAAATTAAAAATAAAAAAATAGATACCACCTGTGATGGTCAATAAATAAATAACTAAAATTGGGGAAACAAAACAAAACAAAGCAAAAAACAAAACTCAGAAAAAGAGACCAGATTTGTGGTTACCTGAGGTAGAGGGTGGGGGAATTTGATGAAGGTGGCCAAATGTACAAACTTCTAGTTATAAGAGAAATAAGGACTGGGGAAGTTAAGTTTTGTGGTGGTTTTCATTTTGTCCTTTCTCCCGTGTCTCATTTCACTAAGCTTTAAATCAGAGACTATCCTGTGAAATGCAGTGGACTAAAATTAGTGCAACAGCAGCCAAATCACAGGACTAAATAAAAAAGTAAATAAAAACCAATTCAATAACATCTGTTCCCAGACATCCAAACCTGAGTAGCTCCTACCAGCTTGATCGATTGTAGGTATCCAAAGAAACTGTTTGGTTCATCCCACAGGAAGGAAACCAGCACATCCAGGGGGAACTTCTCTGGTGCTGAGTTTACATGAGGCTGAGCACTGTGGGTGGATAACAGCCAATCAGGTGGTGAGAAGGAAAAGCTGCAGAGAATCAAGGAGTGGAAAGCAACACGGCAGGAACCAGATGAAATATCAGAGGAGACTGGGTTCAGGGACCTTGCAAACTTTATAGAGAATAGAGACAAATTTTCAAATGAGTTGCAGTACAACTGAAACATGAAGGATAGAGTCCAATAAAGCATGGAAACTAAGAAGAAAATGAGGGTGACACAGGTGTTGGGTTAACACAGCCATGCAGGTCAGGGTAGCAGTGGTTGAGCTCCAGTGATGGAAATCATAATTTGGTTGTGCAGTGTTTATTATAGGTTGGCTCCGGTTTCAAAGGTATTAGGAGTTGGTAGAGAGCCTTTGGGCCGAGGAGCTGAGGTCCTCAAAGATTAGAGATTAAAGAATACAGAGCCACATCTATCAAAGAGATTGCTATTTGAGTTTGGGTCTAAGCTGTTGGTGGTTCTCCAACTTTTATACGTACTAGAGTCAAAGTGGTGGGAAGTGGGGGAGCTTGTTTAAAATACAACCCAATCCAGAGATCCTTTTTCAATAGATATTAGGTAAAAATCCAGGAATCTGTATATATAACCAGCATTCTCGGCCATTCTGATGAGAGTCAGCTGCGAGCACAGGTGCAATGTGGTGCCAATTAGAAAAAAGCGCCTCCTCTGGGTGGACAAATTTAACAAGCTCTCCTTTCCCAGCTCCCACACACTCCTGCCAGAGAGCGCCTCCTAGCCAGCAGGGCTGGTGGAGAACAAATTGCACAGCCTCCTTCAGTGGCCCTGATTCTTTAAAGGGGGTTCTTGAAATGCAATGTGCAAAAAAACCTACTTTAGGGGCTTCCCTGGTGGTGCAGTGGTTGAGAGTCCGCCTGCCGATGCAGGGCACACGGGTTCGTGCCCCAGTCCTGGAAGGTCCCACATGCCGCAGAGCGGCTGGGCCCGTGAGCCATGGCCGCTGAGCCTGCGCGTCCGGAGCCTGTGCTCCGCAACTGGAGAGGCCACGGCAGTGAGAGGCCCGCGTACCGCAAAAAGAGAAAAAAACAACAACCCTACTTTAATTCAACATTTCCTAAACTGCCCTGATAGTAACAGCATCCTGGGAACTTATTAAAATGAGAGCTCCCTGGGTCCCACCCTAAGCCTACTGAATTAGACTCTTCAAAGGCAAAGGTTGAGAATTAGGGGTTGTTTTTTTTTGCGGTACGCGGGGCTTTTCACTGTTGTGGCCTCTCCCGTTGCGGAGCACAGGCCCCGGACGCGCAGGCCCAGCGGCCATGGCTCACGGGCCCAGCCGCTCCGCAGCACGTGGGATCTTCGCGGACTGGGGCACGAACCCGCGTCCCCTGCATCGGCAGGTGGAATCTCAACCACTGCGCCACCAGGGAAGCCCAAGAATTAGTATTTTTAGTGCCTTGGTCATTGTCATCCTCATAGACGTTGGGAAACACTGATTTAGGGGAAAATAAAACACCAGAACAACCTTTGTCATTGGCGTGTTCTCTCACCTGGGGAAATCAGAGGCATCTTTCCACTCCACATCTTATTGCTTCTCAGAATGAAATAGAAAGGCATCACAATATGGACAGAAGGGCAGACTTGAAAAAGGCTCGGGAAGTTCACAATGAAGGATGATAACAAGTTACGCGTTTTCATGGAAGAAGAAATTGGGACCATTTCCTTGAAGTTTGGGGCTTAAGCAGCTGTAATCATGGGGTCTGCACCCACAATGTCTCTTTCCAGGTGTCATATTCTGCAAAATGAAGTGAATGGGATGTTATCATGTGATCACTCCTACATATTTTTAATACTTTAAGTTGTTGTAAGCTTATTTGATAAAATTTATTCATAAAATTAGATGACATATGTCTCACTGTTTTCACTTTCATTTTATAAAACAATACCAAAATACAGGCAGGCGTACCTCAGAGATATTGTGGGTTCATTCAGTTCCAGACCACCGCAATAAAGCGAGTCACATGAATTTTTGGTTTCCCAGTTCATATAAAAGTTATGTTTACACTATACGGTAGTCTATTAAGTGTGCAATAGCATTGTCTAAAAAAACAATGTGCATTCTTTAATTTAAAAAAACACTTTATTGCTAAAAAATGCTATCATCTGAGCCTTCAGTGAGTCATAATCTTTTTGCAATAGTAACATCAAAGATCACTGATCACAGATCATTACAAAAATATAATAACAATGAAAAAGTTTGAAATAGTGCAAGAATTACCAAAATGTGACACAGAGACATGAAGTGAGCAAAGACTATTGAAAAGATGGCACTGATAGACTTGCTTGACTCAGGGTTGCCACAAGACTTTCATTTCTAAAAAAAAGAAAAGAAAAAAAAAGCAATATCTGTGAAATACAGTAAAGCAAAGTACAATAAAATGAGGTATGCCTATAATCCGTCTGTCCAGAAAAGAACAAAAGATTGTCTAAATAAAAATGTGAGAAGTGAATATCTGATTTAAGTATTCTTATTTCTTAAATATCTTAAATACTACAGCAGAAATGTAAATAAAATATGTGCTTTAAGAGACCGGTAATTTTCTTATGGGGACCAAATCCCTATAATGTGAAACTTTATAGGATAAAAATCCTACAATGTGTGTAGTCTGGAGTTATAGGATTCATCAGTGTCTTACTCTTCTGAAACTGAAAAAATAAATCTCCATTATGGTGACCTAGAAAGTTAGAGTCTGTTCTTAAAGATATTCTGGCCAAGAACTGGATTAGTAATGGGTAGATGGTTGTAATATGAGTCAGGATAACTTTGGGATGTTTCTGGCTTGTATTTGTGATCATCTAGGGTCCCTGATTATTTGATGGTCTAATGACCACTCCTAACCAGGCCTGGGGATTTGGTTAACATCCTCAGGTCTTGTGTCCTTCCAGCAGACTTAACAAATTGATTCCTCATGAATGTAGATGTTCAGATCTGTTTTTGAGGGGGGTACCCATGCTGTGACTATTTGCTAAAAAGTGATAAACATGAAAATCCAACATGAAAAGACCATCCTACGTCAACAGATGTGCTTTTCAAAAAGACAGAATTCTTTGTGAGCAGCCAATAGCAACCTTGCCAACTATATGATTAAAAAGCCACAGGTTTGAGTGACTACACTCTGTTTATAGAATACGGGTGCCATAGAGACTGGAGACATTGGAAAAGTCTCAGTCATGGTTCCTAGGGCGTGGTGCTAAGAAACTTGTCCACGATCTCTGACACTGCTGGAAGGAGGAAACAGAACCGGGACTTGCTTCTCCCCATACACAGCAGCAGTTTCCTTAACATTTAGATCAGTTTCTCTGAGAAATAAATGTAAACATTTTTTCTTTTTGTTCACAATCAATATTCTCAAATTGAAAATAAAGAGCATTTACGCTAGAGTTGGTTTTTAAGGCATGTATTTGTTTCAAAGGCATTTGGGGGCGCTCTACATTAACTCATTGTGTTGCAGGTGCTTGGGTGTTCTGTCACTGCCTCGTGTCTGTATATGACTCAGTTTACATGTGCCTTGGAGTGTGTACTGCCACAAAACCAGTAGTGGGTCTGAATCAGAACATATTACACTTGTAAAAATGGATACGGACTTCTGAACTACGCATAGAGACTAATAGCTACTGCCACAGTTACCCGCTCTAAACAAGTTGCATGTGCTGTTAAAACAATAAATCAAAGCTGGATCCTTTAGAAAGTCTGGTAGCTTGGAGCTCTATTAGTGAGAAAAGTAACAAGTAGTATCTGTTAGGGAGTATTTAGCTTTGGGCTGACTTTTAGGTGTAGTTTGCCTTACATTGTGGTAACACTGTCTTTACCCAAATACTTTCCCCTTCCCCTTTTTATGCACTCCACAAACTACCAAAGTTCACGCAAGATGAAACAGGTAAACTGAATAATGCTGTAAGTATTCAAGAAATTGAATTTGTAATTTTAATCCTCCTGAGAAAGAACTATCCAGACCCAGATATTTTCACTGTAAAATTTTACCAAACATTCAAATAATGAACACTGACTTTATACAATCTCTTTCAGAAAGAGGAGAGAATACTTCCTAATTCCTTTCACAAGGCCATTATTACTCAAACCAGATAAAGACAACACACACACAACTGCAGACAAATAGTTCTTATGCAGTTAGATGCAAAAATCCTCAACATAATTTTAGCAATTCAACAAGGTATAAAAAGACTAACACAACAAGACTAAGTAGAATTAATTCCAGGAACATAAAGCTGGTTCAATACTTGAAAATCAATCAATGTAATCTACCGTGTCAATAAGCTAAAGAAGAAAAATCATATGGTCATATCAATTGATGCAAAAAAAAATCATTTGAGAAAATTCAACGTTGACTCATGGTAAAAACTCTCATTACAATGAGAATAGAGGGAAATGTCCTCAACCTCATAAGGAGCCTCTGCAAGAAATCTACAGCTAACATTATATTTTATGATGAAAGACCGATTGCTTTCCCTATAAGATCAAGAACAAGACAAGGATGCACACTCTCACTATTGTTACTCCACATTGTACTGGAAGTTCTAGCTATGATAATAATACAAGTAAGAGGAATAAAAAACAAGCAGATTAGAAGGGAAGAAATGAAACTATCTCTATTTGTAGACAACAGAATTGTCTACATAGAAAATGCCAAGGAATCTACAAAAAAACTCCTAGAACTTAAAAGTGAGTTAAGTAGAGTCACATGATACAAATCAACATACAGAAATTGTTTCTATACACTAACAACAAACAAGTGAAAACTAAACTAAAAAATGCAATACCGTTTATAATTGCACCCCCCAAAATGAAATACTTAGGTATAGGTCTAAGAAAACATGTATTAGATCTAGATAATGAAAATTACAAAATGCTGAATAAAGAAATCAAAGGAGACTTCAGTACTTGGAGAGACATACATGTTCAAAGATTGGAAGACTCAAAGTAATAAAGATGTCAATTCTTACAAATTGACCTATAGTTTCAACACAACTCCTATCAAAATCTCAGCAAGGTTTCTTATAGACATAGAGAAGCTTATTCTAAAATTTACATGGAAAGGGAAAAAGCCCTAGAATGGCCAAAACAATTTTGAGAAAGAACATATTGGGAGGAATAACTTCCCAAGATTAAGGCTTAGTACATAGCTACAGTAACCAAGGCTGTGGTACTGGCAGATACAAAGACACATATAAATCAGTGGAACAGAATAGAGACCCAGAAATAGATCTACACAAATATGGATTCAATTTATTTTTGACAAAGGGGCAAGAACAATTCAATGGAGGAGATATAGCCTTTTCAATAAATGGTACTGGAGCAGTTGGACACCCATAGGCAAAAAAAACAAAACAAATTAAAAAACCTATATCTCACACCTCACACCTTATACAGAATTTGACACAGTATGTATCCTGGAGTTAAATGTAAAAATATAACACTTCCAAGGGGGAGAAAAGGCAAACTTTGGGAATGAGGACTAGATGAAGAGTTCTAGACTAAACAATAAATGCATAATTCATAAAAGGAAAATTAATAAGTTGGACCTCATCAAAATTAAAATTTTTTCTTCTATGACAGATTCTGTTAAAAGATGAGAAATAAAAGTTATCAACTGGAGAAACTATTTCTAATCACACATCCAACAAAGGACTTGCATCTAGAATAAATAACTCTCAAAACTGAACATTAAAAATATCCAATTAGAAAATGGGCAAAAGAAATAACTAGATATTTCACCAAAGAGGATATACAGATGGCAAATAAGCACATGAAAAGATGTTCAGTATTATTACTCATTAGAAAAATGCAAAGTAAAACCATAATGAGATATCACTTATCAGAAAGGCTAAAATTTTTCATTGGTGATAACACAAAATTCTGGAGAGGACGCAGAGACACTGTATCACTCGTGCATTGCTGATGGAAAAGTTAAATGCCACAGCCACTCTGGAAAACAGTTTGTCAGTGTTTTATAAAACTAATCATGCAGATACCCTGCAGGCCAGCAATTATTCTCAAGAACAGAAACTTATTTTCACGAAGAACTTCAAACATGTTTACAGCAGTTTTATTCATAGTAGTCAAAAGCTGGAAATTAACCAAATGTCCTTCACTGACTGAATGGGTAAACAAACTGGTACATGCATGCCATGAAATAAAAGTTATAAACTATTGATACATGAAGTAAGTTGGATGAACTTCAAAGAAGTTTTGCACAGTGGAAAAAAGTCTCAAAAGGATACATATTGTAAGATACTGTTTATGTAACATTGGGGAAATAATATAACTGTAGAGATGGAGAACAAATTTGGAGTCACCAGGGATTACGGATGGGGGAGGAAAGATAGGTGTGGCCATAAAGGGGTAATGTAAGGGAGTCTTGTGGTGATAGTAAAGTATCTTCTTCCCCTCCCCTCCCCTCCCCCTCCTCCCCTCCCCCTCCCCCTCCCCCTCCTCCTCCTCCTTCTTCCTCTTTTTTTTTTTTTTTTTTTTTTTGCGGCAGGAAAGGGGCTTCCCAGGTGGCACAGTGGTTGAGAGTCCGCCTGCTGATGCAGGGGACGTGGGTTCATGCCCCGGTCCGGGAAGATCCCACATGCTGCGGAGCGGCTGGGCCCGTGAGCCATGGCCGCTGAGCCTGTGCGTCCGGAGCCTGTGCTCCACAACGGGAGAGGCCACGACAGTGAGAGGCCCGCGTACCGCAAAAAAAAAAAAGATGAATAAATTCTGGAGGTCTGCTGTACAACCTAGTGCCTATGCTTAACATATGGTGCTGTGCACTTAAAAACTTATTAAGAAGGCAGATCTCTTACTAAGTGTTCTTACTACCATGAAACAAAACAAAATGAAACAAACAAAAAACAAGCAAGGGCACACAAGAAATCTTTTGGAGGTGATGGCTATGTTTATTATCTTGGTTGTAGTGATGGTATCACAAATGTATGCATATGTCCAAACTCATCAAAATGTATACATTAAATATGTGCAATTTTTAATATGTAAAGTAACCTCAAGAAATGATAAAAAAAAGAGAATAGAGCGCTCCCTTTCCTGGGCAATAACACATGATGGCTACTTTCTGTTCTATGTTGGCAGTAAGTATCTTGCCTATAGGATATCCCTAGTGTAAGCAGATGTGTCGTACAGACTTCTGGATGCAAATCTACTGATGATTTATAATAAATAAACATTAATGATAATGTTAGCCTCTCTTTATATTAATGCTTTAACATGAATCCCACACGCTGTTTTATGTGTTTTTATATGTCTGATAAACACAAGTATTGATCCCTCCCAAGGCTATAAAAATCAAATACAATTGGAAAGCATCACGTGTGACTGCAGCTACAACCATGAAAATTCACGGGGTGTTATAAATCTCGGTATTTTCCTGGAAACAAGTCGGTTGACTAGGAATGGGTGCCTGGCAGCCTCAGTGCCTACAGTACTCTACTTTTGCTTCACAGAATGTTGCAATTTGTAAATACATCTTCATTTGTGTAATTGTTGAATGTCTCCCTCCCACTCAGTTTGAAACCCCAAGAGGACATGGTCACATCCCTTTCCTTCACGCCAATGGCCAAGTTACTTCACAGACTGCCTAGCTCATGGTACCTGATGAATATGAGCTGAAGTAATAAATGTGAGCGTACAAGTAGGTATGATATTCTTCAGGCTATCAGAGTAGAGAGGAGAAATCGAATATTTATAAGAACCAGTTATGTGCTAGGCACTGCGTATAATTCTTATTACAATCCTCAAGCTAGTTATTATAATTGCTTTTGAAATAACCAAACTGAAGTTCAGAGAGGTTGAACCACTTACCCAGGGTTACACAGTTTAAGGGTTGTTGACCTTAAATACTTTTTTTTTCTATATCTCACTGCCTTCTTAAGCCCTGCTGAGAGGAGAGGATGTAATGACAAAATCCCCTTTAGAAGGGACTGGAAAATAATTGCAGGGTCATCTGTGGAATAAGCTTAGTGGAGAAAAGAGACCAACCTAGTAAATATATATTTTACGAAGTCCTTGCCTACAAGGTCCACATATCAGGGGACCAATTGCTGTGTTGAGGCTGGACTCCAACCCCACCAGGTAGGTGAAGAAGTGACAGGGAAACCCATAGCCCTAGAAGCACTGTCTTTGGAGAAGACCTTCTCTCATGGGGTAACACGGAATGTTACTGACCCCACAGTAAAGCTGTCCACTGGATTTTTTGTTTGGCGACTCTCCTGAATCCCATTTTGGTTATAACATAGCAGCTTTAAAGGCTGCCTGAAGAATTCTTGATGATCTGAGCAGCTAAAATGTTTCAAATCTTCTGCAAAACCCAATATCAGATTTACTGTTACATCTCTATATTATCCCCAAGCACATCTATTTAAAATAAACTGATTGTAGTGTCACTTATACTCTATTAAGGAACAAGGAGCAAAGGACCAGTCACCTCGACAAGACCAGCAATGATCATTCCTTCAACCAAGTCTTCTGTGCCAGGTGTTGTGCCAGATGTGGGAACGCAAGGCTAAAGAACACAGTCACTGTCTTTGTGGAGCTAACACTTCAAGTAGTTATAAACAATAATCAAACTCTGATCAAAATTCCCTGGATAAAAGTCCAACCAAGAGGGCTCCCCTGGTGGCACAGTGGTTAAGAATCCGCCTGCCAGGGGCTTCCCTGGTGGCGCAGTGGTTGAGAGTCCGCCTGCCGATGCAGGGGATACGGGTTCGTGCCCCGGTCTGGGAGGATCCCATATGCCGCGGAGCGGCTGGGCCCGTGAGCCATGGCCGCTGGGCCTGCGCGTCCGGAGCCTGTGCTCCGCAACGGGAGAGGCCACAACAGTGAGAGGCCCGCATACCGCAAAAAGAAAAAAAAAAAAAAAAAAAAAAAAAAAAAAAAGAATCCGCCTGCCAATGCAGGGGACTCGGGTTCGAGCCCTGGTCCAGGAAGATCCCACATGCCACGGAGCCCCTAACTGAGTGCACTACAACTACTGACCCTGTGCTCCAGAGCCTGTGAGCCACAACTATTGAGCCCAAAGTGCTGCAACTTCTGAAGCCTCCCACCTAGAGCCCGTGCTCTGCAACAAAAGAAGCCACCGCAATGAGAAGCCTGAGCACCACAATGAAGAGTAGCCCCCGCTCGCCACAACTAGAGAAAGCCCGCACGCAGCAACGAAGACCCAGTGCAGCCAAAAATAAATAAATAAATAAATATTAAAAAAAATAGTCCAACCAAGAACTAAGAATGAGAATTACTTAACTCCATAGTTGACAAATTTTTTTTTTTTTGGCTGTGCTGTGTTTTCGTTGCAGTGAGAATGCTCTTGGTTGCAGTGAGTGGGTTTCTCTAACTGTGGCTTAGTTGCCCCTTAGCATGTGGGATCTGAGTACCCCGACCAGGGGTCGAACCCTTATGCCCTGCATTGGAAGGCGGATTCTTAACCACTGGACCACCATGGAAGTCCTTTTTCTTTTTCTTTCTTTTTCATTATTGTTTACATGAAGAATTAGAGAGAAAATTAATAGAATATATTATGTTCCTCGAGGAATGAACAGATTTCTCTTGGCAGGCTAAATTCCTTCTGTTTCCCTTGAAAACCAATGGAAGCAAAAAGGCAATGGGAAGAAGGGATAATAAGGATTTATTTGGCTAAACATCCTGTACTGCTTGTTCATTTCCAAGAGATAGCACAATATGTATTAAGCCACATGGGTTGAACGAAATTCCTCAGATAGTTTTTAGATAATTATATGTTGAATGCAAACCAATTCTGTCTTTGAGTTCTATTTCATAAGGGCAAAGTATGGTTTATAAGCTGCTCAGACATCAAGAAGCTCCTACAACTACATTTTGATGAGTTGAGTGTAAGTGAATCAGAAACATATGGATTTCATTTGCTTTGTAATGCATATGAGCTCAAAAACCAAGTGCAACCGTGGTTGTCAAAACATGTTCTGGGAAGAACTTGGTACAGTGTTTCTCTCAACCAAACCCGGTGAAATTCTTTTCATTTGTATTCTTAATGAATTCTACTAAAAACGTGGCACAGCACTGAATTTTACTTTTCCCCTTTTTAAAGTTTTTTTTTAAAGGAATTTTGCCTTTTTTTTTCTTTTAATTTTATTTATTTATTTATGGCTGTGTTGGCTCTTCGTTTCTGTGCAAGGGCTTTCTCTAGTTGCGGCAAGTGGGGGCCACTCCTCATCACGGTGCACGGGCCTCTCGTTGCGGAGCACAGGCTCCAGACGCGCAGGCTCAGTAATTGTGGCTCACGGGGCTAGTTGCTCCGCGGCATGTGGGATCCTCCCAGACCAGGACTCGAACCCGTTTGCCCCGCATTGGCAGGCAGACTCTCAACCACTGCGCCACCAGGGAAGCCCCTCCCCTTTTTAATGTCTCATTTGAGGATATCCCTTATTTTAAGCTTTGGGCTTTATGGATGACTATTATATTGCTTATGATTTTCTACTGAATACATGAAACTAAAAAAAAGATTCTGTGTTCAGATTTGCTAATTTATGTGGAAGTGAAGTTGACTATATTTCATTTAGGGGTTAATGGGTGGGTGGGAAAATAAAATTTTATTTATATAAAATCAACTATTGTGTTGAAAAAAGGAGGTTCAATAATGCAGACTTTGCTATATTATCCCTAAGTCTGCTGTACACTTACATATCTGAATTTTTCCTACATATTGATTTAATTGACTATTCTTTACAACTGAAAGCTCTTGGAAAGCAGACTGTGTACATTTTATCGGCTTATATGGTGTTTAAAAAGCTCCATATTTCTCTATGAACTGGATGATGACCAATGTAATTGTATTAAGAGAATTTTCAAAGCATTATAAGGCTTACTGAAGGAAAAGAAAACCCCTCAAAGCTCAAATAATTATTCATTTATTACAAAGTTTGTTTAATTAAGTGCCAAATATATGTCAGCTGTGCTTCAAAATTGCATAGCATTACTCCTTTTTATTAACTAAAAGGAAAAAATTTGCCTGTGTGTGTATCCTTTATTATTTTTAGAAAGGTCAACTTTTTTCCCAGAGAAGTGTAAAAACACAATGTTCTTTTTTTTTTCAGTTTTATTGAGATATAATTGACATTCAGTGCTATATAAATTTAAGGTGTACAGCATAATGATCTGATTCACATACATCATAAAGTGGTTATCACAATAAATCTAGTGAATATCCATCATCTCATATAGGTTCTAATTAAAGAAATAGAATTTTTTTTTCTGTGATGAGAACTCAGGATTTACTAGTCTCTTAACTTCCATATGTAACATACAGCTGTGTTAATTATATTTGTCATGTTGTACATTACATCACAACACAATGTCCTTGAAATGATTTTTATAGCTAAATCTATGGTAACAGCAGATTAAACATAATTTTTATATTCAAACCCATGTAGAGGTGTCATAGCATTCCCTTTTGCACTCACAAAATCAAGTTACCACTATTAAGATTTAATTTAAGCGAAGTGATTTAGCCCCTTATATATTTCCCTAGAAACATTATTTAATGTTAGCCTAACATTTATTTTCAGGATCTCATTAAACTAGAGCTAACGGTGTAAAGGAGAGAATTTGTCATCAGTGGGTCTCTGAATAAGAAAGCATGTATCACCCTGCACCACCACATCGTGACCATCTGCTGGGATGAAGTGTATACTGTACATGGAGCAAAACCAGATTAGCCTCTGGGCATTCCAGCTAGTGGATATTTATAGTCTGTTTTTCACTTAGGTGTTTGCCTAAGAGCAGAAGCTTGAACTAAGTTATCACAAGAATTGCCCAACATATCAAGCATGTCAACCAGTTTTTGACACCTACGTCAACACCAGAGAGAAAGCAATGATTGCAGCTCTCCAGCTACACCCCTCCACACACCCCCTCCACACACCCCCTGATACCACTAATCACAGGGCTGCCCGATGGGAAAGATGAGCCAACAATTCAGCCTTGCTTTATTTTCACCTGAGTTTTATTAAAAGCTTTGCCTTTTGTATAGTATTCTCTATTAAACTCACCTAACCTTAGAGACATAACCTAACCTCTCCCAACCATTGAGAAGACATCGTTTTAATCCCTTAGAGAAAAATTAAGCAGTACATTGGAGATGGATAAAGCAATGTTCAAAAATTTGTCTTTTCTAATAACGTACCCCATGTACTTTATCTTTTGTATTTGTACAGGTTTTTGATACATTTCATTTAGTTGACAGATGGTTTTAGCAAATGCCTAGTCATTGTCTTGCTGTCTCTCTACCTACACTTCCACTCACATCTCTGTTTGAAATCACAAGGTTACAGGACAAGTTGTCCTAAGTATTGAAATCCTGTATTTGTCTAGTGGTGAAGCGTGTTTGAGGCAAGTACTACTCTCCTGCCAACTGTTTCAGCCTTGACCCACAGGACACCTGCCCCCTTTATTACGAGAGCAGTGATGCATTAGTGGTGGACCTCTCCTGACATTTGCATTCTTCCCTGGAGTCAAGACGTCCAGCTGACTGGGGAAATTCCAGAGAATTTTCCTACATTACATATAGGCACAGTCATGGGATTTGTTTTGAGAAGAAAAATGATAGCGAAAAAATTATAACATTCACTTTGGGCATCTCCCCACCACCAGCTCTACCACTAACTAGGGCTACGACTTTAGGAAAAGACATTTAAATTACCTAGGTCCCCACTTTTGTGAAGAATGGAATAGCTGTGCTGGGTCATGCCAGAAACCCACTTCAACTCTAGCTTTCAATGGTTCTATGACAACAGTATAATTTACCAATGGACAGAAAGAACATTGAACAGCAAAAATATAAATCCCAGGTTCTCCACTGTCCTATAATACATTTGGTTGCATTTGTTTGCTTTTCCTGGAGGTAATAGTAGAACCATAGCATAAAAATAATCTTAAGATGTTATCTAACTCATGCTTGGGAATATCCACTCACCTTCTCACATACTTGTAAGCACACTGAAAATGGTGCAGATTTCATTTGTTTTATCACCAGTGAAGTTCTATGGGAGAGTATGGGTCAGATAAAAATGTGCATATAGGTTTTTCTTCTTTGATGTTTTATTTCTTCTTACAGTCAATCCTAAAAATTGATTGACTGCCCAAGGATGATTTATTTAAAAATAAAATAAGCAAAACATCTAATTGCAAGCCATAAGTGTAGAAAGGGAACACAACACACTAACATGAATATAGAATATCAACCAGTATGTGTTGGGACAAATGAATCTGAAAGGTGATTTTGTATAAGCAGCTACAAAAGAGAAGGAAATAAGAAGGACACTGAAGAATATCTGAAAATGCTTTTATTAGACCAGCAATCCCATCACCACTAGTGCCCAGGAAACTGTCTATCATAAAACATTGCCAAAGAGTAAAAGAAAGCCATGGAAGCTCTCATACTGTTAAAAATTTTAAAAAAAGAGAAAGTGCAATAACACTGCTGGTGAACCTATTTCCAGAACAAGCACAAAATAATACCTACTAGTATAAAATTGATTCGTTTTATTGCTAAAGACAGAGAAGAGAACAAAATAAAAGATATTAAAAGTTGTACTTCTTAGAGAGAAAAAAATTGGCAAGCCTCAGAGATATGTCAACAAGCTTAGCAAACCAGCTACAAAATTGAAGGTAAATATTACACTCAAAGAGAAAACAGAATTAGCTCCTCCCCAAATCTCTTTACTAAATGACACCAGTGAAGGGCAAATATTACAAAGGCACTGTATCTTATTCAGGGGTTAGGTTAAATAGGGTAGCATGAAGGCAAAGGAAAAGCATGACCCTTGGAAATCTCTTAGGATGGTGATGGATGCCAAGAGTCACCTCACAGGAGACAAACTATCTCTTACTTATTTCACGATTGGTTTTCCTCCAGCACTGGAACAGATCGCTCCTTTGCTTGGCATTGGAGGAGTTACGGATTGCATTTAGAGACCATGTCGTACAAAGTATATGTACCTTCAAATCACAGAGTCGTAACTGGTGCAGTGGGACGACAGATAACGTGGGATCTGAAAGCAGCTAAGGAGTGACAAACAGACTCACAGCCCCTGTCTCATGCTTAATTGGGGGCATAAACACACTGAATGGAAGAATAGATGGATCTGTGCTGTGTACTCCTATATTTGCTCAGCAGAATTAAGTTCCAGGTGTGAGATGCAGGATACTCATCCTGGTGGATGTAAGCCAACATGGTGGCCCCTTTTTAGAGTCGGGGCTACTCAGAGGCTAGAGAATAAATGGAGTCTGGAGTCCTGGCCCAAGTTCATCTGACAGGAGATCCAGTGCATCTATGGACACCCAAGTAGAAATGTCTGTGTTGCCCAAGGGCATAATCAAAATGACTATGCTCAGAGCCGGCAAAACCTCACCCCACACAGGTTCCTTGACCTGCAGAGGAAATCATCTGTTAAGAAAGGCCAAATGGGGCCTCCCTGGTGGCGCAGTGGTTGAGAGTCCGCCTGCCGATGCAGGGGATACGGGTTCGTGCCCCGGTCTGGGAGGATCCCATATGCCGCGGAGCGGCTGGGCCCGTGAGCCATGGTCGCTGGGCCTGCGCGTCCGGAGCCTGTGCTCCGCAGCGGGAGAGGCCACAACAGTGAGAGGCCCGCATACCGCAAAAAGAAAAAAAAAAAAAAAAAAGAAAGGCTAAATGGAAGTCTTCTAAAAATGCCTCTACTGGCCATGGTAAGAAATCAAGAACAATGTCTTATCTTTTTTTTTTTTTTTTTTGCGGTACGCGGGCCTCTCACCGTTGTGGCTTCTCCCGTTGCAGAGCACAGGCTCCAGACGCGCAGGCTCAGCGGCCATGGCTCATGGGCCCAGCCACTCCGCAGCATGAGGGATCCTCCCGGACCGGGGTGTGAACCCGTGTCCCCTGCATCGGCAGGCGGACTCTCAACCACTGTGCCACCAGGGAAGCCCCCCAATGTCATATCTTAAACAGAATTGCAGGTTGCAGGGGCTGTGAGCCCTGATATACCCTTATTTAATTTAACAAGTTAGCCTGCAACAGGGTTCGTGTTTAAAATACACGGGTCAGGGAGTGACTTGGAAATGTGTGCTTCCCATTCCCACCACTTTGCCTGTGCTGGGTCCTGGTTCCTGGGAGGGAGAGGGATCCTTCTATAAGGGGACAGAGCAAGTTCCCACTGAACCTTAAGTTATATCTTCTCCCTTGGCATTTCAGATGCTTACTCCAGGTGACCAATAAGCAAAGAAAGAAGTCCTGATTAACGTGAGGATCCAGGGCTGCTGTGACATAACGAGGACGGCGATGACAAGGTCCTTCGTGTGCCTTTGTAGGGCTTTCTCTGGCCATTTCAGCCTGTTTGCCCGTGTTCGAGGAGAGTTAACAGTCCCCAGGAGAAGCCCTGCATCAAAGGGGATGGAATTGATGTGTACGTGTCCCATTTCCCTCTCCCTCAATGAGAATTCTGAGACACATCATCCACACTGTCTCCCAAAGGGTTAAGCGCCACTTGTCAACATGATGCTTTTGACAACACCCTTTATTAGTTTCCTTCCCTCCCCCATCTTAATTCCCTATTCCCTTATTCCTCCCATATAAATTTCTTGCAGTCAAATCCTTGTCTCGTGTTGGTTTCTGGGGAAATCCAAGCTAAGATAGAGTCCTTGAATATTGTCTTTTCTTTAAAGACATATTCATAACATTTAAAAAATACCATGCACACGTCAATAACCACGGGGGTAACACACATTACAAACAGTGTTCTCATTATTTGCACCCTCATAATTGTGACCCAAAGGTACAAGAAAATTTCACCTGCATCATCTCTTTAAGGATCCAGGAAATTGTACACTGATTTAAAAAAAACATTTAAACTGCTTATTTACAATTATGTACATACACACAGATGTTTTTTGTTTGTTTGTTTGTTTTGCAGTACACGGGCCTCTCACTGTTGTGGTCTCTCCCGTTGCGGAGCACAGGCTCCGGACGCGCAGGCTCAATGGCCATGGCTCATGGACCCAGACGCTCCGCGGCATGTGGGATCTTCCCAGACAGAGGCACAAACCCGCGTCCCCTGCATTGGCAAGTGGACTCTCAACTACTGTGCCACCAGGGAAGCCCCACACAGGTGTTTTAAATTTGGGTACTTAAATGGACAAAGTTCTGCTCTTTGAGAAACATGCCTATGCAGAACAACTTGTTTACCCCTTGAATCTTCAGTGAGGTTGCTTTAAGGCTGTGTACATTGTACTTTGCCTGAATCCCAGGGATGCTTTTCGCATTGTTGTCCATGAGAATGGCACCTCCTGGGGTCAAGCAGGGCACAACCGGCTGGAACTTAAGGGTGTAAAACATATAGTTGTAAAATGAATGTTTACCCCCTTGGATATTACTGTCAAACTTTCATAAAAATAAAATGATGTGAAACAGCCTATCAAATTGAACCCCTCCCCCCAAAAAGGAAACGTTACACTGTGGATGTTGAAGTTACTTTTATTCAATGCAGTGTTCATTGTCCTGAGTTGCTTTATCTAATGCTAGAATGTACTCATTGCACCATATTTTAAAGCAGTATCCTCTATGATTCTATATGCACCCCATAGTCTAATCACATTGGAACTAGATAAAGGGGCACTGTCAAATTCAATTTAGCCAAGATTGCCTCCTCAACAATTCTTCAAAGATTTTATTCACATAATTCATACAGGAGGATTAGAATATGCACTCAGTTCAAAAAGATTACTTTGCTATTCTGATGATCATGCACAATTTATTGCTAATAAACTCCTTTGTATAGTTTCCCACACGAACAAGTGGAGTTTCTCATGGGAAATATGCTTATGTAACTTTTTGAAAGAAATTTACACTAAACTTTGTATTTCCTTTTTAAAAAAATGTGAAACTGTACCTTAAAGGGAATAACGTACTAGAATAGTACAGACAATTAAATATCCACTATGCCTATAGTGAATGTGGTTTAAAAAATAATTTTAATAAATCATTTCAGTTGACTGCACGGTTATACGAGTAACCTTTAGAACAGATGTGGAAAATTGGCAGCCCTACCTGGGGACTAATTCAGCCTGTATTTGTGTGTTGCCTATCTGGCTCAGTGTTTAAAGTTTTGTATTTGAGTGTTTTCTCAGTTCTATAGCCTCCTTCCCCCCACCCCACTATCGTCTGATGCCCAGCTAGGCTCAAAGTTTGATGTTACCTGCCTGGCCTTGCTGGGAGGCTGAGATTGAAGCGTTAGACGTGGGGCCCCAGTAGATTTTCCTAAGACTCATCCTTAGATGCATTTAATAATAAATGGGAATGTATTTTTGTATACTTTTAATAATTATCACTTACCTACATAGGCTGTGAAATGACTGAGAATTTAAAATTAAAATGTTGTAATTTCAAGATTTTTTTCTTCTCTCCTATTTTTCTTCTGCTAGTTATTTTTTGCTCTAAGTTTCCCTGAATTGTAAGAAGGCTAGAAATAAGGTCAACACAGGGGCCAACAGAAGGGAAAGCAGTATGATTATCAGGCTGAGGTCCTTTCAGCCAGTTAACAGGTCATGGGTCACACTCTGGCGATGACTGCTGCTGACACAGGGAAGATGACCCCAAAGATAGAACTATTGTTGGAAGATTGCTTGGACAGATCAACCTGGCTTAAAAGTATCAGTTATTTAAAACTTTATTTTATTCATTTCAATGTAATGTTAAAGATAATGCTACATTAGGTGGTTTACATGCATAGCCTGAGAAATGAGTTGGATTTTTAACTTTAAATTGCATTTGGAACTGAATTTTAGACTGATGGGGTATGAACCATGCCAAACCTTAATGAGTGACTTAACTTGTTCACAGTGTTTTTGCTTACCTGTGTATCACCCTCACAATCTTTTGGAGAAGTTAAAGGAAGTATTATTAGCCCCACTTCACAGGAAAAAGAAAGTGAAAAAAATGCAATTGAGAACTTTTTGCTCAAAATCATACATTTAGCTAACTTAGCAACCAGTAGGATTAGTTTGTGTTTTTTACTGCACATCTGTATGTAATTATATCTTTTTAGTTCATGATTTCTTCCCCAGAATTAAATTTGGGGAAAGATGAAAATGAAAACCCAGGCAGAACTGAAGTGCCTTCCAAATTAGACCAGGATCCTACTCAGGTTTAGCCTGGCTGTACAAGCTCTCTATCCAGATCCAAAAGCACAAAAGGGCAATTTCCCCTAAAGCTTCTGGAGAAAATGCACAGTTTCTTGTGCGGTCAGATTTGACAGTAGAGACTAGGGAACAAGCCACATGAGAGCCAGCACTCTGAACTCTTCTATGTAACCGAGGAAGAACTCAGGTGTTCTCCCTGGGACGGAGTAAACCAACATTGACTTGTATGAAGAAACTCGGCGTACCAGACTGCTCGTCATTAAAACAGACTGCCTCTCTGTCTAGGATACAAAAGGCACAAAAGACTGCTTAATTTGCTGAGAGGCATCAATTCGTGCCAATCCAAATATAAAAGTAAAAGAGGTGGGAGCTTTAAAAGTATACTTTCTGGGGCTTCCCTGGTGGCGCAGTGGTTGAGAGTCCGTCTGCCGATGCAGGGGACACAGGTTCGTGCCCCGGTCTGGGAAGATCCCACACGCCGCGGAGCGGCTGGGCCCGTGAGCCATGGCCACTGAGCCTGCGCGTCCGGAGCCTGTGCTCCGCAACGGGAGAGGCCACGACAGTGAGAGGCCCACGTACCGCAAAAAAAAAAAAAAAAAATGTATACTCTCTGAAGCTCTCATCCCCTGAGGTCTTTAAGAACAGGTTACCAACTCATAGAGCTTTTTAAGGGATGGATCTTTTAAGGGATGGAGCCCAAGCCAGACAGTAAAACATCAAAGTCATGCTAAGCAAGGAACCACTGTCCCTCTCCCTTACCCCCCACCACCAGAGGTTAATTTGCTTTTCATTGTTTGACCTCCAAGTATTTAATTTTTTGATGAGGCTACACAGAAGCCCTGGGACGTGGTAGATACTAACATTTTCCACATGAGTATTTTGAGACCCAAGTTTTGCAACTTGGAATTCACAGCACTGTGCAAGAGGTAGTTGCTAAGTGGAAATTAAAATTTGGCTATTTTTTCAGACTTGTGCAAGAACTTTTGGGTAAGTGATTCTACTGCAGCTAAGCTTTATGAATATATGGTGTAGATGGTATGATCTGAAAGGTTTCAGGTCAGTATCTTATCATCTTCAGACCTTATCTTCAGGTCAGTATCACCTACCCATTCACCATTGTTGCTTCATTCCTTCGGGACAGGAGACTTCTTAAATCAGGGGACCCTTTTCCGGCCGGAACTTGGAATTGCATCTGCTTCTCGAATTTCTCATCTAGGTGTTTTCTCTTCGTATGGATGACGTCCTTTAGCTGTCAGGCCTTGAGAACAAGAATGGGACTTCCAAGAGGAGCATGACTTCCCAGGGCCCAGAAGGAGGCTCAGGAGGAAGTAACAGGGAACTGACTGGGATGATTAGGCTCCAATGAAGAGGTAAGGTTACTTGCAGGTAGGACTCTGTCTACTCCCACTTTTTGGAACTAAAGTATCCCCCTTCTATTTGCCTGGGTGTATCCAGTGACACAGTTTTAAAAGGGAAGTTGAATGAATTTAACAGGAAGAACTGTGACCCCCCCCAGGACATCACAAAACCAAGGCTGAGCAAAACTGCTCTCAGGTCAGCACTGCTGTGACCAGAGAAAGCAACCACACTCCTTCTCAACCCAATTGTACTATCTGTCATTTTGTCTTAGAAATCACAGTAAGGACTAAAAAGGAAAAACAAAGGCAGGACCTGGAACATGGCAGAGGAAGTAAAAGGAACCAACCATCCCAGTTTCCCTGGGACTGAAGGGTTTCCTGGGACCTGGGACTTTTAGTGCTGAAACTGGAACACTCCTGGGCAAATCAGAACGGTTGGCCAGCGTAGATAGGTGGCAATTTAAATGAACACTGAGTTCTGTTCTTTACTTGGGTCGGACCCTCCATTCAAAGGTTTCCCCAGTGCGGGAGAACATTTCCTCAGCGAAAATGCCATGCGGGGCTTCCCTGGTGGCGCAGTGGTTGAGAGTCCACCTGCCGATGCAGGGGACACGGGTTCGTGCCCCGGTCCAGGAAGATCCCACATGCCGCGGAGCGGCTGGGCCCGTGAGCCATGGCCGCTGAGCCTGCGCGTCTGGAGCTTGTGCTCCGCAACGGGAGAGGCCACAACAGCAAGAGGCCCGCCTACCACAAAAAAACAAAACAAAAACCAAACAAACAAAAACACACCATGCGGTGCCACTGTCTGGGAGCCTACATTGGAGCACGCTTTCTGGAAACTTCGTCAGAAGCAAGGTAAAGATCTGGCTGGCAACGTGCATGTACCTTTTATCCTAGCTTCAGGTCCTGAGTATGGTAAAGCCTGGAAGGAAGCAACGGGACAGAGAATGGTGAAAAGCAGGCAAGAAGTCATCCTAGAGGTGACTGAGCACATAGAGACACAGGAGATGGGTCGACCCGAGTCCCTTCCAGGGCATGGCACTCACCCCAGCCAATGGTCTACGCATTTACCCCAAGCCTCCTCAGTGCTTTCCCACCTCCTCTGTCCCAGAATGGCTTTATCTTTCTTCCACAGCTGCAGAAAAGCAATCGATCTGTCCTTCAAGGATCTTTTGAAATTCCACTTCTTCAGAAAAGGCTTCCTGACCACTTCTCTCCTTTAAGCTTCCACAGGGCTAATTTTCTTCTTCAGTCATTTGGCATTTTCCTACCGGTTGTGTCAATAATTGATTTTCAATGTCTTATCCCCCTAGCTGGGTTGTGAAGGGGTGGATTATTCGTGCTTTTTAAAAAATTTGTTGCATCTTGCTTAGCCCAGAACAGGCTTGTTGATTGTCTAAAGCAGCGCTGTCCAGTAAAATACAAGGTGAGCCACGTTTGTAACTTAACATTTTCTAGCAGTCGCGTAGAAAAAGTCAAAAGAAACAGGTGAAAATAATTCCAATAATTCCAATTACTTCAACGTGTAATCCATGTGAAAGAATTATTAGTGAGCCATTTTTACATGACTTTGATCGTATGGTCTTTGAAATTCAGGGTATATTTTACTCTTCAGCACATCTCAGTTCAGGTTAGTCATGAATCAAGCACTCAAGAGGTGCACGTGGCAAGTGGCTACCATCTTGGACACATGATTAAGTCAAGAAGATATACTGATGGGGTCTGTACAAGATAGGAGTTTAGTTTGATTCTATAATCGATGAGAAGACACCATGGGTTGTTGAGAAGACTGCAGTAACTTGTCTTAACATGATAAGGATAATATGGAATCTAAAAAAAAGAAAAAGGTTTTGAAGAACCTCGGGGCAGGACGGGAGTAAAGACACAGACGTAGAGAAAGGACTTGAGGACACGGGGAGGGGGAAGGGGAAGCTGGGACGAAGTGAGAGAGTGGCATGGACTTATATACATTACCAAATGTAAAATAGATAGCTAGTGGGAAGCAGCCGCATAGCACAGGGAGATCAGCTCTGTGCTTTGTGACCACCTAGAGGGGTGAGATAGGGAGGGTGGGAGGGAGGGAGACGCAAGAGGGAAGAGATATGGGAACACATGTATATGTATAACTGATTCACTTTGTTATAAAGCAGAAACTAACACACCATTGTAAAGCAATTATACTCCAATAAAGATGTTAAAAAAAAACGTGATAAGGGTAGAGATTAGGGAGACGGAGATTAGGAATCAAGAGAAAGAATTGTTTCTGTAATACAGAATCAACGGAGGAAGAGTAGCAGCACTGCGTGACTGATGGAACATAAAAAAAAGTAAAGGAGAGAGCCGTAAATAACAATTTAAGGTTATTACCAGGAGAATGTATAACTTAAAGAGTACCAGAAAAATAGTAAGAAGAAAGCTGGAGAGAGATATCAGTCTAAAGAAGAGACGGATTTTTCTTCAATCATATAATTTCAAGTACTTGCGAGTTTATCTCCCCAGAGACACAGCTGAGAGCAAAGACAAGGTCTCACAAAGTAGCTTTTGGGAGAGATGCCATCAAGTTGGCTGAGCCTTAGGAATGGATAACAACTAAGATTGTGAAGGTGGATGAAGATAAAATGATTCAAGAATTTACTCTTAGGAGTTCCATAGTTAGCAAGGAGGACACAAGTTGTAAGGATGGTAGGAAGAAAATGAAGAGATCACGAAAGCCAAGGGGGAAAATGATGTCAAGACAAAAGGATAGAAAGCCGGAGAGAATCTGAGGCAGTTGAAAACTGAGAAAATCCACTGGACATGGTTAGGAAGCCATCGCCAGAGCAGTGAGAACCTTTGACAAGGTGGAGGGACAGAGAAGGATTTACATCAGCTGAGCTCTCTCCTGACCCCCTCCCTGGTTTTCAATCCTTAGAGCAACAGGCTGACTGGAGATGTTTGGATCGAGAAGGCTGGCTTTTTTCAGCAGATACAGTCCCAGCAGGAATCCTGGCCGAAGGAAACAGAGACCAGCACGGAACGGGTGGAGCTCTGGGCGATTCTTGATTAATGGCCAATGTAAAGAAAACCCAGAAACAAGCTGAGTGGCAGGATGTAGGGAAATTCATAGGGAGAGCGGTGCAGAACTGAAAACCGTTGCGAAACCATTATTTGGTCTTTGTGAAAAGACAAGTAGAAAAATACAAATTTAAAAGATAATTTGTCTTAGAAGGGCTTATTGTATTTTTTCAATATTTTATTGTGTATCTTAAGAGATGGGTAACTATGGAATGTGTGGAAAATCACCTTTAATTTTTGACATGTTTTTGAAAGGGAAATGGAGAACAACAGTGGCCTGAAAGCACTTGAAAATCCAGTGGTCTGAACTCTGATCCAAGACTTTTTTCTCCTTCAAGCCTATTTATTCAACTATAAAACAAGCTTCAATACCTAGTATCCAACCATTTTTTAAAAACTGGTGGATTTTAGCTTTGTCTTTACTGAAATAGCTTGGGGATAATGGAGTCAAAATTAGAACTAATAAGAATCAACTCATTCAGCCTTGATAGTTAAAGTAAATCTCTTATTCGTGGATGTGAGACTTACTCTGGGTTGTGTTTGGCAAGTGTAGGAGTACAGGGTGTGGAATTTATTGAGCTACAAAAGTCCCTTGAATTTTCCTGTAATTTCATAAAACCTTAGGAGTTCAGACATGCACAAATGTTTCTGAAATCTTTGGAAGACAACAACCTAGATTACTCCTTCTGCTGAAAATGACTAACTTGGATTTTCTGTTTCATTTCTAAGCAGGAAGTTTGACAGATGAAAATGAAAAGTGATCACTGTACAGTACTCCACACAGGTGAGGCAGAGGTGGATGAAACGATTAATCAAATAGGGAGAAGACAATAATTCTGTTTCTATAGCAGGAATAGAGTAGTGCTAAAAGAAATGCAAATGAAGATGTCAAAATAGCTTAGTCCATGTCAAACATTTTACTTCTAAATGTTCTATTCTAATATCCTTTGTCTCTCAGAGTCAGTCTTAAAGACTCATACTAGATCTGTGGATCTTCTATTGTTTCTACATGTAAATACATTTTAACATTTGAGAAATAACCAAAGATGAGCTACGGGGTTCACAGTTAACAAATAATTGTAAACAGGAAAAGGAATATATAAATCAAAACGTTTAGTGTGGGACTTTCTTGGTGGCACGGTTGTTAAGAATCCGCCTGCCAATGCCGGGGACATTGGTTCGATCCCTCGTCCAGGAAGATCCCACATGCCGTGGAGCAACTAAGCACGTGCACCACGACTACTGAGCCTGTGCTCTAGAGCCCACGAGCCACAACTACTTAGCCCACTCACCTAGAGCCTGTGCTCCACAACAAGAGAAGCCACCACAGTGAGAAGCCCGTGCACCACAATGAAGAGTAGCCCCTGCTCGCTGCAACTAGAGAAAGCCCGTGCACAGCAGTGAAGACCCAATGCAGACAAAAATAAAATAAATTAACTAAAAAAAAAACTTCTACTGTGTCAAGATATTCATCAAACATTGTGCTTGTTAGAAAGGACTTGTTCATTTTTGCTTAGAGATGAAATAGCTTTTATTATTCACACACGTGGACACATGTATTGTTTCAGGAAGTACCAAAATCAGAGGGGCAGATTACTAGATAAACTCAAAGATTGGTATTTTGACTAAATTGGCAGTTTCTAAATGTCAAATAGATTAGTTTATCCCCAATCATTGTTCTGCAACCTAATTACAGACTGTCCCTTCGCGATGTTTAAATAAAAATATGCGGGGAAATAATCTCATAAATTAAAAAATAGCAATCTCTATTAAAGAAAAAAAAAGGTAAAAAAATTTAGATTGTGTTCTTAACCTTTAGAAATTAGACAAATACTCTTGGGTCTTGAGTCTTCACCCCCCTGTACAATGCCTCTTAGCCTTTGTGGGACTGAATGAATTTGGTGTCAGAGTCTATACGTATCATTTTCCTCAATGTCATTAATAATTATTTGCATAAGGAATAAAAGTAAGTTTATATTAACAGTGTCTCTATTACTTAGGACATTTACTAGAACAGATAATACTCTTGTAGCCATGTTGCTATTTAGATTTCCAGTTCTTTAATGGGGTTCTTAATGGCTTCATGAGGTACATGCGCTTCTGAAATAGTCATTGAGATTTTGTACATGGACCAGTTTCTGGAGTGAAGCCATAAATCTTTAATCAGATTCTCTTGGGAACACATGTCTCAGAGAAGTTAAGAATGATTTAGAACATCACATGAAAAATGTACATATAATTCTGCAATATGAATTTGGCACTTTGCCAAAGTGAAGAGCATTACTGGTAGATGAATAGAGATGTTTACCACACTACGAAAAAAATAAGGTAGGTCTTTCTATCAAACAGAAACAATAATATACACTCACTATTCAATTCAGTGCCAGTGTTGGCCTCCTGCTGGATTAAAATGAACAGTTTCATATTGTGTCTTTAATCTTATCAGAGACCCCTAAAGTAAACAACAGCACAGCCTGAGAAAGCTTGGTCATGTAACTCTTACTACTCTCTCAGAAACAGCAAATGTCACTTTCTTATAAGCCCACCCCTAAATCATCAGGACTACCTATTCACATTACCGGGATTTTCAAACTAGCAACTAAACACTGTAATAAACGGTTTACGGTTTTTACTGGTGAAGTAGTACTATTTGACAAAGCACGCCCATCTGGGTTCTATTTATTACGGTCCTTGACATATTTTATTATCATTACTTTCTTACTTGCAAATTCTTCTCAGAATAAAAAATAAATCGGGGACAAAAATGCCACTTAGAGGAACTCTACTTAGAAGCAGCCTCGGCGATGCCCCTGAGGCTGGGACCTCCAGGGAAAGCAAGAATTCGCCGCCCGGCAGAGCTCGGCCTCCCCCGCCCGCCAGCGCCCACGGGCCTAGCCCCGGCCGAGCGCACGGCCGAGTGCACCGGGCCGTAGACAGACTGCTGGGCGCTGCAGCCCGACCCTCCTACCCCGAGGGCTGGCTGAGTGGCCTGGACTGTCGGGGCGGGAGGCGGGGGCGGGAGGCGGGCTCGGGTTGGGGGTCCGCGAGCGCGGGGGCTGGAGGGGGAGGCGGTGCCCCCCGGCCAGGCCCCGCCCCCGGCGCGGCTACACAAGCTGCGCCCACCTGCCCAGCCCGCCTTCTGCAGCGCGGCTGCCCCGGCGCTCGTTTCGGCGCGGACCAGTGAGGCGGAGGCCGCTCCAGCAGCCTCCCCGAGGCGCGGCCCCCGACACTCTCCAGCCGCTCGCCCATCCCCGGCCCCTCGTCGCGGCCCTCGCGCTGCCCCAGTAAGTTGCCGAGGGTCGGGCGGCGCGGAGGGGCCGCAGGCGAGGGGCGGCCTGGGCGCCGAGCCTGAGGGGAAGGGCTGGGGCGGAGGCGCCCGGGGCCGCGTCCAGCTGCGCGCAGCTGCCCGGAGGCCACGCTCCGGCCCCTCGGAGACGGAGAGTCCCGGGGCCGCGCTCCGGGCTTCGCCTCGCCCCGTGCGGCCCCCAGGGCGTCGGGATCCGCGGGCGCCGTGCGGGTCGCGGGGGCCGGTAGGCGGTCTGGCACGGCGACGCCGCGGTTCTCTTTGGCCGCCCTGGTCCCGAGGGGCCCTGGGCACCCTCGTGCGGGAGGACCGGCCGGGCCTCCCCCCACCGCCCTGCGCACTGGCGGGTCCCCGAAGTCGCCTGCCGCTCGCTTGAGGCTCTTGGGTTACGTATAGGACACCGCTCGGAGCTCTGGAAGTCTTTTCACACCCTGACCTGCCCGGGACTGGTAGGACAGGTAAAATGGCCCGTCGTGCTGTCTGTTTGGGGTATTTTTTAAGTAATGGGGTGCAGTTTTAAACCCTTTTGAGATGGGCTATACTCTTTTAAGCCTATTTCATGCCGCCTTCAACCTTGAACTCCAAATACCATTCTTGACGTTTAGGAACTCTGCTGGTCAACCCCAGAGTACCCGTTCCTCCGGAGAGCTTTGCAAGTTCTGGGTATGCGTAGATCCAATCCAAGGACTAACGTTTTCAGAGATTGTATCTTAAAGATATTGAAAAGAAATCCGCTCACAGAGTTATATCAGTCTTTTGAAGTGCAACAGTACCCAGATTTCAGGAGTAAAAATGTTCAAATATTCAAACTCTCAAATATTTATGCAGAACTGCCTTAAAAAAGCGTTTACAACTGGGGATAAGATTTATCTAGTCGTTTCTCCAGAAACACTCATCCTTTTAACTAGGGGATATCGTCAGATTTTATTCAAGTAGAGCTATTTGAATCCCGGCGGGGACTTGAGATACAAAGTCAGTGTGTCTGTGGCCTCTGACTTGATGCTTTTTTATTCTTGCCCTAGGCAGTCTTTAGAACTTCTGTCACTGCTCTTCCGCCTCAGCATTAATAATAATTATTTCCCCAGGAAATTGCAAACATTTGTGCTTGTGATCTTCTAGAAGATGTACGGGGTAAGAATATGCTAATTATATGATTATGGTTGCTTTTTCCTTTTTGTAATATTAAATCCTTTTTTTCTTTTAATCTCACTAAAGCTGGACATGGAATGATTTCTCAGTGAAATAGAACATATGCATTTTTATTTCTCCCTGAAAAGTTGCTAGTTAGCTACTCTGGATGACTCTGGAAGCCACATTATTTATTAGGAGTTTTCAAGTTTCCTCCCTTGCCCCTCATTTGGTTTCTGCACTGTGCCTTGACTAGGGGAATGTCATTTACCTTAGTCTTTTTGGGTGTGCCGTGGCCTTGGAAACCAGAGTAAAACTCTGCATGCTATCTGCAAGGATTCAATTTGCAGAATCCTTGGCCTCGTTTAGCTTAACCTGTTACTAAAGCCCTTTAGATTCCAAAGTCTCTAATCATTATCCCTGGATTTAGAGGCTGGAAGGGAAGACATGGTACCTGTTGGAGTTTTAAAAGTCTGAAAATACTCTGGAGTTTTTCGTCTTGTGCACTCATACGTTTTTGTCATTGGGACATATGTGTCTGAAGGATTTTAAAGTTCATATTTCTTGCTTTCTACTGCAAACCTGCTCACCTTCTCAGAGTGGAGGTGCCTAGTCTCCTTTCTAGGTGGCCTACCTTGTTCTCTTCTCAGGCTGCCTTGCGTAATTTATCATTGGTTCTCCTGGCTCTTGTGGCCAGACCTGGGGCCCTTGTCTGTGGCCATTTCTTCTCTTTTTTGGCCCTACTTTTTCAAGTGGACTCTCCCTCATAGTTTTCCTTTGTGACTTCTCTATTTAGCTTAGTTTCTGTCTTCCCTTCTGTCTTGTTATATTTGCTTGCTGCTCCATATATCCATATCTGTCTCTCTATACATGTATGTATTTTTTAAGTGTTCAGAGCCATCTACTGGTTTTATTCTGATGCCCTTAAGTGACCAACTTTCAAAACAGAACCTTGAAGATACCGGTAGGTTGCTATTTGTTTTATTATTTCCCCAAACAGGATATGAACACATTGATTTCATAGACTGGCTTCTTGTAGACTACTTACTGCATGTCAGACATTTAGAACAAAAGCAACATTTTCAGTTGAGTATATTTCTGAATATTCACATACTTAGTAACATGTACCCATTTGGATGTTTTGTCACCCAACTGAATACTGAAAAACTCAGTTAACCAAGATTTCAGTTACATGATACCTCTTGTCTAAATGATTCTGAGGACTTAAGTGGTTAACTTATTCCTACACCTTTCTCTGAATATTCAAAATCATGTAAATATAGCCTGGATAAGAAAAAAAATAATGATATTGTTCTTTTCATTGTTTTCTGCTTTTTTTTTTTTTTTTTTCAGTACGCAGGCCTCTCACTGTTGTGGCCTCCCCCGTTGCAGAGCACAGGCTCCGGACACGCAGGCTCAGCGGCCATGGCTGACGGGCCCAGCCGCTCCGCGGCATGTGGGATCTTCCCGGACCGGGGCACGAACCCGTGTCCCCTGCATCGGCAGGCGGACTCTCAGCCACTGTGCCACCAGGGAAGCCCGTGTTTTCTGTTTTAATAGCTTTTCATTCTACAGCCTAACTCAATGTCTGGCACATAACATGTGCTCCTTATTGTTGAGTGAAGGCCACTGATTTTAATACTTTAAAAAAGGGTGGGGGCTTCCCTGGTGGTGCAGTGGTTGAGAGTCCGCCTGCTGATGCAGGGGACACGGGTTCATGGCCTGGTCTGGAAAGATCCCACATGCCGCGGAGCGGCTGGGTCCGTGAGCCATGGCCGCTGAGCCTGCGCGTCCGGAGCTTGTGCTCCGCAACGGGGGAGGCCACAACAGTGAGAGGCCCGCGTACTGCAAAAAAAAAAAAAAAAAAGGGTGTTATGTCTGTCTTCAAAGGTATATTCCTTCACTGGAAATTACTGAGTCCCTACTCTGTACTCAGCATTAGACATCGAAAAGTAGTATGCAGCTCCAATTTTGGAGAGATTCTACAATTATTTTTATATTCCGGAAACCCTCCATTGATGGATTTTAAGAGTAGTTATTTATTTTGTTGTAATTTTATGTAAAGTAACAACACCTATAAACAGATGACTTCAGTACTCTCTACACCAGGAAGCAAACAAGGAACACATTCTCTGAAATATGAAGATGATGTTACTTTCCGTTCCATCATCAAAAGCACATGTGCTTTGGCATTTCTGTTTTACTGGTAGTAACAAGTTTGTCCTGACTCTTATATTTCCCTTTCGTTGCATTTCTGGCTATTTTCTAAGAACCCCCAACAACTGGGGGTTCATTTCCACCAGACTCTAACTAGTTGATCAGGCTCTAACTAGCTGAGTTAAGATAATCAGAGCATGATTTACCTACTAATTTTTTTTGTCCAATTTAGTAAAAATAACTTATATATTAATCTGTGGAAACAAGCAGTATGCTATTATTTTTCAAGTGCTTGTGGACTCTTTTAAACCTTAAATGTTTCTGAGAATGGCCTCTGCCGCCATTGTTAACCTTCTCATTGGTAAGTACAATTAGTGTTGACTTAAGATTTGAGTTAATGTGGTTTTTGTTTAAAAATCTGGATTTGAATATGTGGGTCACATCTCTTCTCTTCATATTTAGACTTTTACTTCCAATATCTTTCCTCCGAAAAGTCTGTGGTTCTCGGTTTTTCTGGGTGTGTACGAACATGAATAGTTTGTTGAAAATCTTGAAGTTTCTTACATCCAAGATTGAAACATCAGCTGCGTGTCCTATGTGATGACTTAGTACTGCACATGTCATGTATTTAATTTTATGCCTTCTCCTTATCCCACTACAAAAATAAAATAAAAAATACAAAAATAAAACCCATACGTTCACACCTATTCTAGTGCTGCATACTAACTAGCGCCTCTGTTCAGAACTTGTATCATCTGGGATTCGGCAGTGAGGTGGATAAGATAAGAACATTTCATAACTTTTCTTCTAGGAGTTAAAAAAAATGCTGACTATGTTATATTCATTTTTGGAATATTTTATGAACAATACACAACAAAGAATTTTTATGTTCCTTGTTGATTCTTGCTAGTTTTTCCCACAGTTGTGGGGAAAATTCTTTTCTTCCCTTCGCCCGCTCTGGTTTCATCAAAGGCTTTTAAGTCTTCACACAGTCATACCTAATACAATGCTGTTTATGCCGTCAAAGCCCACTGCCTTCCAGTGGAGACCTAGTGATCACCGTGGATAGAGCTTGATGTCGCCAGGGATGCTGAACAATACTGTAATTAGGATGCTCTCATTTTATACTTCTACTGTTGCCCATCTTTTTTTTTGATTTTAATGGATCTTTCCATTTAAAAACAGATGCTTATCTTTTCAAAAAGTCAGGTTTAACATAAACCTTCAAGCTCACTTTTTATTCATTTTACTCCTTTGTGGGCAGAAAGATGTTATCTGAGTTGGTAACTTATCATAATTAGAAGATAAAAGTTGACGGGTTAGAGTCTTTTCTTCACTTGGCTCTGGATATCCAGCTGTCATCTGGTAAATGATGATAATGATGATAGTCACTAGTGGAATTAATAGTTACTATATATTGAACTGTTAAGGAAAAAATTGGTTCTCTTTGCACGTTCAGCCTTATTTGTTTACTTCCTCAGTGTGAACTCGGGGAAGATTTTTCAGAATGCAATTCAATTTCTGCTTTAAAAAAATCACAGTAAAATCTCTAGAATTTGAAATATATTTGAGTGGTGGGGTGGGAAGTAATCTCCGTAACACATGCAAATTGTATTTTTCCAAAGTGTATGTATCCTTTGGTTTTTCTCCCTCACCAGCCCCCATTCATCCTGCTGGTTTCTTAAAAAAAAAAAAAATGCATCCATTTGGTGGAAACAGCTGGATTTGATTTTTGTGAAAGTAGCATGCGAAATCATAGTTTTTAGCAATTGTATGTACAAACAAATTACTGAATACTGTTTTGATACATTGGGATTCCCTTGGAATAGGAAATATGACTTTGATTCTAAGAATATCCTAGGAGATGATCCATTTGGAGTCTTCCATGATCGGAGGTTAGCTAATCCATTTTGGATAAATATGTGTTATAAATATATACAGCCCAGATCGAGAGTCTGTAGAGAAGCGAAGAATAAATCAATGACTTTGTCTCTGTGGGCTTTGACCACCAGTGAAGGAGTTAACGAGTACACACACAGCAGGAAGGGAATGATAAAGCTGCCATTTGATTGAGCCATACACAAAGCTGAAGGTATCAGAAGGACAGGTAACAGTCTGTTCTAAACGTCTTTTTTTTTTTTTTTTTTGCGGTACACGGGCGTCTCACTGCTGTGGCCTCTCCCGTTGCGGAGCACAGGCTCTGGACGTGCAGGCTCAGCGGCCATGGCTCACGGGCCCAGCCGCTCCGTGGCATGTGGGATCTTCCTGGACCGGGGCACGAACCTGTGTCCCCTGCAGTGGCAGGCGGACTCCCAACCACTGCACCACCAGGGAAGCCCTAAACTTCTCTTTTTTATAATGTGTGTTGTGTTCCTGACATAGACTAAATGCTCCATCAATTTAAGGTACTATTGTCATCACCATTACAGTTACTATTATTGCTGTTAAAACCACTGTCACTCTTCCTCCTCCAGTTGCTCTTTGGTGAAACTTGGATCACTTAGACTTGAGTTCTGGCTGAGCATTTATTCACAAAAATTTGCGTTTGGGAGGGGGCAATAATACTTATTAATCATTTGGCAGAACTGTCTGTCATTTATTACCCTGACACTCAAGAAAATTATGATGTTTAACTGAGAATTCAAACTATTCTGAAAGGTCTTAGAGGAAAGTTAAAACACATTAGGAGATTATATTTTAGGTGGAAAATTTGAAGAATAAAGTCATTCCAAAAGTGCAGTCAAATTAAGAACATGAGATTATCTTAACTTCTCACTCTGACAGTTGAGTGTTACATTGGTTAAGTTTAGTGCGTTTATACAAACTTAGTGAGTTTAAAACCCATAAGGGGCCTTGTCAGGAATATAAAAATCGTAAGAGGTCTTCAGCCATCCCTCCCACTTTTGCTTCTCCTGCAGGAATCCCTCTGAAATCCAGGAAAGCAGTCCCCAGCCACAGTTTAGTGTTGGTTCCAGTCTTGGCTTTCAGTTTAGAATGGACAAAGGACCGATTAAAAAATGCTGGTTGCTGAAGAGATACTTTTCTGTTACTTGTTAGAGAGGGGAAAGTTCTTTTGTTAGAAGGAAACACATTTGGTTCAGTTCCTACCATTGACCTAGAAGAAGAAAAAAATGTTCTAAAAGAAATTATATAACCCAAAATATATTTACTGTCATATTCAACATAGCTCTTCTATTGTACAAGGAGGGTTTTTAATGAAGACATGGAACTGGGTACCACTGCTTCACCTTCCAGATTTCAGGCTCTTGTGAATGTACCTTTTAAAAAAAAATCTGATAATTGTTCCCAAGAGGTGGTGTGTGTGGGGGGGAACAGGCAATTGACTTACATTCTCAGTGTAATAGGCAAATCTTTATTTAAAGGAATCCTGGGGTGAATCCATTTCTACTAGGTAAAAATCACTTCATAGGGTTTTTGTTTAACGGACCTCAGATGCTCAGAATTCCTTTAATCATAATTCTTTGTTTGCAGTACACTTTGTCATGCCATTATTGGCTCATGTATGGCCAATAAATATTATCCATTTTAGATTCTTGGGTTGGGTGGCGGGTTGATATTCACTGTATTATGATTTTAAAATGATATATATTGGGCTTCCCTGGTGGCGCAGTGGTTGAGAGTCCTCCTGGCGATGCAGGGGACGCGGGTTCGTGCCCGGGTCTGGGAAGATCCCACATGCTGTGGTGCGGCTGGGCCCGTGAGCCATGGCTGCTGAGCCTGCGTGTCTGGAGCCTGTGCTTCGCAATGGGAGAGGCCACAGCAGTGAGAGTCCCGCGTACCACCAAAAAAAAAAAAAAAAAAAAAAGATATATGAATAAATAAAATTTTAAATTTCCCCTAAATAAATTAGTAAATAAAATTTTCACAAATGTTTCCTTTGTGTTTTTCCTTTAAGTAGAGAACATCTGTACTGAATGAAATTTTCCTTTCGTTCAGAAGGACAGCTTTCTTTAGACAGTGATTTTTTTTTCCTCCTGAAGTTCCTTTATATTCACTTCCATAACATTCCTGGTATCTTGAAGCAAAGGATACTTATTATTTTTCAATGGGCTCATAGTCCACAGGATATTTGCAATTTGCTTAGGTGCTTGTCCTGATAAAAATCCAAATGAAAACTTCCTTGTAGTTTGTATCAACTTGGACATGAATTCCTCTGGGAAAAGCCTGTGTCCAAAAAAATTCAGGCTACTCTGTATAGATTTTTTTATGTGCTTTAATTATCATATTAAACAACACAATTTTATACTTGTATTTCAATCCAACACAAAGATTTAAGTGGTTTATTTAATTCCGTTGTAATCTGAGCAATTGTTTGGGAGATATTTTCATGAGACTTAGAAGGAGGCTGAGCTTTGACACTCCATCCTGAGGGCTCAATAACATTCTGGAGTGTTTGGGCGACATTAGGAATTTACCTTTGTTCCAAGGCAGCTCATTCTAGAAAACGAAGTCAAATTGACTGTGATTAATCAGGCAGAGTGAGACTGCTGTTTCAGCTTTTAGTTTTTGACATTTCGCAGTGATCTGGGCTTTCAGGAAGGAGTTGACAGAGGACTAACAACCTTCATCCAAGTGTAAAACTTACTGAGAGTTCAGTTTTTTCATCCCTTTGAAATTAAAGGGCACTGCTGAGTTTTCAGCGCGTCTCAGCACTTGGAGTAAGTATAGAGCACCAGCTCCGTGCCGTGTGAGCATGTGTCTGAAGAGGTGAATGAGAGAGGCCGGTGGGGCTCCCACTTTAGTCTCTATGGAGCTTCATGGTGTTCAGAGTGAATAGTTTCCTCTCTTTGGCTTTTTAACCTATACTATGAATTTACATAGACACATTTGGAGCAGAAATTCAAGATCATATTCTTTTTCGTAGAATCATATTACTGTTTACAACATGAGGCCCATGCTGTTTAAGCAGTCCCTGAAATGTAACTGTGTACCTCCTAAAAGACTGGACAAGTGCATCAGGTGGGAGAACTAAAGAGATTCAGGTTGAAAAAGAAAAGATTACATTGACATATGTCTTTTCTCATGAAAGGCTTCATGACAAGTTTCATACAGTTTTTTTTAAAATTATTTATTTATTCATTTATTTATTTTTGGCTGTGCTGGGTCTTCGTTTCTGTGCGAGGGCTTTCTCTAGTTGCGGTGAGCAGGGGCCACTCTTCATCGCGGTGTGCAGGCCTCTCACTGTCGCGGCCTCTCTTGTTGTGGAGCACAAGCTCCAGACGCGCAAGCTCAGTAGTTGTGGCACACGGGCCTAGTTGCTCCATGGCATGTGGGATCTTCCCAGACCACGGCTTGAACCCGTGTCCCCTGCATTAGCAGGCAGATTCTCAACCACTGCGCCACCAGGGAAGCCCTCATACAGTTTTGATCAACTGTATTTGAACCAATGGCACTTACAGTTCTTTGGTATAAGTACTGTAGTACTTAGAATTCTTTGATATACAAAGATATCAAAGATGTCAACTTCTTTTGATTCTAATAATGTCTCTACTTCAGTAGAAGAAAGAAGAACCACACATATGCATGTAAAATGCCCCTACCCCATGGGAGTTCAAGAATCCCTGAATTCCAACCAGTGGACACCTAGGGTTTCTGGAACCCAGAATAAGAAAGAACCCTGCAATTCAGAAGCCATTTCAACCTGTGGGAAAACTGTCTTAGGAGAGAACACTTTGGGGCAGGATGGGGCCTTCCCGGTCATACGTCCTTTCCTGTTGTTGATATAACATTGCTTGTGGCCTCCGAGGAGGAGCTGAGAACGGGCTCAGAGGCAGGTGGGGCAGTGCGGTGCTCCGAGTTAAAGAGCTTGGATGATAACGCAGTGATGACCATTCCCGTTGGTGCCATGGTGGAAGCAGTTCCCTGGCCTTGAAGGGATACTTTGGACTTTAATTGTCACCGGCATCAGATTCCTCCAAAATTCTCAGAATTCTTTCCTCCAAATTCTGAGATTCACAGATGTCTATGTCTACCTATGGACCAGGAAATAAATTTGATTCTAAGTTAAGCTGAGGTCATTGAGTATGTATAATATATACACAAATGGGAAGAAAAAGAAAGAATGGAAAAGAATAATCAATGCTCTCTTTTCTTATCTAAAATTGGAATACCTTTCGAGTGACATTAGAAATCCCGCCTTATGGCTCAATGTCAGTCTGACATGGATCTTCTTGTAGAAATCTCTGAAATGTAATAAACTTATAGTTTAATAGAACTAAAGAGGTCATAATAAAGACGTAAGCATCACTGCAGAGCCTTGTCCGTTTTCAAAGTATAAAATAACTAACTGAAAGCTTTTCCTTTCACTTGTCATGTTTGTTTAATAACATGCCTAATGAATAATAGCAAAGCAGAGTGAAGAATTTTTAAGTTGGTTTCTCTACTGAAATTCTTATCCGTTGCCAAACTTGCTTTGTAAGTGGTTAAGATCTGTAAGGTTTTGTTGCAAAAAGGCCCTCTTTTACATGCATTACATTTGTGACATGGTGGTTGTGTAGGTGGAGTCGGATCTGTGTGCAGTATTCATCAAGAAAATAGCGCAAAGCGCATTTACAGGCCATGGAGAAACAATAGCGGGTGTTGATAAAATTTGTAGTACTAGAGCTTTGAAAACGTGCCTGTTGTAAACTCTCCTGAAACTTAGAATTCCACCTTTAAAACAAAATCATTTTTTCATTAGATGATAGTACATGAATAAGGCACTGCATCCTGGAAATTTGGTTCTACCATTGTAAAGATGGTGACACACTGTTGTGCTGGCAGGTTTTGTGTTCCATTCTCTAAACTTAACAATACACCGAAAGCTGTCTTGTGGGCAATTTCTGAGGTTTGGAAGCTTTCACCTCCAGCCCCCGTGGTCATGGACAGTTATTGAGTTCTCGGCTCTAAGTGTACCAAGCACGGTGCTAGGCAGGTTTGGAAGGGAAGTAAGCTCCTGAGAATGACATTTCAGAGCTCTCTTTTAATAGTTAAGAAAGTGAGATCTTAAGAGTTGTAACTCATCTGAGGTCAAGACAGCTAGGAACAGAGTGAAGACTTGATTTCAAGCTTTTTGACTTAGCAAAAGCTCTGATTTATATCAGACCATTCCGTTTTTGTAAAAGCAAATCATAATCACTATAATACACTACTTAGGTGGTAGGAATCTTATAAGTGGGGATCAAAATACAATTTTAACTTGAAAGTTTTTAATTTTAAAATTGCTTGGAAATTAACATATTTGAATAAGACATTTTAGTAATAGCGACAAGCTCGTGATGTGAACAGTTTTTATTAAATAGCATATTTTAGCCCCCAAATGGAAAAATGTAATCTCAACCTAAAAATAAAAAGACTTTACGTATGGATTCTAAGCCACCTAAAGTCATTAGGATTTATACCTCGTAAGTGGTGCTTTTAAACAAGTTCTGTTTGGAGTGCTGTTGTGCTATCTTTCAAAAAAAAGCTGTTTGAATTTTTACTTTTTCTGATTATCATAGCTAACAGATGGTTTGCACTTAGTTCAGTGAACCAAACAAAAAAAGAACAGACTTTGCATAAAATTTCTGTTGATAGTGCATTTTATCTCACTGAAATGGATCATATGAACTTTCTGAATAATGAATAGCATATTTACATTATTCTGATCTTTTTGGCTAGAGTAAGAAAGAAATGTGAAGGACAAACAGCCTAGTATTATCATTTTAAAAGTTATTCTGGTGAATTAAAGTATTTTTCTATTCTTACTGCATTGCTAATGCAGGGCATGTTCCATGCGCTGCTTGCAAAAAAATTGTTCCAGTGACTTTGAAAGCATAAGGCACTATTTATCTCGTTGAACTACTAGAACTGGTAGTAAATTAATTTTTATAAGGGTTTTAAGCCTTAAAGTTTCAAGAACCCACATCATTTTGCTAATCCCAATTTTGAAAGAATTTAATAGAGTTGCAATCCAATATTTGACTTTCTATTGCTTCACCATCACCGGCCTGTTCATAGTTGTTGGTCGATGCTTGTGTGTGGTGAGAAATGTGTACATGATGGTGGCCTAAGGTGGGCAGGGTGATATTACCGAAGTGGAGGTAACTTGACTAGTGAGGAGTGCAGGTAGCAGCTGCAGTAGTTGGTACCAATGGTAATTGAAAGTTCAAGAGTCTTTTGTTTTAGGAACGGGGCTTTACTTCATCACATACAATTTTAATTCATTACATATTAGACCAGAGAAATCAGTAAAGTGGAGCTATACAATTTCACTTCTAATTTTGTATGCATGAATCAGAATTCAGACTGTTTTCAAGAATTGGAAGAAAGGTACTCATTTTATTGAACTAAGTATAATTTCTGTTGAGTGAAATAAAAGGGGAAAAAAGAATGCAAAACTCTTTATTTTTTTGCCCTCCCCAAAATGATGTATGTAGAATAATGTTTTAAGGCAGAGAAAGTAATTTTTCTCTAGTATTCTTGTCAACAGAACTTCTACTGCAATTATTTTCTGAATTGGATTTTCCATGTCTTTAAAGGCATAATATATGCATTGCTAGTTTAATAAAACATGAGATTCTAGGCTCAGAAGAAGCCTATACATTTCATTTTAAGCAGAACCATGCCTAACCATTCCTCATAGGCATGTGTACTATGTAATAGTGAGCTGGAGATTGTACATTTGCAGGCATAGCTGCAGGAAAGTCAAAATTTTCTAACTAGGGGCTTCCCTGGTGGCGCAGTGGTTGAGAGTCCGCCTACCGATGCAGGGGACACGGGTTCGTGCCCCGGTCCGGGAAGATCCCACATGCCACAGAGTGGCTGGGCCCGTGAGCCATGGCCACTGGGCCTGCGTGTCCGGAGCCTGTGCTCCGCAGCGGGAGAGGCCACAACAGTGAGAGGCCCGCGTACCGCAAAAAATAAATAAATAAATAAATAAAAATAAAAGACACGTAGAAAGAAAGAGGTTGGGAAATATCCATATACTAGCTATTGATGGGAGTTGACTCCCATCAATTTTCAGGTTTTCCAGATTTCCCTATTCTCTTAAAGATACTCTGAGTGGAAGCAAAATTCAATCTTGGTAGAGTGTCCTTTTCCTGCTTCTTAGAGCTCATATTTGTCTCTTAGGCTAGCTTCATTGTCCTTTCATTCAGCCAAAAATGCTCTCTTGTAAAAATGATCAACTAAAGCCTCATCTCCAAACAGATTCTACTTTTTCACATTATGAATCACAACTTCCTTAAGTCTTGGAAGCACACAGTAGTGAGGATAAAGGCAGTGGAGACTGATAAATTTTGCTGAAATGAGAAAGGTAAAACCTCCTGTTTGTGTGTGATCTGAATATTCCCAGCATTTAATATTGTGATTTTCTAGGCTACGTGGGTGAATGATAGAGCTTTTCTTTTCTGGTCTTGTAGAAGATTGTTTTATGTGTGATAGGTAGGTACATTGGTAGAGGTTTTTATTACCCACTACTCAGAGTTAAATATTCCATGCAGGGGTACATGGGGAAGGGGAGAGACAGAAGAATTACAGTTGCGAACACTAAAATAGACTTGTTGCATAAGGTGAGTTTTTAAACTTGAAAAAGGTTTACCAAATCAATATTTATTTGATCTGAATAGGGGATATGTAATGGTGTAATACCCCTTGACATTTTTCCAAGTCATCAATATCATGAGGACATATCTTGTGGGTTTTTAAAATTTTCTAGTCACCGTGAACTTACATGATTATCACTTCTGGGAAGATGAGGACGTTGAGTGGGGTGGGAGGTTTTTGGCAATATGGACTTTGGTGTAAACTAACTACCTATTCTCTGACTGTTGGTTTATATCTGCAGAGAATCATGACAAACTTAGTTTATCAGCCACAAAAAAGAAGTTGTATCATTAAATCATAGAATCTGAACTGGCAGATAATTTAGCTAATACCCGTTTAACTAGACCTGGTTCCTCACATTTCTGAATCATTCTGAATCACCTGTCCTCTCTTTAAAATGACAGAAATCTGACACCTTTCTTGGAAGGCAGCTTCTAATGGACAGGTACACTCTTTATTAGGGTGTGCTTCATTGTGTTGGGTCAGTGTCTTACTCTTTTTTATATTATATCCTTTTTTTTGTAGTTTTATCTTCTAGTATAATATGGAGTCATTGTCTTCTTACACATTGCCATTCACATATTTTTTTTTTTTTTTTTTGCATTATGTGGGCCTCTCACTGTTGTGGCCTCTCCCGTTGCGGAGCACAGGCTCCGGACGTGCAGGCTCAGCGGCCATGGCTCACGGGCCCAGCCGCTCCGCGGCACGTGGGATCTTCCCAGACCG
The DNA here is from genome assembly GCF_964165515.1 of Mesoplodon bidens. Taxonomy (NCBI): domain Eukaryota; kingdom Metazoa; phylum Chordata; class Mammalia; order Artiodactyla; family Ziphiidae; genus Mesoplodon; species Mesoplodon bidens. Next base: position 24,331,331 of record NC_138181.1, read on the forward strand.
GGGCACGAACCCATGTCCCCTGCATCGGCAGGCGGACTCTCAACTACTGCGCCACCAGGGAAGCCCGCCATTCACATATTGAAAGCAAGCTATCATCTCTTCTCTAAGGCTTTCCCCCACCCCAAGAGTGAAAAGGAGCAAAATGTAGAAATATGAGCAACTTATCTTTCTAAAGCTCTTTGCCCAGCACTTTTCTTGTTCACTTAACCCTTATATCACTTCTGTAACATCTCTTTCCAAGATGGGAAGACTGAGAGTCCAGTGACTTGCCCAGACACATGGCCGGTAACTCTCAGAGCTAATTGGCTAGACTCAGAGCTAATTGGCTAGACTCAGAGCAGGGGTCCCTCTCTGGGGCCCAGCTGCATCCCTGCTTCTCGCACCTGAACACCTGCATTGTCTTTAATTGCCTTCAAGTCATGATATGGCTTCCAGACCCCTCACCCTACCCTGGTCACTCTTTTTTTTTTTTTTGCGGTACGCGGGCCTCTCACTGTTGTGGCCTCTCCCGTTGCGGAGCACAGGCTCCGGACGCGCAGGCTCAGCGGCCATGGCTCACGGGCCCAGCCGCTCCACGGCATATGGGATCCTCCCGGACCGGGGCACGAACCGGTATCCCCTGCATCGGCAGGCGGACTCTCAACCACTGCGCCACCAGGGAGGCCCCCCTGGTCACTCTTTACTGGACATACCTGGTCAGCATTTAAGAAAAAGATGGCAGCTACAGCCAAGCATCCATCCATTCAGGAAATATTTGAGTGGCTGCTATGTGCCAGACATTCTCTAGGTTTTGGGATATACCAGTAAACAAAGCAGTCAAACGAAGTTCTTGCCCTCATGAAGCTTACATTCAGAGGGTTTCCAACAGGGCTCAGACCCCTTCCCCACAGCAACACCCAAGAGGAGTTTGAAACAGGGGACTGAAGAATTGGAGTAGCGGGTTCTGTGCTCTTAAGAAGTTAAGATGGGGGACTTCCCTGGTGGTGCAGTGGATAAGACTCTGCGTTCCCAGTGCAGGGGGCCTGGGTTCGATCCCTGGTCAGGGAACTAGATCCCACATGCATGCCACAACTAAGAGTTCCCATGCCACAACTAAGGAGCCTGCCTGCCACAACTAAGACCTGGTACAACCAAAAAATAAAGTTGGGAATTCTATATGAAAACTTAAAATGATGTATTAAAAATATAATATCTCTGCTCATTTCCCCCTTTTCATCCCTTCAAACAGATTCCTTCTGTGGATTGAGAGAATAATGCTGACTTCTATTGAATTATACCAATTTATTTCCAGGCACAAAATGAGGCCACAGAAAAACTTTTGGTAATAGAAGAGAAAGGTCTCTGATATTATCAGAAGCCATTTGAAATAAAATCTAAGCAAAATGAAAGCATGTAAGATGTGATTTGCTGGGCCCAAGACTTTATTTGTTCTGGGGTATGTTTTGAATTCAGACGTGGGGAGGACTAAGAATACGAGATATTTGAGAACCCAAGAGATGGATAAGGAATGAACTAGATAAATTGTAAAATGAATACAGTGTTTCAGAAAATGGTATATGTTTTTGTAAAAGTAGTAAAAATCTTCAGTTTTTTATTGCAGGAAGCCTTCTTTTATGAAGTTGTTTGAAATTTTTGTAGCTAGAAGAAATGAGTTTTAATATATGTTAGAATTTTTAATACAGACATCAGTTATGATACTTACCTAGTTAATTAATTGGTCCTTAAAAAATTTCCCCGTTGCTTATATTTTAGTAACTATTATACTTTCAATCTTAAGGTAATAGTGGTTCATGAATTTGGAAGGTTAGACTCTATTGGAGATGAAGTTTTAAAATTCCAAAGTCTGCCAAATATATTTTTGGTATCTGGGCGATACCCTTCATCATCAGCTGGGTCTTAGATGGGCTGCCAGGAGGCTGGGAACAGCTAGAATTCTGCATTTCTTTGTGCTGAAATGGTTATGTGGCATAGAGGAAAGGGCATGGACTTTGAAGCTACACAGACTTTGGGTTCAAATCTAGGTCTGTGATTTTGAGCAAGTTCCCTAACATCTCTGAGCCTCAGTTTTGTCAACTGAGGCTTGGACAACATTTCCGCTGAGGTGTGTGAGGATTAAATAATGTGTATCAAGTGCCCAGAACATAATACAAGAGCGATGAATGACCCCAATGATTACTTTTTATTTTCATATCCCGAAGCCTGTGGTAAATGGCCTTGCTTATGAATGGAATCCTTTCAGTTGTTTTTTTCTCCCCAGAGGATAGTCTCAAGTATCTACAACTTTTTTCTTTCTTTCTTTTCCCCCCACCATATCCAAAACTAAAGGAACAGTACCCTGCCGCTCCGTTGAATCTGAGTTTCTCTTCAGCAAGCTATCTTGAGCTACATGATGTAATTATTAGCTAACATTGGCTTTGAACCAAGCTGTGGCAACAAGTTTCTTTCCTTAAGGCATGCTCTGGATAGTATTTCATCTCAGTTTAGAATCTGTACTTCATAAGTGGACTATTTATTGGCAAAGAACTGCCTGTGCTTCACTTGCAGGACGTGGTGGTGAGTGCTTTGCTCGTCCAAGCTCTGTCTTCTTGGTCCAGGGTTCATCACGGGAACGCTGAACCCTGAAAGACACACTTCATGCTTGTATCTTTAGATGGCACAAACCAGTAAAAACCTTCAGTGACTGTAACAAAATAGAAACATCGTGAGACTTCATTCCATTGCTTCTAAAAGGTCAATGCCATATCGTATCTTACTGTGGTGAGTCCGACTTGATTTTGTGTCCTGACTTTGATACATACTAGCTAATACTTCACCTCTCTAAGCTTTGGTTTTCTCATGTGTAGGCTAGGGATAGGAATAGTACGTACCTAATTGGGTTGTTGGGTAATTTAGTTGGGTTAATGTATGTAATGCACTTAGCCTACCTCCTAAAACCTAGGGTGTTTTGATAAATGTTAGCTCTCAGTAGTAGCAGCAAAAGAAAAAGTCTTAGTGGTGTTAGTTTATTTGTGTATATTTTATGAACATATCTCATTTCAGGAATTCCCAGAACTCTTCTTAAATTTTAAATTGATGGTCGAATTGTCTTTAAGCAATATCTTAAAGAAATATCTTTAAGAAAGTCTCGCTCTTCTTTTTTATTCTTGCTGCGTTTTTCCTTCCCTGGATAATTCCAAGTTGCCTGTCTCTGAATCCTGTTTCCTCCAGCTCTGTGCCCCCAGGCCAGCCTCCATGGAGGATGTGGAGTTATGGGCTCTTCTTTTGCCTCTGGCGCCGCCTTGTATGTAGGTGCTTGTTTCTGATTGCCTTGTGGATTTCTAATCTTTGCTTCATACCCTTCACACTGTTTCTCTTACTTTTCCCTCTGCAGCTCCATCTTGTCCCCTTCATTCATTCAAAGGTCACTTATATAAAGAAGATGTGAGTTTCTCAGGTCTTCTGAATAGGGGTGGCCAGGTTCCTAAAACCAGCGTTCACACTTACTTTGCCAAGCTGACTCTTTCTGATTGCTTAAAATATTCTCTTCTTCCTCTTCTCTATAAGGCCTTCTAGACTGATCCAGGAAGAGCACGCTGCTTCTTCTATGAACCTTGGTAATGGATCCATCATCACTGTCTGCCAGCAGAGCATTTGATAAATTGAAACATCTTATTCTCCAACAGTGAATAGGGGAAAAGAAGAGTTTTCTATAAGAAGAAATTATTAATGATTATTATAGTGAAACACATATATTAAAGCTGTAGTATATTTAGTTTTGAATGCTATTTGGCACTGATTTTAGAATTTGGGACACTCTGAGACTATGATAAATGACAAATATGTTTCAAATGTTAAACACATTTTGTGTAAAAAATAGTAAATGTGTTTTAGCAAAGAATCACCAGTAGTAGAAAGTTTCTTCTTGTGGCATACATTCCATCAAAATATATTTCAAAGCCGAGTCATATATCAAGCTTAGGGATTTATGAGAATGTATTTTTGGCTCTAATAGATAATACACACACACACACACACACACACACACACATATCCTTTAGTTCTTTAAGTAAAAAGGCTAGTACTTTTTCTACACAAAAATTACTTTCACCTCAAAAAATTAAACATATTTTAGCGTCTTTTTCAGTTCAAGGGTGTGTGGTTATTTCCAAAGGGGTTATATGATGACACATAGAACAAAGTTTCTGCCTTGCAGGCTTATCAGATAGATATGTACTGGGGACAGGGTGATAAGCCAAATATATGTGATGCTCCAGTCCAGGGCATAGGTGATGAATGCCATCCAGAGACGTGGGCTCTGTTTGAGGGATCATGCGGAAGTTTCATGGAGAAGGTAGGATTTGAAAAGGATCTTGAAAAAGGAGTAAAGAGGTATCTACAAGTAGCGACTGGGGTTTAAAAGACATTCTTGATGGGGAAACAGTGTGAGCAAAGGACCCTGAAAAGTATGAGACCTATTGGCAAAAGAGCACATGCTTCTCTTTGACCCAGGTAAGGTGGAATGTAAGGGAATTGGAGGGAGGGGAAGGGAAGGGGAAGAGAAGAGGAATAATAGTAATAGCTAATGTTTATGGAGTACCTACTATGTGCCAGGCATTGTTTTGAGCACTTTACTTGCATTGACTGATTTAATCCTAAGGAAGAGAAGGCCGGAGGCACAGATCGGCTCATAGTTCAGACTTTGAATGATGAGGTAATAAGTGTGTCATTCGGTTGGCAGTGAGGAGTCTGAATTGCCACAAGGAATAACTGAGCTCCTGTGAAGGGAGGATCATGGATGAACTGAGGTTACAGCAATACGAAGGGTGTTCACAGGAAGTTTTAACCGGGGTAAATGGGCATATTAGAAGTTCCCCTGCCCCCGCACACACACACACACACAAACAATGAAGTCCCCATGGGCAGCAGTGTTAGTGTTTTCATATTTGTATATACCAAGTCTTCAGAAAAAGAGAATATAGGGCTTCCCTGGTGGCGCAGTGGTTGAGAGTCCGCCTGCCGATGCAGGGGACACGGGTTCATGCCCCGGTCCGGGAAGATCCCACATGCTGCGGAGCCTGCGCGTCCGGAGCCTGTGCTCCGCAACGGGAGAGGCCACAACAGTCAGAGGCCTGCGTACCGCAAAAAAAAAAAAAAAAAAAGAATATATTTTTTAGTAGAGTAGGATGTTAGTTTATTTTATACTCCATTATTGATTTGTGACCACAGAACTGCTATTTGTATCTTAAAAGCAAATCAATTCTGTTACCTGCCTTAAGGTTACTTAAATTTTTAACCTTGAGCCAAAATGCATGTTACTGAAATGATCTTCTGTAAACCTATTTCAGGCTTGGCGTTTTTCAGATACAGTTTGATTTTGAAAGAAAACACATAGTACCATAATGATATTTACTCTCGCTGGTTTGTTGACATTATTGATTAGGCTAATATATGCCAGGTAACTACCTTTTTCCCCCATTCATCTTTTTTGTACTCCTTGAGCTTTTACAGTACTTGCCTTCTAGGAAAAATATATTCCAAAGATGAAATTGTATATTTTGATGGAAGGAGGTCAAAGATATGTTTACACTTCAGAAAAAGTGCAGAGAAATCCCCTTAGAATTTAGGCAACATTTGGCATGCTTTGTGTTTTTCCCACACACAAATGAGCTTGTAAATGGCTTGTGTTTGTTCTTTGTGATTGATGGGAAAGGGATAGTGTAGGACTGGAATAATTTATATCGGATTAATTTGGCAGGATGCCGATAGTTTCTTGATGTTTAATTCTAGGCACATTGTTTCCATCCTGTTAATTTGGGTAACCTTCTTGGTTAAGGACTTACACCGAGGGAATTCTGCTGTCTGACCCACACGGCATTGCCATCCATCCAGTGCTGCTGGAATCCTGGGTCAGACCTCGCTCGCCGTGAAGACAGCCATGGCAACACCCAGGCCAGAGGTGGTGCCAGTAGGAAGAAGTGGCCTCTTTTTGGCTTTCTGGCAGCATGTCTCTCATTAGCATAGGGTGCTAAGGAGGAAAACTTGAGGAGAAGCCTTGAAGAAAGCCTAGCTTTTTACTCGTGTCCCTGCCCAGAATGATGCACTGCTAGCGTGTAGCCAGTTATGAAAGGAAGAAATCAAACCCGAACGTGAGGGCAAGTTTCTTAATGCTTTCATTTCCCACTTTAAAATTTTCTGTCAGGCAACTTCTTTAGGGAGATATGACCCAGTGGTCATGCTTAGGAAATTGTATTTGGAATTTCTTTTAACTGAAGCCTCAGAATATCATTGAGACTGTGCCCTAAAGACTGTCATGGCTGCAGCAACACAACCTCTTAGGCAAGGGGAGGAAAATGATCCAGGGTACACTTGGGGCCTAAGAGACTAAAAACCTTACTGGCCACAGAGAAGCAGGGCTGAGCACGTGGCCTGGGACCCAAGTGCACTGTGCACTCATTTGACCACCCTGGTAGCTGGCTGAGAGGAGGACTGGGCAGGATTCTTACTATATCTTATCACATTTTCTCAGACGTTTGTCCTCAGCATCTACTTCCCGTACATGGACCCATACATGAACACCTGAAATAAAGACTATGTCCTCAGCTTCTCTTGAAGCATTCTGTGGCGTTGGACTAATTCTAGCTAATATCAAGTAAGGAAAAGTGACCTCTGTGACTTCTAGGAAGTATCCTTTAAAAAAGGGTTCTCTCTTCACCCCTTCTACTATGGACAGAATGTTTGTGCCCCCCACCAAAATTCATATGTTGAGAACCTAACCCCCAAGGTGATGGTATTAGGAAGTGGGCCTTTGGAAGGTGATGAGGTCATGAAGGTGGAACCTTTATGAATGGGATTAATGCCCTTATACAAGAGTCTCCAGAGAGCTCCCTTGTCCCTTCTGCCATGTGAGGGCACAGCAAGAAGAGGGCCATGGATGAACCAGAAGGCTGGAATCCCTCACCAGACACCAAATCTGCAGGCACCTTGATCTTAGACCTCCCAGCCTCCAGACTATGAGAAAGAAATGTTTGTTGTGTAAGCCATCCAGTCTATGGTATTTTTGGTATGCAGCCCAAGCTGACTGGGACACTTCCCACTTCCTACTTCTCACTGACTAGAAGGCAGATGTGGCGGCTGGAGTTTGATGATCGCCTTTAGACCATGAGGTGAATGCTATATAGCAAGGATGCCAGGGGAACAAGCTAGAAGCAGCTTGTGCCCTTGATCCAGTGGGGCCCAGGCAGTCAGCCTGTAGACCTACTATACACAACAGTGAAATGAGCTTCCGGTCCAAACCATTGTTATCTGGGGTTTTCTGTCACTGCCAGCTGAACCTAAATCATAATGAATACTGGGACTTTGTGGTAGTAGAAGTAGAAGTGAAGACAGGCAAAAGAGATTTAAACTTTCAACATAGGATAGTTTTTCTTTTTCTTTTTTTAATGGTGAAGAGTGTTATAAAAACAGAATAAAACCTAGAAGGAACTGATAAGTACTGGGGTGAAGATATTTTAAAATTTCAGTCCAATTATACTAGAGTAGCTTATAGTAGTTCTTTTGCATAGAAGTGGGACATTTGATAGTTGGAAGATTTTTCTAAACCTGTAGTTCTATGAAAGCTATGAAGTTTTATTCTAAATTTCTTCAGTAGACTGTTAAATTTCATAAGTTTTGGTTTTGAAATGGCTTTGTGATTGATTTAACTGACCAATCTGCAATGTGGTCAGACTTGTATGATTTGGTTTCCTTTGAAATTTGTTGAGATTTACTTTAGGGTCTAAGTTATATCAGTGTTTTTTTTTTTTTTTTGCAGTATGCGGGCCTCTCACTGTTGTGGCCTCTCCCATTGCGGAGCACAGGCTCCGGACGCGCAGGCTCAGCGGCCATGGCTCACGGGCCCAGCCGCTCTGCGGCACGTGGGATCCTCCCGGACTGGGGCACGAACCCGCGTCCCCTGCATCGACAGGCGGACTCTCAACCACTGTGCCACCAGGGAAGCCCTATATCAGTTTTTATATATGTTTCTTATGGACTTGAAAAGAGTGTGGATTCTCTACTTGTTAGATGGAGTGTTCTGTGGGTACGAGTACCCTACATTGCTTTCTGTGTTTTTTACTGTTTGTCTCCCCATCTAAGTTGTGCTCTCCATTAGGGTAAGGACTGTATTTTGTTCATGGCTCTTTCTCCGGTGCCTAGAACAGTGGCTGACACTTAGCAGATTCTGATTACAGTTTATATGTTAATTAAGTCAAATTAATTGTGATGTTCAAATCATTTGTAGTAATGATCTTTTTTTTTTATATCTAACATCAATAATTGAGGGAGGTAAGTTGAAATCTCCTACCAAAGGTGCGCATTTTTCAATTTCTCTCTATAGTTCTCTCCCTTTTTGCTTCATGTATTTTGAGTCTATTTTATTAGTGTATACAAATTTAAAATAATTTCTCCCTGGTCAATTGAATCTATTCACATTGTGTAATGGCCCTAATAAGGCTTTTAGTCTTAATGTTTATTGTATCTTATGTTAATATCACTACGTTGGCTTTCTTTTTTACTAGTATTTATTTGCTTGTTTTTTTCTGTCTCTATTTATTATTGGCACTTGCATGGTTGTTCTTTCTCTGTCTACTTTCAACACTTCCAGGTTCTTTTGATTTGATGTATCTCTGTGATAACACATATTACTGGAATTTTAAAAATCCAATCTGATACTCTTTGACTTTTAACTGTAAAATTAGTCAATCATATTTACTATAAATTCTTGATCTTTTAGACATGTTTCTATCATCTTAATTTATGTTTTATATGTGTTTTATATTTTTTATTATTTCTTGCATTTGGGGGATTGTTATTCCATTTATTTCCTCTACTTATTTAGATGTTATGCACTCTATTTCTGTTCTTTTAGTGTACAGCATGTGAAATCTTACCATGCATACTTATAAAAAGTCTCCCAGATCTCTTCCCTAATAAAACAAAAAACTTAGAATTTATGATCTACAACTTACATGTAATTATTGCCTTGCATTTTAGTTCATGAATTCTCTCTTTTGCTAATTCTTTCTCTCTCTAATACGCTGTTTAACTCATATGCTGAGTTTTTAATTTCTACCATTATATTTTTATTTATGTAAGTTTTATTTAGTTCTTTCAAAAATCTGCCTTTTTATTTTGATGGTCTCTTGTTTTGATTCATTTTAAAAATTTAATCTTTTAATTTTTTGAACTTTTTCTGCGTAGTTATTCCATACGCTTGTCTGGTATTTCTAGTATCTGAAGACTTAGGGGGGTTAAATCTGTTGGTTGTTTTCATTGACTATTAAAAGTAGTGGTTTAAACCTGGGTACTTTGCTCTTGGAATTCTAGTGTCCACAATAGTGAAAAAATAAATTTCTGTTGTTTGAACCGCCACCTCCCCAAAAAAAGTAGTGGTTTATTTTATTGCATGTTTTGGGGAATTTTTGATTGTGAACACATATTATGTTGAATTTAATCTGTGAGAACCCTGAAGACATAAACAGGGTGGGTTTTCCTTTGGAAAACCAGGGTGGGTTTTGCATTTATATATACAAATAAGCTAGGAGACTATTTGATTAGGTGCATAAAACTGCTACTGAGCTGGGCTACTTTAACTCCCTTTGTCCTACCCAAGAGGTAGGGTGGAATGGGGAGGCCTGAGCCAATCTCCTTAGCTATCTGTGTGCCCAGAAAAAGTCCTTGGGCCTCAGTTTTCTCCTTTAAATCTAGAGCACTGGACTGGCAATCAGTTTCATTCTAAATCCTAATTTCTATGTACCTACAAATATTTCAAAATAAAAGTAAGTGGCTTTTATAAACAGACTCTTTTTGGTGTTCCAAGACATGAATGTCAAACACATGTCTTTGGGTCCTTCATTTATATTATAATAATAAATTAACAACAGCCTCTGCCATCCACTGAGTGCCTGCTCTGTAGTGGGCCCTTCACATGCATTATCTCATTTGATCCTCAAAACCATCTTATGAGAGTATCTTCATTTTACCAGAGAGGAGATGAGGGCTAAGTAGTAAACACTGGTCCACCTGCCTCTAAAACCCCCAGGTCTTCCCTCTGGGTGGTTTTTAGGAGTCTGCTTTTGTCACTTAACTATAGGATCAAATGAGTGTGGCTGGTGATATTATCATTACCCTTGATTCTCATTAGAATTTTTAAAGTGTTTAATTTTACATGAGGGCAAACTAATCTCAGATTTCTATTTGATGCCTGGAAGGGGGGATCCTAGTTGTTGTTTTGTGGGTTTTGCCATTGAAAAGAGGCAAATGAAAAGCATTTTGTCTTCCCCTTCTCCCTTCAATCCCTGCTTCAGGAATGAGTAGAATAATTGGCTAATGTGTTTATGCATTTATGTACATAGTTGTGACCTTCACATCTAGTCCTGACTTTTTTTTTTCCTAGTTTGTTTGAAGCAGGGAAAAATACAGAGCCACAATATGCCACTAGAAACAAGTTCTTAGCATACCTGGTTAATTGCCCTGTGCTTCCTCTGCTGTGCACAGTGATAGCACTTTAACTTTTGCAAGTGGAGAAATTACCAAAAATTATTGATTGGGGCAAGAGTCAAAGATGACTCAGAACTAGACTCTAGCCCTGCACCTAGATAAAGTTGTAATCCAGCGTGGAACCATGTTTCTATGTATTTTTCCCATATTTTTGCTACAGTCGTGTTATTATCCTTTCAGCCCACCAGAGAAGTTTGCCTTGACTTTTCAAGTTGACTAATATCCTTCACTGGGTGTCCTAAATGTGCTGGACCCTTAGTCTGCCCCATTAGAAATAACATTTTGCTTATAAGTATTTCTCTATTTGAAGAAAAAGGAAGTATTTAGAAGTCTTTTAGAAAACCAAGTAAGTAAGTTCTGGAATATGAAGCAAGAAAGTGGCCAAAAATCGTAGTTGTAATTGTTAGTATTTGTCACATTTTCTTCTTATTCCTCAATAAATTATCTTTACACTCCCAGAAAGCTGTCCTAGAAACAGGACACTACACAGATACGGGTTTGGAGAACCGTAGGCACGTCCTGAGGGAGGCACAAGTGATCATCCAGGAGGGTTTGTTTGCCAGAGTTTTAATTCGATGATGGGCTGCTTACCTTCAAGTGACCACGGTAGAATCCTGCCTTCTACACCTCTGTCCGTGGCTGGGTGCCTGTGAGCTTGCGCTCAGGGTACATTAAGCAACGGGATGGTGTGAGGGCCGTAGATGATGAAACGTTGTTTTGCTGCTTGCAAACAACGACCTTCCCGCAAGCGGGATTCGTTGAAACCTTCCTGTGAAAGATTCTTAAACAAACTTGGTCTTTGTTGACCAAAGATAAAAGAAATAGGGAAGCCAAGTAGGAGCTTAGGCGGTTCACAGAATTTGCACAAGCTCTACTTTTTGGAGATATTCACAAAATGTTTGTCTCTTGGTGACAAGGAAATTATTTGTTTAAACCTTAGAATGTTCCCTAACGGCCGTCTGGCAGACTCAGTCTACGTACTCTAGATTTTTAAAAGTTAGACTTTTAAATACTCAGAGAAGGGGCTTTCCTGGTGGCGCGGTGGTTGAGAGTCTGCCTGCCGATGCAGGGAACGTGGGTTCGTGCCCCGGTCTGGGAAGATCCCACATGTCGCGGAGCGGCTGGGCCCATGAGCCATGGCCGCTGAGCCTGCGTGTCCGGAGACTGTGCTCCGCAACGGGAGAGGCCACAACAGTGAGAGGCCCGCGTACCGCAAAAAAAAAAAAAAAAAAAAAAAAACTCAGAGAAAATATGGATATAATTTCATGGACTGTATGTAACCCTAAAAGGTGATAATGTTTGGAAAGAAGAAAAGACAAACAGAGCTGGCCCTCTGTGTCTGTGGATGTGGAACCCGCAAATAGGGAACCTGTGAATACGTAGGGCTGATTATGGGGCTTGCGCGTCGGCGGATTTGGGTAACCATGGCCGGTCCTGGAACCAATCCCCCGCGGATACCGAGGGACGATTGTATAATCAAAATCCTAATCAGATAGTGAAAGCTCAGAGTGAGGAATGAGAAGGGCACACACCAGAAAGGTTCACTGCGGCTGTCACAGGAATTCATTTGAGGGACTCAGACTTCAAAGGTGGAAGAATGAAGTATGAATCTATTAAAAGGAGCTTGAGTTGAATCTTTATGAAATATTTGATCAGGAAGGAGAAATAAGGGCGACCTTAGAGTGGTAGCAATAGATGACTGAGGGAAGGCAGAGCTGCTCTTGTATTTAGGAGAAGGGTGGCTCTCTGACCCGAAGGATAGAACACATAACCGAAAGGGAAGCTGAGGCCCAAATTGGTGAGAGAGAATGCAGCTGCTTTAACCTATCTCACAATTCCAGGCCTGGATGAATTACATCTCTCAATATGAAAATAATTTGTAGATATGAGTGTAGCGGGACCATCTGTCATCTTGGAGGTGCCCTGAAGTACAAGAAAGGGAGCAGCAAGAAAGAGACAGTAACCCTTGTCTTCAAAACGGAGGCCAGTGTAGATCCTGGAAACCACAGATCAGGGGGCTGGATACAGTTCACCAGAAAAATCCTAGGTCTGTGTGGTGTGGGTTGGAGAAGAAGTGACCAGTCCCCAAAAGGCATCGTGCGTTCATCAGGAACAGTTATGCCTAACAAACTACGTACCCTCTTTGTTACGTGGTTATCAGAATGGTGGAATTTAAAAGTTTAAACATAACAATTAGCATTTCGGCAAAGCATTTAATACCATGTGTTGTGATAACCTTGGGATAAGCAGGAGAGAAATGTGGATCTCTGGTTGTTTGCACGATATACTGAGAGTGTTGATTAATGGATCGATACCAGCTTGGAGGGACATTCTTGGTGGCATGCCATGGTACTCTGTCCTTTGCCCTGTCACGTTTTTATCATTTACTTGGATTAAGGTAGAAGTCATTCTTGTTAAATTTGCAGTGACAGGGCTTCCCTGGTGGCACAGTGGTTGAGAGTCTGCCTGCCAATGCAGGGGACACGGGTTCGTGCCCTGGTCCGGGAAAATCCCACATGCCACGGAGCGGCTGGGCCCGTGAGCCACGGCCGCTGAGCCTGCGCGTCCGGAGCCTGTGCTCCGCAACGGGAGAGGCCACAACAGTGAGAGGCCCGCGTACCGCAAAAAAAAAAAAAAAAGAAAGGAAGCCCCGTGTAGCACAAGGGTATGAGGAAGAGGTAGGAGATGTCCGGAGGAGATAGCGAGGCGCCAGACCCAGGAGCTCTGCGCACTGTGTTGCCATGGTTTGAGGTGACTAATAAAAACAAAACAAAAAGAATAATAGAAGTATATAGAATGGAGAAGGTAATAAATTAGACTCTATACTTGCTTGACCCCCTGTGGAATGCTTTGACTTGTTGGAAGTGTCGTACCTGAAGTTAGTGTTTATCAGTGTTGTACTTTGAATGAATGTATTTATCTGCGTGGAGAGAAATCTTGGGATGATAGCCATTTGGAATTATTTGAATGGCAAGACTTTCTGCCTTTATTCTTAGGGCAGAATTAGGCCAATGAGTAGGAGTTACAGGAGGGCTCTGTAAAAGAAGGGTCTTCTAGCCGTGGGAGCTACACAAGTTGAGAGCAGGAGCCTTGAGAAGTATTTGCCCGTGGAGGATGGCCACCCGTCCGAGATGCAAGGGACACTGCAGTGAACGTGGAGTGAGGGGTGTTTGCCTCTAAGGTCCTCTGTGCAGGAAGCCGGGAGGCGGTGAGAGACCAGGAGCTCTGAAGACATTAAAAGGAAACCCAGTGTAGTATCCACTAGGGGTTCAAATGTGATGTTAAGATTTCTAAAATACATTTCCTTGTACTTTATAATTAAAAAGTAAGAGCATTAAAAGGGCTTTAAAATTAAATATCATTGGGAGATTACTAAGTAGCTGAATTCATTTAAAACATCTTTGTAATACAATGTTATATGTCAGTTATATCTCAAAGAAGACTTTGCAGAATTATTTAGATGCATTTGTCTTTCCTGACCCTCTGCTGTAATTGCAGCAATTATCCTTAACCTCACATCTTTGGTACGACTCTCTCATTCCTTTTCTGATGTTCTCTCAGCTGCCTTGCTTGACTTGTTCTATTAAACTTGTTTCTAGGGATCAGTTGCCAGTCATTTCTGTTAAGCTGAATAAATCCTATTTAGAAGTGATGGTATGTAAATGTGTACATTTTGTTCGATACCAAACCAGCAATTTTACCTTCTCTGGCGGGGAGAGAGCAGGAGGGCACATAGGAGGGCACATAGCATAAACCAAGTGTCCATCCTACCCGAGTGCCACGGGAGCCATACTCTTTTGGCGGGGAGGTCGGTCATATTCAAAGAAATGCTGACCAGCTGCCCAAAGTATATTTAAAAGGAATTTCCACATTCACTTGTATCTCCTGAAGGACATGCAACTCATACTCCATCCCAGCACTTCTCAAAATCCCCCTTTGCTCTCCTCCCCACTTCTCTCTGCCAGGTGGATTCTCTCTAGGCTGTGGATTCGTCTCTCACCCCCAGCCCTTTTTATTATATAAATCAGCTTGCTTCTTGGCTTTATATATGCTAAGCATAAGGTGGGTTTTTTCTTCCTTGAGTCAAAGGAAAGCTCAGGAGCTGGCAGACAGGCAAGAAAGAACCTTCCTGCTGTCCCTGCAGTAGCTCAGAAGGCCTGGGAACCGAACCCTCCCTAGAGGACAAGGGGGCAACCAGAATCAGACAGGTCAATAAATCTTGTCACCTGTGTGTGGACAAGAGGGCAGTATTCTAGGGGCAGCTGATGGACAAATTGGGTTACAGTATTCGTGTGGAGGAGAGCAAAGGATAAGGCTAGGGAGGCAGGCTGAGGTCAGATGACGGGGGGGGGGTTCTGAAACCCAGGCTGGATTGTTCAAGTTGGAGAAGTTGGCAGGAGGCCGATTAGATACGATAGATTGGATATGATAGGTTTGAAGCATTAACATTCAGCTTATTCTGCATATTTCATAATTCTCTGTTACTTAGGAGCGTGCTGATACTTATAAACCTTTCCAAGCATATTTTAAAATTACGGACACTAAGCCCTGATTGACCAAAATAATTCATCTACAAGTCTCTGCATGGCATGGTTTCATTTAAAGTCAGGGTTGGGAAATAACAGTGCTGGTTTCCTGGACAGAGCAGGAACCAGAGCCCCACAGGAGATATTTCTCTCTCTGCATCTTGGTGCTGACTACTCTGAAGATCAGATGAAACAACTCTTTGCTTTGCAAAGAAGCAGCAGGAGTGTGCCTTCTTATTTTAATACTTCAGGTACACCATTGCCAGATTGTAGTACAGAGCCATTAGAGAGGTTTCAGAGGTGAGAAAGCCAAGTTACAGTTTTATTTTTGAGTAACAAAAAGATTAAAGATGAATGTTTTAGATGAGTTCTAGGGATGTGATGTACAACATGATTAATATCTGAAAGTTGCTGAGAATAAATCCTAAGAGTTCGCATCACAAGGAGAACATATTTTTTTTCTTTCTCTTTAAAGGAAAAACAAAATTTTTTTTTTTTTTGCGGTATGCGGGCCTCTCACTGCTGTGGCCTCTCCCGTTGCGGAGCACAGGCTCCGGACGCGCAGGCTCAGCGGCCATGGCTCACGGGCCCAGCTGCTCTGCGGCATGTGGGATCTTCCCAGACTGGGGCACGAACCCGTGTCCCCTGCATCGGCAGGCGGACTCTCAACCACTGCGCCACCAGGGAAGCCCCAGGAAAAACAAAATTTGAGAAACTTGATGAATAGTAATTATATGTGTATACACATTTTAAATTTCTTAAATAGCAGCAGGTTTTACAATGCTTTATACTTTGTTTTATAAATCCTATTCCTTATAGAGCCCATTCTTCACACATTATTTAAATACTTTGTTTAGAAAACTCTTATTAATCATTGATTACCAAATAGAGTTTTTAGAAGATTATGAAATAACAGGAATATTAAATTGTATAGTAATTTAAGGTATTGCTATTGAAAATTAAAAATCAAGATACATATTTCCAGGAACTTCTGATTAAGAATTTGCAAATTAATATGATTATTTTAAGGATTGGTTACTATTTATTAGGGAAATAACTTTAGTTGTTATTAAGTATTTATATAAAATTCAGTACCTTTTTCCAAGAAATTTTTTGTTTGTTTTTAAAATATTTTTATTGAAGGGTAGTTGATTTACAATGTTGTGTTAGTTTCAGGTGTACAGCAAAGTGATTCAGTTATATGTGTATTCGTTTTCAGATTCTTTTCCATTATAGGTTATTATAAGATATTGAATATAGTTCCATGTGCTATATATAGTAGATCCTTGTTTATCTGTTTTATATATAGTAGTGTGTATCTGTTAATCTCAAACTCCTAATTTATCCCTCTCACCCACCAAAAGGGTTTTTTCAAATAAAGTAAGAGAAGAAAAATTGAAGTTGTAAAGAACTGATTTTAAGAAATGGCTGATTGTATAAATTATCAATTTCAAAATGAATATTAAAGATTTTGGATACTGCTTCTTTATTAGAAAAATTCAATATTGATTTTCATATTTGTATTCTTTGTTCTAAGGACTCCTTAAGTGATATTCAGCCTTTTTAAAAAAAAATAAATTCTGGAATGGAAGAATGGATAAGGAATCAGATCAGTCATGGCTTCCCCAGGAAGACTCCCCTGCTGACACCCACCCCAGCCCCCTGAACAGGGCACTCCCTTCTGTGTGTTCTGGTAGTGCGTGGACTTCCCTTACCTAAAAGCGCACTATATGATAATGGTCTGTTGTATTTGTATTTCTCCCTCTGCCTGTATCTCCCCTGCCTCCTGGAATATTATTTAGAAATTGCCTTTAGACCATTTCCTTTTTTTTTTTTTTAATTTCTAAGGCTTGATTTTTTTAGAGAAATTGACAGTCATTAAGCAACTGATCAGTTGAGTTCAGTCTATTCAATAATATAAAATTAGAAAAATCTGGTGAAAACTTAAGTTGGAGAAGTTGTTTGTAGTTACTGCATATTAATAAGTAGAATACAAATGTGAGAAGACTCTCAGACTTCAGTTTTAAGGACCTCGCCATTTCAAGTTATTTTAATTTTTAAAATTCTTCTTAGTTTGCATATTCTAAACTTGAATTTAGAGGCTCTGAATCATGATGATGAAGAGCTGGCACTGTTTTAATTACTTTCTCTGAACACATAATAGAAAAGTTTTATTCAGATTTATTGGAAGCCAACATGAATTTCCAAACTTCTCAGACAATAACAGTGTTTCAACAATCTGCCAAGATGCTAAGGATAAAAATCTCTGGTGATATATTGTTTCTGTATTTTAAGAAGTACCAAATCAGAACATGCTTTTCAAAATTGAAAATATAGTTTCAAAAATGACTATTTTTCAAGAAATGACTTTACAGCAAAACCATAAACCATAAGTATATTCGACATGGTATCCATCTAAATTTCTTGAGCATGAATTAAAAACGAATGTGAATTCTGGTTGAATTCCTTTTCTGCCACAGTTTGATGGAAGGAATTTTGCCTAGCATTGAAACAAAAGTGGCTGCATTCTAACAACTAAATTAGGTAGCCTTTTGAGGGGGGTGTGGGGTAAGTGAATTAAGAGGGATACTTCGGCTCTGGAAAGAGAATGATTAGAAGAAATCAGAGTGTTCTAAAGGACTTCTCAGTTTTTGCCTTCAGACAAAAAGAGCTTTCTTGTACTTTAACACCCCTCCTAGTCCACAAATGTACTTCTAGCATCTTTCATCTGAAATTCAGCTACTAATCCAGAAATAAGTAAAAATAAACTTCTTGAGCAGTGGCTCTTTGTTGACAGAGCATGGGTTCGTCCAGGTCATCTGGATTTCCTTGGCATCCTTGAGTTGGTTCTAATTTGTGTGGACAGTGGATTAAAATTGGAATTAAGGTAATAGTGAATATTTGTTTGTTTTTAAAACACTTCTGTTAGTCTTATTAAACAGTTTTTTAAGAAGTAATATGGAATGAATCACCTTCCTGTAAAGATGGGCAGCTTGAATGCCTGGTACTGTAGCAGACAGCCACCATCAAATTCAGTAGCGTTTAGGAGGATCACGGAATTGTGGCAAGATTTGATCAACAATCATCAAAGATACGCAGATTTAAATGTCAGTAATCTAGAGAGCCCATTCTTCTAGAATACGTTGTTTCGTGAAAACGTCATGCCAAAAACTCCTGCGTTTAGTTTTCTGACAGTTCAAAGAGATAGACGTGGAAATTTTAACTATGTTGTAGAAGCATATATTTAAAGTTACTATCTGTTTATTTTTTTGTGTTTAGAATGGGAGTGCAAGTTTTAAATGGTGAAAACAAAAACAAAACTGTGCTTGTATAAAGTTATACTGAAGTCATTCGGACATTATTTCTTCATCCCTTCTTATTGTTATCTATAAAATACATGCCTTATAAGGTTTGGATTTTTGGAGCTTGCAAATAGAGCTCAACAGTCGATCACCTAGCCTACAAACTTGTCTGGCCTGTCCCGCACTGTTCTCCTTCTTGACTCTTAAGGTGGAGATGCCATTTCTCCTTCTACCTAATTTCAGCTCTTCAACCCAGCACTGATCTCAGTCTTCCACATCTCAAGAACCTTGCTTTATCCATTCTCCCTTTTGGATTTTCAACCTCTCTTTCTCTCTTGGCACTTTCCCATTGGTATCTAAACAGATTAAGTTTCTTCTGTATAAAACGCTCTTCCTTGATTCCATGGACCCCTCAGGGCATCGGCTTGAAAAAGGCACCTGAACATATTGCTTTCCTTTCCTCACTGCCCATAATTTTGAAGCCCCTGCAACCTGGCTTACACCCCGCCGCCCACAGAAACCTCACGTGTCAAGGTCACCAAAGGCTTCTTTGCCACAATATATTCCAAGGTCAAACATTTTCCTTTCATTTCGAGCACCATCTGACACCGATGACCACTCCTTCTTTCCTGAAAGCTCACTCCTTTTTTGGGTCAGAACTTTTCCTGGTTCCTTCTATCACTCCTGCCTCTCCTTTCCAGTCCCTCTGTGGGGGGTGGTAGTGGTTCTTCTCCTTCCCCTTCTCCCCCTTCTCCTCCTTCTCCTTCTCCTTCTCCTCCTCCTCCCCCTCCTCCTCCTCCTCCTTCCCCTCCTCCCCTCCTCCTCCTCCTCCCCCTCTTCCTCCCCCCTCCTCCCCCTCCCCCCCTTCTTCTTCTTCCTCCTCCTCCTCCTCTTCTTCTTCTCCTTCTTCTCCTTCTTCTTCTTCTTCTTCTTCTTCCTCCTCCTCCTTCTTCCTCTTCCTCTTTCCCTTCTTCTTCCCCTCCTCCTCCTCCTCTCCTCCTTCACCTCCTTCCCTCCTTCCCTCTCCTTCCCTCCATCCCCCTCCCCCCTTCCCCCTCCCACTCCTCCTCCTCCTTCCCATTCCTTAAATGTGCGCATCTTTGGTATTTCTTTTCCTTCCCTTCTCCTGTACAGTCTCTCCCTGGGTGATACTGTCTATTTAACTATCATCTCTGTGCTGATCATTCTCAGATTTCCTGTCTTCTGTGCTCTCCTGAGCTTTGCTGAAACCACATGGCAATTCCACACATTCCTTAAAATCAGAGTGGTCAGAAAGAACCTCCTTCTTGCTAATTCCTCATATAAGGCACACAAACCATCCAGCAACTCTGGGTCCCAGATCCACACAGTCACCAACCCCTATATCCTCCACCTCCTAAAGGGCACTGTAGCCCATCCATTTCTCTTCACCCCACTGCCTTTACCCTAGTAAAGGGTGCAGGTCACAGTCCCTCATGCCTAGATTATCCCAGTAGCCTGTTTACCCTTCCCCTTAACTCTAGTCTTGATCTTTCTCATCCCTTCCGTATAACACAATCAGAACAATAATTGTCAAGTTGTGTATCTGGTTTAAAGTCCGTCAGTGATTCCCCACTGCCCTCACGGTCAAGTCCAAGCTCCCTGCATGGCCTGGGGACCCCTCTGCTTACCTCTACTTCCCTCTAGCTTTTCCCCCAGCCCCTGAGCTCTATATGTATGAAATTACTTTCTGTGCCTCTGCCTTTGCTGTTCCCTCTGCTCAGAGCACTCATCATCCCCACCACTGCCCCCCAGCCTCCTTCCCATTGCACCTTCAGATGCCTAAATCCAACTCATCCCTTCAAAGGCCTCAGATTAGACGTAGCTCTCTCTAGGAAAGTTCCTCTGACCACCTGAACCCCAGTCAGAGTCTGAGTGAGGAGCCCCTCCTGTTGAAACAAGAGGGGAGGGGGCGGAGCACACCGTTTAAAAGAAGGACAGCCCTTGAGGGTGTGACGTAATGGGTTAGAACCAGCCAGGTCCAAGAGGACAGAAGATTTGACTTCCGGTGGACCTTGAGCATCATTAGATGCTCGTTGTAATACACTAGCCAAATGACACACCCACCGGCGCCGTGACAGCTCCAAGGCCAACCAGAAAAGGGCAAAAAGTGGGCGGTGGCCCAATTCCTGGAAATCTCCTCCCGTTCCCCAAAATAGTTGGAATAACCTCCCACTTATTAGCCTATGAAATTACCCAGTCCATAAAAACTAGCCACCCATATTTCAGGCCCTTTTGCCTTCTGAGATGAAAATGGCCCACACTCTGTGGAGTGTGTTTCTCCCAAGGCCCTTCTCACCTTTTGAGATGGACCGCATTCTCTCTATGGAATGTGTATCTCTCTAAATAAATCCACTTCGTATCTATCACTTTGTCTCTCACTGAATTCTTTCTGCGATGAGACATAAAGACCCTGAGCTTCAGTAAGTCCTAAGATGAGGTGTGTGATCTCAATGAAAAGACCATGGGTTCAAGTCTCAGTCTGAATTCTAGCTGGGTTCAAGTCCCAATCTGAGTTGTGTGGTTTCACTGTGGGCCCCTCTCGCCTTCCCTTGTGCAGAAGCATTTGCTTCATGATATTGAACTGGCCGCTGTCTGCGCCGCCCACTCCACTGTAAGTGCCGTGAGGGGAGAAATTTTGGCAGCCTGTTCATGGCTGTTTCAGTGCCTAGTGGTGTGCACTGAAATATTTGTGGAACTAATAAAAGGGTGGAAAGTGCTTTTAGGAAATCTGCAATTTTTAACAAAAAACAACCCACTAACATTAAGGTCTTATGGCAGGGGTGTTGAGAAACTTCTCTCCTCTGACTCAGGAAACTCTTAAAAACCCTCTCGAGTATGATAAAATATTTCCAGGGCTTCCTTTATTCTCCCTCCCTTCATTAGGTGAATAATGGCTCTGCTACTGGTTTACTACTATAATTCATTGGTGAACAAAATGTTTTAAACATCTTTAGTAAGTGCTAGAGAGCCCTTGTTGGCTATTTCTGGGACTTTGACAAGGTGGAGGATGTTCCTGGCTCAGTAGTGGGCATTGGAGAAATAGTGGTACCAGGAACCCAGGTTGGATGTATGTCTAAGAATAGATTTTCTCTGCCCTATATGAAATCACCTTTTTCAGGTAGAGGGTATATATGTCTGTGCTTGTGTATAAAGGACAGACCTAATGCATATTAAACTCTATGAGGACCTTATTGGAGAAATATCTAAACAAATTCAAGTTATTCCATCAGGACACCTGCTCTAGGAAAGAAGAGGAATTATCAGGAAACCCACCAGATATGGCAGGAAGTAGCAGAAGATTTGAAGGGTTGAAATCAGGAGTAAGGTTGCTGGAGCCAGCCCTACTGATACGACCTTGACCTTCATCAGTTGCCTCTGGTTTCAGGGAACAGAGATCACTCAAAATAGAGTAAGTGAACAGGAAGTTTGTTGAATGGATACAGAGGGCTCACACACTCAACATCAGGAAGGACAGACAGGAGGGCCTGAGCCATTCAATGGTGTCATTCAGATTTTCAAGACTATTGAATGAGTGTACCTGGCCTTTGGATATTTAACCCAGAGTCAGGTGTCTGGTCCGGTTACCTGTGGCTTGGGGGATGGAAGGAGAGTGCTGTGAGGAGAGCAGATTCTCTTCCAAGGAGGTGTGGGCAGGTGGGCAATGACTAGGCTGTCTGGCGAGATGGCAGCTCAACCTAGTGGCTGTGAATAAAGGATCCAAAGTCATGCCTACTGGGTTCATCCCTGGCTCCACGTCTACCTGTGATATTGGCTGACCTCTGTCTGCCTCAGTTTCCTCATCGATACTATGAGAGTCCTGATCTTATAGGGATATTGTGAAGGTTCATGAAAGCATAAATTAAAGGGGCTTAGCACACAGTAAGTGCTCAACAAACATTAGCCATCTTTATCAGCCTAGCACTTCCTAGATTCGTGACAGGTGTGAAATACCTTTGCAAAGGGTATCTCTTGATGTTTGAAATGGCATGTAAAGGGTGACTGGGCTTAGCCAAGGACACCTCCTTCAGTGGCTGCTTGGAGAATGGGAACAGGTGGTACCCTCTGGCATTTGGAGTGATTTATTAGCCGGGGATTGCTCAGCCTAAATGGGAATGGGCGTCTGCCCGGGGCTGAAGGAGCCACCAAGATCCTTGACTGTGAGTGGGTCGCTGACTGGGCAGATACTCTGATTACCCAGCTGCTGGGGGCTCTGTTTCTTCTTTTCTTTTCTTTTTTTTTTCACTTCCTCCCTTCTCCAACCCTAAAACAAAAGTTGGACACTTAATTTTTTAAATTGCTCTGCATCTATTGGAATGAGACAGCTAGGTATGCCTTATTCCTGTAATTTGGCCTTTAATAAAGCTAAATTGACGTGTTTTGAAGCACCAGCTGCCTGTACAAACTAGAATTCTCCATCAACTGTTTGCTTCGGATGTCCTTAGAAAGATGCTTGTCTGTGTCTGGATTCTGTGTCAGAAATCTTGAAATAGTTTAACTTCCTGGTAGTACCGATTTGATATAAAAGGGGAGAAAACATAAATATTATTGCCACAATGATTGTGACTTTATAGTGGTCTCAGTTGTGTCCTTCACTTTTACTTATTTCTGCATTTGTGTTCACCTATCTGGGGAAAACTTTGGAGGATGATACTGCTCAGAAGTTTTGCTTTGGTGAAAAGATAAGTTTTGGACCAAATATAAGTGAAATGTATATGAAAGGGTATTCTGTTTTCCAGAAAAATAAAGGTTTAAGGTTTGAATACAAAAGTTTGTTGTTGGTTTTTTTGTTTTTTACCTACCAAGGTGAACAGTTACCATTTCTAATTATCTTTTATCCTGCATTGTACTTCTGGTGTATTTTATGAGAAATTAATCTCTTAAAAGTAAGAGGAATGAAAGAAAGATCAATAATTCCATGGTATTATGTCCATATCTTTTTTCCCCTTTCACTAAATTATTTAGCCTACAGTAAAATTTGAAAATATTTTCTGAACTTTAAAGTTATAGAAATGTCATTGCAGATCTATTTACAATAGCCAGGACATGGAAGCAACCTAAGTGTCCATCGACGATGAATGGATAAAGAAGATGTGGCCCATACATACAATGGAATATTACTCAGCCATAAAAAGAAATGAAATTGAGTTATTTGTAGTGAGGTGGATGGACCTAGAGTCTGTCATACAGAGTGAAGTAAGTCAGAAAGAGAAAAACAAATACCGTATGCTAACACATATATATGGAATCTAAAAAAATGGTTCTGAAGAACCTAGGGGCAGGACAGGAATAAAGATGCAGATGTAGAGAATGGACTTGAGGACACGGGGAGGGGGAAGGGTAAGCTGGGACGAAGTGAGAGAGTGGCATGGACATATATACACTACCAAATGTAAAACAGATAGCTAGTGGGAAGCAGCCGCATGGCACAGGGAGATCAGCTCAGTGCTTTGTGACCACCTAGAGGGGTGGGATAGGGAGGGTGGGAGGGAGGGAGATGCAAGAGGGAGGAGACATGGGGATATATGTTTATGTATAACTGATTCACTTTGTTATACAGCAGCAACTAACACACCCTTGTAAAGCAAATATACTCCAATACAGATGTTAAAAAAAAAAGTTATAGAAATGTAATTGATGTTGAGTTTGGAGATTGCAAACCCCAAAGCTCTAGTTCAGAGAAAACACACACACACAATATGGCAAAGTTCCCAGGCTTACATGGTTTAATTCCTTTTCCCCTATCAGGCCCAAAACAGAAAGTGCAAATATCTCACCATGAAACCAACAATCACGTGAGGAAGGCAAGTTGGTTATAGGGTTCGGAGGAGTGCATCCGGTGAGGATTTGTTGGAATGCCTGCCCCCACAGCTCCTATCTCCCGAAAGATTTGTTGTCAGGGTCTGTGATACTGATACCGAGGATTAAGTTTGAAATCTCAGCCTTTATGTAGGGGAGGAGCTGCATTTCTGTGCAGCTAAATGCTACGTCAAACTTTCCAACCGAAGTGAAAATCCAGGATCAACTTTTGACTGTAATTAGCAGATTTTGCAAGATTTCTGCGGTTAGTGGAAAAGAGGTCTTCTCTCTATATAGTGTTGTTATATCATCAGGCCTAGGGATTTATTTGACCTAAAACTCTACATGGTCAAGTTTACAACCTGGATTGAAGAAGTTTGAGAAGCGGATAATTCCAAGTTGCTGAGGAGGGAGTTTAGCTTTCTGGCAAGAATTAATAAGGGCTCCATCGGGGAGTTAGATGTCTTGAAACTGTTATACTTAGGGTTGGGGATGGGGGAAGGGACTCAGGAAGATCTGACTATCACCAGACTCATTAAATCCACTCACAGGCTTTACTGCTGACTGAGCTGTTGCAGATTCTGTTGGCTAATTACATTTTCAGATCTAAGCTAATATGTGCATATTTTACGTCTCAGTAGAGAGGCCACTGTCTTAGCAATTAGTAAAATAACTGTTTATTGAAAAAAGATACGTATCTCTTTCTAGTATCACCAGAATCATTTGTGACTTCATAGGAATGTTGATTAGAGTTTTATGTTTTAAGGTTCAGGTCCTGGGTATGAGTGTTGCGTGGGCCTCTTCCCAAAGTCTAACGTCATTGTCCTTTACTTACATTTATGTAGGGTTCATACTGAGTACCAATCCTTGGTCATATGGTGGCAACAGCTGACAGTGGGTATGATGGTTTGGATCACTGTCTGCTCTTGGAAAAACAGTCTCTGTCCTCCAGACCAAATAGAATCACCTTCAAAATCCTTGCATATTTTCACTGCATAGTCGTTTGCTGATGAGACAACACACCAGAGCCCAGGCAGGGACAGTAAATGCAGACATGTGTCAAAGAATAAGTATGAGTGGATTTTTTTCAGCAATGAAAGAACCTTCTAGAAATGAGAGTAAGGTTGTCATAACCATGTACATAAGGAACATATCTTTTTAAATGCTTTAAAGGAAAAGTTACTAAATTTTAAAAAAGTAAATATCAAATTATATTACATTAGACACAAATATCTTATTTTTTCTCATTCTCCTGTTGCCACTTCCATATATCAGTGTATCTCCACAAAAACATATTTAACAAAAGCACGGGATTCTTTTTTCTTTATTGACTATATGATACACCTGCTAGGATTTAATAAATGTTTATTTAACAACGATTCATTAAATTGACCCAGTATGTTTTTACATTGCTTTTTCCCATCTCGTTATATTTCTGCAAAGTCGGTTTTGTATCATAGCTTTTGCAATCAGTATTTTATCAGTTGTGCGTAGTTAAGACTGTTGGCCAAGGACATTGCCTAACCTGTCAATTCAGAGAAGAGTTTCTGACGTCTGCATTTCTGTTACTCAAAAGCAAATGAATGCTTGACAAGTGGCAGCTTTGTCTTATTTGCTCAGGGCAACGCAGAAAACCTGGACATGAAATACTTTCTATTTTTAATAGGAAAGAGGCAGTGGCAATCAGATCTCTGATTAAAGCTGTATGTTTCTGTAAACAGTTCTGCTTCCCATGTAACCTGGAGTGAATTAAATTCACTTTTCTATTGACAGGATGCGGGTCACTCATTTATTCATTTTGGGTAACTGTTACTAATAAAACTTTTCACTATTTTTAGCATTTCAAAGAAGGTTGTTTAGGGCTGCCCTGGTGGCGCAGTGGTTGCGAGTCTGCCTGACGATGCGGGAGACACGGGTTCGTGCCCCGGTCTGGGAAGATCCCACATGCCACGGAGCAGCTGGGCCCGTGAGCCATGGCCGCTGAGCCTGCGCCTCCGGAGCCTGTGCTCCGCAACGGGAGAGGCCACAACAGTGAGAGGACCGCGTACCGCAAAAAAAAAAAAAAAAAAAAAAGAAGAAGGTTGTTTATCGGTTGGCTTGCTTATTCTTTTTTATTTTTATGCTATGTTGTGTTCGTGGGGGGGTTAGAAATTTCGAAAACAACATGGTGACCATATTACCAAAAAAAATGAATGAATAAATAAAAGCTCACCCACAGTCATATCACTCTCCGTTCTCCTTCGTTTTCCTTGCTTCCTTCCAGATTCCTTTGCAATAGTTGTAGAATTTGTCTTTTATTCATAACATGTGAGGTCAATCAATCGCTTTATCAAGAGTGTTTTAATTAATGACTAACAGGTGTGCTTCATTCTGTATATCAGTTGTTTCCTAAAGTTGTGTATGACGTGTTCCATTTTCCTATGATCTTAAATCATTACCAAAATTCAGTGGGTCTTCATTTCTTAGCATTTTTCAGCTGGCAGTTATCCCTAATCCTTGATCTTTGCACACCTCTGTTGTATAAAAATGCTTAAATATTATTGGAGGTCAGCATTTATAAATCCCTTCAATTGCCATCCTCCCACCTCAGTTGGCCTTTGTACAACTCCAACTTTTCACTTGATTCTTTTTTAAGCAAAACACTTCTCTCCCTTATCTTCTAGACGTGTTATATGAGAAATAGCTATGTAAGGGCTAGATAAGGGTAGAAATTGATACACATTTGATTTATGGAAGTTTGATAGATTTTGACTTTGGAAGCGCAAGTATGGGCAAAATGGGAGATGTCATCTCTTTTTGCAAATTTTTCAACAAGTATTTGTGAAGTGCCATGCTTGGCACTGTGCCAGGTGGTGTGGAAGATAATGATGTGTAAAACTTTATTTTTATTATCAAGGAACTTTTCACTCATTTGCATTTTTCTTTAGGATTTTTCTCTATATTCTTTGAATCAGCTGCTTTCAACATCAAGGACTTGCATTTATATTGATGTCAATAATGTTGAGTGAGTTAGCTTTATATACTAGGGTTAGCATGAAACTGGATTATTCATATCCCAGAAATGTTTTTCTCATATGAGCAATAAGTCATTGAGATTCAGTGTAGAAAATTTATTATACTACTATTTTTAAATAAAATAAGTTGTTTTTTTTTTTTTTTTTTTGCCGTACGCAGGCCTCTCACTGCTGTGGCCTCTCCCGCCGCGGAGCACAGGCTCCGGACGCGCAGGCCCAGCGGCCATGGCTCACGGGCCCAGCCGCTCTGCGGCATGCGGGATCCTCCCGGACCAGGGCACGAAACCGTGTCCCCTGCATCGGCAGGCAGACTCCCAACCACTAAGCCACCAGGGAAGCCCTAAAATAAGTTTTAATAATAGTTTTCTTTTATAGAGATTAAGGTCGAGAAATGTTCAAGGATTTATTTCATAGGATAGAAAGCCCTAAGTTCTTCAGAGAAGATGTCAAGCTGTGATCTCATGAGTTTAAGCTATTGATAATGAGTATAAAAAGATTGAAGGGATAACATACAGCCTCTGTAGATCATTGTGCAATCAGGGTAAACATGACTCTGAACTTCTAAAAGTTAAATACATTTAACTTTATTGACTGAGAAGCTGCATATACTATTATATTCCCTATTCCTCAGTTATTTCTTAGTCTTCTGAGTTATATGTCTCCGTAGACAAGGCCATATAGTGCCTTTTAATTTTTATATTTCTTCTATATATAAGTTGTACATAGTCATTGGAGGTAAATTTAGAAACATATTAGCTATATAATATATATTGTATATTACCAATATTACTGTTAATATTTTGGTATATTTTGCTTCAGACTTTTTACTGTAATATGTGTATTTTTTTCCTTACTAAATCCACGTTTTATAACCTGATGAATTTTTTTTTCAGTGTTAGGTTATTTGGGCCTGTAAGGTATGGGGAGTGAGACCTTCTGTCTACCTTATTCATTCCATTTAAAAAAGAATATGTCGGGCTTCCCTGGTGGCGCAGTGGTTGGGATTCCGCCTGCCGACGCAGGGGACACGGGTTCGTGCCCGGGTCCGGGAGGATCCCGCATGCCGCAGAGCGGCTGGGCCTGTGAGCCATGGCCGCTGAGCCTGCGCGTCCGGAGCCTGTGCTCCACAACGGGAGAGGCCATGGCAGTGAGGGTCCCGCGTACCGCAAAAAAAAAAATAAAAAAGAATATATCAAACTTGGCATGGACTTTGACTTCATTTATTTAGAAATTGCAAGTAAATATGAATAAGCATGTGTGTTTTATTACAAATTCATACTTAAAGCATAAGTGAATAGCAGTTTTATTTAGAAAACTCTAAGCATGTTTTGGGGGGAATTTTTTTAATTCTAAAAGGTTCAAATGGCTCCACATTAAAATGAAACAATGAAATGAAAGCAGAGCTCACACATATTTGATAAAGCTGTAGACCACATAATGATGGCGTTTTTACCTGCTTTTAGGCAATACCTAGAATGTAAGTCTGGTAAAGCTGGAGGCCATACCAGCGTTCCACACCATACTAGACATAATCTTGGCACAATCCCTGGCGTGTAATAAGGCCTAAAAAAATATGAGTTCAAGGAATGATTGAAGCAAAGAGACAGAGAGAGAACCAGAAAGATGAGGTGATTTACCCCTTTGCTTGAAGCAACAACAAATAAGCCATCTCTTGGAATATATTTCTATGGGCATATCCTTAAAAATTGTAACAACAAACAAAAATGGCAAATCTTTTTAATTGCCCAAGGCTCCTATTCCTTTGCTCCCCCAGTAAGTCATTTGTGGCAGATCCTTCTAAAAGGCCACGTCAGAGTGAGCTCAGAAAATCACAGCTTTGGCTCCTTCAACCCTCCTTCTGATTGCTCCGGGCCGCACCTCCAGCAAGGAGTAAAAGCAATCAGGTGGCACAGCTGTGCGGAGAAGCTGGGAGGGTAACTGGACGGATGACGGTTCCAGATCAGCTTTTAACCCCCTCCCTTCTCTTCTTCAGGTTGCCATCTTCAGAATGATTCCCTGCAGAGCAGCGCTGTCTTTTGCGCGATGTCTGATCCGGAGAAAAATCGTCACTCTGGACAGTCTAGAAGATACCAAACTGTGCCGTTGCTTATCCACCATGGACCTCATTGCCCTGGGCGTTGGAAGCACTCTGGGTGCCGGGGTTTATGTCCTCGCTGGCGAGGTTGCCAAAGCGGATTCTGGCCCTAGCATCGTGGTCTCCTTCCTTATCGCTGCGCTGGCTTCCGTGATGGCAGGCCTTTGCTATGCTGAATTTGGGGCCCGAGTTCCCAAGACTGGGTCTGCCTATTTGTACACTTACGTTACTGTCGGAGAACTGTGGGCCTTCATCACTGGCTGGAATCTCATTTTATCTTATGTGATAGGTATGTTTCCAAAAAATCAACCTAATTGGGTAAAATGGTAGAAATAGCACTCCTGAGTCAGCGGCCTTAGGGTTCTGTGATAGGTCTGCATTAATTAGCGACTAGGTGATCAGAGTGTATCTATTGGTCCCTGCGTGTCTCATTTTTCTCATCTCTAAAGTGTCTCCTTCTAGTTTCAAAATTCGGTGATTCTGCTTCATCTCTGAATATGCCATCTCTTAGTGGGTTTGACAACCTTTCTTAAAAAATGATAGTTCTTTAATGCAAATAAAATTGCCTGATTCCACAGTTATGGACTTGAGCATTTGATTGCTATTGTATAATTATAAAGTTACCAAGATAATTTTATATGTGATTAAAATGTTCACTTCTGTCTGAACTAACCCATGATTATCCTAGAATAGAGTAGCAAAAGATGTTATGTTAATTTTCTCCCACTGACTTTGTATTCTCTGAACGTTCTGTGTTTTGGAAGGAACATCAAGTGTTGCAAGGGCTTGGAGTGGCACCTTTGATGAACTTCTTAGCAAACAGATTGGTCAGTTTTTCAGGACATACTTCAAAATGAATTATACTGGCCTTGCAGAGTATCCTGACTTTTTTGCTGTGTGTCTTATATTACTTCTAGCAGGTAAGAAAACCAATTACACTTCTCCCTAAGATGAGCCGGGCTAGTTGTCCCAGGAAAATAGGTTACCACTGAATTTGGGACCTGAGTTCGAAGGCTAGTAACACATAAGTTACTATTGGACATCTGTGGGCCTTGTGACAAGCTAGAATCACATTTTATCTTCTGTGATAAGTATGTTTCAAAAATAAATCTAAATTACATGGACTGGTAGAAATAGTACTTCTGAGTCAATGACACCTGGAATGCACTAAATAATCAGATAAGGTACATAAATTTTATAATACTAATTGGAGATTTGCAGGAATGGCAACAAAGCTTCAATAAGGAAGGATATAAAATTTTTGGCCTTATTTCATCTTATTAGTTACAACTAAGGATATTTGCAAGCATACTGTTTCTAGAAGAAATTCTGTCTTTCTATTTATGCCTATATAATGTCGACATCTGGTTGAAAAGGGAGCATATTCAAACCACCCGTCATTTTTTTTAATGTAGACATTATGGAGACAAACATACCTGATACTAGAATTTTCCTGTTTTCATTAGTTGTGTAGCATAGTCGTTTAGAAAGGCATAGGAATTAGAGTGACCAGGTTTTCAATTCTACTCTGCCACTTCCTATCTTTGGAACACTGAGTGACTTCATCTTTCCATGACTCAGTTTGTTCATCCATAAAATGAGGACGTCAATGTTTATCTTGTGCAGGCTTTTTGCTTGATGCATAGTAAGCACTTAGGTGGCAGGCAGTTTTATTTTGTAGGCATAGCTCATCCCTGCTGTCCCCTGATATTTGTTTTAATTATTTGAGCATTTTCAATTTTGATTGTTACCCTACCTGGCACTCCTGCTTAAATCCATCAAGGATTGCACTGAGAATAAAGTCCATGTTTGTTCCCATTTCCTGCTTGATAGACCCTTGATTTCCTGTCCAACCTTATCACTAGCTACTTTCTCCCTATCTTTCTATAATTTTTCCTTAGAAAATTACATAATTAAAAAAATAACTTTACCCTTTAAAATGTTAGCCATTAATTTAATGTTTTAGGTAGGGATATGTTTAGGGACATGAACAAAATTTATAGGTCCAAGTTATTTGGCATTTTCCTTCTAATGTCAAGAAAAATTGCATGAATTGTTTTTCAACAGGTGATAGGTTTTATTTGTTTTGGTTTCTCAACCACCTAGCTAACATTAAATTAGTTACATCACATTTTATTTAAGGATGGTTTCAGTTACCTTAAATATTCAGCTTTAATCTCTAAACAATGAGAAGCATGTAGTTATGACACAGTTTCTGTCATTAAATTCCATGGCAAGACTCAGGTCTTGGCCTGCATCTTATGTTCCATGTTCATCAACCATCATGTCTTTTCTTTCAGGACAGGCTAAGATTACATGATAACTTTGTTCTTAGAACCTTCAAAGACCAAAACCTCCTGTTGTAATCTTTATTCATACTGTAATGCCAAATGTCTTGTCAACTGAGGCTGTTGTTTTATTAAAGATACAAGGGAAGTGTATGCAGCATTTAGATGAGAAGGCTAATTTACTGGTGGGAGTTGGGGATCTCAGAATGGAGAGTGCACTTGGGGTACTGGGAAACTTTTATAAAACTTGGCACTGGCTTTGTTATTTTTCCCAAATGTATAGTAGTATAGTGTATATTTCCAAGGTGTAGAGTTGTATAGTGTTTCCTAATCTGACAGATAGTTACAGAGTCAGTAATTGTACTGACAGAGTCAATAATTGTACTGACCATACAGTTTTCCTTTATATTAATATAGTTGTATTCTTGTATAATTCTGGGACTTATACAGGTAGGAGAATGAAATTCAGCTTTTCTCATCTCTACTTGGATAATTTTGCTTATTTGATCATGGGTGGTACAGATACGGGGAAGAAGCAAGTATGTATGTGATATAAGCCTTTCATCACAGTTATTTCCCCAACAGTAAAAAGTAAACTTTCTTTGATCCATAATTCATATCTTATACAAGGTGTATTAAAGATATGGATATGATAGATATAATCATGAAAGTACTGGAAGGAAACAAAGGTGAATGTTTTGGGGTTAATATTAGGGAAAATCGGGCTTCCCTGGTGGCGCAGTGGTTGGGGGTCCGCCTGCCAATGTAGGGGACACGGGTTCGTGTCCCGGTCCCGGTCCGGGAAGATCCCACATGCCGTGGAGTGGCTAGGCCCGTGAGCCATGGCCGACATGCCGTGGAGCGGCTAGGCCCGTGAGCCATGGCCGCTGAGCCTATGCGTCTGGAGCCTGTGCTCCACAACGGGAGAGGCCACAACAGTGAGAGGCCCACGTACCGCAAAAAAAAAAAAAAAAAAGTTATTAAAGATGGTTGTTTAAAAATATATATATATATATTAGGGAAAATCTTTCTAGAGGTAAACTAAAGAGGAAAAATTTATATTCTAAAACTTTCTTACATGTTTAATCAACACTAAGATTAAAAGTACATGATAAATTGGGGATAACATGCTATATACATATACAGTGAGAGAGCTTATAGCATTATTGTATAAACAAGTCTTATAAATCAATATGAATAAGAATAGCCTAATGGGAAAAAATGGACAATTTAAATTGGGCCAAACTTTCTGGAGACTGTTTTGATGGTATGAACCAAAAGTCTTACATAAAGTGTATACTGTTGATATGGTATTACCTTATAGAAAATTATTGTAAAGAAATAATTGAAAGTGTAAAAAGATATTTATGAAAGGATGATTCGGTCAGTACTGTTTATAGTTGTAAGAAACTAACAGTGACCTGATTGTCTGTAAATATAGGAGTAAAATGTAGTGTCTCCATACAGTAGAAGAGTATGTGATTGTTAAAAATGAAGTTATATGTTTGTTGACATGTAAATGTGTGCCTGTGTGTCTTTGTGTGTGTGTGTGCAAAATTCTGGAAAGGAAATTACACTTGATCTTTATTTCCTTTCTTTTTTCTTTTCTGTATCTTCAAGTTACTTGAATAGGAAATTGATTGCATTTACAATCAGAATATAAAAATAAAACTATTAAAATGAATACTGATTTAACAAAATATCTTTGTCATGACAATTGAATAATTATTTTGTTTAATGTATTCTGTAAATATGAGGCAGACAATATGATTGAGCTTTTACTTTAAAAAATTTTCAGCCATTAACCTTGAAATGGCTTTTTAGAACAGCATTTCATTAAAATTAAGTTACCTTACCTACCCATTGATAATAAAAGCCAGTTACTAAATTTATTCATTTATCGGAGAGTTTGGGATCTCCTGGCTATGAGCACAGTCTGCATTCTGAAATCAAGTTAGTTTTATTCACAGTTAGGTGACTAAGAATTCTCAATAGAAAGGGATAAATGTCAGTTAAATATATGAATGCTGGTGAAATGATATCCTGAAGCTTGTAACTGTCTCAAAATGCTGTTGCCTTTTCCTAAAGGTTAGGTAAACATTAAAATACCTTTTCTTTTTCCATAGGTCTTTTATCTTTTGGAGTCAAAGAGTCTGCTTGGGTGAATAAAGTCTTCACAGCCATTAATATCCTGGTTCTTCTCTTTGTTATGGTCGCTGGGTTTGTGAAAGGAAACGTGGCAAACTGGAAGATCAGTGAAGAGTTTCTCAAAAATATATCTGCAAGTGCCAGGTTAAATATTCGGGGTTTTCCCCTCCTATTTTGAGTTTTTAAAAATATTTGCTTGCTTTTATTTTATGTTACATTTTCCTCTGGAAAAACTGTTCTCAAACTTCTTGCTTCAGAGAACTTTCTGAAGGTCTGTTCTATTTCAAGATTGTTCTTCCTGAATGCATAGGTGTGCTCACTACTGAGCAGCTGTTTAAAGCCATGCAGTTGCTGGTTCTTAATCTCAAGCTTGGCTCCAGTTTTAAGGAAGAGCAAGGAGAGGTCCTAACCATTGGAAGGATGGTTTTTTCCCTCCAAAGATTTGTCACCTCAAAATAACAAAGAGCATTTTTGAGTCATGCATCCTTTAGTTTTTCCTTTGGGGACACTATTTGGTTCCATTGCATTCTTTCAACCCTGTAGTAATTTTCACGCCTGCTGGTTTTTTTGAGAATGTTATTGATTGCATAAGCAGAATTGTCTATGCATTTCACTTTAAACTGATAATCTCAAATATTAAATTAATTATATATGAAAGGTTTCATCCTAAGATTTAAGCATAATATTCCTGTGTGTAAATAAGATTACAAAAATGTCTGTTACATGAAGTGATGTACATGTACATGTTTTTCTTTACATATGTTATTTGTAGCCATTCTGATGAGGCAAAAATTTAGTATCCTCTGGTTTTATATAATTTTTAACATGTAATAGAATATTCAACTTCAGTATTATTAATCAAGATTAGAGAATTTTATTTCACCTTGTCAAAAGTCCTCTTAGTAAATTTTTCAGATGTACAGTCTGCCCCACTGTCCACGAGAAGAGAAAGTTTCTTGTCTTTATTTCAGATCATGGCCCATATATGGGGTCTC
The DNA here is from genome assembly GCF_964165515.1 of Mesoplodon bidens. Taxonomy (NCBI): domain Eukaryota; kingdom Metazoa; phylum Chordata; class Mammalia; order Artiodactyla; family Ziphiidae; genus Mesoplodon; species Mesoplodon bidens. The sequence goes on from NC_138181.1 coordinate 24,366,031, forward strand.
TGTTCTCAAAATCCTGCCTGGCTATGAGTTCCAGCCAGAGTGGATCTGAGTCCTCTGCTTATGCTAATGATCAGCCTCTAGTTGAGTGCTGGTAACCAGAGAGGGGTGCCATTATTGAGAACACCACCACATCCTCTAGGATAGGGTAAAAAAAATCAGAGTTTACCTTCAGTTTTGTACACATCAGCTTCCAAGGGCTGATGAACACAATAACCTTCCAAGGCTGTAGTTTGAGACAAACTGCTTGAAGAAGCAGTTTTCTAGGAAAATAACTTTCCAATGTGCTGCTTCTCTTCCTTAGGGAGCCACCTTCTGAAAATGGAACAAGTATCTATGGGGCTGGTGGCTTTATGCCTTATGGCTTTGCAGGAACTTTGGCTGGGGCTGCAACCTGCTTTTATGCCTTTGTGGGATTTGACTGCATTGCAACAACTGGTAAGAGCAGACTCTTGGCTCTGTGTCAAAGGAAAAATTGTTCTTTGAACCACATGAGTACCCATAGGTGACAACAGAGGTTCAAGGGAAGAGAGTAGAATTTGGGATAATAAGGGCTGGTTCCAGACCCAGAAGTAACACCTGCTGTATAAAAAGAAACTTAGTGAAACTCTCTGAGCTTTGGTTTCCATATTGGTAAAATCAGGAGAGCAATACCTACCTCTCAGATGTTATGAAGGGTACCTAAGATTATGAAAAATACTTTGCAAGTTGTCAACTACTTTATAAGTGTTGGTCATAATTACTACCCTCAACCTTTGGTCTGAAAGTGCTATCACAGTGAGTAACAACAATGATCGTGCTCTTAAATTGTTTCTTCTTTAACAGGACAAAATATGTTGTGATAATTCTTTCCTCTTTATCCTGTACAACAAAATAATCATGCTACAATTAGTTAGCCCTAAATGCTTCCTCTGGGTTCACGTTTTTTTTGGGGGGGGTTCACATTATTGCATGGCCTTATAATTGACCGCATTTGGGGTGTTTCAACTGCCAAATTGTATTAGAAAGATTGAAAAAGTGCTGTTTTTTATTAAAACTAAAATTTAATATAAATCAATGCACTGAGTAGAAGTTTGTCTTCATATATATGGAAGCCTTCATAATTAAGGGCCTGCAGAATGCCACGATGTGTAATCTCTGTGGAGGAATCATTTTCCAAATGGATTAAGACTTCTGTTCTATCCCTAAGCAGTTAATAGTGCTGGGATAACGTATTTTTTCTTTCCGGAAATGGGAAACTGACTTGCAGGATTTCTCGCTTTCTCTTCTTGCCTCTGGGCTTTGGTCTTTATGTGACAGCACAGGACCCTCAAGAAGAGAAGAAACGTCGTGTAGCGTAGATGGAGCAAGCTGAGGAAACAGAAGGGACAAAGCAGAGTAGAAGTGCTGTGAAGGACAAGAAGAATTCATGTTTTACCTATTCATGTTTTATTAAATATGCAAATCTTTCATTTATGTTTCCTTAGGTGAGGAAGTCCGGAATCCTCAGAAAGCTATTCCTATTGGAATTGTGACTTCTCTGCTCGTTTGCTTTATGGCCTATTTTGGGGTCTCAGCAGCTTTAACACTGATGATGCCATACTACCTCCTCGATGAGAAAAGCCCCCTTCCTGTAGCGTTTGAGTATGTTGGATGGGGTCCAGCCAAATATGTCGTTGCCGCAGGCTCCCTCTGTGCTTTGTCAACAAGGTACGTTGCATTGCCTTTGGGGCAGAGCTGTCTGGGCGACTGCAAAGGTAGTCAGTGCCTAAAGCATTGCTTTTGTATGTTTTAAAAATAATCCTAATACGAGGAACACATTATGCAACTGTATTCTCTGAATAGTTCGCCCAAATTGCCATATCAAAATCTTAAGGGATAAAAATGTTTCCCCCGTCAGTTAAAAGTCAGTTTTTCAAGATGATGATGATCCAAGCTTCTGTGGATATATATGGCATTTATACACACTTATATATTTCATACACATTCATATATATATGTACTGTGAAACTTTACAGTGCTTATCCTAGTATGTTTCCCTGCTGGCTTTGCTGTTACTTGTAGTGCTACAGACAATTGAGACCTTATGTGCAGACTTGACACTTTCTGCTGTCTTTTAAAATAATATCAAGTCTGTAATGAGTGGAAGCTATATGCTGTGGCATTGTTAAGTATAATGTGCTTTTTATTATGAAGCACTGAGACTTTTTCCTCTCAGCACTGATCAGAGTGAACTTGGTGTAGAAATGGAAATTACTGTTCTCAAGTTAATGGCGGAAATTTGTATAAATCTATGCGAAAAGAAGAGTTGAATCTCAAGTATTCAGATTTTCAGTAGCTGCTTATTTTAATATTTTATGATTCATTTCTCAAGTTTCCTGAGCTACTCATATTTTAATTTAACATGTGATCATAAGATATTTCATTTGAGTTTTATATCATGCTATACTTAGAGCATTCTTACAAAGAGAAAAATTAATCTCTGCTTGAGTACTAATTTTTTGAAGTGAAAATAATTTTCTAAAAGTCTGAAACTGGAAAAAGAAATTTTTTTGTATAATTCATTAGCCTAGCTTTTTTCCCCTCAAACTCTCTTTTATTTTGTATTCAAGATAATAAATATTAAGCAGCAATTAGAAATTACCCCTGTTGGTTTCTTAGCCATCTGCCAGTGTTGAGGTTTATTTTAAATAGTTTCAAACAGTTTCAAAAATCTGAACTGTGGTGATACCTTGCCACCATGGTCTTAGAAGAGAGATGGACAAAGATTTATTTGTGGCCAAGCTTAACCCAGCTTTATTAAAAGATAAAGAAGACGGATTTAAAAAATATATTTTACTTACTTTCTCTTTTAATGGTTATTTTTTACAACTAATTCACGTACGGAATGATACAGCCAGTAAACACACAAGTAATTCAAAACATCTAAAGCAAAAAATCATTTTCTTAAACTGCACTGTTACTAACGTTTAATTGCGGCTGTCTTTATGTACTAAATTTACAGTGAGTTGATTTTTTCTTTGTCTTTTTCTGTCTTGATTATCTTATGATGCTAAGAATTATTAATTTGATCAAAGATCACACTATATGAGGAAAATAATGGTAAAATAAATATGAAAAATGTGTAGTTATTGAATAAATGAAGTGACTATACTATAAAATCAAATTACTTAATCTTTTCTGTAATTACATATCAATTTATAAATTTTATTTTCCAGGTTAAAAATGTCTTAATGATATAATTGGGGTTTTTTTTGGTCTTAATTCCTTAGTTTTAATTTAGTAGTAATCATGGGCCTGCACAAATTATTTGCAGTATTGTTTTTAGTCTGATAATTGTGCTGGGCAAATATCTGTAAGAGAATAATAAGTAGCACAATGGTTAATTGGTATCTATTTTTAAATGCCCAATCATAATACATTTTAAAAATAACAAGACTTCATAATCACAGCTGTGATGCTGCATTTTATACGATTACTTAATTTCAGTTCTGGGATGTAATCTTGCATGAATGTGTTTGCCATACTGCATGTGTTTGCTTTTTATTCAGTCTTCTTGGATCCATTTTCCCAATGCCTCGTGTAATCTATGCTATGGCGGAGGATGGGTTGCTTTTCAAATGTCTAGCTCAAATCAATTCCAAAACGAAGACACCAATAATTGCTACTTTATCATCGGGTGCGGTAGCAGGTGAGAGAGTTGACTTTTATTAAGTAAAGGGGGATCTTTTTTCATCGAGGATTCTGGAAAAAAAATGGAAAATTAGGTCATTTTCTGTTTTGATATATATAAAGATTAATAACTTTTTTGTGAATATTTCCGATTTTGAATTTTTTTTTTTGCTATAGGTTCTGTGCTTTAGTGTGTCCAGTCTTTACCAGTATATATTCATCTAGAATAATTCTTGTAATAACTCACATGTGGATTATGAATTTTTCTGTTCTAGTCTTCTGGGTTCCATGTTTCCTTTGCCCCGAATTCTGTTTGCCATGGCCCGGGATGGTTTACTGTTTAGATTTCTTGCCAGAGTGAGTAAGAGGCAGTCACCAGTAGCTGCCACATTGACTGCAGGGGTCATCTCTGGTAAGCTCTACAAACATAGGATTCTTCAACATTGGACTTGAGCATTTTATGCGCATGCATGGACTTATAAAGAGGGTCTGCTTGCTGTGCATGTAAGTTAAGAACAAAATCACTGATAAATTAGGGTATAAACATTGGAATCACATCTGCAAATTGTGGTGGCGGTGCTCTACCGAAATTCATAACTGACCCTTTGGGATTTGGTCCTATTTCGTTATCTTAACCTTTGGGGCTTCTAACAAATGCGCAAAGGTTTGTAATGGTTTTTCACTATATATCAGCTATCAAATGCTTTTCAGATCGATGAATGACCACATAAAATTATTTACTGACACACAAAATGTTAATTAAAGAATGATTACTTAATACTTGAATTGTTAATTAAAAATAATGATTCAATATTTTCTTTTTCATCCAGGATTTAAGTTGAATATTGCTAAACGACCATAGGATTTTTGAAAAGCTAAAGTTTACCCATTCTTAATTAAATATAAGAAATGTCAAAGATAATTTATACTTGGTCATTGTTATCACTGCCCTCAGTATGGTGGCTAACCCCACTTCCTGGGCCATCATGGTTCTCTAAGAGTTACTAATACCCATACGGTCATAAACCCCATTAGGAATCTATTTTTCCTTTCAACAGTTTTGATACTAAGTCATGTTAAAAAAGAAAAACAAAACACAAACTCCATTTGCCTACCTTTTGGCATGTCATAATGTCCATGTAAAATGCTTTTGGACAGATCCTTTTTTTTCTCACAGTTCTTTTTTAATTTTTTAATACATCTTTATTGGAATATAATTGCTTCACAATGCTGTGTTAGTTTCTGTTGTACAACAGAGTGAATCAGCCATATGCATACATATATCCCCATATCCCCTCCCTCTTGAGCCTCCTTCGCACCCTCCCTATCCCACCCCTCCAGGCGGTCACAAAGCACCGAGCTGATCTCTCTGTGCTATGCTGCTGCTTCCCACTAGCTAGCTATTTTACATTTGGTAGTGTGTATATGTCGATGCTTCTCTCACTTCGCCCCAGTTTCCCCCCCTCCCCGTGTCCTCAAGTCCATTCTCTATGTCTGTGTCTTTATTCCTGCCCTGCCACTAGGTTCATCAGCACCATTTTTTTTTAGATTCCATATACGTGCGTTAGCATATGGTATATGTTTTTCTCTTTCTGACTTACTTCACTCTGTGTGACAGACTCTAGATCCATCCACGTCACTACAAATAACACAATTTCATTTCTTTTTATAGCTGAGTAATATTCCATTGTATATATGTGCCCCATCTTCTTTATCCATTCATCTGTTGATGGACATTTAGGTTGCTTCCATGTCCTGGTTATTGTAAATAGTGCTGTGATGAACATTGTGGTACATGACTCTTTTTGAATTATGGTTTTCTCAGGGTATATGCCCAGTAGTGGGATTGCTGGGTCATATGGTAGTTCTATTTTTAGTTTTTTAAGGAACCTCCATACTGTTCTCCATAGTGATTTTATCAATTTACATTCCCACCAACAGTGCAGGAGGGTTCCCTTTTCACCACATCCTTTCCAGCATTTATTGTTTCTAGATTTTTTGATAATGGCCATTCGGACTGGTGTGAGGTGATACCTCATTGTAGTTTTTATTTGCATTTCTCTAATAATTAGTGATGTTGAGCATCTTTTCACATGCCTCTTGGCCATCTGTATGTCTACTTTGATGAAATGTCTGTTTAGGTCTTCTGCCCATTTTTTAATTGGGTTCTTTGTTTTTTGATATTGAACTCCATGAACTGTTTGTATATTTTGGAGATTAATCCTTTGTCCGTTGTTTCATTTGCAAATATTTTCTCCCATTCTGACGGTTGTCTTTTTGTCTTGTTTATGGTTTCCTTTGCTGTGCAAAAGCTTTTAAGTTTCATTAGGTCCCATTTGTTTATTTTTGTTTTTATTTCCATTATTCTAGGAGGTGGGTCAATAAAGATCTTGCTGTGGTTTATGTCAAAGAGTGTTTTTCCTATGTTTTCCTCTAAGAGTTTTATAGTGTCTGGTCTTACATTTAGGTCTTTAGTCCATTTTGAGTTTTTTTTTGTGTATGGTGTTAGGGAGCATTCTAATTTCATTCTTTTACATGTGGCTGTCCAGTTTTCCAAGCACCATTTATTGATGAGGCTGCCTTCCCTCCATTGTATGTTCTTGTCTCCTTTGTTGTAAATTAGGTGACCATATTTGCATGGGTTTACCTCTGGGCTTTCTATCCTGATCTATATTTCTGTTTTTGTGCCTATACCGTACTGTCTTTATTACTGTAGCTTTGTAGTATAGTTTTAAGTCAGGGAGCCTGATTCCTCCAGCTCAGTTTTTCTTTCCCAAGATTGCTTTAGCTATTTGGGGTCTTTTGTGTTTCCATACAAATTGTAAAATTTTTTGTTCTAATTCTGCAAAGAATGCCATTGGTAGTTTGATAGGGATTGCATTGAATCTGTAGGTTGCTTTGGGTAGTATAGTCATTTTCACAGTATGGATTCTTCCAATCCAAGAACATGGTATATTTCTCCATCTGTTTATGTCATCTTTGTTTCTTTCATCAGTGTTTTATAGTTTTCTGAGTACAAGTCTTTTGCCTCCTTAGGTAGGTTTATTCCTAGGTATTTTATTCTTTTTGTTGTGATGGTAAATGGGATTGTTTCCTTAATTTCTCTTTCTGATTTTTTGTTGTTAGTGTATAGGAATGCCAGAGATTTTTGTGCTTTAATTTTGTATCCTGCAACCTTACCAAATTCATTGATTAGTTCTAGTAGTTTTCTGGTGGCATCTTTAGGATTTTCTATGTATAGTATCATGTCACCTGCAAACAGTGACAGTTTTGCTTCTTCTTTTCCAATTTGTATTCCTTTTATTTCTTTTTCTTCTCTGATTGCTGTGGCTAGGACTTCCAAAACTATATGTTGAATAAGAGTGGCAAGAATGGACATCCTTGTCTTGTTCCTGAGCTTAGTGGAAATGTTTTCAGTTTTTCATCATTGAGTGTGATGTTTGCTGTGGGTTTGTCGTATATGGCCTTTATTATGTTGAGGTAGGTTCCCTCTGTGCCCATTTTCTGGAGAGTTTTTATCATAGATGGGTGTTGAATTTTGTCAAAAGCTTTGTCTGCATCTATTGAAATGATCATATGGTTTTTGTTCCTTAATTTGTTAATGTGGTCTATCCCATTGATTGATTTGTGTTTATTGAAGAATCTTTGCATTTCTGGGATAAATCCCACTTGATCGTGGTGTATGATCCTTTTAATATGTTGTTGGATTCTGTTTGCTAGTATTTTGTTCCAGATTTTTACATCTATGTTCATCAGTGATATTGCTCTATAATTTTCTTTTTTTGTGATATCTTTTTCTGGTTTTAGTATCAGGGTTATGGTGGCTTCATAGAAAGAATTTAGGAGTGTTCCTCCCTCTGCAATTTTTTGGAAGAGTTTGAGAAGGATCGGTGTTAGCTCTTCTCTAAATGATAGAATTCACCCATGAAGCCATCTGGTCCTGGACTTTTGTTTGCTGGAAGATTTTTAATTACAGTTTCAATTTCATTACTTGTGATAGGTCTGTTTATAGTTTCTAATTCTTCCTAGTTCAGTCTTCCTGGTTCAGTACCTTTCCAAGAATTTGTCCATTTCTTTGTGATTGCCCATTTTATTGGCATATAGTTGTTTGTAGTAGTCTCTTATAGTCCTTTGTATTTCTGCAGTGTCAGTTGTGATTTCTCCTTTTTCATTTCTAATTTTATTGATTTGTGTCCTCCCCCTTTTTTTCTTGATGGCTCTGCTAAGGGTTTATCAATTTTGTTTATCTTCTCAAAGAACCAAGTTTCAGTTTTATTGATCTTTGTTATTGTTTTCTTCGTTTCTATGCCATTTATTTCTGCTCTGATCTTTATGATTTTTTTCCTTCTACTGACTTTGCGTTTTCTTTGTTCTTCTTTCTCTAGCTGCTTTAGGTGTAGGGTTAGGTTGTTTATTTGAGATTTTTTTGTTTCTTGAGGTGAGATTGAATTGCTATAAACTTCCTCTTAGAACTGCTTTTGCTGCATCCCATAGGTTTTGAGTCATCGTGTTTTTGTTGTCATTTGTTTCTATGTATTTTTTTTATTTCTTTGATTTCTTCAGTGATCTCTTGATTATTTAGTAGTGCACTGTTTAGCCTCCATGTATTTGTGTTTTTTACAGTTTTTTTCCTGTAATTGATTTCCAATCTCATAGTATTGGGGTCAGAAAAGATGCTTGATATGATTTCAATTTTCTTAAATTTTCCAAGGCTTGATTTGTGACCCAAGATATGATCTATCCTGGAGAATATTCCATGTACACTTGAGAAGAAAATGTATTCTGCCACTTTTGGGTGGAATGTTCTATAAATATCAGTTCAATCTATCTGCTCTGTTGTGTCATTTAAAGCTTGTGTTTCCTTAGTTATTTTCTGTTTGGATGATCTGTCCATTGGTGTAAGTGGGAGGTGTTAAAGTCCCTACTATTATTGTGTTACTGTCAATTTCCTCTTTCATGGTTGTTAGCATTTGCCTTATGTATTGAGGTGGTCCTATGTTGGGTGCATAAACATTTATAATTGTTATATCTTCTTCTTGGATTGATCCCTTGATCATTATGCAGTGTCCTTCCTTATCTCTTATAACAGTCTTTATTTTAAAGTCTACTTTATCTGCTATGAGTATTGCTACTCCAGCTTTCGTCTGATTTCCATTTGCATGGAATATCTTTTTCCATCCCTTCACTTTCAGTCTGTGTGTGTCCCTAGGTCTGAAATGGATCTCTTGTAGACAGCATATATATGAGTCTTGTTTTTGTTTCCATTCAGCCAGTCTGTGTCTTTTGGTTGGGGCATTTAATCCATTTACATTCAAGGTTATTATTGATAAGTATGTTCCTATTCCCATTTTCTTAATTGTTTTGGGTTTGTTTTTGTGGGTCTTTTTCTTCTCTTGTCTTTCTCGCCTAGAGAAGTTTCTTTAGCATTTGTTGTAAAGCTGGTTTGGTGGTGCTGAATTCTCTTAGCTTTTGCTTGTCTGAAAAGCTTTTGATTTCTCCATTCAATCTGAATGATTGCTGGGTAGAGTAATCTTGGCTGTAGGTTTTTCTGTTTCATTACTTTAAGTATATCCTGCCACTCCCTTCTGGCCTGCAGAGTTTCTGCTGAAAAATCAGCTGATAACCTTATGGGGATTCCTTTGTATGTTATTTTTTGCTTTTCCCTTGCTGCTTTTAATATTTTTTCTTTGAATTTAATTTTTGTCAGTTTGATTAATATGTGTCTTGGTGTGTTTCTCCTAGGGTTTATCCTGTATGGGACTGTCTGTGCTTCCTGGACTTGGGTGACTATTTCCTTTCCTACGTTAGGGAAGTTCTCCACTATAATCTCTTCAAATACTTTCTCAGACCCTTTCTTTTTCTCTTCTTCTTCTGGGACCCCTATAGTTTGAATATTGGTGCATTTAGTGTTGTCCCAGAGGTCTCTGAGATTGTCTTCAATTCTTTTCATTCTTTTTTCTTTATTCTGCTCCTCAGCAGTTATTTCCACCATTCTGTCTTCAAGCTCACTTATTCATTCTTCTGCCTCAGTTATTCTGTTATTGATTCCTTCAGTGTATTTTTCATTTCAGTTATTGTATTGTTCATCGCTGTTTTTTTGTTCTTTAGTTCTTCTAGATCTTTGTTAAACGTTTCTTGTATTTTCTCAATTCGTGCCTCCATTCTATTTCTGAGATTCTGGATCATCTTTACTCTCATTACTCTGAATTCTTTTTCAAGTAGATTGCCTATTTCCTCTTCATTTATTTGGTCCTGTAGGCTTTTACCTTGCTCCTTCATCTGTGACATATTTTTCTGCCGTCTCATTTTTTTTTTTTTTTTTTTTGATGGGTGGGATTGTGTTCCTGTCTTACTGGTTGTTTGGCCTGAGGCTTCCAGCACTGGAGTTTGTAGGCTGTTGGGTAGAGCTGGGTCTTGGCGCTGAGATGAGGACCTCTGGGAGACCTCACTCTGATGAATATTCCCTGGGGTCTGAGGTTCTCTGTTAGTTCAGTGGTTCGGACTTGGAGCTCCCACCACAGGAGCTTCAGCCCAACCCCCGCTCATGAACCAAGATCCCACAAGCTGCATGGGGTGGCAAAAAAAAAAAAAAACAACAATAACAAAGAGTAAAAAATAAAATTAGACTAGGAAACTAACAGATATATTAGAAAGAATATAAAAATAAAAATGTGGGTGAAACAACTTTTGGAAGGTAAAACAGAACCACAATAGTAAAAAAGAGGAGAAAAAAAAAAGGTGGAAAAGGCCTTGGCTGTGGGGGTGGCACTTAGGCAGGGGTGGGGTTTTGGCAGTGGGTGGGGCCTATGCTTAGGACCCACAGGGCTGGAAAAGGCCCTGAGGTGGGGTGGGGCTTAGGCTCAACAGAAGGGGTCCTGGCTGTGCCTCTAGTCTCAGAGGGTGGGGGACCCGGCCTGAGAGCGCAGCAGGCATCCTGGTCTGAGTGGGAGGGGCAAACACTCTCCGCTCCTCTCCTGCTCCTCCAGTCCTGGAGGGCCCCTCCCGCCTGTCTCCTGTTCTACCCCGGCCTTCCTGCTAGCCCCCAGGAGCAACACGGCCTGGAGGGGCCCTCTGAGGGTGTAGGACCTGCCTGAGAGCCAGGCCAATTGGGCAGGGGAAATGCTCAACACATTCCCCCTTGGTCCGAGGGTCCCTCCAGGCATGGGAACCCCTCCCCCCTTCCAGCCACCCCTCTGGGGCACTGGTCCTGTCTGGCCTCCACTTCTCCTCCCCCCTCATTCCCCCCACGTTCTACCGGTTCACTTGGGGGTTCCTCCCATCTCCTTGGGCATCAAGGTCTCCCACCAGCATCCAGCAGGCACCCTAGTTGTCCAGATTCTTATTCCATGTGGAAATTTTCAAAGAGATTTTACAGATCAAGAGAATGGCCTTAAAGCCCCTGTTATATGGAGGAAGAGAAGACTTTAACCAGCTTTATAGATAAAACAATAAACACTCTTGGTAGTAGAAATCCAAACCAAAAAATGATAATTTTGTTGAGACTCTGAATTTGGGGGAAATTAGATTAGAGAATACTAATGCTTAGTTATGTATGAAATGGGATTCTTTCAGAGTCAGAAAGTATTTGCCTAAAAAACTGCACTTTATAAATGTTTTGTAATAAATTTGGCACTTTATTAGATGTACGTTGGGAGGTCAAATCACTTATTTTCTCAGTGCTTAGATTTCTGCCCCCATAAAATGAAGCTTGTACTAGATGATTTAAGGCCCACTTTATGATTAAACAGTGCATTATGATACTAAAGATATTTTATAAATCTTGACAAAGAGCAACATATTTTATTTACTCCATAAAAGCTTTTTATTTCCAGTAAAATCCTGCCCATTAATTCTCTACTAGGTATTCAGAATTTTAAAAAATGTACTCTTCTTCCTTCAGGAAGAATTTAATTTGCCAGCATAATAAGATATTGAAGTTAATAATTAAAAGAAGAGGGCTTCCCTGGTGGCGCAGTGGTTGAGAGTCCACCTGCCGATGCAGGGGACACGGGTTCGTGCCCCGGTCCGGGAGGATCCCTCATGCTGCGGAGCGGCTGGGTCCGTGAGCCATGGCCGCTGAGCCTGCGCGTCCGGAGCCTGTGCTCCGCAACAGGAGAGGCCACAGCAGTGAGAGGCCCGCATACAGCAAAAAATAATAATAATAACAATAATTAAAAGAAGATAATTGTAGCATTTTTAATGCTCTAAAATATTATATTTTGTTATTCTGTAGTCCCACATCTTGCTTTGCTTGTTTTTAACTTAAATCAGAGAGCTTGTATGGATAATTAATCATTTTCTTCTGTTTTGGCTACCTTGTTTTGGTTATCTGTGGTTCTTACAAAACATATTAAAATTTTAACCTGATGTATAACTATACTAGCAATGGAGATTTTTCAAAGTAAGGCATGGGGTGTATTTAAAGAAACAATGTGCTATTATAGAAGGGGCACGGGCATGTTGGTTTAGCTGGAACCCCGCTTCTACCTACTAGTTGTAACCTTGTTAAGTTAGCCTGTCTATAAAAAAGAGGATCATAATCCTGTTAAGTTAAACCATGTGAAATTGCTGGGGTTTTGTTTAAAAACAGTCAAATACTGAATCTAAATAATTTCCCCTGTCTCATAGGATTATTGAATTGAAGATAAATGGAGATCATAGAGATAGAAAGCTTGCTGAGGTGTCTGGAACACCCCATGAGTGGAATGTGGTGTTTTCTACTTATTATGATAGGGACAACTATTTGGCAAATTCAAGTTAATATCATCACTATTTTGATGTTTCAACGGAGAAAAAACGTTGCTAAGTGCAAGTTGACTATTCAACTGTATAAATTATACTTTGCCTCTTAACATTATTGGGGCCTGGGGACGGGCCACAGATCGCTCAAATTTAGTCAGATTGTGTGGTTTTAATCAGAGTAGAATTTAACCTCTATCAGAAACATAACTTAATTGGACATTATTTTATTCTGTAGAAGATACAACTCAGAATGCAGATGGGAATTAAAATGATTATTTAACATCTATAATGAAAGCTCTTCTGTTCGAATTCCTTTATGTGTTTTTAAAAAGGAGCCAGCCAATATTTCCTAGCAGTGTTTTTCTTTTGAAACATCAAAGGAGAGTATTCTGTCATATAATATTTTCACTCTTTGTCAGGCCAATATTTTTTAAGTAATCAAAGTAGATGTGTTTTGTTAGACAGACAGCTGAGGGTTTTTGAAGTTTTATTAGCAGTTTGTATGACCTAAAGCACATCTTATTAACTGTGAGAAATACGCTTTCTACACTTTGACTTACCATTGGCACTAAAACAAAAAAGTGCCCATCACTTATCCCTGACTTGAAAGTTACCAACTGTGTGGAATTTTCTCACAGCCTGTTTTCTTCCCTGTTCTTTCTTTTCCCAATAGCTGTGATGGCATTTCTCTTTGACCTGAAGGCCCTCGTGGACATGATGTCCATCGGCACCCTTCTGGCCTACTCTCTGGTCGCAGCCTGTGTTCTCATCCTCAGGTGAGTGGTTCTCATTGCCAGAAGGTTCTGAAGAGTGTGTGTCATGTGGGGCCCGGGAAATAAAGAAAATTAGGGCTCACCGACCTTGCTTTCAAGGAGCTAGTTGTCTCACAGAGGTGAGAGGCCGTAGACATACAAACATGAGTACAAAGCATAATTAGCATACTTGGTCCTTAAGCAAAGAATCAACTAAAATTGATAATTGCCAAAGGTAGGCCTAATCTGTGTGAACAACAAGTTCTCATAATGTATAAAGACACTTAAGAATACTATATTTGTAATCCCAGTGATCCAGCTGCTAAGCTTTTATGCTAAAGATTTAATCAAAGAGGCACACACAGATATATGCAATAGTGAAAAAATGGAACTAAGCTGAATATCAATAGTAGAATAGTTAATAAAACAGATAATCAACAAGGTCCTACTGTGTAGCACAGGGAACTATCAATATCCTAAAATAACCATAATGGAAAAGAATATGAAAAAGAATATATATATATATATATATATATATAGAGAGAGAGAGAGAGAGAGAGAGAGAGAGAGAGAGAGAGAGACACTTTGCTGTATACCAGAAACTAACACAACATTGTAAATCAACTACACTTCAATAAAAAAAAAATAGAATAGTTAAATAAAGAAGGGTACATTTATTCAGTGGACTCTTCTAACAGCAAATAAAATGATATTTAATTATATGGAGAAATATATCAGTTTCTGGATGCAAAGCTATATGTAGCATCTGAATTTATTTAAATAGTAACATACATTTACACGAAGAAATGATTTTTACATATATATATATATATACATGCACATATTTGCATTTATACCTGGCTGAAATTGTACCAAAATGCTAGCTGTGATTCATACTGAGTAGTGGTGTAATGGGTGGCTTCAGTTTTCTTCTACGTACCCCGCTTTTTGTGTATTTTTTTCTCAGTGAGCATATTTCTTCTTTGGATAGGGGACAAATGTTACTTTTAAGTTTAACCAAAGGCTGCTCAGAGGGAAAAGACCACACTGGGGAGACTGGGCAGATACTAGGAATTGAAGCAGGCTGATATCTTGATGCCAGCTGAAGAGGACAAGGATCAGTAATAGAGGAGAATGGGTGGGAGGTGGCTGTATGAGGTGAGGGAGATGAGGCCAGAGAGACAGGTTGCAGTGAGGCCTTTGAAGGCCAAACTGAAGGCTGTATGTTACTCTGTAGCTGATTTTTTTTTTTTTTTTTTTGCGATACACGGGCCTCTCACTATTGTGGCCTCTCCCGTTGCGGAGCACAGGCTCCGGATGCGCAGGCTCAGCGGCCATGGCTCACAGGCCTAGCCGCTCTGCGGCATGTGGGATCTTCCCAGACCGGGGCACGAACCCGTGAGCCCTGCATCAGCAGGCGGACTCTCAACCACTGCGCCACCAGGGAAGCCCCCTGTAGCTGATATTTAACCAGAGATCTGTGCTGTTTTTGTGAACTGCATCTCCTTTGGACATAGACATTTCCAGAATAATCATCCTATTGTCACACTTGCCTCACTTTAAAATGTAACTCTCTTCAGCATCGAATGTACATAACTTTCTAATCAAGTGGCTATCAGAGGACATCCAGAGTTGCTGCAGATATTCTGCTGAGCAGGTGTGTGGCTTGCTTCAGTACATTCTGGGGCTGCAGCCACAAGGCGTGTGGATTTACTGCACCAGCTGTGAATGGAAATGTCTCTCTTAGAGTTTCAGATGCTTGTTTCGTTTGGGCGAAGTGTGCGTTGACAATAAAGACACATGCCTTTATTTGGGAATAGGTACCAGCCTGGCTTGTCTTACGAGCACCCCAAATACTGTCCTGAGAAAGAAGCTCTGGGATCGTGTGCCAACACTGCCTCCAAAAGCGAGTCCCAGGTCACTGTGCTGCCAGGACAGGGCTTCAGCCTGCGACCCCTCTTCAGCCCTTCGCTTCTGCCCACAAAACAGTCGGCTTCTCTCGTGAGCTTTCTGGTCGGATTCCTTGGTAAGTCCCCTTCGACTGTGTACATTATGAAGACCCAGCAGGTATATGCGGGCGGAGCAGGCATGATGAGGGTGAAAGATGTTAGCACTACCCTCAGTCCTGAGATTTGAACCTAACTGGTCACTGGTCACTGAGCGCATCTCTGTATTAGCAGGATACATTGATTATATCTTGGTAATTGAAGAAGAAAGGAAGAAATTCCCTAAGGTGAGAGGGGCCGAAGTACAAAATTGGTCCATTTTGTCCGCTGTGAGGGTGCTTCCTGCGTGAAGCAAAGTACACCTGGCAATAACTGAACGGAGACCCGAGGAGACTGCGAGGCAATCTAGCAGATCGTGTTTGCTCACCCACAGTTACGTAACCATGCGAATTCTCAGCAACAGTTTTTGAGCATCATCAGTGTGGCAGGAACTCTGCTGGGCCCCTGGGGTATCAAGAGGGATGGTCCTTGCTCTCACTGGGCTTTGCAGAACAGGACTGTTGGTGGCAAACTAAGAGCAGTACAGGTTTCTCTGAGAGCACATAGGAGGGACCCCTAATGCAGCCTTGATGGTCAGGGAAGGGTGGGTGGGCAGTGGTGTCGCCCTCTGAAATAGGCAGAAAAGGTGCAGATCATATATTATCTGTTTACATAAACAGTCAGTGTTTACAACAGCTGAACACGAGCAGACCTGCTTTTCCCATTTGAAAAAAGGGAAGTAGCCACCCCGGACAACATCCCATCAATCCATGTGATCTCATCTGAGACTGTAGCCCATGCGCCGAAAGGCAAGATGGTAGTGCCCAGAGGGGAGGCTAGCTTCTAAGGGGAGACAGTCATGAGTAAGCGAGCCGTGTTTCTTAAATCAGGGAAATTAGCCATTTCTTCCCAGAATAAAAATGAAGCATCTTAGGGCCTCCCTGGTGGCGCAGTGGTTGGGAGTCCGCCTGCCGATGCAGGGGATACGGGTTCGTGCCCCGGTCTGGGAGGATCCCATATGCCGCGGAGCGGCTGGGCCCGTGAGCCATGGCCGCTGGGCCTGCGCATCCGGAGCCTGTGCTCCGCAACGGGAGAGGCCACAACAGTGAGAGGCCCGCATACCACAAAAAAAAAAGAAAAAAAAGAAAAATGAAGCATCTTAGTATTTGGTAGAGCAGATCTATAAAGAACTTGATGTCTTATCAAAATAGACTCTTTGAACATAGGAGTCTGAATGAAGGACGTGTGCTGATTTTGTTTCCCGAACGTGTCCCCTTTGCAGCATTTCTCATTTTGGGCCTGAGTATTTTGACCACGCACGGAGTGCACACTATTGCCAGGCTGGAAGCGTGGAGCCTCGCTCTTCTCGTGCTGTTGCTTGTTCTCTGCGTTGCCATTGTGCTCGTCATTTGGAGGCAGCCTCAGAATCAGCAAAAAGTAGCCTTTATGGTACGTGTCGTGAGGATCGGAGATCCTAGATATTATGCACATTTTCTCTTGGACATTAGTTTTTGTGAATTGTTTCTTTAAAAAAAAAAAGCCCTTCTGATGACGTTAACCAATGAACAAGTGTCACAATTCTTTGAGTTGCTCCTTTTTGTCTAAAGTATTCTTTTCAAAAACTTTAATGTGCTCCTATCACCTTATTCTATATAATAGTAAACAAATTTCTTGTCCGATATTCTGAAGTATCAGAAGAATAACTAGAATATTTTATTTTAGAAATTCAGTACCCTCCCAGGAAGATTATTTCCACCAAAAGCCCTTCCACTGCAAGTGAAATTATCTTGTCCCATTTGAACTAAGAGCAGGATCCCCCTGAGATACCATGAGTAGTCAGAGTTCTAGAGGCATGCCCTGTTGATATCTGAACTAAACCAGTAAACCCTAAACTAAACTAAACCCTGAAACCAATTGCATCTTGGTGATGATGCAGGTGTTAGCGGGCTGGATAAATTCTCTGTTGCTTTGGGCTACAGTAAACAATGTGAAATATGGTGCTCCTTTTAGTATTCTCAAGATGAGTGGTTTTTATTCAGGTTGTCCTTTTTGTGAGAATATAAACTTACTGACACAGTGTGAAAGTACGTATGTCAAATTAGTGGCCACCATGTTCAAGTAATTTGGGGAATGTGCTTTCAAATTTTGAGTATATTTAAGAAGATATTTCCCCCCTTAGGTTCCATTCTTACCGTTTTTGCCAGCCTTCAGCATCCTGGTGAACATTTACTTGATGGTCCAGTTGAGTGCAGACACCTGGATCAGATTTAGCATTTGGATGGCGCTTGGTAGGTCTTTTAATGTTTTTGCTTTCTGAACGTGGGCTCTCTTTTTCCGATGTCATGCACTGTGATTAGAGAAATGCATCCATTCCCCCTTTCTAGAAATAAAGGCTTTCTTTTTTTTCAGTTTCTTCCTTTCTCAATTTTTAGAACATCTGAGTGCTTACTTTTCCAGATACTTTTGTAAAATGCAGTTCTCCCAGTAGCCCTGTAAAACTCTATAGGTCCTATTTTTTCTAACTTCTCGAGTGAGAAAAATGAAGCCCCTAAAAGTCAAGGGATCTAATTTGCAAGTGGCAGCCCTAGAGTCTGATTCCACACCCAGTTCCTTCCAGAGTACCAGTGGATTTCTGGCAATATTTTGAATGTGCTTATATCAAGAAATTTCTTTTCTGATATCAGTATGCCTTGGGGTGGAATTTGGCACTACATAACATGAGTGAGCTTATTTATAGCTATTCTGCACTGTTCTTCATCATGACTTCTTCAGTTTCCTATGTGAAAATTGACTTAGAAATGAAGAGTTTAACTTTGTTGTAACTAAAGCACTGAGCACCAACTGTCTTTAAAAATATGACTTGAAGTGGCTGAAAGGTGAAGCAGTGAGAAATGAGAGCTAAGTCTGCATTGGTTTTGGTGGCCTGAGGAGTTTGAGAGTTGATGCTTTTTGACAGTCCTCCCATTGGCTTAATAAGAATGAATCTCTTATTATGAATGAATGAATCTCTTTTGTGGCTGTAAATTAACTTAATTTCAGTCTCAAGCCACCAACCCACTTGAGTTGATAGGAGATCTAACCTAGTCAGTTTTGCCCATCCCCCCCATACCCACACTAGAGTTTTGCCCATATTTGGGGGGTCTGATACTGTGTCAAGGAATTGGGGTGCATCAAAGGTTATCCCTCCACACAGGTTACTCTAGAGTATTCTCTCTGTCACTGTGGCCACTTCTGATAGGTGGCTCTGTTGCATCAGGGCCAGGATCCTGACGGGAATCACTTGCCAGTTGGCTCTGCCCTCCATAATGTACCACAAAGCCATTCCTTTGTGATCTCGCCACCTCCCCAGGTGCTGCCAGGAAGCTGAGCCCAAACCCCCGGGGAGCAGGACCATAGAACTCTCTCCCCTACTCTGAGCCCAGGAGAATCTCTTTGTAATCTGGTGGAGAGTTTCTCTACCCTTCCTGCCTTGCCAAAAGCCACTGCTTCTTTCCTCAAGTTGTAGCTCACTGAGGTTTAATCATGTACTTGACTTTGGTGAAGAGCGTGAACTACAGAGCCAGACTCTCCACGTTTCAAGCCACCCCTGCCACTTATTAGCTGTGTCACCTAGGCCATGCTATACCCCTGCTTCTGTGCCTCAGTTTCTTGTAAAATGGTGATAACAGTACCTTTATTTGAGGACAAGGAGGGTTGGATCTTCAAACCTCTAAGGACATGAGAGGAAATAGAAGGAAATAGAATCATTCCTAATAACTGGACATACCAAAGTACTCATTGGTAGCCTGCTTCCCATGATTTTACATGGGAAAATTATAATGCATTTCACATCAACCCAAAACACTCAACCAATTTTTTAAAATATAGCTAAAATACAGCAAAATGCCTACATATCTTGCGAGAATACTTAAAACATTTCCCTCTGATCCCCAGTCAGCATGGCTGTTAATAAACAGGTGGCTTAGTACACAGTTTTTCATCCGCTCCTGGTGACAGTGACGTGTGTAAGGCACACCCACGTCCCCTGTTCACACAGGGCCTGCTTTCCAAAATATCTGACTGCGTCTTTGTTAACCCACCACTTGTTTGGGGGATGTGTATGAGATTTTCCCCCACATATCCTTTTGTTTAAAGCGTAGTGTTGAGTGTTGAGAAAGTAAAAAAAAACTTTTTTCTACATAAACATCTGAAAAATATTTATTGAAAAAAACACACATATAAAGATTGCAGGTTAAAAAGGAAGAAGCACATTCTACTGGGAAAATGTTTGTCAGGGACCTTTTATGGGATATCCTGTACTTGCATTCCGTCCTTCTAAAACAGCACAGAAAGAGAAGGCAAAAGGCACTATTAAGTTCTGTATTAAATTTTCCATATACAAACAGCCATTTTCTGACACACCTAAAACACTGATATTTTTCTCTAAAAGGTTTCCTGATTTACTTCACTTATGGCATTAGACACAGCCTGGAGGGTAATTCAAGGGATGAAGAAGATGATGAAGATATTTATTCAGACAACATGAATGCAGCAACAGAAGAAAAATCTGCCATTCAAGCAAATGACCATCACCAAAGAAACCTGAGTTTACCTTTCATGTTCCATGAAAAGACAAGTGAATGCTAGTACCCAGGAACAGAGCTGGTCCACAGTCTTCACGTACATACCCTACATGGAGTGAGCCATGACGGACGTCATCGTCATGCTAGGTTGTCATCAGTTTGCTGCAGACACAGTTCACCCTAATTTATACTTACTCGCCTGGACAGCACCTCCTCAGATGGTGAATTATGCATCCAGGGAAAACACCCTGAGCTCGCTCCTCAGTGCTGACTATCCCCCAAATAGTGGGATTGTGGGAGTGTGTGTGTGTATGTTTGTATATGTTGGGGAATATCTATGTTAAAAGTTGTTGGTGTTTTACTATTATCGTATTGCATTTTTCCAGTGTTGTCGTTAATCGGTAGCATATACTGCACATACTGAAATGGAGATGATCACGGAATAGAAAAATATTTTGTATGTGCTGGGTGTGGTTGGGGAAATAGCTGTTGCTTTTCCTTATTAGGCTTTATTAATGTCAAGTTAGAACATGCTAAAAATGCATTTACCCATCACAGTGTCTGTCATTGGTCTGGAGTAAGAGGAGGGGATAGGAAATGAGCCTTTTCTACAACTTATAAATGCCAGCAGTGGGTTTAGTACAGATTTTTCTTCCGCGAGGTGCGACAGTTTGCTAAAACCTTTGCCGATAGGAGTGTTCGTGTCTGCCGTACTGCGCAGGGCAGGAGTGGCCCTCTGTGTCATCAGATGTCAGGCACCCCTTTGAACTGCTGTCTTCTTTGAGAACAGTGGTCCTTAAATGTGAGGCCTTCACCTTCTGTGAGTGATATATTCCCCCCTGCCCTGTCCCAGTCCAGTCAGAGGCTTGGGAGAGGTAGTGTGATCTACTTGGGACCCTTTGTGCTAGAGAGTGAGCGTGGTCCCCATGGGCAGGAAGCTCATGTAACTGGCAAAGATGAGGATATGTTTGGAGATCAGAGTAGACATGTGCTTGGACAAGTAGACCCCAAGCACCCCTGTTTTAAAAGTCAGTTAAAATAAGCCAGTAGAATCTCCCAGGTCACACAATTGGTGGAATGATTCATACTTTTTTCCATTACTTAATAAATAATCACAGTTCAACTTTTTTTTTTCTAACTCAGTAGCAAATTCTCTTTCTACTATATGCAAAAAAAAAAAAGGAAAAAATGAAGGGATACAAGAAAAGAAAATTCCCCTATTCTGATTTTAAAGTGCCTATTCAGTTATCAAAGGGCAGTTGACCCAATTTTAGGGGTTCAGATCTAATTTGCCTCTGATGTTTCTTTTGGAAACAGGGGTGTTTCTTTTGGAAACAGGGGTGTTTTTCTTCCCCCACCCCATAAATTGTTTAGCACTTTTTATTTCATTTATTTTTAAATGACCACACGAAACCTAGTGATACAAGCTCTAGTATTCTACAAAAACCCATCAATGGTTGGGGAATAGAATATTTTGGTAAAATACACGATCGTTTAAAATGTCAAGCTGAAAAATTAACCAAATTGAATTAAAGCCATAGAAACACAATAACCTTTGTATGAGTAAATAATTTGTTTTTAAATCTAAGATTCTCTAATTACTGTATTTTACTTTATAGGGTTCTCTAATAGTGGACTACTTATCTGCAGTGTGTTTTGCTTCTCATGAATTATTTTTCTTACAAATAATTATATGGTTCACTAGATGAGACTGAGTCTAAACACTTACATATGTATGGGTTATATTTCCAGGAAGAATATTATCAAGCCCAGGTGACCAGCTTACTCCAAAGGCAAGGAAAACATTTATTTTCTGACAGCTTTTCCAAGAGATGTCACTTTATTTTTTTCATTAAAAAGCAAGTTATGATTGTTGAGTTTATTGTGATTAAATATCCAATAAACAGGTAGAAGGCCTGGGTTTCTGGCTGCTAGTGTTGTAGCATCTCTGACATAGAACTCAGTATTAACATTCCACAATTTCCAGGGTGCACACGGTAAAAAATCTGAAGCCCAGAATTCTTTTAAGCTGCATGTTTTACTGGAGAGGAAGAGTTGGCTATGCAAGGGGTAAAGTATTTCTGTAAGCACTGTGGGCCTACTCATAAGTCCTTGCTGTTATTGCAGTATACTGAGAAGCCCTTTTTTTTCTGAAATCATTCAAAACAGGCCCTTCACACAGGGAACATGAAGAATTTCATATGTGAATATTAAAACTTTTACTGTAACAATATCAAGAAATTTGTTTAGAACATGACAGGCAGCTAAAACTATTGTGCCCACTGTGTTCAATTAGGAGCAGAATTTAGTTAAAAATTATTTTTCTACC
Source organism: Mesoplodon bidens (assembly GCF_964165515.1). Classification (NCBI taxonomy): domain Eukaryota; kingdom Metazoa; phylum Chordata; class Mammalia; order Artiodactyla; family Ziphiidae; genus Mesoplodon; species Mesoplodon bidens. The sequence continues at coordinate 24,388,049 of NC_138181.1, forward strand.
TTTAAACACTTTACAAATACAAATGTCTATGAAAAGATGCTTTGTCAGTGACTATGCTTTTTTTCTGTGAAAACTCAAATGTATGTTTGTATGTATGTGTGAGTGTGTACATATACCCGTATATATATGTGTGTGTATATTTCAAACGTCAGTGTAGAAGTCAGCTGGGTTTAGGATGGGGTTTGGAAATAATACTGTTGTCTAGATTTTAAAAACCCAACTGATGGAGAAAAAATAATGTTTTATATGCTTATGCAAAATTTTTAGGTTTTAAACTATTTTGAAATATATAGCGATTTTATATGTGTAATATTTTCTATAGATAGATTCTTTAAGAAAGATATATTTATAATGTTTCTAATATGAAATCACTGAAGTCTGGTACCCAGGAACTTTATAATCTGAAATGGAGTTGGGGGCGGGGGCATTAGGGGATTTCTGTTTATTGTTTCTGCTGCACCTTTTCTGACATTTCTGTCTTGGTTTGTGCTTATTAGGAAAAGCCAGTACTACCAGGTCTTTTATCACCTCTCTGTTCCTACATTTGAATTTATAACCTTTTGAACAAAATGTTGTTTTTACTTTCCTAGGATTGCCAAAATGTTCTGTACAGCTTTTACTAGTAATCAGTCACACTTATATAAAGTCCTTTCCAGAAATTAAAAAATACATACACATTCTCTTAATTGTGACTGAGTAAAAACAGCTTGAATTACCTTTCTTTTTTGCACTAGGAAATATGCTCTCTGAACATTCTCAGTGAGAAACTTTAATAATAGCACCTTTATTTTATACTCTTAAAAAAGAAAGATGATTTGTGAGTAACATACAAAGGCCATGCCTACCCTACATTTAACTAGGTAGCTATGCAAATCCAAGTTTAAAAACTATTTATGAGAAAATTTAGAACTTTTGATGTATACTGAAACACAGAGTACTGCTTAATCACATTTTCCCCAGAGATAAATATCAAGAAAAGACCAAAACATCATTTGAGGTATATACATTAATGAAAAACTAATGATGATATCTGTAAAACTTTACTGTTATCAACCACACTTGATAGAAAATATGTTTTAGAATTACCTTCCTTTAAAAGACAAGGGCCTGTCTTCTTCAAATTTTTCTGAATAAAAGATTTTTAAACTTCTTTTATTTTAAATATTAGCCAAAATATCTTCTAAGTCCTGGGTATTTACAGGTAGATGTTAAAATCTTTTGAATTAGAATTTGTATTTACTAAACTATTTTCAAAACATATTTGAATGCAGGGAGAATAAGGAAAAGTAATCGCCCGCCAACGCTGATAGTGCCAGAGGAAGCAGGTTAGTCTTAGCTTTTTTTCTTCTCAGATCAGCATATTCGGAGATTATAAACCACTTGCTAAAATTGTGCCAAAATTCCAACTCTTACTTACCTGTGATGTTGCTTCTGATGTTCTCTGTCTGGGTTTCTCCTGATGTGCTTCAAGCAACAGTACAATTCAAACTAAAAACACAATGTCCATAGAATTTTAAAGGATTGGATTTAGAGTGTGCATCATGGAATATTAATATTCACATGATTAGTGTGAATTTCTTGGGGGGTTTTGATTAACTGGGTTTTTTGGGGGTTTTTTTGGTCTTTGACTAGTGCCAAAATAGTGCCTTCTCTGTATATTTTCTACCTATGTTTTCTAACTTGTCCTAAAATATCAAGGGAAAAAGTACCAAAGTACATGTAGGAACTAATGCCATCACAGGTCATTTTTCAGACACGTAGATGTGAAAATGAGGTTGCTTGACTTTGTTGTTTAGCTGAGTTTTTTTTTTTTAATCTCCTTGTATATCATATTTAAACTTTTTTTTTTTTTTTTTTTGTGGTATGCGGGCCTCTCACTGTTGTGGCCTCTCCCGTTGCGGAGCACAGGCTCCCGACGCGCAGGCTCAGTGGCCATGGCTCACGGGCCCAGCCGCTCCACGGCATGTGGGATCTTCCCGGACCGGGGCACGAACCCGCGTCCCCTGCATCGGCAGGCGGACTCTCAATCACTGCGCCACCAGGGAAGCCCATATTTAAGCATTTTTTAATGGCTTTCTGGTTTCTGAATCTTGAGAGGCCTGATCTGTTACTGTTGTGGTTGTTGGTTTAGTGGTTGGTTTTCGTAACATTCATTATTGTTCATATGTACATGGTTTAGTCATGTTCATTTCAAATGCATTTTGTTATGGCTCAACACAACTGGCAACCCTGTTTGCTGGGAGCACTATCTTAGCTTTTATTCATCACGGCTGAAGCCACTGCCATAATCTCTGGCCTTAAACAGCCTTCACTGACCACAGACAGCAGCTCCGTGGGGATCATAACCAGGACCCTGGGTCAGGCAGGCTGCAAAGTATGAGCGTCTATAGCTACCCTGTTGGTGGGGGCTTGTGATGACAGGGTAGGATATGAAGTGAAAGACTTCACATGAAACTAAGGTCGTTTGGGGTCCTTAATTTCAGCCCCAAATATCCCATGAGTACAAGGTAAATGATAAGGACCAAGGAACCTCTATGACTCATGGAAAGGATGGCTGCTTCCTGGAACTGGCACCACTGCAGTTTCTGCACCAGCACTAATAGCCTTGGGCAGGAAAGTGCATGGGCCTCGGCTCAGTTGGTAAAGAACCTTGTGTTGCCAACAGGACAGGTTTCTCTGGCCCGTGCCTGGCTAACAGGCTCTTCATCTTTGATGCCCAATTGTTTCATTGCTTTATTTTGTTATCATTGTGCTTAATAGAAGCTGTTGATAGGGCCTAAAACCCTGCAGAAATTCTGTGTCTGTAAAAACCAACAGATACATTGGTCTTATGGGAATATAGAGATTTTTTTGTGTAGTAGGTAATTTTAAATTTAAATGTCTTTAATGATAATCAGTGTTCCTTATTACTTATAAAGTTGGATTATTTTTTAGAATGTGTAATGAATAAAAAACTGCTGCTGCTCTGCCACTGTAAAATACGCTTTCTAACATGACCATGTATTTTTAAAATAAATTTTAATACAACTTATAATAGTGTAGTATGCATATGTATCACACCTACCAAAAGCATACATTGCACACTTATCTAATTTAAACTGCCTTTTTATTTAGGAAGCTTTACAGCTCAGAAATATATCAATAGTACAATCTAAATGGAAACGAATCTACTGTTGAGGATATTCACCTGGCAGCCTACCGTATGAATACCAAGTCCTGTAAAATAAAAGAGATGTCTTCACATATACTCAATCCTCATGGCACATTCCAAATAGTATCAGTTGCGCCTGAAGCATGCCACCCCGGGACCACACATCTGAGATGCTACCTCTTCAACTGCCATTTATTTAACGGACCAATCTCTTTGACGTTGCTTTTGTCTGCAAGAAGCTCCTTGAGGGGCTTCCCTGGTGGCGCAGTGGTTGGGAGTCCGCCTGCCAATGCAGGAGCATGGGTTCGTGCCCCAGTCCGGGAGGATCCCACATGCCGTGGAGTGGCTGGGCCCGTGAGCCATGGCCGCTGAGCCTGCGCGTCTGGAGCCTGCGCTCTGCAACGGGAGAGGCCACAGCAGTGATGAGGCCCACGTACAGCGAAAAAAAAATACAACTTTGGCAGTTTCATTTTTCTAATTTGGAGTCCTCTTGTGATTGTCTCATTCAAGGATAGTAAGCCTTGTGACTATCCTGGAAAGCCCCTATATCTCTTGTAACCCTCGCTCCCATCCTAACAGACTGCATTAGTTCCTATGGGCTGCCATAACGAAGTACCACAGACTGTGCGGCTTAAACAACAGAAATGTATTTACTCACAGTTCTGGAAGCTAGAAGTCAGAGATTAAGACGTCAGCAGGGTTGGCGTCTCCTGAGGCCCAGGTCCTTGGCCTGTAGGTGGCTGTCTTCTCCCTGAATCTTCACACGATCTTCCCTCTGTGTGTGTGTGTCTATATCCAAGTTTCCTCTTCTTAAAAAATAAGAATACCAGTGATACTGGTTTAGGGTTCTCCCTAATGACCTCATTTTATTTAATTACCTCTTTAATTACTTTTATTTAATTACCTCTTTAATTTACCACATTCTAAAGTACTAGAGGTTCGGACTTCAACATCGATTTTTTTTTTATTGCAGTATATTTGATTTACAACGTTGTGTTAATTTCTACTGTACAGCAAAGTGATGCAGTTATATATATATGTACATCCTTTTTTATATTCTTTTCTATTATGGTGTATCCCAGGATACTGAATATAGTTCCCTGTGTTATACAGTAGGACCTATTGTTTATCCATCCTATATGTAATAGTTTGCACCTGCTGATCCCAAACTCCCGCTCCATCCCTCTCCCACCCCCCTCCCCCTTGGCAACCACAAGTCTGTTCTCTATGTCCGTGAGGGACTTCAACATTTAAATCTGGGGGGAAGTGGGGGGACACAACTCAGACCATAACACAGACCTAGGATAAGTTTAAACATGCAAATTTAGCTAAAGTATATGTGACAGAAGTTTGGGAAAATACAATTCCAAAATTATTTTCTATATACCAGTTAACCAATTTGAAAATGTAATGGGGGAAAATTTCATTCATAATAGCAAAACAAATACATAAGCAAGTAAAAATAAGAACAAAGTTTAACAATTAACAAGTAAAACTTACATGGAAAAAATATATGTGTTTATAACTATATAAGTGCTTAACTATGTAACTACACACACACGTCTATACACATACACACACACACATAGGTAGCCCAAATTTAGCTAAAGTGTATTTGACACAAAATACACTTAAGAATGCAGGCTTGGGATTACAGAATTTCAAAATTGTTGTCCTAATACCAGCATTCACCAATTATAGAATATAATGGGGACATAAAAATAGACTTGAACAAATGGAAATATATATAACTTTATGACACATTCTGGGATAGGAAGACTTAATATTGTAAATATGACCATTCTTCCCCCAAATATAAATTAGATGCAATCATAATCAAAACACAAAGTTTTTATGGAGGTTAACAAAGTGATTTCAGACTTCATCTGGAAGAGAAAATGTACAAGCATAATTAACATAAGATCAATGATGGGGGCACCCCTTGCCCAAACAAATAACAAAACATACAATAAATCGGTATCAGTTAATGCAGTGTGGTGTTTCTATAGGTATAGATAAAAAGATCAATAGAATAAAATAGAACTGAAACAGACCCATGTACATGTGTAATTTAATACACACTAAAAGTCAATTCAGAAAGATGGGAAAAGAACCAGTCATTTAACAAATGATAATGTGACACTGATCATCTAATTGGAAACATAAGCATAAAATTAGATTTGTAATTTGTGATACCCAAACCAAAAAATGATAGATGGATTTAAAGACTAAACAGACCAACAAAACTATAAAAGTTTTAGATGAAAATATAAAACACGTAATTTGCTGATTTGTGGCAGAGAAGGTCCATCTAAGGGGATATAAAACCCAGATGCCATGAAAAAGATTACTGAAAAGTGTAATTGCTAAACATTTGTTGTATTTCTTAAAGAAAGGCACCATTAGCAAAACTAAAACACAAGCAAAGGATTAGAAGAAAATGTCTGCAGTATGTATAACACCCAAGAGCTTATTATCCAGAACATATTAAGATTCTACTATAGTAAGGCAATAAGAAAAATAAGTCAATTTTCAAATACAAATGGCTGATAAAAACATAAGATGCCCAACCTCAACAGTAATAAAAGGAATAGGGGGCTTCCCTGGTGGCGCAGTGGTTGAGAGTCTGCCTGCCGATGCAGGGGACACGGGTTCGTGCCCGGGTCTGGGAGGATCCCGCATGCTGCGGAGCGGCTGGGCCCGTGAGTCATGGCTGCTGAGCCTGCACGTCCGGAGCCTGTGCTCTGCAACGGGAGAGGCCACAACGGTGAGAGGACCACGTACCGCAAAAAAAAAAAAAAAAAAAAAAGGAATAGGAATTGAAATAGCATAATGAGATCCCCCCTCCCAGGTTGTAAAAATTGAATAGATTAGTCATGTCCAGGACTGGTGGGCGGGAAGAAATGCGTAGGCTCATGGGCTCCCAAAGAAAGTAGAATTGGCTATAAATAGGAACAGCTTTGTTGAATTGGCAGCATTAATCAAAATTGCTAAATATCATGGCCTTTGGCTGAATAATTTCATTTTTATCTATGTGTATGTGTTATAGAAATACTCATGGGCATAAAGCTATTTGGATAAGGACAGTTATTGCAGCATTTTTTTGTAAAGGAGTTTTTTAAAACAACCAAAGTATCTATAAACAGGAGCATAATTTAAACTATGGTGCATCATTACCATGAAATACTTTATAGCTAGAAGCGTGGGGGACATGAAAGGGTATGTTTATTATTTTTATCATTTCCTGTCCTATATGTTCTGTGGTGGTTTAAACTATTTTTTAATGGATTAATTACTTTTGAAAAAAAAGTTCTTTTTGAAATAAAAGAAAACACAGGTGGAGTAGCTAAGTGCAACCCTCATTAATGTCAACTCTCTTCATATGTGGTGCATTTTGGTCTCTCTCTCTCTCTCTCTCTCTCTCTCTAGTAAACAACCAGCAGAGGCTTGTGGGAAAGAGCTGCTGAAGGATTCTGGGCTCTCCTTGTGTCCGAGGCTCCCAGGGATTCGAAATGTTCACGCCAGCCTGCATTCAGCTTTTAAGGATTCATTACAATTTTAGCTGTTTTCTTTGCACAGCTACTTCTACGGCAGCCACCTACTCCTCCCGACTCCTTCAAAGGGTGGAACAGACTGTGTGTTCCCCCTCTCCGTGGAATGGGTTGCAATTCCGTCCATCTGGTTGTTTTGCCATCTTAGCTCTCTGTTATCAAGCCTATCAGGTAAGTCACAAAGTACTTGCCTCCAGTCTTGGGAGTTTCTGAGGAGTGACTTTATGGTCAGGAGGGCCCTGTTGGAAAGCTTTCACCTCTAGTGATTTCAGCAGCTCATTTTAACCGGTAGAGTGAGGGTTCGACCCAGAGACTGGGGTGTCAGACAAAACCTGGATTAAGACTTCGTACCAGTTTGCCTTTGGGCCGCCTCATCCATAAAATGGGGCCGAAACTAACCACACAGCCTCCCTTGTTGTTGATACAAGGAACAAGAAATGCATGTTGAGGGTTTTATGCTCTGTGTGGAACACTGTAAGTTCCTAATTAATGAGTATTACTTTCCAGAAACTGGTGGTAGAATGCAAAATTTAATAAGACGCATTTGTTGCCCTTGAACTCAGGAGAGGCAGGAGAAAGAAGCACAACCAGATTCACCGCTAAGTCCTGCATTTTGTTGCAGCTGCTACCATGAAGTATTTGTACTAGGGAAGCACTTAGCTCAGCCCAGAGCAGGTGAGGTCTGAGCTGAGCCTTGTAGGATGAGCTCGGCCAGGGGTTGGGGGTGGCGAGAGGGCAGGCAGGTGGTGGAAGGAGGAAGGGGACTCGGCGGCAGAGGGGGCAGCGGGAGCCGTGGAGCCCCGCGGGCGCTGGGCCGAGGGCGCTGGGAGCGTGCTGTTGGCGTGACGGGCAGGACCGGGGAGCAGGCGGCGGAGCTGTAGGTGCCTCCACCCCCCCCAGCCCCGGGGCCCGAGAACTCTGTAGCAGGAGCCTTGCTGGAGAGCCTTTGAAGGGTTTTTAGTCGGGTTAGAGTTTTTTGGGAGTCGCATTTGAAGATCAGTCTAACAGCTGGAGAAAGAATGGATTGAGGTGCAAGAAGGAGGGGCAGGGAGACCCACCAGGAGGCTGTGGCCCCTTGCTGATGACAGACGGTAACATCGTGAGCCGGGGCGGGGAGGGAGGGAGGATGGCAAAGTGCGGCGGCCTTGACGCAGAGCCGGCAGGGAGAGCCCGCAGCACGTGGGGGCGTGTGGAGTGAGGGACAGGAGGTGGAGACGGAACCCCAGGCCCCAGCACAAAAGGGAACGCCAAGGTGTCAATTTCTCGGCGTCCGGAGGGGCCCCTGAGGCTCTTGCTTGGATCTGTTTTCTGGCACAGTCCCTCCTGAACGCTTAAATTGAGTCGTATGTAGGGCAATGGGACTTCGGAATAAAAGAGGAAGGAGACATTTCTCCAAAACCTCCGCCAGGCACCGGGGAAGGAGCTGGCCTGCCGTGGGCCCCTCTGAAGGCAGAGCAGTGTCTCCACTGAAGCCCCAGGGCTCTCACGTCTCAGCTGCAAGATAGACGCCGTGTCCAGCAGGTACAGGGCTGGGTGCAGAGCCGGGATAACCGAGGGCAGTGGTCTTGTTAGTGAGAGCCAGTGAGAGACCTGCTGGGAATGCAGAGAAATACTTAGGGGGCTCTTTTCACAGAGCATTATGGCTGCACTTGAGCTGGTGGGGAGAGCGCTGGTGACATTTTGGACAGCTACGGTTAAATGTGACCCCCTCAGTACCCGCAGGATTGCGCGGGGCCTGCTTGAAGTTGGTAAATTTCGTGAAACGCCGAGCGTTGGGGGAACTCGATGAGTGGCTGCTGTAATTGACATTTCACCCTCAGCCCTCGTCCTCGGCGCCGGGAAAAAGCGCAGCGCTTCACGGCTCCGCCAGGGGGCAGGAGAGGTTACATTACACAGAGAATTTAAAAAAAAGAAAGAAAGAAAATCCCTAAACTTTCCCCCCAAATCTGTTCCTCCTCATGAAACCGAATCCTCCAGCTGCGGCGTCCCAGGCGCCCGCCCCTCGCCCGCCGCCTCCCCTGGCGCCCCTGCCCTCGCCCTGCGCTTTCCGCGCGCCTCGGACCTGCCGTCCCCCGCACCTCTGCCCCACCCCTCGCCCTGAAGATGAAGGTCTGGCTGCTACTGGGTCTTCTGCTGGTGCACGAAGCGCTGGAGGACGGTGAGTTACTCTGCGTGGGGGGCTACCCGGACTGCCCCCCTCCCCACCCCACCAGCCCTCGTCGTCCTCCAGGTCTTCTTCTAACTTTAGACCTTCCGAGGCCCAGCCCTGGAGCCTCTCCCTACTCCGTGCACTGCCCCCCCCCCCCCGCCTCAGGAGGGTCTCCTTATCTCCCTCTCTCCACCTCCCCTCGGAGCCCCTGGGACGGTGGCAGCTTCTCTGACCCTTAGGATCCCCACCAGAAGCGCTCCTGCGCTCCTGGAAAGCTCTCGGCAGCTGGCAAACGGAACAACCCCAGGCAGCCCCTGGTCCAACCCCCAGTGTCAACGTGTCTGTCTGGGAGCGGCGGATCGTTTCCACCTCCGCGCGGCGTTCGCCCCGGGTCGCTCGTGAGGGCGAGTGCCACCTAAACTGAGCCTTTTGCAAAATTCGAAGAGTCCTCCTCCCCCACCTGCAGTCCTAGATTCCTTTCATAAACCACCTTGAATCCTGCGAGATGTGCCTAAGTCTTAGACCAGATATTTCTGGGTATCAGACCTCCACACGACTCAAAAACCCACAGCTGTTACACTTCTTATCTTATTGGAGGGGAGAAGATGAAGGACATGGTTTTATGTGAACCATATGGGGGCCCTTGTGCCGCTGAACTTTTTTGAATGTGTGCCTGTCCTGGGCCCACCCTGTTGTGTAGACTCACAACCACAGGGCCAGACTTTAGTGTGTGTGTGTGTGTGTGTTTCTACGTCTATTATCTATATTTCTGTTGGCATTTAATTGGTTGGCTCCATTATTTTTCAGTTGGTGTTATTCGTGCAGTATATTTTGTATCTGTTACATCCTGGTATCCTGAAATCTCCCTTGGAATTCTGCTCTGCAGTCACTATTTTTGCTGGTTTTGGTTGAAAAGCAGCTTTTGCTGTTATGCAACCTCCCGCTGGGGCCAGCTCACCCTGGCTCACATCTTTTATCCACTACTCAGTCCTGACCAGTTCCTTTCTTTCCCATGAAACTAGAGGCATTGGCCAGAAAAAGACCACATTCTGGTTTGCAAAGTCCAAAATGGTTGTGGGACTTGAAGTTGAATGTGAGGCTCCTTAAGCCTAGAGCCTTGCTGGATAAAGTGTAGGCAGTGCTTATCCTGGGGAGGGGCGGGGAGGAACAGGTCCTCTTTGCCTAGAGAGCAGTTGGCGTGAGTTCACGGTGTAAAATACAATATTAAATTTCTCCTGGCAGGTCCTCGCATGTGATCGCTGAAGTGATAGAAATGTAGTATTTGGTATCACTTTTTGAATAGAGCAAGAGACGGTCAGACAAAATAATTTCAAGTGGCCCATTCTCTTGGTTACACAGTTCACCCAAGATGCCTGCCGCAGGGGCTCAGGAGGCAGCCTCAGCCTCTGCCTCCTGAATCTCTCCCAGCTAATGTGTGCCCAGACCATGATTACAAACAGCTGCCTGAATCAATTAGCATCTGTTTGTCAAATGTAATTTATACAAACAGTATAGATTTGTGAGACAATCAGAAAGTTGAACACAGACTGAATATTTTATAAGAAATAATTGATAAATTTTAGATGTGATAATAGCACTATGGCTTTATATTTAAAAGTAAAAAGTAAAATATATAGTATAAACTATTTGTGAATAAAATATTGAACACATAATTAGAAAAGTAAATCTGCTTCAGTAAAGTATATAAGTTTTTCTAAACCTATTAAGAATGTTTTCTCGGGTTTGAGTTATCACGTGGCTGGCTGGGACCAGGAACCGAGAGTGACTTAGGTGGGGTGCCCTTCCAGTGCCAGCCCCTGATTAACAAGTCAGAATACGGTACATTCCTGGTCATCCCGAAGCACAAACACCAGACACAGGCCCATGACTCAACTTCTCCCACTGCCTTTCACTCTTTCTGCTCACTTCTAGGAGAGGCTTTCTAATAGTAAAAGAATTCCCTGTAAGCATATGCTGGGTGTACATCTGCTCTAACCCAGCAAAGTTTGCCTGGCTTCATTCTAAAATGCTTTAAATTTTTAGAAGTAATGTTATTTCTTCTCATGAAGAGTGGGAGTTGGAAGGGCGTGCCACTCTTGTGGCATGAAAGTGAGGCATGAAAACAGTTAATAAAAGGCCCAAGATGCCACTTAGAGCCAGACGTGGCTCACGGCACCTGATTTTCAGCATTTTTATGGAATACATGCCACTGTGTTTGTTGATATGGTGCTGCTATTTTTACATAAAAGAGTACAACATCACAGGTCCTTACCAGCTTTTGTTATCTACATATTTTTACCCAGTGTTGGGAGCAAATGACGAAGTATAAATATTGATTTGTTACTGCTGTTTTGTCAATCTCACGCCGGACCCTTGATCAATACTAATTTGATCTTCAGTCTAACGTGGGCTTATTTTCGGTCCTGTGAAGGTTCCCTTTCTGGGGAAACTAAAGAGATTCATTATGATGGGAGGGCAAAACAGCCTGATCTCTAAGAAGGTAAGGGGAGTGACACTGAAAATGAGTCCTAACCAGGACTCGGTATCATTATTGTGACTCAATTTATTCCTTGGAAAAAGGATAAAAATTAGTTCAGAAAACCTTATAATGAAAAAATTGTAAAAACTCTCATTGTTCACAAGTGCAAATAATGAATGTTTTGAAGCATTTAGGATCTTGGTCTGTGTGTTTGACATACAAAATCATCTCTGATTCTTAGAGCTGAAAAAGAGAAAAGTTTAGGGGCAACAGAGAGACCGGGCAGTGTGCCAGCCAGAGCAGTGAGAGAAGTTCTGAGGATTGATGGCTGCCCCCGTACAAGGTTGTAAAGCCCTGCCCTTGCGGTGCTCGTAGTCTAATGGAGAGGACAGGTAACAAACAAGTAAAGATAACATTTCAGGAACTGATAAGCGGCGTGAAAAATCAGTAATCAGGATGTATTAGTTTCCTAGACCTGCTGTAACCAAGCACAAACTAAGATACTACGAGTTCTTAGTTCTCACACAGTTCTGGCGGATAGAAGTCAAATCAAGGTGTCAGCAGGGCCATGCTGCTGCTGAGACCCTGGGCTGAATCCTTCCTTGCCTCTTTCTAGCTTTGGCTGGCGGCCGGCGATTCTCAGTGTTCCTTGGCTTACAGCTGTATCTCCCCAATCTCTGCCTCTGTTGTCACTTGGCCATCTTCTCCCTCTGTGTGTGTCTTCATCTGGCATTTTCCTCTGTGTGTGGGTCTCTGTATAAGGACACCAGCTTATTGGATTAGAGCCCATCCTAATGACCTCATCTTTTTTTAAAAATTTTTATTGGAGTATAGTGTTTCTACTGCACAGCAGAGTGAATCAGCTATACATGGACATATATCCCCCCTTTTTTGGATTTTCTTCCCGTTTACATCACCACAGAACATTGAGTAGAGTTCCCTGTGCTATACAGTAGGTTCTCGTTAGTTATCTATTTTATACATAGTATCAATAGTGTATATATGTCAATCCCAATCTCCCAATTCATCCCACCCCCCTTTCCCCCTTGGTATCCATACCTAATGACCTCATCTGAACTTGATTATGTCTACAAAGATCCTATTTCCAGATAGGTTACATTCACCAGTTGCAGGGGTTAGGACTTCAATGTATCTTTTTGGAGACACAGCTGAACCTATAAGATAGGATAAGAGCATGGAGAGGGCTGCCGAGGGCAGTGTGCGTGGGGTTTTGATAGGAGGGTCAGAGGCCAGCTGAGAGGGAGGAAGCAGGTGCTGCTTGTCTGAAAGAAGAGCCACGAAGCCAAGGGCATGAGCCTCAAGGTGTCCTGGTGGTCACTGTGGCTGAAGGAGCGTGAGAACTGAGACGGGAGTTGGCAATGCCCTGTCGGGTGTGGGAAGACTTAGGCTTTATTCTAAATTAGATGAAAGTCACTGGAGGGTCTGCAGCAGAGAAGTGCCCATGGTCTAACTTATATTTTCAAAGGTAGGCGTGCTTAGGTAGAAGCCAGGAGCCTGCATAGGGGGCTCTTTCCATAGTCTAGGGGAGGATTGTGGTTGCAGTGGGTGTAGGGGGTAGAGCCTGGGTTCGGGGTCTATTTTGAGGGCGAAGCCAAGAGGGTTTGCTGCTGGATTGGACGTGGCTTTGGAAAGAAAGAAGAGAATCCTGTGCGACTCAGAGGTTTATGTTCTGAGCAACTGGGTGAATAGAGTTGCCATTTGCCGATAAAGGGACACCGGGGAAGGAGCTGATTTGAAAGGGCATCTAGAGTTCAGTGTGGACACGTCCAGTTTGAGATGCCCACTAGCCTTCCAAGTGGCAGTGCTGAGTAAGCGACAGAATATTCAGATCTGGATTTAGAGGCAAAGTGAGGACAGGAACAAGGCAGCTCTCAGCAGATAAATACTGTTAGTGCCAAGGGGACTGGTGAGGCCACTTAGAGACTGAGGAGTTGCAAGGATTCAGCCCTTTGGACTCAGGCAGGAAAGGAAGATGAGGAAGGCTGCCAAACGGACCGAGAGCCAAGACAGTGCCATGTCCTGGAAGCCAAGCGAATAAAGTGTTTCAAGAGAGAGTGGTCATTTTGCAGTATATATAAATATGGGATCGTTATGTTGTTCACCTGAAACTAATATGTTAGTTGAGTTATATGGGATCGTTATGTTGTTCACCTGAAACTAATATGTTAGTTGAGCTGTCAATTACATCTCAAAAAAAAGTGTGATGAGCTGTGTTCTGATGGATGCTTAAAAAAAAAAAGTATCAATCTAAGGTCTTTATCCTGAAATAGAAGTATCTAATCTTAGAAGTTGCTCTCATAAGAAAAGGATACTTTAAGCAATGATATTGAGGGTATTTTGGAGTGGGGTTCCAGCGGGGGTAGGGAAAAGAGGCTCTCATCCTGCTACGTTTTTACCTCCCTACTGTCTGCTTTCTCAACTTCTCATATTTGTTCTTGGAAAAGTATATGTGTTCCTGTGGGGTGTTTCATGAGGAATGGAAAAACGAGAGTGGGGTGTCCCAGTCTGTACAACTGCTTAGGGGAAGCCCTGAGCTACCCAGCACATTTATAGTGCGGATATTTAGATGCTGATCTCGGGTCAGATCTTTCCCCTTAGCTGCCCATGGAGAGAAAAAAGCGAACAGCTTCAGGGCTTTGATGTGAATGCCTGTGTTTCCAGGGAATCCGCATCTAAGCAGCTGTCAGTGATTCTTCTAATGAATTTATTTTCTCCTCCCACACAGTCTGATAGAATTAGAGAGGTTAATAGTCAGGTCAGCTTTATTGAATAAGCTTTGATTGCAATCAATCCTCAGCTGATGCTGAAGAATTACAGCCCTTTGCCCTAGGTACTTCTGGTTGTGCAGCATTTACCCATTCATTTTGGAGATGTTTTTTGACCCGCATCTCTTCACTTGGGGATTGTAATGTATGCCTTGGAAAAGCATCTCCAGCCCTTCCAGGAAGGTTGTGCCCTCATCCCGGGCATCAAGTTCTGTTTGACTTGGAACTCCTTGTCAAAGCCTGTGACCTACCAAACAAAGAAACCACTTAGATAATGGTGCTGTGCCTGAGATTCATGCAGATAAAGTGAAAATGCTGATCTTGCGTGAATTGAACGCAACAAGACGAACCAGAAGAGACTCTAGATCTGGTTTTTCACTGCCGCCTTAGTAACCTTGGGTGAGCTACTTGGCATCTGTGGTCTCCATTTTTCACCTGTAAATTAGGAAAAATAATGAGCTGCTTTACCTCCATCACAAGTTTATCATGGAGATCACCCTGAGACATTATGAGACAACCACAAAACAAGCAGCACCTCGCTCACGCTTACTTACTGTGGGTCACACACTGGTCTCAGCGTTTTAAACATATTAACTCGTTTAATCCCCACAGCAATCCATGAGATAGTCATTATTACCATATAATTCTCAATCTACAGATGAGGAAAGTAAGAGGGAGGGTAACTTCCCAAGGGCACACAGTAAGTCAACAATGACTTCAGGACCTAAAGTCTGTAATGACATTTAATGGTGTGTGAATTTTGTCATTTATTTCTCTAAAATATACTGTGCCATAATCTCAAAAATGCAATGGTAATGGACTTTCACTTTTGTATATCTACATTGTAAATTCTTATACTTTTTTAGGCCTTTGGAAAATAACTAATTTACTTAGTTAGCCTGAAGAGTCATTCTTTGCAAAAGATAGACATGGGATTTGGGAGTCGCTCAGTCCTAGGACTTGTCCGTGGGACCACTGGTCCGGCTCTTTGGACTGTGTGTCGTCACTGTCAAACCATGGACCAGTTCCACGGTCAAGCAGCTGGACCGACTGATGGGCCTATTTGGTCAAAAGGTCAAATGATTTTTCAGGGATGAGAACACCTGTTTGAAGGCATAATATCCATAACTAGTTAATCGAATATTGCTGGGTAGCATCAGCACACGGGATCTGAGAGCTTAGGATCAGGGAAACTGCATGGGCTGCCTAAATTCCCTAGGATTTACAGACAGTTGTTGTCATTTCCAATAGCTTGAATTCCTGTTCATGATGAAGAAAAAACACCAAATTTAGACATCAATCCAGAGGTCCATGACTCTCACAGGCATAGTTTGACTGAAATGCTTGCAGGGCACAGATGACTCAGACAGCATCATGGTAGGCTTTTAATTTCTGCCTTAAGAAAAAGACAGTGACTTTTACCTATTGTAACAGTGAGGCTTATGCTTCACAATTGGTGTTGCTGGATTAGAATATTTCTGTGGGTCTAATATGTTCCCAACGATTGCAGTGCTTTTCCTTCTGGGAGGTTGCGGAAATGTGTGCATGGGCACCCCGCCCACCCCTATCTGTCATTAGGACCCCGGGCATAAATAAACCAAATGTGCAGGGTCTGGGGAAATCTTGACAAACGGCAGGTATTGGGACTCGCCTTGGAGACTAGGGCTCAAGGGCACAGTCCTGCTCCCTGGAAGGACTGAGAAAGCTCAGCAGGGCCCATGACCCAGAGGAACCAGAGTAGAGGGAGGATGGGAGATAAGAAGAGACTCAGACCCAGGGAAAGGAGAGGTCACAGATGGACCTGGAGTCATGGAAAGGCTCGCGGGGCTCAGGCGCGACGCAGCCACACCCAAAGGAAGGCCGCGTGCCAAGGACTTGCTGTTGATACTGAGCTCACAGTGGGGTTGGTTCCAGAGTCTGGGCAGGGCTGAACCAAGAGTGGAGGCCAAATGGCTCCTGTTTCAAAGGGCAACACTCCAAAGAAGCCAAGTTCATCATTACACAGTTGAGTCCACGTCAGCTGAGTTTTGGGTACAAATCATCAGACGGTGGCTCCATGAAACGCTCACCAACTGCACACACACCATGTGAACAGCCCAGATCAAGACAGAGCGGTCCTGGCAGCCCCTCTCCTGTCCCCTCCTGGTCATCCCCAGCCCTCGTAGGAAAACCACCGCCTGCCTCCTCACCTCAGAGAGTCAGACCTGAAGTTTCTAAAAAATCAAGTTTCTAACATTTATAAATCAGGAAACCTGCATTTCTGCCATCCTGTGAGAAATCAGATCCTGTAACCCTGGACACTCTCTCCCTCCAGGCAGCTGTCCCTTTGGGAGGGCGTGGCCTCTCCAGGCCCACCTGGCTCACCTCAATTTGTCACCAGCCTGGTCTGCTGGTGTGAGAGCTTGCAACACTTGCCTTTTTCTGTCTCTTGATCCCAATTTCAGTGTCTCTGTACTCTTGACCACCCGAGCCCTTTATACACCAAGGTAACATTAGAGAAATAAATACGAACATCAAAGAGGGAAAAATTTTTTCTCCTGATTTATCACATTTCCCCATTTTATACAAATGCCCTGTAATTCCCTCAACTGGTCAAGATGTGTGTAGTTATCTATTCCAAATATCTCCAGGCTGTTGACCCTCAGGTAGTGACATGGGGGTGAGGAGACCTGAGTTTTACTTCCACATCCAGTCACTAGCCAGCTTTGTGCAGTTTAACTTTTAAGGCCTCCTTCATTATTTCCTAAAATGTATAACATGAGGACCTTAAATGATCTCTCAGGACCTTGTAAGTTTGGACGTTTTATAATTCTGTGGGCTTATAGCAAGGTCACTTTGGAGCTGATGCAGACAGTGGAGCAAATGAATTGCCAAGTCTCCTCCTCTTGGCTGGGTGGACACAGCATATGGCCATGCGGGCTGGGTGGACAGCTGAGATTTCTGGAAGCCAGAGGTATTCCAAGGGCAGGGCAGCATTGTCTGTAGAGAAGGGAAAAACAGCAGTAAGAAAATGGACTTAAAGGTCATCAGTTCTTACCACCATTTGCCAGCAATTCTCAACCATGTTGGTGATAAAATACTCCTCCCCCCAATGTATTTTGTTGGCTAAATTCTAAACCTTTGCTAAAGTTACCACTGAGTTTTAATAATGTGTATGTATGCTTTAAATGAACACAGGGTTAGTACTTATTTCTTACTAAGCCATGGATGTTGTCCACCCTGACACACACAGGCACCACAGTACGTACTCATTTGGGAGAAAGTTTGTGATGGTTTGAAATCTTCTGAGTGTGCTTGCAGTGTAGTCTGTCTCCACTCCCTGGAGACTACATATTCTTGGGTTTAAACAATTGGTTCAAAATAAACAACGACAGCACTGAGATGGCAAGGACCAGAAACAGACCTTGAGAGGCTTCAGGTCCACCATTCTGGGTACCACCTTAGAGCTGGTGAGACTGAGTGTGAACCACAAGAAAAAGTTGTTTTGTTTGGGAAGTGTGAATGTCAGTTCATACGTGCAATATTTTGCTGAGTTTGAACAAAATCTTGGAAGCTGAAATTGATTCCCTTTCAGTTACTAATTGGTTTAAAGCTAAAGAATGAACCAAGAAAATAATGATTATTCCTGAAAGTAACTTTGACATAGGAGGAGAGGGATATGAAAAATGATCTGTTTCAGGGGTTGAAGACTCTGGGTATGTTAACCACCAAAGTCTGTTGTTCTCTCCTCATGTTTGTACCAGTTACTGGTCAACATCCTCCCAAGAACAAGCATCCAAAGGAGCCCGGAGAGAACAGAATCAAGCCTACCAACAAAAAGGTGAAACCCAAAATTCCTAAAATAAAGGACAGAGACTCCGCTGATTCAACACCAAAAACAAAGTCTATAATGATGCAAATGATAAATAAAGGTCGCTTTCAGAAACCCGCTGCAACCCTGAGTCTGATGGCAGGGCAAACTCTAGAGCTTCGATGTAAAGGGAATAAAATCAGATGGAGCTATCCTGCCTACCTTGACACCTTTAAGGACACCCGCCTCAGGTAAGCCTTTTCTTTTACTTGTGTTGGGTCAAGGATTTGGTTTCATACCCTTGCTTAATATCACATTGTGTCTGACATCTACCATTTTACTTTAGCAGATTATAAAAATGGAAGCTCATTGAGCAAAAGCCATTGGTTTTATTGCTTCACCCAGTTAAAAAAAATTATTGCAAATCCTACCAACATTGTTTAAACAGTGAACTGTTAAAGGGAGCTGTATGACAGATAATTAAAACTGTGATGTATAGAGGTAGAGATTTAAGAATTCATACTGTAAAAAATAATGGACTCAATGCTTTGTCATTTTTTAAGTAATTGTAATGAAAACTGACTAATGGGAGATTCCTATGAGCAACTTGACCAGAGGTGAATTGCTTTTGACCTTTTCAACTTCTTCTGATTTATTTTTACTTTTCCAAGTATATGGCTTTTATATTCAGAGGCATCCGTTGGTAAGGAGGCTAAAGATTTCTCATGTTTGAATGAGTACCTTCAGGAAAAGTGGTTAAGATGATGATTATGAAAACTGTGAAAGGCAAGAATGCAGAGCATGTTTTAGAGGGTGCCAGAAAGGGCCTATGGCGTTAGGGGGTGTTTTCCTGCGTATCTTTGGGGAAGCCCCCTAAACTCCCTCCCTCCCTCAGTTTCCTCTGGCAAAGAATGAAGGGGATTGGTCTATGTGCTTCCTAAGTTTCTTTCTAGACCTTTCTTCATATGAAAGGTCAGGATATTCTTCATATGATTCAGGATAGAGAAACAGAGGAGATCGTCTGTTTGGGATGATTGGAATGGGGAGAAGAAAGAATGTGGATCTCAGGCATCCATCCCAAATGCTGCATGTTCAAAAGAGGTTCATATTTCCACACACACTCCACCTCCTTGGATCTTCATCTCCCTCAAGGACACCACCATCCACTCAGCTGCTCAGCCTGAAAACCGGGGAGCATCCTTGCCTTCTTCCTCTCTCCTTCACTCCAATCAGTCACCAAGTTCAGTCACTTCAATTTCCCTTCCTTCCTTCCATTTTTATTGAAGTAGAGTTGATGTTCAATGTTGTGCCAGTCTCTGCTGTACAGCAAATTGACTCAGTTATACACATAGAGACATTCTTTTTAAATATTCTTTTCCATTATGGTTTATCCCAAGAGATTGGATATAGTTTCCTGTGCTCTACAGTAGGACCTTGTTGTTTATCCATTCTAAACGTAATAGTTTGCGCCTACCAACCCCAAACTACCAGTCCATCCCTCTCTCTCCCCCCTCCCTGTTGGCAACCCTAAGTCTGATCTCTATGTCTGTGAGTCTGTTTGTTTTGTAGGTAGGTTCATTTGTGCCATAGTTTAGATTCCACATATAAGTAATATCATATGGTATTTGTCTTTCTCTTTCTGACTTTTCACTTAGTATGATGATCTCTAGTTGCATCCATGTTGCTGCAAATGGCATTATTTCATTTTTTTATGGCTGAGTAGTATTCCATTGTATGTATGTACCACATCTTCTTTATCCAGTCATCTGTCGATGAGCATTTAGGTTGTTTCCATGTTTTGACTATTGTGAATAGTGCTGCTACAAACATAGGGGTGCATGTATCTTTTTGAATTGTAGTTTTGTCCAGGTATATGCCCTGGAGTGGGATTGCTGGATCATATGGTAATTCTATTTTTAGTTTTCTGAGGAACCTCCATAGTGGCTGCACTAACACTCCCACCAACAGTGTAGGAGGGTTCCCTTTTCTCCACGCATCCTCCAACGTTTGTTATTTGTAGACTTTTTAATTAATGCCATTCTGACCGGTGTGAGGTGATACCCCATTGTAGTTTTTTTTTTAAACATCTTTATTGGAGTATAATTGCTTTACAATGGTGTTGTTAGTTTCTGCTTTATAACAAAGTGAATCAGCTGTACATATACACATATCCCCATATCTCCTCCCTGTTGCGTCTCCCTCCCACCCTCCCTATCCCACCCCTCTAGGTGGTCACAAAGCACTGAGCTGATCTCCCTGTGCTACGTGTCTGCTTCCCACTAGCTATCTATTTTACATTTGGTAGTATATATAAGTTCATGCCCATTGTAGTTTTGATTTGCATTTCCCTGACAATTGGTGATGTTGAGCATCTTTTCATGTGCCTACTGGCCATCTGTATGTCTTCTTTGGAGAAATGTCTACTGTCTTCTGCCCATTTCTCAATTGGGTTGTTTGGTTTTTTTGCTGTTGAGTTGTGTGACCTGCTTGTATATTCTGGAGATTAAGCCCTTGTCAGTCACATAATTTGCAAAGATTTTCTCCCATTCCATAGGTTGGCTTTTCTTTTTTTTTTTTTTATGATTTCCTTTGCTGTGCAAAAGCTTATAAGTTTGATTAGGTCCCATTTGTTTATTTTTCTTTTTATTTCTGTTACCTTGGGAGTCTGACCTAAGAGAACATTTGTACAATTTATATCAGAGAATGTTTTGCCTATGCTCTCTTCTAGGAGTTTTATGGTGTCATCTTATGTTTAAGTGTTTATGCCATTTTGAGTTTATTTTTCTGAATGGTGTGAAGGTGTGTTCTAACTTAATTGATATACATGCAGCTGTCCAACTTTCCCAGCACCACTTGCTGAAGAGACTATCTTTTTCCCATTTTATACTCTTGCCTCCTTTGCTGAAGATTAACTAACCATATGTGTGTGGGTTTTTTTCTGGGCTGTCTGTTCTTTTCCATTGATCTCTATGTCTGTTTTTGTACCAATACTACACTGTTTTGATTACTGTAGCTTTGTAGTATTGTCTGAAGTCTGGGAGACTTATGCCTCCTGCTTTGTTTTTTCCCTTAGGATTGTTTTGTCAATTCTGGGTCTCTTATGGTTCCATATAAATGTTTGGATTATTCTAGTTCTGTGAAAAATGCATGGATAATTTGATGGGGATCACATTAAATCTGTAGATTGCTTTGGGTAGTATTGCTATTTTAACAATATCAATTCTTCCAATCCAAGAGAATGGGATATCTTTCCATTTCTTTGAATCCTCTTTAATTTCCTTTATTAATGTCTTATAGTTCTCAGTGTATAAGTCTTTCTCCTCCTTGGTCAGGTTTATTCCTAGTTATTTTATCTTTTTGTGTGTGTGATTTTAAAAGGTATTGTTTTTTTTTACATTCCCTTTGTGATATTTCATAGTTAGTGTAAAGAAATGCAACCAGGGGCTTCCCTGGTGGTGCAGTGGTTGAGAGTCTGCCTGCCATTGCAGGGGACATGGGTTCAAGCCCTGGTCTGGGAAGATCCCACATGCCGCGGAGCAACTAGGCCCGTGAGCCACAACTACTGAGCCTGCGCGTCTGGAGCCTGTGCTCCACAACAAGAGAGGCCGCGATAGTGAGAGGCCCGCGCACCACGATGAAGAGTGGTCCCCGCTTGCCACAACTAGGGGAAGCCCTCGCACAGAAACGAAGACCCAGCACAGCAAAAATAAATTAAAAAAAAAAAAAAAAAAGAAATGCAACCAGTTTCCGAATGTTAATCTTGTATCCTGATACTTTGCTGAATTCATTTATTAGGTCTAGCAGTTTTTGTGTGGAGTCCTTAGGGTTTTCTGTGTATAGTATCATGTCATCTGCATATGGTGACAGTTTTACCTCTTCCCTTGCAATTTGGATAGCTTTTATTTCTTTTTCTTGTCTGATTGCTGTGTTGAATAGAAGTGGTGAGAGTGGACATCCTTGTCTTGTTCCAGATTTTAGCAGGAAGGCTTGCAGCTTTTCACTGTTGAGTATTATATTGGCTGTGGGTTTGTCATAAATGGCTTTTATTATGTTGAGGTATCTTCCCTCTATACCCACTTTGGTGAGAGATTTTTTTTTTTATTAAGAATAGATGTTGGGGCTTCCCTGGTGGCGCAGTGGTTGAGAGTCCACCTGCCGATGTAGGGGACACGGGTTCGTGCCCCGGTCCGGGAAGATCCCACATGCCGCGGAGTGGCTCGGCCCATGAGCCATGGCTGCTGAGCCTGCACGTCCGGAGCCTGTGCTCCACAATAGGAGAGGCCACAACAGTGAGAGGCCTGCATACCACAAAAAAAAAAAAAAAAAAAAAAAGAATAGATGTTGAATTTTGTCAAATGGTTTTTCTTCATCTATTGAGACGATCATGTGGTTTTTGACTTTTCTTTTGTTAATATGGTGTATTACATCGATTGTGTATGTTGAACCATCCTTGTGAACTTGGGATGAACCCCACTTGGTTGTGATGTAGGATCTTTTCTATGTGTTGTTGGATTTGATTTGCTAATATTTTGTTGAGAATTTTTGCATCTATATTCATCAAAGATATGGACCTGTAATTTTCTTTTTTGGTGGTATCTTTATTTGGTTTTGGTATCAGGGTGATGGTGGCTTGATAAAATGTCTTTGGGAGTGTTTCATCCTCTTCAGTCTTTTGGAAGAGTTTGAGAAGAATTGGGATAAGTTATTTGTATTTTTTTTTTGTATTTTTTGTAGAATTCACCTGTGAAGCCATCTAGTCCTGGACTTTTTTTTTTTTTTTTTTTGGCGGTATGCGGGCCTCTCACTGCTGTGGCCTCTACCGTTGCGGAGCACAGGCTCCGGACGCGCAGGCTCAGCGGCCATGGCTCACGGGCCCAGCCGCTCCGCGGCATGTGGGATCCTCCCAGACCGGGGCACGAACCCGCATCCCCTGCATCGGCAGGCGGACTCTCAACCACTGCGCCACCAGGGAAGCCCATAGTCCTGGACTTTTGTATGTAGGGAGTTTTTTTTTATTATTATTACACATTCCATTTCACTTACAGTGATTGCTTTGTTCAAATTATCTATTTCTTCTTGATTAAATTTTGGTGGGCTGTATATTTCTAGGAAGTTGTCTATTTCTTCTAGGTTGTCAAATTTGTTGGCATATAATTGTTCGTAGTATTCTCTTAAGGTTTTTTGTATTTCTGCAGTATCAGTTGAGATTTCTCCTTTTTCATTTCTGATTTTGTTTATTTGGGTTCTCTCTCTTTTCTTCTTGGTGAGCCTGGCCAGAGGTTTGTCAATTTTGTTTACTATCCTTTCAAAAAACCAGCTCTTGTTTTTGATTTTTTTCTATTGTTTTTTTAATCTCTATTTTATTTCCTCCCTGCTCTTTATTATTTCTTTCCTTCTGCTGACTTTAGGTTTTGTTTGTTCTTTTTCTAACTCTTTTAAGTGGTAGGTTAGGTTGTTTATTTGAGATTTTTCTTGTTTTTTGAAGGCCTGTATCACTGTGAACTTCCCTCTAAGAACTGCTTTTGCTGCATCCATAGATTTTTTTTAAGATTTATTTTATTACTTATTTAATTTATTTTTGGCTGTGCTGGGTCTTAGTTGTGGCACGTGAGATCTTTCATTGAGGTTTGAGGGCTCTTTCGTTGCAGCACATGGGCTTCTCTCTAGTTGTGGCATGCAGGTTTTTCTCTTCTCTAGTTGTGGCCAGCAGGCTCCAGGGCATGTGGGCTCTGTAGTTGTGGCATGCAGGTTCCAGAGTGCATGGGCTCTGTAGTTTGCAGCATGTGGGCTCTCTAGTTGAGGCACATGAGCTCAGTAGTTGTGGCACGTGGGATCTTAGTTCCCTGACCAGGGATCGAACCTGCGTCCCCTACACTGTAAGGCAGATTCTTTATCACTGGACCATCAGGGAAGTCCCATGTCTCAAGGTATTTTTTAATTTCCTTTTTGATTTCCTTGTTGACCCATTGGTTTTTTAGTAGCATGTTGTTTAGCCTCCAGGTAATCGTTTTTTTCTCATTTATTTTCCTGTTGTTGATTTCTAGTTTCATGCCGTTGTGGTCAGAGAAGATACTTGAAATACTTCAACTTTCTTAAGAGCCATAAACCTGTCCTCTTTCCATCACTGGTGTTGTTATGCCGGTCCCAGGCACGTTACCCCTCATCACCACCAGTACTGCAGTAACCACACCCAGGCTTGCCCTCCTTCATCGTCCTCAATGAAGCTAGAGCGACGCTTGAAAAAATGCAGGTCTGATTGTGTCAATCCCCTGCTTAACACTCAGTGGGTCTCCATTGGTAAGGAAGTTCAACATCCTCACGCGACTCTTTGAGACTCTCCCTGATCACCCCTGGTGTCTATATTAGTGTGTCTGCTTTCATTGGCCTGGGTTCCTGTGACATGGTCAAATGCACCAAGCTCTTGGAGGCTTTAAACTTGCTGCTTTCATGGTCTAGACCATTCTGGGCCCGTCTTCACCTGGCTGACTTCAGCCTCAGGGTCACTTTCTCTGGGAAGCTCGTGTCAGGCCTCCCTAGATTTGCATCCTCATGGCCCCTGGTGCATCCTTTTTTGAGCACTCTGCATACTTGTACCTCCTTTTTTTTTTTTTTTTAATCTGTATTTTTCACCAGGACTTAGCTGAATGCTTCACCTTTAGCTTTATCTACTGGATAACTGAATAACAGTCTTCCCCTTCTTGCTCACACGTACCTTGGAGGATAAATAATATATGCGTGTAAGAAATACCTCTTTGTCTATCTGAACTCTTGTATTAAGTCCTCTTTCACGTTTTCTTCTGAAGATACCCTGCTGGCTTCATGGGATGCGACACTGTGTAGTTTTTTTCTGAAGGGTTATTGGGTTGGATAAGGGGCGGAAGGTGAGAGAATATGATAGTTTTTCCCATTTTCATCTCCATATGTGACGTGTGTACGTGTATACATGTGTGTAGCTATTGCTTGGAACAAATCTGTTATCCTCTTACATGACTTAATTTACCAAGGTTAAATTTACACACTTTTTTTTCAAAATGAGAATTGAGCTGATTTAAATTATTCTGAAGTTAGTCTTTGACTTACACAGACTAGCCTAAACCTAGATGATTTAGCCCTTGAATATTTCATATTTTCTAGGAGTATTTTCAAAGTTATATGAGCCAAAACCTGTTTGAAAATATCTGAAGGACTCGAAGTAAATATGAATCTGAATCGAAGAGAAATATCCTGGAGGTAAAAAAAACAGTTTTGACTTAGCATTAAATAGAATTCATTTCAAAGCACAGTTAGGGCTTTATAAGAAAGTAAAGACAGATGTGGGCCCAAGGACTTTATGGAAAAATGTGAAAAAACATCTAGTCATAACTCTATATCAAACAACAACCACAAAAATCACAATTTCTTTGACACCAGAGATTCGACTAATTGGTTCTTGACATCTTTCCCGGAACGTGGTGCCTTTGGATAGAGAGGTATTCATCCTGTGTTTTCTTTTCCCATGGAATGAGTTCTTTCCAGTGTGCTGATGGGGTTGTGAAAGCCTGGTCATGTTAACCAATCTGGGTAGCTTTCTGGAACTAAGTTCATATGCTACCACGTTTGTCCACATGTAATCTTCTGACCAGAAGAGGGAGCATGTTATGGAACAGAGAGGTTAGGCTGAGGCACAGCTAGGTTGGAATCCTAACCTGCAAAGTAGGTCTTTGATGAATAATTACCCTCAAACCCAGTTTCCTTGTCTGGACTATGGAAATGGTATCATCTTTGGTAAATGCTGTCTGGCCGATGGTAAATGTTCAATAGATTGAACTTAATTGTTACTAGGCAATGCATATTTCTCAAGTACAATAATCCAAGTGACCTTTGGCGACAGTTCATTCTGACCAGGACTCACATAAATCAGGGAATTGTGCACAGCCAACATGGCTTCTGATATAGAGGATCCAAGAAAGTTTGTACCTCCCTTTCCCACTTTCATTTAATTGAGCAATTCTTTGAAATCTGGGCCTGTGTTCCTCTTCTCCCATGAAAGCATAAGCCCGTTGAGGTAAATTCCACATCTGATGGGTTCATCAGACTCCTAGCACCTAGAACAGTGCTGGACGTACACCAGAAATCAGGTAATATTGTTTGGTTTCCCCAGGGGCTTAGTGAGCATGACAGAGGTCAGTTTCCAGTCATGCTGGAACATTAAGATTGTTACACTTAGTGCCGATGTGTGTGTCCTGTATGTGTGCACTGTAGTGCCGATGTGTGTGTCCTGTATGTGTGCACTGTCCTGGGTAGGTAACGACAAAGCATGAATATATTTTATATTGAGGACGCCAAGCCACTGGGATCCAGCCCGGTTACCTCAGGGCATTTGTTGCACGTTGACCTCAGGAGTCATTAGTCAGCTTTCCCCCTCTACCTTCTCCGTCTTTATCCACCCTGCCCCCTCTGTCTTTGCTTCTCTCTTTATCTTAGAATCCAGAACCTGTCATGTCTACTAAACTCTGAGTGCGTCCTAAGTAAGTTATTTTGCCCTCTGTTTTTCCTTCACTCCCACTTGGAAACTTCCAACCCCAGACAAACCTGTTCACCTCCCTCCCCTTGTTGGCACGTGGACCCTGAGCACAACTGCAGGAAACCGCACAGCTGGCCCGACGGGCGCCGTGAGTTTGTGGTCACCTCGTACATACCTGGTGAAGCTGAATCCGTTTCTCTAGTGAGCTCATGTTTTCTCTCTTCCTAAACCTCTGATCTTCTCCATCTCTCACTTCCAGCTAGTGCAGTTCTCACGCAATTCACTGAGAAATTGGAGCCCTAGAATTGCCTTAATGTCCTCACCACATTTCCTCCTTCCCTGCACTTACAGTTACAGTGGGGGAAGGCTCTCTCCTCTTGACGAAGGCCAAAGCTGCATCTGTGCCCTGGATCTCATCCTTATAAGCCTTCCAGGAGCCTGAAGACCTCCGTCATTGCCTCCTTGTTCTGAGTCTTCAACCCCGCTTCTCGAAGAGTTCCTTTCCCTAAGTCTCCAGATGGAGAAGGCCCGCCTTGGCCCTCACGTACCCTCTGGCCGCCCTGCTCTCTCTTCTTACCTTCGCAGCCAGACCTCCTGGAGGGGCCTCTCTCTACACAACTGTCTCTACTTTCTTCTGCTGTTCACTCTTCAACCACTGCACCTGACTCCTGCGGAGGACTCCACGTGCATTTTATCACCAAGGTCAAGGTCGCTCAATCCAGAGTTCTCCTTTCAACCCCCCTGTGGCTGGCCCACCAGGTCCATCCAGCAGAAGAGAACGCCCTCCTCTTGGCCTCCTCAATGCCATATTCTGCCCATTTTCTTTCACGTCACGGGCCCCTCCTTGGGGTTTCCTTCACCGGCTCTGCATGCTCTATTCTTCCAGACACTCGAGGTTGGTGCTGTGCCTCTTCTCACCACATGCTGCCGGGTCCCCGCATTTATCATAGATTAGATTACATGTTTTCTTCCGAGCTCTGGGTCCCCAACTGCCTGCTCACCTGCCTGGATGTTTCCTGCGCCTTTCTTGAAACATAACCACCTATAACTGAGCTCCTGATCTTTCTCCAGACCTGGTCATCTTCCTGTGTCCTTCAGTTCCGTGAACAGCATGAATTCCATCCGGTTGCCCTTGACCAGAGGCCTATGAGTCACCTTGGACTCTTCCCTTTTACTTCCACATCCGACCAATTTCCGCGCCCTAATGATGCTACTGTTTCATTATTTCCGGAATCTCCCCACTTTTTCCCACCACAGCAGCATCACCCCCAAGTCTCTCACTTACAGCAAGAATCACCCAACTTGCCTTTGTGTACCCAGTCTTGAACTTGACCTCAGTCTTACACATAGCAGTCAGATCTTTCACAGAAGCACATCTGGCCACGTTGCTTTCCTACTCCAAGCCCTTCAGGAGAGCGATTCTGTTGCTCTTAGAATAAAGATGAAACTCCTAACACGGCCCGCAAGCCGGTGCATAAGCTGACCCCTGCTTTTCCCTCTGCTTCCTTCCCCTTTCACTTCACACTCTCGTTGTCCACACTCCAGGCTCCATGGACTTTTTCTGATCCCCAGTTGCGCAAACTCCTTCCTCCCTGGGTCCTTGGCCCATTTGGGTCCTTCTGCCTCTAATGCACACACTGGATTAGCTGCTCACCAGCCTTCAGATCCAGGCCTGTCACTTCCTCAGGGAGCCTTCCTTGCTCTCAGCCCCTGCCACTAGGCCCCAGTTACACATCCTCACTGGAGCCCTTATCACCAGTGGTGGAGTTACCATTTCCCTGACCATTTGATTTACGTTTGTGTCCCTTGCGAGGCTGTAAACTCGGCAAAGGCCGTGTCTGTTTTTTTGCTGGTGCTTCCCTAGCAGCCAGTTCAGGGCCTGGCACCCTGTAACTCCTCCTCGAGTATTTCAGTGAGAGAATGGTGTGCGGACCCTGAGCGTAGAGGGGGTGTCAAGTCAGGCCCCTGTGATCGCGAGACCTGCGACTCTGGGAACAAGCTCCGAACTTTAGAGCCGAAAGGGACCTTAGCGGTTATCATGCTTAAGCCTCTCTTAGTAACAAATGAGGAAACGGACAAAGATGATAGATGGCTGGTCCAGAGCAACAAAGTGGTGGGTGGCAGTGTGAGTCTAAACCCTGGCCTCTCGGTTCCCGACGTTGAACTGCTGCCCTGCTCAAGTGCGCCAAGGCACGTCTGGTGGTGGTAGGCACGTAGACCGAAGGACCCTCTTGGTTTAATGAAGTAGTAGCTTCAGAGAAGATAGATTTGTCGTCTACTTTTCTTTTTCTTCCTCCCTCCCTCTCTTCCTTTTTTAGCTCTTTGGATACTAGACTAACACGTCTGATGTACAAAGTTAAGCTTCAAAACAGAAATGAAAAGGATACACTTTTTCAGAGTGGTGCATGGATTTCTTGCTGGGATAGCTTCAAATGGAAAGTGATTGAAATTTCACATTGATTTAGGATACCTTTTTGGATATCAGAATGTTAAAACATTACACTGGGCTATTTAGAAAGGAGAACTCTGTCAGAGAACCATAAACCACGCCTCATCCTAAAAGGTGGACTTTGATCACCCCAGAGGATGGATGTGTGTTCCTCTGGGTCTCCTCTTCTGCAATGATTCCTTAGGATTGGCAAACCCAGGTCACTGGAAGGTCCACTAGATGGCAGCTTTGAGCTGTGCTACAATTGTCTTCCTTTCACCAGTAAAAGAAACATCTCAAATGTGGACAGCTTGGTTAACATAATTGCCCACTTCGTGCTTTCACACAAGTTCTTTTATCCTTTTAGGCAACTCCGCAGTCACAGTTTCAAGTTATATCTTAAACAATAAAGAATTCAATTTTCCAACAAACAACTATAAAGAGGGGTGGGCATTTGTAATTATATACCCACACCGGGATAAATGCATTGACAGCTCTAAGTCCATCTGAGTTGGAGAAACGTGCTGAAGATTCTGTATTTCCAGGTGCTGAAACTGATTCAGATTTTAATTCCTGAGTCAGTCCATCCCCATCACATAGATCTCCACTCTCTTTTGAGGTCAGAAACAGCAAAGTTTTTTGGGGACAGTAGTTGTTACCATTTTGCTCTGTTTTCTGACTCTCTTGCCTCACCCCTTCCTGCTCTCCTGCTTTTCATCCATCCTCCCACCTCTGTCCTCACTTCATTAATTCTGTTCCTCTCCTCCAACAATTTTTTTTTTTTTTTGCATCTATGATGTTCAAGGTCCTGTGCTAGGTAGAAGCTGGAGATATGATAAGTGAGCAAGATAGATACAACCGCTATACCCACAGAGCTTTTACTTCTATGAGAAGACAGACTATTAAATAAGCAATTTTAATATGCAGCTGTGTGGGCGCCTTGCTAGCAGAAGTACAGGATCCAGGAGGAAAAAACTCAGGCTGATAGGTGAGAGCTGAGAGTTAACGAGGTAACGAAAGGGCTAGGAAAGGAATATCAGAAAGTTCCAGAAGGAGGGACCAGCACAAGGAGCTTCCTCTAGCTGAGAAAGAGTACAGCCCCTGGAGCACTGAGGGTGTGCACTGGGGAAACAGGGTAGAAGAAAGGAGGTGAGCAAGGAGAGAGGATGCTGGAAGGAGTCTGGCCAGGGAGGACCTTGTCAGCCATACCGAGGAATTTAGAGTGAAATCTAAGGGCACTTGTGAGCCGTTGACGTAAAGCCTTTATAAATGACACACTTAGAAAGTACAGAGGGCTATACTGCACAGTGTGAGGGCTACTACTCTGTCCTCACAGTCTTTAGGAAAAGACAGCATCGCTTCCCAGCCTCAGGTGGACCCAATCTCCCTCCAAACACCCTGTATCTGTTTCCCACAAACTGGGGTCTACAGACATATCCGTGGACCTAACATTTTTTCACCATATATATGTATTTTTTCATTTTTGCTTTCATTTTGTTGATAGCATAAAAAAACATTCATAGAAGAATGTTCTGGACTATATGATCAAACCTCTGGTTGAGCGATCAACACCATCCATTTCCATCTTCTCTGGAAACATTTTGCTTCTTCAGTCTCAGCAAAACACACACACAGTTTAGAGCAGGGGAGTTCTTGGCACAATATTGAGCCAAGGAAGAAAAGAAGAAGCAACTTAGGGGCCTGGATGATGGCTGAAGTATAAATCAGTGCTGGGTAAGAACAGGAGGGCACTGGAGATTTAAGCTAGACAGTTAACCATGTCACAGCAGTGAAGACAAGCTGGCTGATGTGCTCATAAAGGAAGCCCGGGCTACTCTCTGGAAAATCAGGTCCAGGCATCGTCTTTCAGGATGTTTCTGTGGTGTCTGGTCGGATGTTAGCAGTTTTCAATCAAGAACTGGAAGTTCGGAGGAGTGGATGAAGTACAGGAGGTCTCTTTGATGGCTGGTTCCTCTGAAAACAATAAATAGCTTCTAGAGAGAAGGGAGGGCATCTGGGTGTTCATTTGGCCGCAGTTGGCAATGGTTTATCCACCCACAGACAACACAAAGGAAGGGTGGGCCGAGGAAGCAGACAGTGGGCTCCGGGCCAGTCTAATCCTGCCTCCGGGAGGGGTGGTCTGGGGGCATTTCAAAAGAAAAAGAGAACGATGTTAGGAAGTGTTTGTAAACAGAAAAATCCCACTGTCAGGAAAGAATCTGCACAGACTTTGGTAAATATTGTCCTTCGTACTCTGGTGCTGTACTAAGGAAGAGGTCTTTATTTTTTTCCTTCAATTTATTTTATTTTAGTTTGTTTTTTGCCTTCAATTTATTTAATTTTATTATTCTACATTTGCCAAACATAATTTGATGTTTATGTTTGGTAAACACAGACTCTACCATTTTAACCATTTTTAAGTGTACAGTTCAGTGGCAGTGTGTACATTCATATTGTTGTGCAGGTGTCTTTTTAATTCAAACTCACTTTCCTTCAAAGCTCCTTTCACTTCATTTTCTGAGCAGGACAAACAAAGACGATGAGGTTCCATGAAAATCTTGGCATCCTCCCTTTGCTTTCCTACTTACCTGGAGGTGCCCTTTGGGTCCAGTTTGCTGTGGGAGATTGAAAGTCTACCGCTTCAGCCAAACCCTGATATTTACCTTCAGATGGATGTCTACCCCCAGAAAAGAGTCGGGTTCAAAATAAATGACTTATCCTGCCCTGAAGGTAGAGCCCTCTCTTCCCAGACTCAGTGGCACCAGCGCCAGGCACGGCAACGTCTCCCCAGAGATGGATTGGTGGGCGTGGCAGGATGCAAGACGTGTCCAGGTGTACTAGATGTTCCGACAGTGTTCAGGTTGCAGAAAAACATGACCTGTTCCATTCAGACATGAGTGGTGGGAAGGGGACCAATAATAGAACCAGCCTCGTAGCTGTCAGGATAGAATAAGGTCATGCAAGTAAAGCACTGGCACACGCACGAAGCCATCTCAATATAGGCGAGTTATTTTTATTCACAAGATTGTACCCAAAGGAGGTGAGTCACAAGAAAACAGCCAGGTTTTCAGGAAGTCTGGTTTTAAAAATTGTTTCAGACGTGTATTTCAATCTCATACAAACTCTAGACATCCATGATGCCATGGCGTGCGTACTCATATCCAGACGCATGGTCCTGTCATACTCCAGCTGTCCTCAGTCTACGAGTCATCAAGGTGGGGAAATGGGTTGAAGTGCATTATTCAGTTTGGGGGGGGGAAATGTTTTCTGATCTTATTTTAAAAGACACCAAAACATTCGATTTCTTGAGCATTCTGGTTAAGTCCAGGTTTGATTATCCCAGGTGTGCTGCACTGCATTAAAATACAGTACGATGATCATAAAGTCAAGTTAATGCATCAGACCGAAAGCACTCCAGGAATACCACAAATTATATGTGATGGTAATTTTGGAGACTGTTGCAAAATGCAACGTTGTTTACAGTATACCATGAAGTGATTGCATGTATTTTACGAGTGAAACCCTGCCTTAAAAAATGTGTAGAGATGTGAGTGAGGTTTAGGATTTAATGCGCAAACGTGGAAATGGAAGTTGTCGTAGCATGATAATTTTCTGCCAAGTATCTCAATAGGCAAAATGTAAATAAAACCATTTTGTGAGGTATGTCAGAGGAGGAAGCAAGCAAAGAGGAATAAAGGCTAAGATATGGGAAGTTTTACGTCCCCTGGTAGACAGCTGTAGAGAATGGTACTTTATAAGGAAAAGAAAAAAAACAGCAAAACTAAGATGTCAGAGCTTGGCCTCTAGTCTCTGGGCTTGGCTGCCTTAGCAGAGACATCCACCCACAGAGGCAGGCGTGAAGTTGCTGCCTTTGGGAATCTGCCCGGTACATCCCACGGTCCCGACCTGTTTCCTCTGCCCTGGGGCCTCAGGATCATGCTGTCTTCCTCTTGTTTGGTGCTCTAGTGATCAGATCCTCTGTTTAGACTGCCTTTTGTACTGGATCCTAATTTTGCCCTGAACTCTGCCTTTCAGAGCACGTGCTACGTACTGCCCGGCTCCTAACCCCGCCCACTGCTTAGCGCTCAGCTTCAATCCGGTGGCCCACCTGCCGCGGAGGGGAGATCACACAGCGCAAGCTCACCCTTCCCTGTAACAACCCTGCTCTTCTTTACGAACCTGACTTAGTCACTAGGACAGGGCAGGGGTGTTGGACCCTGGGTACCAACCAAAGTTGATACAAGAGAGAACGTGATCTCATGCACTTAGTTTACAGAGGGGGCTCACAGAATGGCTCATGATGTGGCGTCGGCTGGTGGGCGTCGTGGAGGAAGAGGTTGAGGACAGGAAGTATCCGTATAAAAGCAGAAGGGGTGACTGCAGGGTTTGTCACAGCTTGAGATTAATAGGCGGAGTTATAGTGAGACTAATTTATACATAAAGACAGTCCACTAAGTCAGGAAGGTATATGTGAGAAGAAAACCAGAAGTGGCCCTGACCACAAGCAGCTTATGAACTCGTGGAATAAATGACATACATCCCAGACACAGTTACAGCCTGTGGTCAGGTGTGAGTGTGCAGGGACCAAGGGACTAGGTTAGACGCCCTCTAGAGGCTAGGGGCTTTCTCAAGTTTGCACAGCTTTTAGTGAAAGTAAATTAGACTTGAACTTAATTCCCAAGGCCCCTTTAGTCTCTACACCAAGGAAGCTGTCTATTTCTTACGTTTCTGATGTTTGCTCAGAAGATATGCCATCCGAGTGGCCTCAGGATGAGTGGGCGCCTTGAATACATTGATAACGTGGGAGATTTGGTGCATCACTCTCTGGGCTGTGAATCCACCGTGCCAGGTACGAATGGGGTCGGCGCACAGCCTCTGCATTCACTATTATAACTTGGCCACAATACGCTCATTGTGGCCAAATGCCAGCCCATTAGTAACCCACAGCTTGTTTTCCTAACAAGGGTGGTGGAGGCTTGCTCCATTGTCTCCTGTCACTCCTCTTCCTGGGCCTATTCTTCCCTGAAGGCGTGGCCATGAGCATTCAGCTCAGCAGACCTGGAAGATCTTTTTTTCATGTGACCTCCTGCCAAAAAAAGTGCTGATGGGCTTATTCTACACAGTGAAATTAGAATGACCAGAAATGTAATCATGGAAGTTGTTAACATAAATAACCCCTATACACAGAATCCTATGGGGGCCAGCTTTAAAATTTGACCTCACCGAAATTACATGACAACAATGCTTTACTTGTTATTTCTATGAGTTTCTCTACATGGAGCACGCACATCTGCTAAGTTATCTTTTGCCATCACCGCACACTTCCTCTGCGTCACTCGTTTGGTCAGGATTTCGTTAGGTGTTTGAAATAATAGACACATGCTTCCTTTCCAATGCACAGTGGGAAGCATGGCAGATTCTTTTCCAGGACTTCCCAAGGATTCCATTCCCAGCTCTGACTACTGGCTCTGTGACCTTGGGTGAGTCACCGGATCTCTGTGAAATGAGGAATTCAACCAGATGATCTCTAAGGTCCCTTCTGGTTCCAAAATGACCCTGGAACTTGTGCTTAATCTAACGTGAGTTAGATGATATGGGGGCCAAGGAGTTAAGACCCTTGGACAAGAATTCAACCCATGTGAATTCTATTCTATTCTGCACATGGTCACCTGTGACTGCTGTCTGCATCCCATGATGCCATGTAGAAGGCTGTGAGTGACACAGGCAACTGTGAGACATGTTCCTGATTCCTGCTTAAGAAGGATCATTTCACTAGAGAAATATAATAGGAAGTTGAAAAGGTTACATACTAAGCAGTATGTGTGTGTGTGTGTGTATACACACACATCTAGTGATAAAGGGATCAAGTGCAGAGTGTGAGAAGCAGCTTAGATCAGTGTGTACTAGGGCAACCTCAACAGCACCTAAAATTTGTGAGCACTTATTCTGTGCCAGCATCTTTCCAGGATCTTGTACATTTATTAACTAACTTAATTCTCAGAACAACCCTAGAAGGTAAGGACGATTAATCTCCCTGCCTCAGGTGAGGAAACTGAGCACAGTAAAGTTAAGTAACTTGTTCATGGTCACAGAGCCAGTATGTAGTGGAGGCAGGATGGAACCAAGGAAATCTGACTCAGTGCATGCTCTTAACCACCATTTTACAAATACCACCAACCATAAAGTTCTTCCCAAGAATAGAACTTGAAAGAATAATGAGGTTTAGGTCAGATGGAAAAAGAAGAGAGCCTTTCAGAGGTAAAGAGATGGCTGGAGGGCTGGGATGGAAACGAACGGATGTGTCTGGGTGGGTGAGGAGTTGGGCTGGATGGAGAGGAGGGTCCACGATGGAGGTGTTGGGAGAGCACAGGAGCCTTGGATTCCAGGCAAAGATGGTGACATTCGATTCTGTGCACACTGGGAGCTGCTTGTGTTGTAAAGCTGGAGGAGATAATAAAGTGGTTCTTAGGAAAGTAATCTGATGGTTTTGTAGAGCATCTGAAGCATTCTTCTAGAAGGATCGATTTATAGGCTCATAGAACGTAAGGAATGGAAGAGAGACGTAGAGTCGATGTTGACATTAAGATCTAGATAAAACTGGAAGATTCCCCACTTACAGTGTTGACAGTGTCTTGAGATTTTCAGTGACCTCTTCCTTTTTTTTTTTTTTTAACTGATCCATGGGGTGTCTAACATTCTAAATTAAATGAGCATGTATTACTTTGTCATAAGAGAAGGAAAACTGTAAGAAAAGCAAAACTAGTTAAACTGCCTAAAAAACTGCAGAATGGATGCTCTGCAAATGTATAATCAGGGATGGCTCATTGGTACTTTAAAAATCTGGAGGTGAGTCTTATATTGTGTTGCCTTTATAACATGTGGCTATGCACATTATTCTAGGCGGCTGGACAGGGTTTTCTGTTTGGTTAACCTCTGGTGTATCAGGCCTGGTGTGGGCTTGTGGTGTCAAAGGGATATCCATGCCTTGTTTTCTTAAGATCTGGAAATCTCTGAAGGAGGAAGAGGAACTTTTCCTTTGTAAAGAAGCCAGATGGGTTGGCAAGAGAGGCAAAAAGGAGAGATGCTGCCAGCAGGCTGGAAGAGGTGGGGTGAGAAGAGAAAGGGAACATTCCAGTACAGCGGTCGGAGTGGGGTGGGTGTGCAGGAAAGGACCTGGAGAATGAGAGAGAGGCTGGCAGGGCTGGAGGGACATCATGAATGTGAGCTGTGGACCAGTTGAAAAATGCCTACTATAACTTCTTCTTAAATAGCACAGAGGAATCTGGCATAAGTCATTGTAATAGAAAAGACCCAAGTCACATTTCATATATATTCACATAAGCTGTTATTGGGATAGAAATACTGTAGTTATATTGCCAGGGTTTTGAGTAGGTCCTTGGATAGTATTCAAATATGCAGATAGATAGATGTATTTCAGCTTAATTTCTGATGTTGGAACTATATTCACTTTGAAGTTCCTCAGTTTACATATTTGGCTCTCTACTAGTTCCGCATACATATTTCTTTTCATCTTTTTTTTTGGTCATAAACTGTGGAGCTTTGATATATTTTACCCAGGATTTGTACTCTGTTGATGTGGCTCCATTCCCAGCATATGGTGGAGCAATTATTTTCTGACACATTCTTAAAAGGAGCCTTAGAGTAAACACAGGCCCTGTACACACACTTGAAACATGACAAGCAAATACTCACTAATCTTTATCTCCCTTGATGCTTGGCACTGTTCCTTGTATGTAGTAGAAGCTAATAAATAATTTATGATTCTGAAATGAATGTTATTTGAATAAGGAGGATATTTGATTACATCTTTTTTGTTTTTGAAGCCATCTTTATTTTTTTAACATCTTTATTGGAGTATAATTTCTTTACAATGGTGTGTTAGGTTCTGCTTTATAACAAAGTGAATCAGCTATACATATATCCCCATATCTCCTTCCTGTTGTGTTTTCCTCCCACCCTCCCTATCCCACCCCTCTAGGTGGTCACAAAGCACCGAGCTGATCTCCCTGTGCTATGCGGCTGCTTCCCACTAGCTAGCTATTTTACGTTTGGTAGTGTATATATGTCCATGCCACTCTCTCACTTCGTCCCAGCTTACCCTTCCTCCTCCCCGTATCCTCAAGTCCATTCTCTAGTAGGTCTGCATCTTTATTCCCATCTTGCCCCTAGGTTCTTCTGACCATTTTTTCCCTTTCTTTTTTTAGATTCCATATATATGTGTTAGCATATGGTATTTGTTTTTCTCTTTCTGACCTACTTCACTCTGTATGACAGTCTCTAGGTTTGATTACATCTTTTCACCTTCCTCCTTACCTTTCTGTTTTATGCAATGAAGTCATCACAGAGTCTCCCAAGGCAGAATATCTAGGATCATATAGTTGGGTGGCCCTAGGAAAGTTATTTAAATTGACCTTCAACTACTCCTCCTGGGACTCCAACACTGACTTGGGAAAGTTACCTAACCTCAGTTTGCTCACCTACTGACAATGGGTATAATAATAGTACCGCATAGCACAGGGATATCAGATCGGTGCTTTGTGACCCCCTGGAGGGGTGGGATAGGGAGGGTGGGAGGGAGCGAGATGCAAGAGGGAAGGGATATGGGAACAGATGTATATGTATAACTGATTCACTTTGTTATAAAGCAGAAACTAACATATCATTGTGAGGCAATTATACTCCAATAAAGTTGTAAAAAATAAAATAAAAGAAAAGAATAGCACCTAATTCTCAGGGCTGTTCTGAGGATGAAATCAGTCCAAATGTGCAAAGGGCTTAAAACAGTACTTACCACGTGTTAAGCACTACTTAGGTTTTAATTATGAGTCATAGTTTCATCATCACCGTCCCATGGGATTGAGAAAGAGTGATGTGTACCTTGGGTGCTGTCAGTTATAACGGTAATAACTGGTTGTTTGGCTGCCCTTGTTTCCTTCAACCACTTGCTGAATGGCTAATTGTCCATTTAGATAGAAAATGGGGTATCATGAATAATACTGAGCTAATTTAATCAGATCTTCCAGGTATGAGGAGTTTTTTTGGGGTGTGTGTGTGTGTGACAATATTTAACAAGATTTACAAGCTAGATAGAGGCACCTGTTTCTCAGTCAAAATTCCTTCCATTCATTTCATTTCGGTAGGATGGAAATCCCTGTCCTTTTCATTTACAAACATTCGTAACCCGAGTCTATATGACACTAGGTTAGAAGCTCTATCACTTAGAGTTGGGAGACTTTGGATAAAGTACTTTGTAGGTTTCAGTGTCTTCATCATAAGAGGGGGAAACTAGTACCTCCATCCCAATGTGGTCATGAGGCCCGTCACAGTAACAATGTCTAAAATATATTGAGCTCTTACTCTGTGCCAGGCTCTGATCTAAGTCTTGAGGGAACTTGAAGAGCTTAGCCTAATGCCCTCCATAAGTGTTAGGTGTTATTGTTGTTGTTACTAGGAGTCTGTAGGTGTAGCCTGACTGGAAGGCGTGAGCTCTAGATAAGGAGTCTGAAGGTCATGGTGGAGCTGGGATTTGAATCCTATCAGTGTGGCTCCAAAGTCCATGATCTTATACCTCATGTGACTGCTATGCCTGTCACCCCAGTCCTCTGGCCACCTGCCTTCCAGCCCAACTCTCTTTGTTATGAATTGAACCTGCCTTGGTCTCCTTTCAGGGATCTCCTTCCCTGGAAACACACCCTCTGTTTGGTTCATGTTGAAACTCTCTGTCTTGAAGCTTGTCCTGCTCACCCTCCTTGGAATGCCCAGGGCACTTTGCATGAAGGAACTTGAGAGCAGGGGACTCTTCAGACATCACTGTGTCCCTGCCTCTCTCCTCCGATACTCCCATTTCATTTGCACTAATTGACTATTTATGGAACCAATGAACTGATTATCTTGGAACCCAGGGCTCACCTCCCATGCTTGTCTTATAGAGTCTGGGGGAAGGACAGGAGTGTGGATGACCCCACCATTGTCACCTGGTCACTTCCCCCTGACTTTGGGAGCCATCAGTCCCCTCCTCTGTGCCATCCCATGACACGGTCCCCTCCAGAAAAGAGTAGCCTGGGCTACATACACGACGTTTCCAGCCTCCACCGATGGGGATGGACGCTGTGTATGTAAAGGCCAGGGTAGCCCATTGGAAGACACACATACACACAACTCTAAATTTTGGACAAATACTCTTTGAAACCTGGACTTGTCCATCAGAGTTCACTGTGGGTCAGGTCTGGAAGTGCTGGTTTGGAATAAAAAGGTCTGGGGTGAGCTGATGTGCTGGGGTGTTCAGAGCTGCCTCCAATTAATGTAAATTCTGCTTAACTTTACTTTTTTGGGGGGGCAATTTGTTGCAGCACCTCTATTTTTTTTTTCAGAGTGATTCTCTAGTTTTTTAATTTATTGAAGTATAGTTGATTTACAATGTTGTGTTAATTTCTTCTGTATAGCAAGGTGACTCAGTCGTACATATATATATACATATTCTTTATCATATTCTTTTCCATTATGGTTTATTCCAGGATATTGAATCTAGTTCCCTGTGCTGTACAGTAGGACCTTGTTGTTTATCCATTCTATGTGTAATAGTTTGCATCTGCTCATCCCAAACTCCCAATCCTTCCCTCCCCTACCCACCACCCCCCTTGGCAACCACAAGTCTGTCCTGTATGTCTGTGAGTCTGTTTTTGTTGCAGCACCTTTTTTTTTTTTCAAAGCTCCACTCAAACTTCACATCTTGCACTTCTTCCATCCCCAGGGATTTGTGAAGTAGTTACAGGAGGAGGGAGGGTCTACGGTTGAAGCATCTTGGGACCGGGCTCTGCAGGGCTCAGGAAATCCTCGTCTTCACCTCCTGGTGGAGACTCTACCCCCAGAGGCCTGAGGTCACATCCCAACCCCTTGGGTAGCCTGCTGCTTGGACTATGTGAGCCCATTCGTAGAAATGGACATTTTAAATCCAGGCATTTAAACTGTAATCCTGCTAAATAATTTGTTTCCTGTTTTACATTGTTTGCAGAGACGAGGGGGTGGAAAAATCCAGAAATGGTTTCCAGTGCATTTCCTTCCTTCCACCCCCAATGCTGCTAAAGATACAGCGTGGTGGTAGGGTTAGCCCCAAGTGCCACATTTTTACGTGTGCAGTTTCTTTCCTGGTAGGAATGGCATCTTACAATTTCTATCCCTCCCGGGCTAGTACATGCTGGGCCCACAGAAGGTGCTCAATACATTTATTGATCACTTACTGATTTTGTACCCTGGGGTCTGAGCTCTACAGGGAATGTGGCCGGATGTTATGTTCCACCTGGGAAGACTTTCACCTCCATTTTCTGTCCACCTTTTCATCTTTTATCTGCTGAAATCAAGCTCCATCCTCACAACTGAAATCACTATTTTGGTTGCCAAAGGCTTTCATTCTGCCAGATGAAGTGTGTGTGTCATGAATCTCTCTGAAAGGCATTAACCATCAATTTCTTGAATCTTTTTTTTTTTTTTTTTTTTTTTTTGTGGTGTGCCGGCCTCTCACTGTTGTGGCCTCTCCCGTTGTGGAGCACAGGCTCCGGACGTGCAGGCTCAGCGGCCATGGCTCACGGGCCCAGCCGCTCTGTGGCATGTGGGATCTTCCCGGACCGGGGCACGAACCCATGTCCCCTGCATTGGCAGGCGGACTCTCAACCACTGAGCCACCAGGGAAGCCCTTGAATCCTTCTCCTTGATGATCCCCTTTCCTGATTCTTCTTTCATTGCTGATTCTACTTTTCCTACTCGGCCCCTGATTTGGTTCTAGATTTTGTCCCCAGCCTTCTCTTTCTTCTCCACACTTTTCCTTGTTGAGTTCATTCATTCATTCCTTTAGCTCCTGCTCATACCCACTGTAGACGATTCCCCCAAATAAAAATCTAGAGCTGTTTTACCTCCTCTGTGCCTGGCCTGTATCTCCAATGACACCACACGACACCCACACTTACCTGACCCATGTTTTATCACAAATTCCAAATCTCCAGTAGTGAATCTATTATTCGGTCGCCCCCGTCTCCTTTCTCTTCTCAGCTGTTCCATCTCAGTCAGTTAAAATCTCATTCTTTCCATAGCGTGGAAATACAGGTCAAGTGCTCATTCTTCATGTGTCTTTCTTCCACCTCTTATACCCAGTCGGTCGTAACTCTTCCCCAAGAAAGCAAGCCTTGTATTCACTTCCATTCCCCCACCCAACACCCAGCCTGGCCCCAGTGCTTGCTCTTCACCCCAGTAACGGCCTCTCCCTCTTCCTCCTCCTCCCCCTGCCTCTCCCATGCCTGTTCTCCCCACTCGTACCCTGGCTAAGTGGGCCCAGCGCTTCCCACCTCCCAAACCGAGGGCGGTCCCTCCTGCCTGGTGAGTGAAACGTGTACCCCTCTCGCTGTTCTCAACCACATGCCCTGTGACTCCAACCCCCTCCCTCCATCTCCTTCTGTAATTAATGGATTAAATCTCCCAATCAGCACTGAGTGCCTTCTACCCACCATGCACTGGGGACACGGCAGTGAAATGAGCAGAGCAGGTCCCTCCCAGCCCCCTGGGGCTGTGTTCTCGGAGCCAGCAAGCTCGCTGTCCCTCCGCGCCTGCTGTCCCTCCACCTCCACCTCTCAGAGTCCAGCTTGTCCTGACGCCGCCTCTAGGCTGCCTGAAACCTCTTCCACCCGCAGTGATTAATCCCTTCTCAGAATTCCTACTGCTCTTGCTCTGAGCAGCGCTTTAGTTACACTCTGATCTTTGCATGGATATTAGTTTTAGCTCCCCAGCTGGATTTGTAATATCCTTGAGGGCTACTGGTTTGTTTGTTTGTTTGTTTGTTTTTGCGGTACACGGGCCTCTCACTGTTGTGGCCTCTCCCGTTGTGGAGCACAGGCTCCAGACGCGCAGGCTCAGCGGCCATGGCTCACAAGCACAGCCGCTCCGCGGCATGTGGGATCCTCCGGGACCGGGGCATGAACCCGTGTCCCCTGCATCGGCAGGCGGACTCTCAACCACTGCGCCACCAGGGAAGCCCTGTTTGTTTGTTTTTAATACATTTATTTATTTTTGGCTGCTTTGGGTCTTCGTTGCTGCACGCGGGCTTTCTCTAGTTGCAGCGAGCAGGGGCTACTCTTCGTTGAAATGCGCGGGCTTCTCATTGCAGTGGCTTCTCTTGTTGTGGAGCACGGGCTCTAGGCGCGTGGGCTTCAGTAGTTGTGGCTCGTGGGCTCAGTAGTTGTGGCTTGTGGGCTCTAGAACGCAGGCTCAGTAGTTGTGGCGCACGGGCTTTGTTGCTCCACGGCATGTGCAATCTGCCCGAACCAGGGCTCGAACCCATGTCACCTGCACTGGCAGGCTGATTCTTAACCACTGCGCCACCAGGGAAGTCCTGGGCTACTGGTTTTTATTTGCGGTGCTAGCCATCCCCAATGCTGGGTGTGCATATTTTTCATTGTTGTAGTAGTATTCACAATAACTACTACTAACCTGCAGTTATATGTAATTAAGATATAATTAGGAAAATACAGTGAACCAGGCATGACATGAAGTACTTTGTATGCATTTTATCATCTAATGAATGTGTATTGGGTACATACTTAACTGAGTTAAGGAAGACAGTTTTGTTCAGCTGTTCTCTAGCTGTGGGTCTCAGGGGAGTCCCTTCTGCTCTCTGACGCTCAGTTTCCTCATGTGCAAAATTGGGAACTGGATTCCTGCTTTTTAAGGTTCTTCCCAGTTCCAACACTGATGTTCAGCTTCATTTCAGTCCCCTTGTTTCTAGAGAAACCTTATACTGTGCACAGATTTGTTGCTTAGGGAATATAAAACAAATAGGGCACTATTCGTGCCCGCAAAGTTTTCACCATCCATTGTGATAACAGGAAGCCAGAGGTATCGGAGGGGTGAGAGGGCAGAACCAGTTACATCACTGGGAGAAAGCAGGGGGATGTCTGACTTGGTTCTAATTAGAAGCTTCCTGAAGGAGGAGAGATTTCCGTTCCGTTGAAAGGAGACAGTTGAGGGAGTGGGAGTACAGAGCATCTCCCGGCAGAACGGGTGGGCAAAGCAGCTATTCAGCAGAGACCAGAACAGGCTGTGTTGAAGACCAACCAGCGAGACATTCTGCTGTGTGCTAAATTTAAAGTGGTGACCGCACTGATGTTACTGCGACCTATCCCAGGAGAATCTCGCCTACATCAGAAAAGTATGTGGATCCCAGAGGGGGTTTGAGGTGCATCCTCAGGTTGAAACCATTTATTTTGGCATCCTCACATGCCAAGGCCACGGTGGGGGAGGGCATCCATCCCGAGGATGACACATCTGGGTTCCTAACATAATATAATACAATTAATTACTATGACAATCAGCTAATATTAGTGTTTAATAATAATAAATATTTATCTCTCCTCATTTCAAAAAGGACCTGAAGGGGTTTGCAAATATATTCACATGCAACAAGATAAAAATACAAGAGATTAAAAAATGAGAAATTAAAAGAAGAAATAATAGTGTGAGGCCACAGGAGAAATGCCCCAAAGCTCTAAATACTTGACCAGAGGTGGGCGCATGATAGGGGCTCCGCATCTCAGCAACCAGTGCATTTTTTCCTGAAGGGAAGTTTTTATTTTTAGTAACGTAGCACCTCAAAGATTCCAAGCTTGTATTCAGAGCCTTATTCTTATTGATCAAAGAAGTTTTGCATCCTGGATAGTGCTGTGTGCTTTCATTTCTGTTGACCGCTATTTAAATAAACTCATGAGAAACAAACGCTGAAAGCAAGACGCCTGCCCAAGGCTTTGTGGCTGAACTTGTGTGGCTGCGTTGCAATGCACCAGTGATTTTGCTTAAGGAAACCCCAGTCCTGAGGTTGAAGAGAATGTCTTCTCCTTAGAAAACGTGACTTCCTTCTAGGAAAGGCCTTTCTCTCTGCCTCCCCCATCTACCCCCCACAACACACTTTTCCCCAAATACACTCTTTTATTAGTCAGTGCCATCTGAGAAAGGGCACTCTGCCTGGAGCCGCTGGGGCTTTATCTGCGAGGGTGATGGAGCAGGGAGAGATGGGCGCGAGGCCCCAGTCCCACCGCCACCCGGCTTTGCTCTTGTTAACAGTGTGAAGCAGCATGAGCGCTACGGCCAGCTGACCCTGGTCAACTCCACCGCGGCCGACACGGGTGAATTCAGCTGCTGGGGGCAGCGCTGCAACGGCTACATCTGCAGGAGGGACGAGGCCAAAACAGGCTCCACCTACATCATTTTTACAGGTAAAAGGTTGGCTGCGTTAGTGGAACTCTTCAGACCTCTGGACTTAGTCCATATTAAGGGTTCCCACTGTCTGCTGATTATCAAATAAGTACAGTCAGAGCGCTCACTGTTTGCCAGGCTCTGGGCTCAATGCTTTACATCAATTATTTCATGGAAGTCTCACAAGAACCCTTCAGGGTCAGTACTAATATCATTTTTTTTCCCCAATGGGAAAGTTGAGGCTTAGAGAGATTAAGTAAGTCCTTCAGGTCAGACTGCAAGTAAGTGGCTGAACCAGGATTTGCACCCAGAACTGTCTGGTTCCAGAGTCTGTACCGCATTGTCCAATATTGTAGCCACTAGAATTGTGTGACTTTAAATGTAAATGGGGATTAGTTAAAATTAAAGCTGAAAACTCAGTTCCTCGGTGGCCCTTGCCATGCTTCAAGTGCTCCACTGGCACATGTGGCTGTAGCTGTCCTAATGGATGGTGGGGATAGAGGACCACCCATCATCGCAGAAAGCTCTATTGCACAGCGTTGCTGTAGACTTTGGGTCACTGTGCTCTCAGAATCTCTGATGAGCTCCTTTCTGGAAGCTCCATAGTCATAGGATGCCTG
The DNA here is from genome assembly GCF_964165515.1 of Mesoplodon bidens. Classification (NCBI taxonomy): domain Eukaryota; kingdom Metazoa; phylum Chordata; class Mammalia; order Artiodactyla; family Ziphiidae; genus Mesoplodon; species Mesoplodon bidens. The sequence goes on from NC_138181.1 coordinate 24,432,758, forward strand.
GCTAAAGGCCTCTGCGCGTTTGTCTTTGTGAGTACTATGAGCTGAGGTTTGGGGGCAGTGTTCCCAACGGCTGTAGCCTGTGTGGCTCCAATCCTGATGCCTGAATCCAAGTGAGGTGCCTGAAAATAGGCAGATCTTCTCCCCTGTAGGGTCAGATCTGGGTTTGCCAGGTGGAACTTGCACTTGGAGAAACGGGCCCTGGAGAGTAGCTTGCCAGCCTCCTTCCTCTGCTGAGATCTCTAAATTCTAAAGTTTGGAGGAAGACATTCTCCAACAAGGCTCAGAGGTCAGGAACAGCTTTCTGGAATCTTTCAAATGCTATGCCCTAGCGCTGCTGTTGTCCAAGGCATTTCAGGTGAAGCCAGGAGGCTCTCTTAGTGTCTGGGCAGGGGCTGCCACAGTGACTTAGGTCTACAACTCAGATGACCTTAGGCTCTGGCCATTAACGAATGCTCTAGCAAAGTCTCATACATTCTCCGCTCCTACCCAGAGAGCTCCCCTCTGGCAAGCAGATACACGAGCAGCGTGCTCTGCAACCCTGGAAACACAGGCCTCTCCTTTCATGTCCACAATACCATGAGGAAGTAAGTAGAAACTACTCAGTTATCTGTTTTAGAAATAATAATGCTGATGCTGAGACGCAACGGGGCAAGGTGATCTGTTCCACGTTCCGTGACTTCACGTGGCGGAGTAAAGAGTCAAACTCCGTTTCTCTGATCCAGGATCCAGTGTTCTTACTGCCTTAACCCACTTTTAAGACAAGGTGATGGACAGATTGACAGGCACACATGAGCAGGCATAAATGGTGTTGTCAGAGTTGCTGACAGTTGTTCACGGGCCATCGCTTCTGAGCCTCACTCTGGAATGTGCCACCCAGAAGTGCCCCTGTGCCCTTAGCGGGATACGACACCAGGAAGCAGCAGTGGAAAAGGCAACTAATGAAGACCAGCAGAGCCTGTTGTTCTGGACGAGAACTGATACCGTATTTCAAATTGCAGAATGAGAATTCTTTGCCGTGACTAGCACTGTCATGTCTTCCCCAGATAGTGGTTTTCGGAGCTGAGGTTTTGAACTGAAGACCTCCCTCGAGCAGACCATCTCACTAGGGTCATAGGTTCTCTGAGACCTGGAGGTAGATCCTCTTAACTTACGGAAGCCCTTTGGTGCATCAAAGGAAGGCTGAAAAGAAATCAATACTTATTTCAACCTTCAAGAAACCTGGATCAGGGACGTGACCTAAAGCGTTGTGTCGTTTTCTTATTCCTCAGCACCAGGGGTCCCGTTGGATTTTGGGGATAAGGTTTAGCGATGTGTCTTTTCAGCCATTGGGTGGGTTTGGAAAACCAAGATGGGCTGTTATGGAGGCTATTGGCTCTGGAGTCTTTCAGAACATATGCTTCCCTACCACCCACACAGAGAAACGTCTGGCATTCATTATGTTTTTATGTTTCCTACGGTTTGATTGCAAACACTGTGAAGCTTCTTTTGACTGTGGTTAATTTGTGCAATTTTTGATTAAGCAACTGCCCCATGTTATATTTAATCTGCATCCAGGAGGCTCTCAGAGGGTTTTTTCCCCCCTCTGTAACTTTATATCGAAGTATAATGTATAGAAAGGGAAATACACAAATCATGACTCTACAGCTCAGTGGATGATCCTCAAGGGAACTGTACATATGTAACCACTACCCAGATCAAGGAGGAGGACATTACCAGCAGTAGGGCTTCTTCATCGTAAAAGGCATAGGTTCCAGTTTACAAATGTAGTAAAACCACATTAACAAGCACTTTACCAAATGTGGAGTTTGTTATAATTTGGATTTTAGCTTATAGCCTATTAACTAAGTTTTCTGAGTGGGGGGCATATGTGATCTATAATTTTAAATATAAACTTGAACATACTTTTTTTTGGTAGATGGAATCTACTGATGGCAAATATTTTTTTTATTTTAAAGGAAATTCAGTATTTTTCAAGTTACAATACTCAAATGAATTAATAAAATATTTTATGTAGTACATGCTCACTAAATGTCAAGTGATGAATAAATGAAAATTTGACAGGTTTAATTTATAGATAATTTGTTGACTCATTCATATATTCTTCCTGCAGCCTTGCTTACTCCATTCACTTGGCAAATACGTATTTTTTTCTGTTTGTTAAAGCAACTGGTGTGGTCACTTCTTTCAAAGCATGGATTATAGTACAGGAAGTAAGACCTCATTTTTGTGTTCTGAAGTTCAGATTGTTCACGTCTTCTACTGGCTTTGCTTGTTGGTTCAGATTCCTCCATAAAACCTTAAAACAAAAGTTGTTTCTGAATCTGACAACCATACATTCCTTAAATACGTTTGCTAAAAAGAGATCTTTAATACTCTCTGCTCCAGATTCTCCTCTTTACAGATGGGGATGTTGAAGCACAGAGAGATGAAGTGACACATTCAAGGCCACACAGACTTATTCTGTGTGAACACAGGGGTGTTAGGTACGACGTTGATCAAGGTGCCCTCGCCTAAGCCTGAAGGTCAGTTTATCATGAAGTGGCACAAGTCACCCAGACTGCTGGAAAGTCTTGCAAAAGATGGAGACTCCGTGAGCCGTGATTCCACGTTACAGAAGCTGGCTCTCAGAGCCAGAGAACTCTTGGCCCGTGAAGACATTTGCTATTGTGTCCAGGAATTCTGTCCCCAACCTAAAAAACAAAAAAAATCATACAACTGGGGCACAAAGGCTAGTGAAGAAAGCCAAGAATAATTGTTTCGGGAATATTGTAGGAAAACGCGGGAGACAATTGAATAAATGTTGAGGTGTGATTCAGTTCAAAGATTTCTCTTAGATATTAGCATAATCTCTCACAGAATGATCCAGAAAACAAAGTATTTAATGTGCCGCGCCCAATACAAAAAACAAAACCCCCCAAACCCAATCCAGAGTCCCTTGACTGTCCTGAGGAACGGATGGATAAACCAGTCCTCATTTCTGTAAGATAAAAATGCCATCATCTAGAGCTTAAAGAACATGCAGCGTGATTTCAAAGGGAACAGGAGAAGTGTAAGCAAATGGCTGAAGGTCCCCAGCCCAGTGGCAGCCAAGCAGAGCCCAGAACCTGAGACCAGCGGGTTCCTCATCTGTCCCTGCTTGATTCCCTTTCCATTTGACCTTGCCAGGAACGAGTCCTCTGGGCTGTGAGGACACCAGCACCCTCACTGGGCCCGTCTCAGAGAGGCTCTGCTGAGCCAGGAAATTCCTCCCAACGGGCAGATACTAAGCAAGGGCTGTGGGGCCGACTTCTCTAGACACACAGCAGATTGTTCACAGGTGTTAAAGCTGCTCAACAAGGAAATCGGCCTCCCTCCCTGCTTCCTCAGTGGGACAATCCAATGGGCCTGATTTGGGCTTGAACTAACCCCTATTTTGTTTCCTTTAAGAAGATAGGAAGTAACATCCTTCTTCCAGAAAAGGAAAAGCATTTTTAAAAATAGCCTTTTCAATTCATAAGGACTCCATTATCCGAATATATTGACAATCCACCCTCATCTTTGTGCCCTGAATATAAGAATCCCTTTAAGTGCTCTTACCTTGTTTCTCCAGAATAAATGAGCCTGTGTCTTTCCCTTTGCAGAGAAAGGAGAACTCTTTGTACCTTCTCCCAGTTACTTTGATGTCGTCTACTTGAACCCGGACAGACAGGCTGTGGTTCCTTGTCGAGTGACTGTCCTGTCGGCCAAAGTCACGCTCCACAGGGAGTTCCCGGCCAAGGAGATCCAGGCCAACGGAACAGACATCGTTTACGATATGAAGAGAGGCTTTGTGTATCTGCAACCGCACTCTGACCACCAGGGGGTGGTCTACTGCAAGGCGGAGGCCGGGGGCAAGTCTCAGATCTCTGTCAAGTACCAGCTGCTCTATGCAGAAGGTAAGCCCGCTCCCCGCCAGGGCCGAGACGGGAGTCACTTCCAGCTGGTCAGCATCAGGTTCTGCTGTTCCCAATTATGGAGGGAAATCAGGCACAGAATGCTGTTCTTAAAGGCCCCTCTGCAGCACCGCCATTTCTAGAACGTTCTACCTCCTTGCCCGTGACCCCAACGCAACTCCCTCCTGACTCCCTTCAAGTCCTTGCAGCATTCACTCTGGTCCTGCCTCCGTGTGATTGATCATGGGGATCCCAGATCCCCATGCCATCCTGCCGTACTGTCCAGCCTTGAGCTTCGGGCACACGGTCAGCCAGCGAGCAGCTCTCCTACTGCAGCAGCACACGTCACCTCCCCTCCCTTGACAAGCGGTTCTCTCGGGCCTCCCTCCCCCGACTTGCAGGAGAGAAAGCACCCTCCCCAGCCCTGTGGGGGAGGAGAGGAGGGGGTCCCTCTTCCTGCACTCTGGTCCCTCACTGATGACTGTCCTCCCTCCGAGGAACTCTGACATGAGCCTGGTGAGGGGTCTGTGTGGGGGGCTGGAGGGGTCCTGCTTGGGGACCCTGTGATGGGATGAGTGGCCCCAGAGCTAGCTGCTCTCTGAGATGAGAACTTAGGCTCCTTCATGCCCCTTGTTCTCAGCCGTGAGACTTATTCACAAGGCCACAGTCTCCAACATTCTGCTACCAAATAACCCTCTCAGCCCTCCATTAGCCACCCTCCGCTGCAGCCATCTCTCTCCGCCATCACAGCCAAACTCCCTGAAAGAGCCCTCCCGGCCCCCTCCCCCATGCTCCTCAGCTTTCTCCCCTAAGCTCCACCAAAGCAGTCTTGGCTAAAGGCCCTCCCAGGCCATTAAGTCCAGCAGACAAGTTTCTGTCCCCGTCCTTCTAGATTCTACTTTGCCTACATGAAACCCTCTCTCCCCTGGTCCCATTTTTTTTTTCCTGCTTCCCCCACAGCCTTCTCATTCTGCTTTGCCAGCTCTTTAATTTTTAAAAAAAATTTTTATTGGAGTATAGTTGATTTACAGTGTTGTGTTAGCTTTAGGTGTACAGCAAGATGAATTAGTTATACATATACATATATCCACTCTTTTTAAGATTCTTTTCCCATATAGGCCATTACAGTCTTGAGTAGAGTTCCCTGTGCTATACAGTAGATCCTTATTAGTTATCTGTTTTATATATAGTAGTGTGTATATCTCAATCCCAATCTCCCAATTTATCCCTCCCCCTGCTTTCTCCCCTGGTAACCTTGGGTTTGTTTTTCACATCTATGATTCTGTTTCTGTTTTGTAAATAAGTTCATTTGTACCGAGTTTTTAGATTCCACATATAAGCAATATCATATGATATTTGTCTTTCTGTGTCTGACTTACTTCACTCAGTATGACAATCTCTAGTTCGATCCATGTTGCTGTAAATGGCATTACTTCATTCTTTTTAATGGCTGAGTAATATTCCATTATATATATATATATATGTATCACATCTCTTTATCCATTCTTCTGTCGATGGACACTTATGTTGCTTCCATGTCTTGGCTATTGTAAATAGTGCTGCAGTGAACATCGGGGTGTGTATCTTTTTGAATTATGGTTTTCTCTGGATATGTGCCCAGAAGTGCAATTGCTGGGTCATACAGTAGTAGGTCTATAGTTTTTTAAGGAACCTCCATACTGTTCTCCATAGTGGTTGTACCAACTTACATTCCCACCAACTGTGTAGGAGGGTTTCCATTTCTCCACACCCTCTCCAGCATTTATTGTTTGTAGATTTTTTGATGATGGCCATTCTGACTGGTGTGAGGTTGATACCTCATGGTAGTTTTGATTTGCATTTCTCTGATAATTAGTGATGTTGAGCATCTTTTTATGTGCTTTTTGGCCATCAGAATGTCTTCTTTGGAGAAATGTCTACTTAGATCTTCTGACCATTTTTTGATTGGCTTCTTTGTTTTTTGATATTGAGCTGCATGAGCTGTTTGTATATTTTGGAGATTAATCCCTTATTGGTCGATTCATTTACAAATATTTTCTCCCATTCTGTGGGTTGTTTTTCATTTGGTTTATGGTTTCCTTTGCTGTGCAAAAGCTTTTAAGTTTCATTAGGTCCCATTTATTTTTGTTTTTATTTTATTTTATTTATTTATTTTTTTTTCCTGCGGTATGTGGGCCTCTCACTGTTGTGGCCTCTCCCGTTGCGGAGCACAGGCTCCGGATGCGCAGGCTCAGCGGCCATGGCTCACGGGCCCAGCCGCTCCGCGGCATATGGGATCCTCCCGGACCGGGGCACGAACCCGTATCCCCTGCATCGGCAGGCGGACTCTCAACCACTGCGCCACCAGGGAGGCCCTGTTTTTATTTTTATTACTCTAGGAGGTGAATCAGAAAAGATCTTGCTGTGATTTATGTGAGAGAGTGTTCTGCCTGTGCTCTCTTCTAAGAGTTATATAGTATCTGGCCTTACATTTAAGTCTTTAATCCATTTTGAGTTTATTTTTGTGTACGGTGTTAGGGAGTGGTCTAATTTTACTCTCTTACACGTAACTGTCCAGTTTTCCCAGCACCACTTATTGAAGAGACTGTCTTTTCTCCATTGTGTATTCTTGCCTCCTTTGTCATAGATTAGGTTACCATAGGTGCTTGGGTTTATCTCTGGACCTTCTATCCTGTTCCATTGATCTATATTTCTGTTTTTTGTGCCAGTACCATATTGTTTTGATTACTGTAGCTTTGTATAGTCTGAAGTCAGGGAGCCTGATTCCTCCAGCTCCATTTTTCTTTCTCAAGATTGCTTTGGTTTTTTGGGGTCTTTTGTGTTTCCATGCAAACTGTAAAATTTTTTTTGTTGTAATTCTGTGAAAAATGCCATTGGTAATTTGATAGGGATGGCACTGAATCTGTAGATTGCTTTGGGTAGTATAGTCATTTTGACAATGACATGGTATATCTCTCCATCTGTTTGTGTCATCTTTGATTTCTTTCATCAGCATCTTACAGTTTTTTTTTTTTTTTTTTTTTTTTTTGCGGTACGTGGGCCTCTCACTGTTGTGGCCTCTCCCGTTGTGGAGCACAGGCTCCGGATGCGCAGGCTCAGCGGCCATGGCTCATGGGCCCAGCCGCTCCATGACATGTGGGATCCTCCCGGACTGGGGCACGAACCCACGTGCCCTACATTGACAGGCAGACTCTCAACCACTGCACCACCAGGGAAGCCCCAATCTTACAGTTTTTTTGAGTACAGGTCTTTGGCCTCCTTAGGTAGGTTTATTCCTAGGTATTTTATTCTTTTTGATGTGATGGTAAATGGGATTGTTTCCTTAATTTCTCTTTCTGATCTTTCATTGTTAGTATATAGGAAAGCAAGAGCTTTCTGTGTATTAAATTTTGTACCCTGGAACTTTACCAGATTCACTGATGAGCTCTAGTAGTTTTCTGGCAGTGTCTTTAGGATTTTCTGCATATAGTATCATGTCATCTGAGAACAGTGATAGTTTTACTTCTTCTTTTCCAATTTGGATTCCTTTTATTTCTTTTTCTTCTCTGATTGCCATGGCTAGCACTTCCAAAACTATGCTGAATAAATGTGGCAAGAGTGGACATCCTTGTCTTGTACCTGATCTTAGAGGAAATGCTTTCAGCTTTTCACTGTTGAGAATGATGTTAGGTGTGGGTTTGTCATATATGGCCTTTATTATGTTGAGGTAAGTTCCCTCTATGCCCACTTTTTGGAGAGTTTATCATAAATGGGTGTTGAATTTTACCAAAAGCTTTTTCTGCATCTGTTGAGATGATCATATGGTTTTTACTCTTCAGTTTGTTAATGTGGTGTATCATATCACATTGATTGCTTTGCATATATTGAAGAATCCTCACATCCCTGGGATAAATCCCACTTGATCATGGTGTATGATCCTCTTAATGTGTTGTTGGGTTCTGTTTGCTAGTATCGTGTTGAGAATTTTTGCATCTATGTTCATCAGTGATATTGGCCTGTAATTTTCTTTTTTTATGGTATCTTTGTCTGGTTTTGGTACCAGGGTGATGGTGGCCTCATAGAATGAGCTGGCTCTCCCAGGTTTTAAATGTTGGAGTTCCCCAAGGCACCTTCTTTGTCTGTCCTCATCCTCTTCCTGGATGATCTCAACCATAGCCATGCTCTGCTGCGTATCTATTCACTAATCACTCCCAGGGGATTGTATGTGGCCCAGATCTGGGAGTGCCAGCTTCATGTATCCAGTTCTCTCCCTAACATCTGTGCTGAGATGCTTCACAGGCCCTTCCCTGGACTCTGGGCCTTCCTCCCAGGTCTGGTTCTCCAGCTTTCCTCCTCCCAGTGATGGCACTGCAGTTCCAGGGTGCAGGAGCCCCAAACACTTCCGGCCCCTCCCAGTTCTTTTGACTTATTCCATCAAATCTCCCAAATTCTGCTGTTTCTCTCCATCCTACTGCAAAGAGTTCAACTATCATCATCTCTTCCTTGGGCCCATATGAATACCTTTCCAACTGCTCTCTTCTGTGCCCATGCTTTCTCCATCTTCCACACTGTAGCTGATTTTAGCTCCAGTTAAAACCATTCAGTGGGTTTCTGCTTTTCCTAGAACCAAAGTCAGAATCTTCCACGTGGCCTGAAAGGTCTTCTTGCATGGCCGGCCTCTGCCCTCTCCCAGGCTTCCCCCACCTCCCCTCCGGGCCTGTCTGCTGGTGCCTCCCCTTTTTCCTTCAGATTTTAGTTCAAACGTCCCTTAAGGAAGGCTTTCCTGCTTCTCAGACCATCCTGAACCTCCCCAGCACTCTGGGCTTCTTCAACTTCTTCCCACAACTCAGGTTCTAAACCAACCACACAGTGACCTGCTGAGTGTCTGCCTCTCCCACTAGAATAGAGGCCCCGGGGCTCAGAGACCACGTCTGTCTGGTTCGGGGCCATAGCCTCCACTCCCAGCACGTTGCCTTGCTCAAGGCTGCTGTCAAACTTACTCGAGTGGACTGAGCCTAATGAAGAATTTTGTCTCTGAAATGCTGTGAAGTAGAAACATCAGGCGCCCTTCCTACAAATGTCTCTCCCTTTGGTAGATTCAGACTCTCTCCTCTACTTCCTGCGGCCGCACACCTGTCCACCTTCAGCCGTCAGTGGCTCTCCCTCCAGGCTGCCTTCTCTTCCTTCTGCTTGCTCCGCCCCCAGTCCCCTTCTTCTCCCTCTACCTTTTTATTCCCTTCACGTGAGCTGCTGGCAGGCCTTCTGGGCTCTTCTCCTCGTCACAAGTGTAATGCCTGGACCTGGGGACTTCTGGATGACCACCCCGTTCTGGACCACCACGGTAGAGAGAGAGGAGGTGTCAGAGGAAACCAGAGGTGGTGGAGAGGGTAGGCCCGATGCCAGGTGGGGAGCTGAAGAAAGACAGGAATGTTCCATGCCTGCCCAAAGAAGAGAACACGTCTGTTGGTCTGTCTCTGCCATGGCCCATGGATTTCACCTCACATCCCCCGTCCCCTGCTCACTTCCAGTTCCCAGTGGTCCTCCGTCAACAACCATCTCGGCATCTGCAAACAAAGTGAAGGGTGGGGATGACATCAGCGTCCTCTGCACGGTCCTCGGGGAGCCGGATGTGGAGGTGGAATTCAGGTGGATCTACCCAGGGCAGAAGGTAAGCATACCCCGGCCTCAGCCAGCTGCCTTACTTGTTTTGTTCCCTACCCACCCCCAACTCACTGATATGGACTATAACTTAAAGACGTATGAGAGACGTGTGCAGCTACGGTAGGGCTAAGGCTCGCTTGTTTCCTCCTAAGATGTTTCAGTATATTTACAAATGGCTTTTATGAATGGACAGGAAAAAAGTGACTGGGTTCCATTAGGCAATTCAGTCAATGTACTCTCTTCATGTTATTTTTCTTCTCATGACCCTTAAGGAAGGGGACGGGGCATGAACAGGAAAGGAGGCCTCCTTCCTTCACCTGCAACCTCAACCTTCAATCTTAATTCTGGGTCGACTGGAGGCCAATCTAACCTCCTTCTGGAATCCTTCAGTATTCTCTCCTATAAAAGCTGGGCCCCAGGGCAACGAGCTCTAAGTAGACAACCACCAAGTTGGCATATAAATCCAGGCCTTCAAAAAGGCGCTGTGAGGCCGAGATCATTTTAAAATAGACTTCCCATAAAAACAACTCCAGCACATGTAGCCTCTGGGCCTGTTCTGCTCACAAAAATAAACAGCTTTGCTACCAACATGGAATAATCCCTTTGTTGCCAGAAGAGATTTGGCCTCCTAAAATGTACTCACTCGGTAGCCAATACACTTCTGGTTTAAGGGCTGTGATTGGTGGAAAATAACTCCCCCTGGAGAATGGTACTTTTCTAGTACTAGGTACTTGTTTTTAAAAAGTGTTGTTCCATTTAGAAGACATTAATAATTTTCATTAGAGGTGGAGCTTTTTTTTACTTTGCTAATTATTAGCAGAAAGGGTATTAATTTAGTAATACTATAAAATTACAATTATGTTAAACTAATCCAGAAAACACTACTTATCACCAAAGTTGGAAGAAGCATCTCAAAAGTGACCATCTCACTTTCTAGAAATACGAAGTTAAGTCACCTAGGGTATCACGTTATCCATCCTCGGTACAACTTCTCTCCCACTGTAGTCCTGTGGCACATTTGACTAATCTGACGTCTCCCTCTCCCAGTCTGAACAATGAGGGGCTCGTATTCATTTATACGGTGAGTGCTTCGGGCTTCTTTTTGACTTTAAGTTCTGTGAATAAGAACCACTGCGCGAAGGGGTGAACGTGGGGAGTGTCAACAGGAGAGCAGTGGAAAATTTTATCTGTATTCTTATGCCTCATACCAGTCCCACATTCTTGGAGTTCCAAAAGAATAAAATTTATATTAAGTAGAAACATTGATGAAAAGGGCAGAAAGAGAAAGCCAAACAGCATAATGAAATCCAAGACTGCTTGGAAAAAATGCAGCCTAAACTGACTAGACAGTGTTGAACTGCGCATACCAAATAGTCTTTTAGGAGCATGTGTTTTGCACTTTGAAAGGGATACCCAACAGCGGAGGATGAATGTGAGCTGTTTACAGCAGCTTGTGGTTTGCGCTTCAGCCCGGGTGGGTGTCGTTCAACAGGATGAAAGGCCCGTGACGATTCAAGACAGTTGGCGGCTGATCCACAGAGGACGGGGCCACACCACGAGGCTCTCCCAGAGCATCCTGATCGTTGAAGATTTTGAGATGGTTGACGCAGGTTATTACATTTGCACCGCTCAGAATCTCCGAGGACAGACCTCAGTAGCTACCACTGTGGAGCTTTCCTGACTTGGAAGATGAAGTATAAATGAATTGATGGAAAGCCCACTTGTGTACACAACCAGCTCCAGGGTTCCTTTGACCAGTGCTTTGCCAGAGGCTGATGTCAAGCGCCAAACCCCAGGCCCTGCCTTGTGAGTCAGACCCAGACTTCCAAACTAAAAGGAAGTCACCGGTCTAATTATAGAAGTGTTAATTCTAACAGAAAGCATGTATTCTGACTGCTGACCTACGTATATGGGTTTCTAGTGTTTATACTAAGAAGGCATATATGTAAACAACTTTATATAATCATTTCTATTAAACGAGCAAGTTTTTGTAAAAAACAAAAAATGGGCTAAGTGCTCGTTTTTTAAGTTGGCTTGAAGTACATCCAGAAGGATTTTTGGGGCAGCAATGTCTGAGTCAATACCAAATATTCTCTTTGATATAACCACAAAATATGAGAATCTAAAAACGGAGTAATATATAGTTCAACTATACATGAACTATTGTATGATATGAAGGTATCAAAAAATATGTAAACTTTTTAACCTCTGCACTCAAAAGTACTAGTTCTAGATTAGACATTCTATAAGAACCACAGCATGTGTTTTTAAAAGTTTAACTTTTGATATAAAATAGATGCACAGATCAAGGAAGATTCAACTTCGTTTAGGTTTTTTTTTTTTTTACCATCTTCAAAAATATTTAGACTGTAGCTGTTCCAATTTTCTTACCTTATACGGCAGAATTTATTATTAAAACCAGTAAAAGTTTATTTCTCAAATACACATAGCTTTGAATTTAGAAAAGAAAAGCTCTAAGTCTAGCTCTGTGAGCCAAATTTCAGCCCATGACCAATTTTGTGGTTGCACTGGAAATTCCTGGGAAATAGGTTAAGGAGACACGATGTCAATTCCTATGCTGCTATAAACTGGGTAACACTTTGGAGGGTGAAGTATGTCAGAGGATGCAATTCTTCTATTGAATATTCCAGCATTATTTATTTGATCAAAGTAAAATACTTTCCATCACTACAAACTGAGCACAACTAGTTGTTTACACATCCGTATTTTTATGATGTGTCAACATTTTGCATCCTTAGTGATAAGGTTTGGTTTGAAGATAATTTTACAGTTCTGTGTTTTGTTTCCTATCTTCTCTCCTGTTGTCTCCCATTCTCTGAAGACATTTTATATTAACTGTGTAAGGATCATTTCCCCAGACACCTAAATGGCATGGAGCACAGCAGGGAACAGCATGAGATTTACCATGTGCAGGGAATGGATGGCAAACCCAACTTTGGCTAAGGACACTGAGAACAACTTGGAAAGGTGAGCAGAGAGATTCCAGGAGGTGGCAGTGAACCTACGTTCCCATTTACCAGAAACAAACATGGAAGGTTACACACATAATCAATGGTTGGAGGTTAAAAACTTCAGACACAAGCACTAGTAAAACAAAAACAAAACATGCATCATGAATATCAATCTGCTTTGTAGCGTATATGTAAATGTCAACTCAAAGGTCCACCTCTAGTAGCCTGAATCTGTTCTTACTATAGCGCTTATTTGTACAGCCATCGAAAATCAGTAATGCTGATTAGTAAGTACTGACAGCAGCAGCTTGATACACGCAGGGAGACAGAAAAGCGCCAGTTCTTCCTTCCACCTGCCCCGAGGACAGGACTCCTCAAAGGTACGTGGAAGTTTAGCATTATCTCCAGAGACTGTTTTGTTCTATTATCAAGGTGCTCCTGTTCATCCATAAGCATGGAGTCCTATCTTTCTTAGTTCTGCTATAGCCAATGACTCTTTTTCATTCTTTAATCTCTCCAGGATTTCCCAAAATGTATACTATCGATCGGATCCAGGCCTTGGTCTATTTGGAAAGTGGTTCAGCACCGTGAAGATGAGCTGGCTCTGGAAAAGCATATTCCTTGTCCCAGAGAAAAAGTAGGAAGGAGGTAGAAGGTTTGCTTTTGTGGCTCTGGATGGGGGAGAAAGGAGAGGGGGGGGGAATGGGGATAGTGGGAGAGAAGCAGCCAGTTGAAATCACTGAGCATAGCTCAGATCAAGATAAAAATAAGGCAGAAAGCAATCCACTGGTACTGCCCTTTCTTTATACACATTTTTTAAAGCAACGTTAGGGGTCTACATTTTTTCATAGCCTGAGAAAATGGATTGTAGTATTTTACGTCCACATGGGTAAGTTTAAAAAATCTAGCTAGTTTCAACTGACATGGCTGAACACTGAAAGGCTGCCAACAAGTTACTCCAAAAGGATGCAAAGCATGAACAGACGTGGGCAAGTCAGAGCTCTTTCTGTCTCTCCCTCTCCCCCGACCATGGCAAAGGGCTGAGCGGGGTTGGTGGTAAAGAATTCTAGTTCTAGCAACTACTGCTCGCTCTTCTATGGCTTTTGCAGAGATGCATACATTGACTATTATTTGATTAGCACATCTCCAGACAGACTCAGCAAAGGAGGCAGCATGAGACACGTGACACTCGGTTACATCCACTTCATCCACACCATCCACACATCCCCAGTCAGACCAAAACGTAAATCACAAGAAGGTGTCTGTGGTGAAGAACGTTACAAAGGTTATATAAATCTTTATCTTAACAGGCCCCTGAGAGTTTTCCCCTTTATGCGTAGGTGAAAAAGGCAGCGAACAAGATCTTCTCGTTCCGTAAGTGCTTTGTGCAACAGCGTCCATGTAGATCCATTTGACAGCATCGTTTAGGGAGGAGTCTCCTGGACCGAGTCGGAAGCCTTCCTCCAGAGTTCTGGTCTTGTCTGGAAGGGGCCGGTTCGGGCCATGACTTTCCAGTTCTAGGGCAGGCTGTGCAAAGGTGGCTCCAGCCCCCACCCCACCCCCCCACCCTCCACCCCTCCCACCCCACCCCCCCACCCCCCCACGATTGTGGGTGGGTCAGTGCTGCAGAAACGCAGTCTGTCTCCGGCTCCCAGGAAGGTCATCTGGGTGAGATGCTGGGGCTGGGGAAGGAACCGGAGTTCCGTGGCGACTGGAAGGGGATGGCAGGTGACGTGGGGGACCTCTTGGGGCTGCACAGGTCCCCGTTGTGCAGCTTCCACAGCAGCTCCTCATTCTCCATGGAGAGGCGCTTGTTGACTTTGGACTCCTTCTCCAGAGACTCCTGCAAGACGGCCTGCTCCGTGGAAAGTTGCCTGAAAGACAAAAAAAACCCCAGAAATCCTGTGACTCTGAATTGCTTTTTTCTTTTTTTAAAGGTTGAAAAAAAATCTTACTATTTTAAATTTGAGAGCCCCAAATGATCTCTTTGGAATAAAAGGAGCTACTGTGTGTGGGTACTGGGCTGGCAGAGAAACCCGGGAAGTGTGACCTAGAGCCAAAGAAAAAGCTGCACTTTGGGGCAATTTCATAGTAGGGTGAGTGACGCTCCCACAGCCATGCTGCATGTCTTAAGACCCTCGTACGTGTGGGGCTGTTTCCTGTTTGGTCTTGTGGTGTTCTTTCTCTGAAAGGGAAGGGAAGGCTTGCCCGCTGAGGACTCCGCCTTTGGTCCAGGCCCCTGTGGTAAAGGCACTAAATGCTACAATTGCATTTTTCCAGATAGAAATCAGAACCTCATTAACTACCCGCTTCTGTTGCATTTCCAGGAGGGGCGTGAGTGGAGTGTGGTGAGAAAGTAACACTCGATGTTAGAGGAAGGGAGGAGCTTCGGGAAAATAGGACAGTTTTATTTTTACCTTGAAATTGCCATGTGCTTGTCCATCCGAGCTTTTAATTCTTCATTCTCCTGCTGGAATCGCTTCAGTTTGTCCACCAGTGCTGTGTTGTTGTCCACCTTGGTGTCAACAAGAGTACCAACATTTATACATTAAAAATTACATAAAGCCCCTTATTTCCCTAAGGTACCTTCCTGACACCAGCACACACTGGAGAGATTTAATTCGGGAAAGTTTAACAGTATGTTGACTGTCTCTACACTGACGCACTGCAAAAAGAATCTATTGCAGCAAAATGGAGCACGTGGATATTACTTTTTAAAGGTATGCCAGGTCACTTGAAAATGGACCAACCCAGGGGGTTAGTGATGTGTTCAAGTTCACATTGTTTTAGAATTCCCAAGAATTGGTGCCCTGCCTTTTGGCAACCCTTGGGGGCTGTGCTTCTTTCAGTTTCAAGGTGATAAACACTGGCTGCCTAGTGGCTGTTTTCTTTATCAGAGGCACTACAGCTTCTTATGGTAAATTCTGAAAGAAAAAAAAAAATCCCACATTTGATGAAAATTCAGTTCGTGGCAATGTTTAATATGACTCTAATCATGGTCTCCCGGTTACTCTTCAGCATTTACCTCCGTGTGGTCACATAAAGCGATCCACAAAGCTCTATAGAGCCTTAAAATAAACAAGTGACACTACAGAAAGCGTTCCTCCTTAGTTGAACTAAAGATACGTTTGTTTGCCTATGGATTGCCCAGACTAAACTTTCAAGAAAAACAAACTGATCAGTTGAGAGACTGAAGGATAAAAGCCCAGAAGACATTGAATCAGTTAACACGATGAATTGCCAGTTACATCCCTGCTTACTTTCTAAAGGTAAGATTTTTATTACTTGCTCCGAGGCGACATCACAGCTCTGTAAGAATTCATTCTAAGTCCCTGTCACTGCTGCCCGTGACTAAGCTACTCTCACTCTGGCTCTTAGTTTGCAGTCCTACTGTTCTTAACATCTTATTTTCCAGAAAAAGCTTAGGACAAGCCAACCAAGTGAAATATCCAAAAAAAAAAATGTGACTAGCGTGTAAGAAAAAGGGGGCATTGGAATTTCCAGGCAGTATAAAGGAATTCAAGATAAAAACATGAGGTGGGAAAATCTGGAATTAAAGACTGTGGGTAGGAATTAGCCTTAAAATATTAATCTCATCCAATTCCTCATTTTACTGGAGAGGAAACTAGCCCTGGAATTTCGCTCTTAGAGCTAATTATCAGCAGAGCTAGTTTTTACACTGAGAAAGCCTCCTTGCTTTCTAAGTGTCTTATTTTCAATAAAGGTCCGGAGCTTACAAATAAGGTAACAGTGAGTTTACCTGTCATCGTATTAACCCCTTCTTCTGCATATACACCATGCCATACTGACTAATCTCTTGGGCATGGCAAGGGACAGAAATACTTGTGGATCAACAAAGATCAAGACATATGAGTAACTTTACAGTGGAGTCTGTTCTTACTGCACATGATGGTTTGAAGAGTTTTGATGTATGCATGGCATATGGGGCAAGCAATTATTAACAGGATTATCTGAGTCATTGTTGATGGCCACAGTGGCAGTCATGAGACCTGATATAACACAATGACCTTTGGCAGGAACTGGTGTATATACGAGGTTGGGCCCATTGACAGACCATGAGTTCTTTCCTTCCTTTACAAAAACAAAACTTCCTCGTCATTCCAAGTGCCCATCTATCCACATGGGGGCTTAGCTCTTACCTCCCTTGATAGGCAATTGTCTCTAGAAGAAAACCAAACACCAAAAACCAAACAAACAGACTAATGATGAGTGACTTCCATGCTCCCTACTGTCCAGGGCTGGTTTGGGTTTGAACTGAGGTATTTACTCAACACTGAGTTGCCCATAATTAGGGGGAGAAGGGACAAAGCAGTGCGAGGGGTCCGGCACGGTCCACAGTGGTGTACAAAGTACAGCACTGGCTGAGAACACCTGTGCTGCCGCGGCAAACCCTGCAGGCTTGGCTAGACTCCTGGGTCTTAGCAGTCGTGTTCCAGGGCTGGACCAAGGCTCATGCAGCACGGGGCTTGCTGCTCACACACGCAGTCCTGGATGGACTCATCACAGGCTAACATCTGCTAACGTCAGTTCTGTCCTAGAGGCTGTGAACTAAACTTTATTCATATTTTGCATAGTGCTGGCTACTTGTACAACCAGATTAATTTTATAAAAGGGCAATTCTTTTATCACAGTCTAATTCACACGAAGCAAGATGAAGAATTTAGATAGCAAGGTTCAATTGCTCTGATGGAATTAATTTATGTACTCAACAGGTTTGAGCAAAAGAAACCCACCCAGAGGTGGTGGTATATTAAAGGACAGCTTTTACATTATTTAAAAATTCTTCTTATGCAGGTGGATATTCCCAGACCACTGAAACGGGAGACACTTGCGTGTTGTCATTTTTCTAAACACTGAATGCTACCTTTTACATGTTCCTTGAAAAAAATGTTCTAGAAGGTAGCAATGAATAAGCCTTAAGCTGACATGGAAAAGAAAATTTAACCTCTTCTACCTCTCCTATGTTTCCTATCTTTAAATAGCAATGAAGACAATTCCACAGGTCTAGTTCAGAGGCCAGTTCCTGTGCCTCAGATATTTTACCCCGTTTAAGGTTCTGAATGAAATGTACCAGTTTCTCCATTTTCATTAACTTGATGTCCTGTTGGTGCAGCTTCTCATTCTTGATCTCTAAAACAGCTTTCAGGCTTTCTAACTCTTGCTCCAGATACATAATCTGAGGGTTTTTCTGGAAAACACACAGCGGGATATGGCTGTGACTGATCATTTAACACAATCTCATGGTTCAAACTCTTAATATAAAGACATTTGATTAGATTTAGAAACTAAACAAGTAGCAAGAGACATCAACCTTCTTACGGCAGTTTCAAAGAAAGGTGAAAAGAAGGGTTAAGACATCTTTAACTTCAAAGTCTTTGGTCTTATAAAACATTTCACGTTTGAAAACAAACATTTCACTCACATGTCAGTAACTTAATATGGAAAAAATATTGGTAGCACCAAATATTTTATTGGAAGTAAGATAAAAACCACAGCTTACAATACAAAACAAAACTCTGGCTAGAGAGTACACAATTCCAAGTCCTGGCCAGGTGTTTTGGGGGGAGAAAGGGAACAATAATTCTCTGTATCCAAAGTCAGTAACTCATGAGGAATGAACGGGCAGTGTGTTTATTGGGCTCTCTGGAAAACAAGAGGAATGGCAATCACGTTCTGAGTCTTTTGGACGTTCGCTATGACGGGACTAGGTTGGCCTGGCCATACTTCTAGAGCAGGATTAACACCCCATCATTTTGTGACACCCGAACACCTACATGGCACAGAGCACGTGCACTACGAAAATTCTATGCAAGATAAACACTATGTAAGGGGAGCTCATCCGCTGAGAGCACGAGACCAGGGTGGGTTCCCCAACTCCTTGTTTTAATTATTGAAATTCAAGTGAACCTTCCAAAATGCACGACACAAGTTAAAGGCACACAATCTATTGATCTGGTGTTCAGCGAGGGAATTTCTCAGACAAGAGTCAGTGGTGTCGATCATCAAAACTAGCCTCCTGGACAGTGGTTAACGCTCTGGAGCAACCCTTAGGGAGAATCAGGGAAGGTGCCCTTGGGGATCACTTAAACCCCTCACTTCGCAGAAGGAGACAGAATTGCACAGCTCAAGCGACCTACCTGCTCAGGGCCCGAAAGTGCTGGGGTGGGGACCAACCCCCGATCCTCAACTCCAGGGCTCTTCCAGAAACTTCCTACATTTCATATACTGTTACATTTTTCCACATGATTTTTTTAAACCATAAAGAGAGCAAATCCCATCTTGCTGATTTTTAAAGTTAGAGTGCATGCAGCCTTGCTCCCGCTGCACCTCTTTCTACTTCTCTGCCCACTTGGCCCTTTCTCCCTCACTCTCATACACGCTCTTTTCCCACAACCTGGGCAGGCTTAGGTGGGGTAAGGCATGAGAGAGTCCTGCTTTCCTCAACCTGTTTCCCTTGTGAACTTTTTCAGGAGCTGCTGCAGGATCAGGAAGCTCTTTAAAAGCGTTCCCTGAACCACTCATAAGATTTACACCCTGCGTGTGAAGTCTACAGATTTCTTTTGCAATCGAATTTTTCTAAGAATCTTCTAGAATAAATAGCTTTGAAATTTCATTGAATAGGACCTCATCCAATTGCATTCAAATGTCTAGAGGGTCTCTCAATGACATATCAGCAGAAGAGCTCACTGAGGAACCCAGGTACTTTGAGAGTTGCGACAGGTCTTAAATGGCACAAAAGCTCTGCTTCTGCAGCCCCAGGCAAAAAATACGTGGAATGAAAAGACAGAAGCAGCAGCCCCCCCCGCCAAAAAAGTTGGGGGGATGCAGAGGAGTAAGGATACAAGTTGCAAGAGAAAGTTGAGTTTACCAGAGAAATTTGTAGTTTTCAAAAGTGAGGACTGGACTTCCCTGATGGTGCACTGGTTAAGAATCCGCCTTCCAATGCAGAGGACACGGGTTCAATCCCTGGTCCAGGAAGATCCCACATGCCACGGAGCAACGAAGCCCATGAGCCACAATTACTGAGCCTGCATGCCACAACTATTGAAGCCTGTGCGCCTAGAGCCCGTGCTCCGCAACAAGAGACACTACCGCAATGAGAAGGCCGCGCACAGCAAGGAAGAGTAGCCCCCGCTCGCCACAACTAGAGAAAGCCCCGCACACAGCAACGAAGACCCAACACAGCCATCCATAAATAAACAACTTTTTAAAAAGTGAGGATTATCCATACAATGAAATATTGTTCAGCCATCAAAAGGAATGAAATGTCTGTACCTGCTACAATATGCACGAACCTTGAGAACATAAGCTGAGGGAAAGAAGCTGACGCAAAAAGCTGCATATAGCACAATTTCATGTCAATGAAATCTCTAGAACAGGTACATGGATAGAAACAGAAAGAAGACTGGTGATCCCGTAGGGTTAGGGAGTTTGGGGGGGAAATGGGGAATGACTGCTAAAGGGTGCAGGGTGTCTTTTGGGGGGTGGGTGATAAAAGCGTTCTGTGATTAGATCCTGGTGACCAAGGTATAACTTGTGAACCGCTGAATTGTATATTTTAGAAGGGTGAATATCGTGGTATGTAAATTATATCTCAATATAGCAAGTTAATTAAAAAATGAAGTCTTTACATAAAACCTTGACCCTAATTGATAGTTTTCCTGTCTTCCTATAGGTATTAGCTTAGATCACTTGCAGTATATTGGATTTCAGCTGTTATGTCAGTTTTTTGTGTGTGTGTGTGTGGTACACGGGCCTCTCACTGTTACGGCCTCTCCCGTTGCGGAGCACAGGTTCCAGACGCACAGGCTCAGTGGCCATGGCTCACAGGCCCAGCCGCTCCGTGACATGTGGGATCCTCCCGGACCGGGGCACGAACCCGTGTCCCCTGCATCAGCAGGCAGACTCTCAACCACTGCGCCACCAGGGAAGCCCCTGTGTCAGTTTTTAGAATTAAAAAGAAAGACACCAGTAACCAAAGCAGCCACTTTGTACAGTTTAAAAATCATACTGCAAGATATGAAAAAGATTCCAAACCCATACTATTTCTCTAGCTGCTGAACACTTAACTGACTCTGACAGCTAAGCAGAAGAAAAATTCATTAGTGATGGGGGAGCATACACAACTTACTAAATTTGCTTTCTCTCTTGACACTCTTTTTTGTTCTTCTGATTTCAACTTTTCATTTAAAGTGTCATTTTCACTCTTCAAACCACTGATTTGTTTCTAAAACACAAACAGTGAAATGTGGAACATAAGTAAACAAGCAGGCACCAGAAACATTGCAAATGTGCACAGAAAGGTACCCAAACCACACAAGCCTCAAGAATGATGATGGGGAGGTGGGCAGGAGGGGTGGTGGTGATTGAGATTTACCTACCTCTAGCGATTCCTGTTTCTTGTAAAGCAAATCCTCAAGTGATTTCTTTTCCATTTCATGGCTTTTCTTGATCTCTGGAAGTGATTTTTTTTGAGTCAATAACATCCTACGAGGTCACTGTATACTACAGTCATTGTAGCACACGGATACAACAGCAGATTATGAGGCACTGCGCCTATGTTACTTTATATTTCTATGGCGCTTTTGTACAAATTAAACTACTTGTTCTCAAATTAGCCCATGAGGTGAGTAGGGCAGATAATTCCCATTTTATGAATGAGAACATAGAGGCCCAGAGAGGCCAAAAGACCTCAGGGAACAAAGAGCACGCCTGCGGGGAATGGGGCCGGGGCCGGTCAAACACCGGCCTTCAGACTCCTGGTCAGGAGGCCCCGTGCTCTGTTCCAATTGCCCTTCACGAACCAAACAGAAGTCTCAAACCCATCTCCAGCAGGAAGGAAGACAAACAATGTTTACCCAACATCCACCCTGGGCCAGCCACCTTTACATGTTCTCATCTCTGGCCTCACACAACAAGTCTGTTTTTCTGATGAGAAGGCCCTTGACAAAGTTCACAGGGTCAGTTCTCACCACGTGTCCATATGTTTCTCTGTAGATGCAATGGGTTCGGTGTAACAACTTCAGCTACATGGGCACTTATCTTCTGTAAAAAAATGGCTTCTATTCTTTTCCTTTTATTTCAACCCTTCCAATCATGATGAAATAATAAAACACATCTTTACTGTTGTGGCCTCTCCCGTTGCGGAGCACAGGCTCCGGACGCGCAGGCTCAGTGGCCATGGCTCACGGGCCCAGCCGCTCCACGGCATGTGGAATTCTTCCCGGACCGGGGCACGAACCCATGTCCCCTGCATTGACAGGCGGATTCTCAACCACTGTGCCACCAGGGAAGCCCCTAAAACACATCCTTTTATTCAAAAAATGCCATCTACATTTCACAGCAGTGCTGGTATGCAGAAGTGCCTGGCATGGATCCTTCACCATGGTCAGGATATAAACTGACACTTTCAACTTCCCAGGATCTGAAGTGGTCAAGCACAACTATTACCAAAGGGGCCCTAAAGTTCCTTAAAAATTCATTCTATTTCCTAAAAGGGGGACTTCCCTGGGGACTTCCCACAACTACTGGGCCCACGTGCCACAACTACTGAGCCCATGCACCTAGAGCCCGTGCTCTGCAACAAGAGAGGCCACCGCAGTGAAAAGCCTGCACACTGCAACAAAGAGTAGCCCCTGCTCGCCGCAACTAGAGAAAGCCCAGCAGCAATGAAGACCCAACAAAGCCAAAAAATAAATTAAAAAAACCCCAAAACTATATTTCCTAAAAGCCTGGCATTTAAAACAAACTATTATTTGCATCCTTAGGGGAAAGGGGATCTCCTCACAATGAACAATGCAAAAAGAAACCAAAAAACACTCCAAACGGAATACCACAGGGTATTCTCTAGAGGGGAAAGTTATGAATCATTTCCGTTTTAAAACATATCACGCTGTTCCACTAGCTCTTATTCTATTTCAATAGAAAAAAGCATTCTTGCCTGAAAGGGAGGTTTCATAGGCCTTCTTTAGCAAGTCTACTTTCTCTGAGTGGCTTGCTTCAATTTCCAACTTTGAGGTTTCATGGGCAGCACTTAAGTTGTCAAACTATAAGAAAAAAAACCAAAACAAAACAACAGTTTACCAATAAAAAGTCCTAAGGTGAATAATAAGCAGCAGCATTAGGAAATCTGACACATTCAAGTCTAAGGCCTATCAGACACATGTAAAGAACAACGCAACTGGGGTTTGCCAGTCCCTGTGCTCCAGTCCACCCTGCCTCAGGAACACAACACGCAGCTCTCCAGGGTCCATGGATGGAAAGGGCTGAGTCCACCATACGGAACGAGGATACGTCCTATGGTGACAGGACCGTATAAGCTCTACACCTGTCATGTTGGCCTCTATATTCTCGGTCCCTGGCACATGCCTGGCATATAGTTGGCACTGTGTAAATATCAGCTAAATGAAAAACTGATTTTAAATGGGAACAAGGAAATTAAAGAGAGGTTTAAGACATACCATTAAGTGAAAAATACAAGTTATTAAACAAGAGCCATTTTAAAAAAAGAAGAAGAAATGCAAGCCAATGTTTTAGCAGCACCAGAATGTTTGCAAAGGGATTATTTCTAGGTAGTAGGATAAAGGGATGTTTTATTTTTTAAAATATATCCAAAAAGAAACAAAAACGCTAATTTGAAAAGATACATGCACCTCAATGTTCATAGCATTATTTATAATTATCAACATATGGGAGCAAACTAAATGTCCATCAACAGATGAATGCATAAAGAAAATGTGATACACTATATATATATATATATATATATATATATATATATATGGACCACTACTCAGCCATAAAAAAGAATGACATTTTCCATTTGCAGCAAAATGGATAGACTTGGAGAGCCATTATGCTAAGTGAAATAAGACAGAGAAAGACAAATACTGTATGATATCACTTGTACGTGGAATTTAAAAAATACAACAAACTAGTGAACAGAAAAGAAGGAGACTCACAGATATAGAGAACAAGCTAGTGGTTACCAGTGTGGAGAGGGAAGGGGGAGGGGCAAGATAGGGGTGGAGGAGTGAGAGGTACAAACTATTAGGTATAAAACAAGCTACAAGGATATTGTACAACATGGGGAGCACAGCCAATATTTTATAATAACTATAAATAGAGTTATAATCTTTAAAAATTGTGAATCACTATATCGTACACCTGTAACATATAATCTTGTACAGCTATACTTCAATTAAAACTTTTTTTCTAAAGGGTTGTTTTAAATTTTATCTTTTCTTTTTCTCTTCTGATCTTTCGCTCAACGTATGTACATTGCTTTGATCATAAAAAATTTAATTTAAAAAACTTTTCATTTATTTAAAATCTAAAGAAGTTCATCCAGGGATGTCCAACAAAGAGAAGGGCATCAAAGGAAGGCCATCATCAGACAACAGTTAGAATTCAAATTAATAGCCATGGCCAAGCACATGCTCAGGTTCTGATGGCACAGACCTGCTCCTGTAACTGAGTTTTGTACTTCTCTGCTTCTTCGATGTAGATATTCTGAAGCTTTTCACACTCCCCGGTGTAAAATTCTTTAAGCCGATTCTCCAGCTCTGTTAGATCAGTCTGGTGCTGCTGGTTTAGCTTCTGGACAAATCCTTCATAAGCTATTTGTAACTCATTCCTGGCTTTTTCTAACTTCTCACAGGTGGTTGAAGCAGTGACTGAAAAGAGATGGAAAAAGAAAAGGGAAAATTACACTTAACCTGCTAAATGTCCTCAATTCATAACATTCACACACAGATGTGATGACTCTGGAAGCATAAACACAGGGCTCTCAGAGTACTCGATTCTCTCAGGACCAGATTTTCAAACATAATAGTATAGAAGTGAACGATAAAAGGGAATGAGAGGAAGTGGTCTCTGGCAGCAAAACGTCAACTGTCTATCATGCAGTAAGAGAAGTCCTTGAGCACAGCCAGGTTCCCAAGTGAAGTGCACCCTTTCACATGGTGACCAATCAGTGCAGGGGCTGTAACGAGAGGAGACTCTGATTGGCTGAGGCATCTCTAAGGCAGGCCAGGCACTAGAGGAGGCAGCCGAGATGTAGGAGCAGGTAAGACCAGAGAGAAGCAATAAATAGACTTTAAGCTTGTATGCAGTTGGAGCCAATTTAAACTCGTTACTTCAAAAATACAGTAATAAAAACAAAATACTAGAATATATTGAACACAAATCACCAGAACATAAAAACTTTAGGAAAAATACATTGAGAAGCTACAATACAATGCAAATATATTGAAAGGTTAACATTTTTAAAAGGCAAAGTAATTTGATAAACATAAAATCAGAGCATCCTAACTCTTCACTACCACTACCAAAAACAGAAGTACTAACAACACCTTGCAGAACTTGCACATAAACACATACCCACACAGACTATAATAAATCCTGAAAGAAATGGGAGAATATATATGCAAATGAAGCAACCAACAAGGGATTAATCTCTAAAATACACAAACAGCTCATGCAGCTCAATATCAAAAGTACCCAAATAACCCAATCAAAAAATGGGCAGAAGGGGACTTCCCTGGTGGCACAGTGGTTAAGAATCTGCCTGCCAATGCAGGGGACACGGGTTTGAGCCCTGCTCCGGGAAGATCCCACATGCCGTGGAACAACTAAGCCCGTGTGCCACAACTACTGAAGCTCGCACGCCTACAGCCTGTGCTCTACAACAAGAAAAGCCACTGCAATGAGAAGCCCATGCACTGCAACGAAGAATGGCCCCCACTTGCTAGATCTAAATAGACATTTCTCCAAAGAAGACATACAGATGGCCAGTAGGCACATGAAGATGCTCAACACCACTAATTATTAGAGAAATGAGAATCAAAACTACAATGAGGTATCACCTCACACTGGTCAGAATGGCCATCATTAAAAAGCCTACAAACAATAAATGCTGGAGAGGGTGTGGAGAAAAGGGATCCCTCCTACACTGTTGGTGGAATGTAAATTGGTACAGCCACTACTGGATAACAGTATGGAGGTGCCTTAAAAAACTAGATATAGGACTTCCCTAGTGTCACAGTGGTTAAGAATCCGCCTGCCAATGCAGGGGACACGGGTTTGAGCCCTGGTCCGGGAAGATCCCACATGCCTTGGAGCAACTAAGCCCGTGAGCCACAACTACTGAGCTTGCGCTCTAGAGCCCGTGAGCCACAACTACTGAGCCTGTGTACTGCAACTACTGAAGCCCATGTGCCTAGAGCCCAGGCTCTGCAACAAAAGAAGCCACTGCAATGAGAAGCACTTGTAGCGCAACAAAGAGTAGCCCCCGCTCACCGCAACTAGAGAAAGCCCGTGTGCAGCAACGAAGACCCAAGGCAGCCAAAAATAAAATAAATAAATAAATAAATAAATAAATAAAAACTAAATATAGAACTGCCATATGACCCAGTAATCCCACTCCTGGGCATATACCTGGAGAAAACCACCATTCAAAAAATACATGCACCCCAATGTTCATTGCAGCACTATTTACAATAGTCAAGACATGGAAGCAACCTAAGTGTCCATCAACAGAGGAATGGATAAAGAAGATGTGGTACATATATACAATGGAATATTACTCAGCCATAAAAAAGAATGACATAATGCCATCTGCAGCAACATGCATGGACCTAGAGATTGTCATACTGAGTGAAGTAGGACACAGAAAGATAAATATCATATGATATCGCTTATATGTGGAATGTGAAAAAAAAAGGGTACAAATGAACTTACAAAACAGAAGTAGTCACAGATGTAGAAAACAAATCTATGGTTATCAGGGGATGGTGGGGGAGGGATAAACTGGGAGATTGGGACTGACATATATACACTACTATATATAAAATAGGTAACTGATAAGAACCTGCTGTATAGCACAGGGGACTCTACTCAATACTCTGGAATGGCCTACATGGGAAAAGAATCTAAAAAAGAGTGGATATATGTATATATATAACTGATTCACTTTGCTGTACACTGGAAACTAACACAACATTGTAAATCAACTATATGCCAATAAAAATTTTTTAAAAATCCTGAAAGAGCTCTATCATTTCTTGGGAAGCCCGACTTTGGACTTTTGCAGGCTTCCTGTACTGATGTTAGATATGGGGGAAAGGCGTGCTACTCTGTAAGGAGGATGCATGTTCTCAGCACCCCAGAGCGCCCATGGATTCATGCAAAATGGGTACTGGTAAGTCTGCTTATGATAAAGGAATCCTTATGTCTCTTTTGGTAAGGAATATGTACTTCTGGAGTAGTGGAAGGAAAACGATTGTTTTAGGGAGGACAAGAGGAGAGTTTAGATCAATGATTATTCTGACCTAAGGAGTGGGAAGTTGGCTGGCTCCTGGGGTGAATTTCGGGCAATGATGTAACTTGTTTTCTTGGGAATATGCCACATGGCAGTAGAAATACCAGCCCATACTTGTCCCATATCAGTATGCCTTCAGAAGTAAAATAAGTCATATTGAAATAATGACAAGCATAGTGTCTGCTAAAGAGAACCCTTAACATTCAAATAAACCCACAAATGTTTACTGAACTAACAGTAAAGGCAAAAACAAAGCAAGAACTACTACCCTGATATCGAGGGTAAAAACTGTATTCCACGATGAGCAACGGGGAGCCTGCACAGTGCACCTTGGGAACTAGAACATTCCCAAGGCAGACAAGTTGGAGAGAAGACTCAACAAGGCAGATGCAGACCAGATTATAGAGATCATCAACATCACCGACAACTCAGGCCTTTGGGACTCTGTTTGGGAAGTTATTTTTTTCTTTAAAAGAATTTATTAAAAGATAATGGCCATGCTGATTGCTACAGAATACCCTCCTCAGATCACTACTTATTTATCAAAGGAGGAAAAAGTGATTCACGAAGGCAAACGTTAGCCAAAGAAGGAAACATATTCGCTTCCACTGCCTTTCCAAAATAATACAAATAAAATGATAGGGCCACAAGCCTCCTTGTGTGAATTCCATGTTACAGCTCTATATGAAAGAAGGCAGTAGAAAACTATTTGCGAGCAGTCAATAAAGGCATCAGAATAGCTTTTCTAGTCAGAGAAATCTTGATTTCACACAGCCTTCTGACTTAATTCCCTCAGGATTTCAGATAACAGCAAAGTAAAAAACAAAACAAAAAATTCTGTCTCATCTGAATGCTCATATCTGAGATAAAATGTCTAAGTGAACCAAAAACTAGAAGAGCTTCCGTGGAGAAGTTAGCAGTATGCTACACCTGCCGGATTTCAACACATCTGCTTGTAATCAAAGACTGTCAGTCTGAATGTGTAACTGTATAACTTTAAAATCAAAAAGGATAGATGGAAGTCCTCTCACACTGGCGGCCGGACAGGGTGTTTCCTCTTTTTTTTTTTTTTTTTTAAAGAAGCTTAAATAGTGTTTGATTTTCTTGGCCACTGTGCAGAGAGGTAATGGGAGGACAGGAGGGAAGGAAGGGTACAGGGAAAAAAAATGGGTCGGACGGGGCAGCGGTGGTTACTGCTGTTAGGACAACAGTCCCAAGGCAGGCCCGGCCCCAGGTGGTGACATCAGCCTGCAGCTGTGCAGGAACAGCTGGGCTGAAGTGATCCCTCACACAAATGGCTCTACTTTGAGCTAACGGGCCTGGGCTCCTGGGGAAGCACTTATCTGGCATAAAGACTCATGAAATACTTTTCTAAAGGACACACATGTCAACGCTGTATCAAGGGTTCTCAGCACCCCTGATGGCTGGACACACTCGTGGGGAGAGTCGGGGACGCCAGCCTGGGGTTTCAGTCTTGGCCTTTTCCTTGTACTTATTTCAATTTAGGAGCAATTTCTATGCCACCTGGGCTCTTACTTCTGTTCTCAGTTTTGTCTCTTCCTTGCTTATTCTCCAGAATTCCATTCACTCTCAGTCAATTAATCAAACACCCAAGACAGCCAAAATCAAACATGAATCTTTCAGAATTCGGGCCAAGCAGAGTTTTCGCACAGTGTTAGGCGATCCTGTTTTCATGAAGTTAGCGCAAGGATGCAAAATCCACAGACTACAAAGTAGTCCTTTTGTCCTTGCTGTTTTAATCATTCTATTAGGCAATTTTTAAAAGCATGTCTGTGACAAAGGACACCAAAGAGACCGCTACCTGCAGAAAAATTGATGGATTATCATTTTTGTGCCCATATTGGGAAAATGCAGAAGCCCTCTCCAGCAATCTATTAATTAAAATGAGAGACAGAGTTTTCAGAATTAAGAAGCAAAAGAAAGAAACCAACTCATTTACAAGATCAGCCCTGGGCTTCCCTGGTGGTGCAGTGGTTGAGAGTCCGCCTGCCGACGCAGGGGACACGGGTTCATGCCCCGGTCTGGGAAGATCCCACATGCCGCGGAGTGGCTGGGCCCGTGAGCCATGGCCGCTATGCCTGCGCGTCCGGAGGCTGTGCTCCGCAACGGGAGAGGCCACAGCAGTGAGAGGCCCGTGTACCGCAAAAAAAAAAAAAAAAAGATCAGCCCTAAAACATAAGGCCACGTTACAAGCTGGAAGTTGACATTTCAACCTGAGATGAACCAGGCCTTAGAAGAATTCGAGGCCAAGGACAGAACAGGAAAAACAGAGAGACGCTCCCCTGACAGTTTAAAACATGGATAACTAAGCAAGGAAAAAATATTTCACAAGTGGTGAAATGCTTGAAATTTCTCCTTTTCGATTATTTGGATGACATCTACAGAAGGCCCAATGCCAGAATCAAATATAACCTTGAGAAGAGAACTGGCTTCGTCCTGGGTCCTTTAGCACTTTTCCCCAGGACTGAAGTACAGCCATTACCTCATTGGTCCTGGTGGCCTTTCCTAAGAGGAAGAGGTCAGATTTTTATTATTTCCATCTCATGGAGACCGATTTCCCTTTGGTGACTGATAAATGTACTGTTTACAATGAAAAACATTACACAACCATGGCCCTAAATTGTTAGTATTCTTTTGAAATGATACACGGCTTTCTTAATTTTTATATCTGAGTAGCAGGTTTCGTCATGAGACAACTAGAAATACTTTAATTCTCGGGAACATAAATGTCTTAACAGAACAGAGCTAAACACTTAGGTTCAAATCTCAGCCACACCACTTACCTGCTATGTGATTTGAGCAAATGACTTAAGCTTTCTAAGCCTGAACTTCCTTATTTTTAAAGTGGCGCTAATACTAGTGCCTTCCCTGCAGGATTAAATAAAATATATGTGAAGCGCTTGGCCGGTGCCTGACCAGAGTTAAGTATGCAACAAATGTGACTGTTATTATTGCTAGCTTTGCCAAAATGATTCAAATGTGTCTGAAGAGTCCACAAAGACATGCTTGGTGGGGAGGGGTGTCCATGACACAATGTGACAGTTACAAAGATGCACTGCTCGTCTAGTATTCAAAGAAGGTAAACACACACACACACACACACACACACATACACACATGAGGATAGGGTACACATCCACCCCAAAGCTTCACTTTCTAATACTACTGTTCTTGGCATTATATGCAATAGAATTTCTCCAACTTTTAGGTAATTTTATCTAAATTGGACATAAAATATGGAAGAGAAAAAAGAATTTTATCTAAATTTTATCTAAATTGGACATAATTTTATCTAAATTGGACATAAAATATGGAAGAGAAAAAAGAAAAAGAAAACTAGGGAGGTAAGGTTACTCAGAAGATCATGCAAAGTTTCACGATGCCATACAAGAGTTCATGACAGAAAGAAGAGACAAACAGGAAAGCAAGATGACTTCATTCCCCAGCTGTACACCCACACTCTCCCTAGACACTTCCAGCAGGCCTGCTGTGAGTGCCAGCCCTTCCTTGAGCAGGGTTCCCTTCTCCGCACCATCCAGGAGGGCAATGAGGTAGGTGTCCGGTCCAGCCTCTCCTGCCTCCTCTGGGTCTCTCTCAGCCTCTCTCTCCGGGCACCTCACCTGCTTTTATTTCTGGGCACCCCTCCATCCCTTTCTTTAACAGCACACACTTCTCAGGGCAGACATGCTTTTTAAAAAAACAACTTATAATTGTGGAATAATTTTATTAGATTGATAGAAAAGGTACAAAGAGACGGTACCAAGAGCTCCCGTATACCCTTCACCTAGGTTCCCCAAATGTTACCATCTTATGTAAAGCCAGGACATTTGTCAATACGAAGGTTTTAACGTTGAAGCAATACTATGAACTCTACTACAGACTTTATTCCAATTTCCCCAGTTTTTCTACTAATGCCCCCCACCTTTTTAAGAATAAACTTTTTTAGAATATTTTTAGATTTTCATAAAACTCGTAAGGATAGAATAGTTCCCGGATACCTCTCTCCCAGTTTCCCCTAATGCTGATATCATATATTATGACAGGACATTTGTCGAAACTAAGAAATAATTTTACTGGCACACTAATATTAACTAAACTCCAAGCTTTGTCCTTTCTTTCTGTTCTAGGCTCCAGCCCAAGATAGCCACTTGCATTTACTCATCACATTTCCCTTATCTGCTCTGATCTGTGAATGTGTCTTTCCTTGCTTTTCATCATCTTGACAATTTTGAAGTCAGGCATTTTACAGAATGTCCCTCAATTTGGGTTTGTCTGATATTTTCTCTGCATACTCCTCTGACCCAGAAATTCCACTATTAAGAATATATGTGTGGGACATACTCCCACACATATAAAATGAGGGACATATGAAGCTATTCACTAGAGCATTTTTTGTAAGAACAAAACATTACAAACAACTGAATGTCCACCATGAAGAAACTGGTTAAATTAATTACGGTATATCTATATAATGGAATAGTTTCCAAAAAATAATTTTACAGCTATTTGAAAAAATATTGAGGAAGTTCTCTGTGTATTGATCTTTAAGAAATGCTAAGCAGAAAACAAGGTGCAGAACAGCATGTATAATACTCTACCACCTGTGTATAAAAGGAAGGGGAAACAAATATCTATCTTACGTTACTTCTCCTGTACCCCAACCCCAGAACCATAAATGGCGACATAACCTTCTATCATAGTAGCACGATTATTTCATAGTATTATTCTCTGAAGGGAAATCTGCTCGTGACACACTTCCAGGGCAGGTGACCATGTTGGTAACTCTCTTAAACTGGGGTCTAATCTGCTTCAAATTGGAGATAATATACCTGAACAAAGTAACCAAGAAGCCCTTTTTAAAAAGTAAAATGCTACTTTGTGGAGAGGCTGGTGCCCAGAGAACAACAGAAGGGCAGGGACCTAGACTATCAACAACAAGCATTTCCAACTTCTGCAGATCCGTTTCCTGATACGCCAGGTAGGACTAAATACCACCTACTCTGCTAGCCTTACAGTTGGGTGAGGATAAAGTGAAAGAGCGCTCTATTTTGTGCAGTGAATCTTCACAGACTGTCTGTGGGATGGTCATCTCCTCATAAAAGCCCCAGGTTTTGCTCCCCAAAGGTCCTGCTTTTTCACAAGACCACAAAATTTGGCAGACATGTGAGAGAGACAACGGTCTCTTTCTGAATTTCGAAATTAGCTATAAATAGCTTTCAGATTGCTCTTGGGCATTATATGAATTGACAAGAACTGATTTCAAAAGGCTTCCACTAATCACAACTTACTAGGAATTTACTTTCACAAACCAACTGCAACGTCAAATCCATTCTCCGATAAATAATACCACCTTCCCTTTAAAACTCAGTTCAGACTTTACAAAGTGCTCTCGTATTTATTATTCCATGTAACAGAATACAGTCATGTCTTGAGTTAATAACATAGGTATTATCTTAAATCTCACTTTACTAGACTATAGAGGGGACGGACGTGGCAGAACCGGGTCTAGAACTCAATCCGCTCAGCCCTTCTCAGTGCAGGTTCTATAGTACAGAACACGGAACAACCTGATCCAAGAGGCTGTTTTCTCAACTTGAGGTGCATTAAGAGAGAAGTTCATGCAGTCATACAATGGGCACCTCAGAATAATAGGGCTTAATTATCTTGTGCAAGCTAGAGAGACTGCAAAGTGAGTCAGGTAAGAAAATGATCTTTTTTCTCCCTACACTGATTAGTCCTGATGAAATCTTATTCACATGTGGGATGACGGTCTGGCCCAGTCACAGATCTTAGTACATAGGTGCCAGCTGGGCCTCCACGGAGCCCTGGGTTCTCCCTGCCAATAAAAGTCTGCAAAGGCTTTGCTGTTTTTCAGCTTAGTCACTGGCCAACAACATGCTGCACAACAGATGCTCTCATAGTCACAACAGCAAACGTTCCATGGACCAATCAAAACACTTAGGCTGGAAAGTGGATCTGAGTCAAAAGCCTGGCTGAATAACCCGGCATAAATGTTCTAAGCTTCAGGCCTGAGGAAAGTAAGTTAAGACTTTAAGGAAATCACATTTCAATCAAAAGAATAAATTTAATATTAATGAACAGGTGAGTCTGATACTATTCTGTGTCCCCTCCCTGATGATTCATGTTTAGGGGGCAAGGTTCAAAAGGGCAGGTCAAAGTTACCGGTAGGCAGGGACTTCCCTGGTGGTGCAGTGGTTAAGACTCCACGCTCCCAATGTAGGGGGCCCCGGTTTGATCCATCCAGGAACTAGATCCCACACGCATGCTGCCAAGAGTTTGCATGCCACAACTAAGGAGCCGGCGAGCTGCAACTAAGGAGCCGGTGAGCCACAACTAAGGAGCCCTAGAGCTGCGGCTAAGACCTGATGCAACCAAATTAATTAATTAATTTTAAAAAGCCACCTGGAATTTAAAAAAAAACAAAACAAACAACAAAAAAACCCAAAGTTACTGGTACGCATATGATTCGGAAGCCTATGTACAAGAATGGACTCAGTTCAGTTAGAGCTATTTGGTTTTTTTTTTTTTTTTTTTGCTGTATGCAGGCCTCTCACTGTTGTGGCCTCTCCCGTTGCAGAGCACAGGCTCCGGACGCGCAGGCTCAGCGGCCATGGCTCATGGGCCCAGCCGCTCCGCGGCATGTGGGATCTTCCCGGACCAGGGCACGAACCCGCGTCCCCTGCATCGGCAGGCGGACTCTCTACCACTGCACCACCAGGGAAGCCCAGAGCTATTTGGTTTTATTCTCTTACTCTGCTCACTTAAGTCTTACATACACATATTTTTTACATTAAACGAACAACATTCTGGACAGCTAGTGTGCTGTCAAAGTGTGGCCCAGGGAGCACCTGCATCAGAGTCACCTGGATGATCATTATAAGTGGACGCCTCCATCCCAAGCCACCAGAGTCAGAACCGGGAATCTGCAGTTTTAATCTGGCCTATTTTATTACATAGTGAAGTTTGAGAACCACCATTCTAGACAAATTACATTAAATCAAGAAAAACCGAACATATCAAAACTGGACAAGGACAAGTGAGGGAAAAGACCAGGACAAGGAAGAAGACTCAATAGGCTTTCAGAATAGACACACTTGGTGATATTGTGCATCTATACAGGTGAAAGAACCTAACCTTTCACTTATAGAGACAGCCAGCCAAAGTCTAAATTTAGGACAGACAGACAAGGATAGAAAAAGAACAAGCCAAGTTTAAGACGGAATCAACTCCATCTTCAAACAACTCAGTGAGATAAAGAATTGTTTTGGCATACGGTTGGTTTTCATTACATATTAATAGATTTTTCATTAAAGCCCACTTCAAAAATCACTTCTGGAATTCTGCAACTCAAAAGTGGCTTAACTGTAAAGAGTTTTAAAATTACTCTAAATATACAACCTTGTTAAACCATAACTGTACACAAACCTAGTGAAAGAATGAACACATTCCATAAAGGCGTGAAGGGAGGTTAGTTCACAGACACAGTCAAGTGTTGATTAGACAACGTGTACACTGCTTTAGGCAGAGCCAAGTCACTTTTTCCTAGTACATAATAACAAGATATTTTAACCTAATAATACTTCTTGAACTCTTGACTTGAATAAGAAGATCCCCAGAGTAGTTATCAATGCAAACTAGTGTTTATATCACATGA
The DNA here is from genome assembly GCF_964165515.1 of Mesoplodon bidens. Classification (NCBI taxonomy): domain Eukaryota; kingdom Metazoa; phylum Chordata; class Mammalia; order Artiodactyla; family Ziphiidae; genus Mesoplodon; species Mesoplodon bidens. Next base: position 24,467,318 of record NC_138181.1, read on the forward strand.
TTTCCCCATCTTTCCAACAGTTTCACCATGGTTTCTTTTTTTGTAATTAACAGGAGTTTGGTGGTCTAGCCATCCTAGGTTTTTATCCAGGTGCTTTGCTTTTCTAGCCTATTGACCTTAAGAAAGTTACATAACTTTTAAGCCTCAATTCATTCTTCCCTCCCTCCCTCCCTCCCTTCCTATACAATGCAAACCTATACAATGCAAACCAGTAGACTTAGAGATGAACACTGATGTCAGCAAAGAGTAGGCACTCAATAAATGTCGCTGCCATACCCATCATCTTTACATACAGAGGGCAAAATCGACTAGTCTTCTGAACCATTACTATGGGAATTCCAGGAATTTTTAGTGAATAAAGGGTTAAAATCTCATTTGTATCATGACATAGGAACAATCAGGACAAATGTATAAAAAGATGTGAGTTAGCTATTAATTCTGATGGCTAGAAAATAATTGTGAAATACAAACTACCTTTTTCTTCATTAATTTAGATGAAAAAATGTGAGTGATTCCAATGATTAAGATCAATAAAAAAATACAGTAGGAACCCTAAAAGATCATAATTATGGCTCTCCATTACACCAACATGACCATAGAAAGAATCAGCATGACACATTTATTCCATATCTCAGAGGTAAAATGTTTGCTGTGGATTATGTAGAACATTAAATTGAACTGTAATTTATTTTGAGGGCTGACATTTTCAAAATGACCTAATTAACTGGGATTGTCAGGCATAATGTAAAATGTCTTCAAGAGAATTATAGCTCATCTTACTTTATTACTTATTTTTAACAGTTTATAGGAAAATATCTGTGTACAGAAACCATCAAGTATAAGCATATTATAAGGATAAAACCAACTTCCCTAGCTACCATTCTCAGCAGTAAAATCATTCATTCTCTGAAGTACTAAGCATCAGAAGTACTAACTGCCAGGCCCAAGGTACTAGCTGGTAGAGCTATAAAGATGAAGGACATACTGGCCTTGCCCTTGAAGTGCTCACAGCTCTGCACTGTGAAAAGAGGTCTATAAACAAATACCTATAAGAGCAAGGTACTTGAAGGGTATAGTAGAAGGTGCAGTTCACTTGTCTGAAGGATTTGGGTGAAACTGAATTGAAGACAAGGTATTCTAGCTAAGACTTTAAAAATAAGTAATGAGAAGAAGAAGGAGTTTGAGAGGCAAAAATAGAAAGATAGTGGGAAGAGGAGAGAGCCTTTCAAACAGAGAGGAGGCACAAACAAGGCATGAATGAGCCTTTGCCTGCGACCTTGGGAGGGAAAAGGAAGGTGTGCAGAGAGGGGAATGAGGGTCAGACACCATGAAGCTACACCGGAAGGTTACAGACACATCACACACGGTGACTTTAGTATGCTTGGACTTCTTCCCAAAGCCAAAATGGAGTCACTTATGTTTGTTAAAGATGTCCAGTAGAGGACACACATGAGACTTATTACAAGTATAGTCCTGGTAGCACTTGGAGAAGAGAGGAGCAGGCCTGGAGGCAAGGTGACCACTGGGATATACTGCAGGTGAGAAATTACAGGACTTACATTAGTACAGAAGCAGCCAGAATGCTGAAGAGAGATGGATCTGGGCGACACTTAGAACACAGACTGGTATCATGTGGAGGATGGAGGAAGAGGGTTATGACCTTAATTGGCAGCCTGGGTGGTAAGTGAATAATAATCCAGTGCAGAAGGTGATGAACAGACTTTGAGGAATAGGTCTGAATGAGGAGACACTGCAGAGTATTCCGAAAGCAAGGGGCTGGGGAGTCAGGAAGGTCTGATTACACTGGACTGGCTCATCTACAGGCAGCTCTTCACTGGGAAAAAAGTGTTTACAGCTTGGGAAGGAGGGGCTAGAAAAATAAATCTGTGAGTCGTCACCCTATGGGTTGTAGTTGAAACCATGGGAATGGGTAAGAAGAACAGCCGACGATGGAAGCCTTACGATGACATTATTTAAGGGGTAAGTGAAATTATGCTACATCCACTCAAAAGGCATTACCATGATCATTAAACACAAGCGTATGAAGACCATGAGGCAAAATGGGAAAGTGCCTGACATAAGTTTAAAAATCAGAGTATCTACAATAACATGGAAGGATCTCAAAAACATTATGTGTGAAAGAAGCCAGACACAAAGAGCATTTATCGTGTGTTTCCATTTACATGAAACTCTATTGCAGAATGGACAAAACTAACCTCGAATGATAAAAATAAGGTCAGTGTTTGCTTCTAGGGGAAGTGGGTCTACTGGAAACGTAACCCAAAGGTGTAGGTTACATGAGTGTGTGTGTTTGTCAAACTGATGGAACAATTAGCATCCCGCTGCATGTAAATTATACCTTAATAATAATAATAATAATAATAATAATAATAATAAAAGAATGCAAAGTGGTATACATTCATATAAACAAAGGAATATGCCAAAATATGGAGCTATGGGCTATTTACCCCTCACTCCACAATTTTCGTTAATTTTCACACATTGTTCTTAAATAAAAAGAAACTTTAGGGAATTCCCTGGCAGTCCAGTGGTTAGGACCCCATGTTTTCACTGCCAGGGGCCCAGGTTCAATTCCTGGTGGGGGAACTAAGATCCCACAAGCCATGTGGTGCAGCCAAAAAAAGAGAGAAAAGAAACTTTAAAACCTAAAATGCCCATAAATATTTATCAATTACCCATGAAAATGGAAAGCATATATATATTTTTCTCATAGGAAGCAGGAATGGATCTCTGCAATTAAGGAGTTTACTGTCTGGGGACTTCTCTGGTGGTGCAGTGGTTAAGAATCTGCCTGCCAATGTAGGGGACACGGGTTCGAGCCCTGGTCCGGGAAGATCCCACATGCCACGGAGCAACTAAGCCCGTGTGCCACAACTACTGAGCCTGCACTCTAGAGCCTGTGAGCCACAACTACTGAGCCCACGTGTCACAGCTACTGAAGCCTGTGTGCCTAGAGCCCGTGCTCCGCAACTAGAGAAGCCACCGCAATGAGAAGCCCGCACACCACAGCGAAGAGTAGCCCCCGCTCGTCGCAATTTGCGAAGGCCCATGCGCAGCAACAAAGACCCCCTCCCCCCACCAAAAAAGAGTTTACTGTCTGAAGACAATAGGAGAACACAAGATATAGTATATACACAAATGCAAAATATCAAGGGCTCTCTGGAGCAAAGGGAGCCTCATGCTTTGGTTCTGAGGAGACTGAGAGGGGGTTTTCAAAGAGTTTTTTGCAGAAGCAAATGGAATGTTGTTCCACAAAGCAGGCATGGCTCAGATGCAGATACACACAGGCTGTGCTGGAGGTAATAAGCTGGGTTAACCTGGGAGCAGAGGGCACCTGTCAGGAAACAAGTGAGACCACAGTGGGCAAGTCAGTCAGGGGAGGAGATATCGGAGGCAGTGAGGTCTGAAGATCAAAAGTGCAGACTTGGGCTTCCCTGGTGGCGCAGTGGTTGAGAGTCTGCCTGCTGGTGCAGGGGACACGGGTTTGTGTCCCGGTCCGGGAAGATCCCACGTGCCGCGGAGCGGCTGGGCCCGTGAGCCATGGCCGCTGAGCCTGCGCATCCGGAGCCTGTGCTCCGCAACAGGAGAGGCCGCAGCGGTGAGAGGCCCAAGGTAAAAGTGCAGACGTGACTTGGGCTTCAGTGCCCCCGAGCTTACGAGTTGTCCTTTATTCTTTGCAGTTCTTAGCAGTTGGGAACCTTGCCTCGATTTTCATAGAGGAGGTAAAGAAAAACTACTCAGTGGGAAAGCGACACCAATGATGCCCCATTATGTCAGAGGGGAAAGGTGGGTACTTTGATGGCACTGATGGTGGCGGCTCCCTTTTCTTGAGTTGCCTGTGATGGACCAGTCACTTCACATGCACTATCATCTTATTCAAACTCCAAAACAATCCAGCAAAACGCATATTAACTTCCTATCACCAGTGAGCAAACTGTGCGCAAAGAAGTCAGGTAACTTCTAACCAGGAGTGGATGGACAAACACCCAGACAGTGGACTCCGCACCCCAAGTGCTTCTAACATATCAGGAAGGGATCCATCTCATCTCACCTTTCCATTTGTACGTGAAGAGCAAACATAACCTGTCCTAAGGCATTTCTAATAATATTTAGTCGAATTACTATTCCCTTCTGCAGCAGAGTCTCTGCCCTCGCAAAATAGCAAATGCAGTTACTACACAGCTGTCACCTGCATGCATCTTAACAAGTACTATTTAATAGCAGTTAATACTTGGTGGTAGACGCTTTGCAACAAGTTACCTCGTGTAATCCTCGTGGCCACCCTTGAGGCAGACACTACCGCCATTTTACAAAGAATGAAGTTGGGACAGGAGGCGTGTGCTCTGTGCCCCCTGCCCGAGGTCACCCAGCGCCACAGATCTGAACCTGGAGAGTATGACCACACAGTCTAACCGCTTTGAACCACTGCCTCAGAGTCTAAAACTGGGCTGTAAACTCTGCGGTGTGAACGTATTCCTATTGCAGCTCATGCACAATCAACGAAACCGGCAGCTTTGAGAACGTTCTTCCTGGACTGTTCCATCAGAAGAAGGCTTCTCTCCCTTCCCCTCATGGAACCAAAAATCTTCCCCCAAATGCTCTACGCTGTTACGTGAACAATTCGATCTGATTCACCAGCAGTAATGCCACACTTCCTGAGAGTGTGGCCTTGGGTGACCGGATGATATGGACGGGCCAAACGCTGCATCCTGACACTCCCAGAGCAGCAGTAAAGCCACACCGGGGCACCGGCTCCTTATCACAGATGGGAAGGTGAGAGTGCGTGCAAATGGCTACAGCTATTTCCTGTCGGGCTAAGTAACTAACGGGAGGTAATGAGTCCCTGGGTCCCATTGAGGTCACTGAATCGCGCTATCCACTGAAAGGTGGAAAGAGGATTCCCCCATTCAAACGGACTGAATGAGAACAGTGTTCCCTTGGCACGTCTGCCTCGTCTTGGGGGGAGGCTGAAACGTGAACCCCCAGGGAGGCTCCTCTCCACCTCTACCGGGTTAGAGCGAACCCTGAAACACACAAAAAAAGACCTCTCTCCTGATCTGCTAACCCTATATCCATTACATTACTTAAGGCGCAGACAAAAGCAAGTTAAGTTGGTCATCCGGGTAATCAAAAGGACACCAGTCACGTTCAGTAACCTGGCAGAGAGCCTTAAACATCCCCGGGAGCCAGGCTGTTTCTTATCTGTGGTTTCCTTGAACTGTTTTCCTAGAACTCTCAAGTCTTTGGGGTCCTGAAGTTCCATCTGTCCTACAATTACTCTTCCCAAAAAAGTCCTTCCTGAGATCAGGAGAAAATGATGCCCAGGGCGAGGTATCAGGGTGAGTCAGGAGTCTGGCATTGCCCTGCATCGGGGGGTGAACAGAGAAGAGGAATATAGACGGAAGTCTTCACCCCACGTTCACGGCTACTTGATCTTTGCCCGGGCATGGTAGGGGACGGGGACTTAAGAGGGTTCAAGTCCAGCGAATTATACTGACAGTATTTCAACTCTGGTGTTGTCCAAAGAAAAACGAGCAGTTTCTCCTGGAACTAGACGAACATAATTTTCAACTCTGGCTGTTGCCTTTGCATTATTTATACACGTACCTACACAGGCTTTCAGCACACACAGAAAACCGCAAAGGGCAAGGAAGGCAGCCTTTCAATGAACTGCTCCAGACCTGGCTGAAGCTACAGCAGGAAGCTGACTGTCTAGGGCCGTGGTGCCTACAGCGCATGGGGCTCCCGAGGCAGTCAGCTCACTCCAACACGCAGGCTGAGGTAGGAAAGGCAGCACTGTCTCTGCTGCACCAACCCAGGGCTCTTCCAGGAAAGACAAGAACTAGAAGAGAGTTCGGCCTGGAAACAGCAGCCCTGGGGGGTGAGTGCCACAGGCAGGGGAGACACCTGGCTTCCTGTGGAGCTGAGTCCTTCTCACTGCCAGTCCAGCTGGAAGCTCAGCACAGAGTGTGCCTTCTAATGCTATACCCACTACACACAGAGCACCCAAGGAAGTGCAATATATTTACTGCTACTGGAGAGGGAATTTCCTCACCACTCTTTCATATAAAAGATGGTTCTGGAAACAAAAAAACCTGACGGAATTATCTAACAGGAATCCACACAATTACAAAAAGCATTCCGTCCCCCTCTTCAGGAAAAGAAATGTTTTGGTCATCAGAAACTCTGCTGGGCTTAGTCAGATCAGTGCCCAGAATTCTGTGAACTTGAGGTCAAACTGCCAAGATTCAACAGCAACGTCGATAGTCAGTGTTTGCACAGATACTGGAGCGAGTGGCTAACACTGCCAGCATGCAGGTCCAGACACCACGCAGAGAGGAAAACCAACGGTGACAATTTTCCCCTCCACCCGAAAAACTTGGAAGAAGGAAAAAAAAGAAAGAAAAAAAAGCTCTTACCTAGCTCTCCCCGGAGGTTAACAAGTTCTTGAGATAGGGTTTTGTGTTGTTTCAGGGCTTCCTCCTGCTGTGGAAAACACACATCAAGTTACTCATGTTTTCAAGAGGGTCCCTTTCAGTAAAGCACACATTTGTTATCACCAGGAAAATGAGACTCAGAATTGAGAAGCCAAGATATGCATCATTTAGGCTAACAGTTTGTGTTGTTAAAAAACACAGATGTCCCTTCCTTGTTAAGGAAATTCACATTTCAAAAATCTGTATTTTCTCAGGTCCTTGTGCAATATTCATTTGAGGCACTGAATGGCCCGTTTAAAAATATTTACTTTGAGCCATGCTGATCCCAGAACCCTTCAGCTAAGGTGTACTTAAGACATAATGCATTCTCCTCCTCCAAGGGCAATAAAGGCCTAATCAGTCTACGATAAATGTCTAATGTTCTAAACACATGCACTTATATGAACTTTATCCTATATCTGCAAATAGAAAAGTTTCCTTAGGAGGCCAATCCTTTACTTCTAAAAGGAAGACACACAAGTCTCTTACATAGCCACGGCGAAAAAAATAATCCTTTAAAAACAAAATGAAATTAATTTTACTCAGTTACACGTTATTTTCTAAGGATGATAATATGTTGGAGCAGCGATCATTCTGAGGAGATGTTAGAGAAATGAATCAAAGAAAACCAGGCAGCTGTTTCAGAATCAGAAAAGCAATTATCAATCTCGCCAAGGAGAACCATTTCTAAGTTACCAGCAACTCATCCGCAAGCGCACAGACACACATGCTTGTACAAACACAGCAATTAGATACAGTTTCTTACGAGGCAGTTTCCCTCCCACCAGCGTGTAAGGAAGGAAAAGACAGAATGCAAAGCTCTCTGGAAATGCCCTCCCCGGGAGGGATCGCCCCGGACAGAGCTTCCCACTGCAGCTGGGTCGCAGTGCTGCGGACGGAGATCATAAGACCGGCCTTTGCAGGCGAGAGTGGCTTGTCACTCAAAGCGTTTCCCCCTCCCGCCAGACCACCTCTGCCTTCGCCCCTGGCGTTCTTCCAGAAAAGCACTATAAACAAATACTAATTACCCTCGTTGCTGCACACGGAGAATAGAGGCACACTTTGCTGCCCGAGCAGCCCATTTTCCAGCTTCTGTCTCCAAGCCCCCCCTCCCGTCCCCGCGCAGGTGGCCACGCCACCCACCAGTCCGGTCGGTCTACACTCAAAGCTCCACCAGGAGGAGCGCCATTGGTCTTCCGTTGGTCTCACTTCGCATCCTGCAGGTTAGCGTGTGCCTGGGACGCCTCTCTCCTCACAGGAGCTGAGGCTGCAGCTTCTGCCTTTGGCACAGGCTGCCTGCGACTGCTTAAAGCCACAGCCCTTCATTTATGAAAAACGAGAGCCAGCGCTTAGACTGATCGATCGCCACTTACTTTCAAATATCAGCTGGTACAGGGGAAAGAAAAACCGGCCGCCTCCGCGTAGATAATGGAGTTATTTTTAGACTTGTGAACCTTTTAATTCCCCTCTCTAATTAGGGGTCATTAGATGAGCATACTTGCTACTAGAAAAAGGACATTTATTCTCCAAAACCTGTGTGCTAAGTGAGTTATGGACGAGGTGAGGAACGGTGAAAGTGTGTGTTGTGACGTGATGTAGAAGTTAACATGACATTATAAAATGAATGATGTTTTCCAGAAAAATTCATTTGAATGCTTACAACATGGTTCCCTGGCATTTTAAGAAGTGTGACCTGCTGAATTGAGAGTTGGAGATCAGATATATGTTACGGTTTTTACCTTTTACTTTGTAATAGTCTCTCACGAAAGAGCTAGGGAAGTTAACAATACACTAGCACTGTCCTGGACATTGAACAGTGACTGGAACTTAAGGAACACTTTCTCAATGAGTACATTTTGGCCCTAATGATATTCTAAATGCTTGAGTTTTAAAACGTAGTATTAGGTTGTTCTGAAATCACAAATCAGTCAGTCCATTTTTTTTAAAGTGAACAAGCAATGAGTTTTCTAAAGTATCAGCAAGTTTAGTCACTCGAGTGACAGGAGACCCGGAAGACTTTTGCTAGATACACGCAAGCAGTCCTGTAACACATTCGGTGACCTTGCTTAAAATTCACTCTTTTCTTAGAGCTAAATCCTTAATAGAAGGAAAAGCTGGCAAGAAGTTAAATCACTTTTCAAATTTACGGAAATCCTTAAATATGGAAAATTGAAAAGTTAAGTTGGTGTAAAGTTTCCAGGAGTGATTCTGTGAACTTTTACATCCTATCACAAGTATCTACAAGGCAGTCTTTTTGCTTATTAAAGGGACTTTGTGGACAAGCAATTTCAGTACAGTTGAAATCCAAGGTTGGTTGAATCCCTGATGTGGAACCTGGGATGTGGGCGTGGAGGACCAACTGTACTCCGTCACTTTATATGAGGGCCTTGAGCATCCACGGATTCTGGTACCTGCTGTTGGGGTGGGGGGGCGTCCTGGAATCAGTCCCCACAGGTACCAAGGGCCGACTGTACGCATGGGGACACTGCCCCCAGCTCCACTGCACTCAGCCTTCCTCAGTGCCCAGAAGCCATCGATGTCTTCCAACCTCCGTCCATCCCAGTGGCAGCCACAGGAAAACCATGGGATCGTTTTGGACTCTTCCTTGTCTAATGGGTTGTGCCACAGTCGGTCAGTTCTTCCCTGCTAATGTGTCTTGAATCCACTGCACTTTTTCTGTTAGTGATGCCTCCACCCTAGTCCTCATCCTCGCCAACCCCATTCCTGAACCATGGAAAGCCTCCCTCCACACTATTTTGCAGAGGATTGGTAGGTTTTTATCCCATATTCTGGGTACAAACAAATGCCCTTGCTCAGCAAGAGTCTTCCATTGAGTGCATAAAACATAAACTCCCATGCACCTCAATCACCCAGCCCCTGTTTAGACTCCCTACTTCTCTTCTGTCCAAGTCATGCTTGTCATGCATGTCCCACCTCCACAAGCTGGAAGGCCTGGTCTTCTGTACCTGACCCATTCTATAAGCCTTCAGGGAATACTAACTGTCAATCATAGATACTACTCCCTTCCCCCACACACCTAGACAGGACATTTATCCTTCTGAATTGGTTGGCAATTTATTACTCAGTACCAACTTACCAAGTACCATTCCAGATGCTGGGGGAAATATGGAAAAAATTTAAGACATGGTTCCTGCTTCAAGAAGCTTGAAACCTAGGTAGAACTAAGACATCCAGGCCCAATAACTCAAGGCAGATGACCTCATCTGAGGGGAAGCAGTACAGGACAATGGAAAAACCAAGGGCTTTAAATAGGGCTTTAAAAAACCAAGGGCTTTAAATTTCACATAGGATTTAAAAATCCTATGTGAAATGCCGACCACAGTGCCCATATCCTAATAGGCACATACTCAGTGTTACTTTCTACCTGACTCTCCTGGTAGCTTGCCCTTTAAGATCTTTACCCTTTCTTTGTAGATGACAAAATGCATTTGTCACTTAGATACTGACTGCCTGTTTCTTTTTGTTTAGCTGCTCCTATATCAGTGTTTCTGTCTTAGATGATAAACTCTTTATGGTCCAGATAACAAGTTTATTTAATTTTCTTTGTATTGTAACATGCAGAGTTCCACACAATGCGAAGAAAAGAAAAAAAAAGAGGGAGGTAGGAATCTGGTTGGGAAAAATGCTTTTATACTCATACATTAAATATATAAAGTGCTCCAAGAAAAATATGGACTCACCATAATTTAATTACGAGTCCCTGGGACACAGGCACTTAGTCTCCGGCTGTCATCCCATCACTGAGCCTCAATTTGCTAGCTTGGGAGAGTGTCAAAAGCACAGGGGATTTTGCAGGGAAGAGCCACGTCGCATGGCTCAGATGTATGCTCTCTCTGACCTTCTCCATCCCCACTACCACACGATGAATCGTGTCCACTTTTTTTTTGGCCTGAGACATTTTTATTCATAGACTGCTAGTGTCATTCAAAATTCATCTTTGTTCAGGTGCTACTTTAGGTTAGGTTCCACTAGCAAAAACAGAATTGGAGGCACACTGAATAACTGGTCAGAGGTTGGGTTGAGGTACCCAGAAACTCTCATGAAGAAATTGGGATCACTACCATCAACACTGTCTGGCACTTGGTTTGCCTGCACAGAACACTGTACAACCATGCAAGGATAAACCAAGAATCAGAACTAAAACTAACAACAGTGTGTCCTCTGAGAAATAGGAAGTGTGGTATTGGTTTCCAGATTCATGAGACATGCATTAGAACTTCTGCTCTGTAATGAATGATGTCTACCACTAAAGTGGTAAAGTTGTAGGGTTTTTTATTTTTTGTTTGTTTTTTTTGCGGTATGCGGGCCTCTCACTGTTGTGGCCTCTCCCGTCGCAGAGCACAGGCTCCGGACGCTCAGGCTCAGCGGCCATGGCTCACGGGCCCAGCCGCTCCGCGGCATGTGGGATCTTCCTGGACCAGGGCACGAACCCGTGTCCCCTGCATCGGCAGGCGGACTCTCAACCACTGCGCCACCAGGGAAGCCCAAGTTGTAGTTATTAAATAGACTTGCAACAAAAGGATAAGTGACAGTTCCAGGATTCCTTATAATCAACGATTTTTACCTATAATTTAATGCTCTGAAACGGTTTAGGAAAAATGAGCAATAACGAGATATATATGTATATATAGATCAGTATAGATCTACAATCTATATCTACATATCTATATATCAATCACTTCTATAACGGGTATGAGAGAACCAAAGGGTTAAGTAAAAATTTTGAAAAAATTGCTTAACTTTTCCTTGGTCATATCTTTCCTTTCCAACTGTTTTTTAACAGTTCCCTGTACACATTAGGCCATCAGTAAATATTTGCTGATTGATTATAAAGAGCTAGAAAAGAGCAAAGAACATTTACATAAAGACTTCATATGTTCATCTTACATCTGGGATTCCGTCCTCTTTATTGATCCATTTGTTCATTGAGATACACACTGCGTATCTATTATGTACAAGGCACTGCCATAGCACCTGGGGTGGCTTCCTAAGAAAGCACCAGAAACAGATCCAGCTCTCAGTGAGCTGTCTTAAAAAGTAAAAACAACTTCGAAATGGTTACCTACTAGGTAGAGAGTGACAGAGAAATATAAGTGCTCCTAGAATACAGAGAGAAGATAAAACATAGAGCTAGAAGGACCAGGAAAGTCTTCATAAAAGAGGGTGTTTTTGAGCTGAATTTTAAGAAATTCAACAGAGTCACAGTTACATGGGCATTAGGATCCAAACTGGGTGTAAGATGAAATTCACATGCGATACAAGAAACCATGAAACTCATTAAGAGTCTGCCCTGCAGTGGACTGAAGCATCTCTCAGTGTGCCCGACCCAGTGAAATATTTTCTCTAGTGTTGGACCAAATCTTTCTCCAATTGATCACCTGATAAAATGTTTGGTTTGTGTTTAGGGGCCAAGTCGTATGGAAGGAAAGTATCTTTAAACACTAGGACCACATGCAGCGTGGAAGGGTCATGCCACATGGGGTACCAAGGGACTGAGAATACAGCTGAAGCAAGACTCCTGTTGTCCACCTCACATCCACTCCTGGGCCTCTGCTCACTGACAGGCATGGAAGGCAGGACGGTCTCATCTATTTAATTTGCATTTTTAACTTGGGCGGTTTGTATAATGAATCCAAGTCAATTAAATCCAGGTAGTAATGCGATGCTAATATAAGAAAGATCTGAACACGTAGGTACTAGGGAGAAGGGTGGTAGCCCAATAATGGTATTTGAGCAAAAGATGAAAAAGTACAGGAAGTTTACAGGGGATTCTGAGTTCATAGTGTCCTAGACCTGGGTTCAAGTCCTGGTCCTCCTCTTATCAGCCATCTGATGATAGACAGTCAAGTACTTAACAGCTCTATGCCTCAATTTTCTTATTTTGTAAACTCCAACTTGCGTTTTGGAGAGGATTTTATTAAGTAAGAATGTCTGGTACTTGGTAAATATTCAACAAATGTTAAACCCCTCTTGCTTCTCCTTTACCTTCCTGATTATACAGCTGGAGCATACCGGCAGTGAGGGGAAGGTTAAAGGGGCAGTTGGTGCCAGATTACAGAGAGTCTTATATTCCAAGTTACACACCAGAGTCATCCAAGAGAAATATAATGTGAGCCATGTATGTAATTTTAATTTCCAAGTAGCCACATTTTTTAAAGATTAAATTAATTTGACTATATATATATTTATTTATTTTTTTGCGGTACGCGGGCCTCTCACTGTCGTGGCCTCTCCTGTTGCGGAACACAGGCTCTGGATGTGCAGGCTCAGCGGTCATGGCTCACGGGCCCAGCCGCTCCATGGCATGTGGGATCTTCCCGGACCGGGGCACGAACCCATGTCCCCTGCATCGGCAGGCAGACTCTCAACCACTGCGCCACCAGGGAAACCTCAACAATATATTTTATTTAACCCAGTATGTCCAAATTATCATTTCAACATACAGTCAATAGAAAAGTTATTAATGAGATATTTCACATCCTTTTTTCATACCGTCTTCAAAATCTGTGTGTATTCTACACTTACCACATATCTCAGTTCAGCCTAGCTACACTTCAAATGCTGAATAGCTTCCTAAGGCTAGTGGCTACCATACTGGGCAAATCGGCTGTGGACAATGGAGAACCACTGAAGGTAATCAGTAGAGTGAAATGCTTTGGGATGCAGTGATTGGGATGGATCACAGAGGAGAAAAGTGCAAGCCTCAAGACTGGTTAAGAAGTTATTAACATAATCCAGGAGACAGTTATCCAGGGCTTGAACAAGGCTGGCATCAGTAGAGATAGAAAAGAGGAGATGAGGAAGGGGAGAAACACTGTGGGATGAGAACTCACCAAACTTGACTGCTTTCATGTGGGAGATAAAGGAGAGAAAAGAGTTGAACATGGGGTTGTTAGGCTAGAGATAGTAAAATAAATAATTGGTTTATCACTAAATAGACAAACTAATTGTTCCCTACATTTGTCGTTATGTAGTTTCCAATTTAGCTTACTTGGTTACATAAACCAACTCTCAAAATTCCTTTCTTATATAATAAAGAAAAGCAAAAATACTGTATGCTACTGTAATTTAAAAACTAGGTAGGGACTTCCCTGGTGGCACAGTGGTTGAGAGTCCGCCTGCCGATGCAGGGGACACAGGTTCGTGCCCCGGTCCGGGAAGATCCCACATGCCGTGGAGCGGCTGGGCCCGTGAGCCATGGCCGCTAAGCCTGCGTGTCCGGAGCCTGTGCTCCGCGACGGGAGAGGCCACAACAGTGAGAGGCCCGCATACCGCAAAAACAAAAACAAAACAAAACAAAACAAAAAACTAGGTAAATGTCTGCATCTCCCCCTCAAAAAAGTTCATTCGAACAAAGCTGTAAAATGTTCACCAAATACTGATTTAAACTGTCTGCTAGCTTAGCAGCTCGTCAAAGGCACAGACCAAGTCTCATTCACCTGCATCTCCCTTTGCCCCAGACGGCAACCACATCAGAGCAGCCTCTGTAAGAACTGAGTATAGGTTTGTTGGATTGAACTGAACTACAGAACAAGCAGATTGAACAGTATTCTTCTTGAGATGTCAGGTATCCTCATCGTTAAAACAGTGATTTAAAAATATCTAGAGAGCTCAAGCTACATTCTCAACCCAGTATTTCCCCTTAAATAATTATACTTTTTGTTGCTATGCCAGTAGCATACGTTCATGGAAACTTGGTTTTCTCAATGAATTTTAACTAATTCCTGAATGAACATCCTTGTAGAGTATCAGGGAAGAGTAAGTAAGCAAAGAAAATCTGTTTCATGTTTGTTGTACCACAAACTACTATAGGAACAGATGGAAATTCTGAAGACTCCCTAGACCACTACTGGGAGTTATCTCAGAAGTGTTCTTTGGGCTTCCCTGGTGGCGCAGTGGTTGGGAGTCCGCCTGCCGACGCAGGGGACACGGGTTCGTGCCCCGGTCCGGGAAGATCCCACATGCTGCGGAGCGGCTGGGCCCGTGAGCCATGGCCGCTGAGCCTGCGCGTCCGGAGCCTGTGCTCTGCAGCGGGAGAGGCCACAAGAGTGAGAGGCCCGCGTACCGCAAAAAAAAAAAAGTGTTCTTTGACCCATAAATATAATCAACCTCATTTTTCAAAGCATTAAGTTCAGTGTGATATGGAAAACTACATATAGTTAGATAAAAAATTAAGTGAAAAAAAAGTTAATGCTGTGAAATAAAATTCATATTTTATGGCAAGAAAACTTTAAACATAAAAAAATTTTCCCTGCCCTTTGGCCTCCTCTCTCCCTTCTACTGTGCATTGTGTATCTGCGTTATACATGGACCAGACCTCCCCCATCAGGAGAAATACCTGCTCAACCATAAAGAGCAACACTCCCCCAGCACCAAGCCAACTCCTTAAAGATAACATTCCCTCTACACCTTGTAAGGGGTCACATGACCAACCACTTTGTACCTGCAGATCTGGATTGTGTAAACTGTCAATAATGTGTCGCCCTCTGTCTCAAAAAACGTATACGTAACTGTGCCTTGACTTCTAAGGGGTGGAGCAATTCTCAGAGCTTTCTGAGATGCTGTTCCCACGTTAAAATCCTCAATTTGGCTCAAATAAAATTTTGCATTTCTTTCTTAGATCGACTGATTAATTTTTTTTAATTGGCAATGCTAATATAGTCTAGAGGTATACAGAAGTTTAAGAGGCAATTACGTTTTCACTGTTTTTGGTCTAACAGACCCCAGAGGAGAAAGAGAAGTACTAAGAAACGTTTCAATCCCAGATTTCTAGAGAGTGACTCAGGTATCCAGTGAGTTGACAAAAGCATAATTGGGTGAATTATATATGATCTTACCAATCATTAACTTAAAGATATTCACAAGACAGGAGCATGAGCATTGCCCATCCCCCCGCCTGCCCCTACCTTAGTGAGAAGGCTGTTTAGAGGGTACACATCCTTACCTCAGACAGTAGGTGCTGAATCACAACTGTTAATGCTTCGAACTTGGTATTACCATGGGAAAGAAGCTCCTTGAGCTGCAGGATAAATCCACTTTGGTTTTCACATTTTGTTTTATACTGAGCCAACTCAAGTGTTTTTTCTGAGGAGAGCACATCTGGAGATGTCTGTGTCTGGATACATAAACTTCTGGGACTCTTCTGTCTGCACTTTTCAACTGCAAAAGGAATGAATATAGGTAGGAAAACATGTGACTTTAATTTTTTATAACTACCACCATCTGGCTTCACAAACAACTAGAGAAGCCACAGAAATGCACTTAAGTTATGTTTACATAAGGAAAGCATATGGATGAGAACAGGGATTAATCAAGTATCAAGATTCCTGGAACTCAGAAACACAGACGATGGCTTTAATTCTGACATAAGTTATATATGGGGCAGAGAATTAGGGGCCTGAAACAAACAGATTTACCAATCCAGAAGCATGAAAATTGCGTGCAAAATAACGTTGATTTCATAGTTTCTAATTTTCCAGGTAAATTGGTACAGAAATCTGTCTGTGACAAAAACCCTGACTGTCCATTCTGATCACACAGGCTGAAAAACAACACACGAATGATTGGACTTTAAATGCCTTTCCCTCTTCTTATACGTTTCTTACTAACTTCCTGTCCTCTCCCTGCTGATGGCCTGGTCCTTACAAAGATTTATACTCTAAATGAATCACTTCCTAATTCCTGATAAATCACCACATATACATTGAAAATCTACTCATATTTAACACCTGATCTTTAAATTCATTGCTAAGAGTATTATACTCTTTAAAAATTTTTTTAATTTTATATGAGAGTTAATTTACAATGTTGTGTCAGTTTCAGGGGCACAGCAAAGTGATTCAGTAAGAGTATTATACTCTTGACTACACTCTTCCGTTTTCTATCAAATACAAGCTTTGTTGTTTCTTTTCCCCCTTCAGGTGGTAATATGGCTTAAAAAAATTTTATTTTAAAGCACACGCTAGTGCTCCAAATCCATTTAAGATGCCATGCTAAGTGATTTCTCACTTTCTGTCATGGTGCCCTGGGAATTACCCTATTTCACATGAAAAAACGGTTCCATTTTGGAACCATTCCAAATGTCTCAGTCACTTTAAATGTCAAACAGAATTGGAAAAACAGGAAACAAGCTGCTTAGCTTCTTAAAATAAATAGGCTGAATAACCAAAACAAATCTAAATCTAGGGGAAAAAAAGACAAGAAACTAAAAAGATAAATGTTTCCTTATTCTCAAAGTCATTCCCTGTGGCATCCACATTCTATGGTGACAAACAAACCTAAGACAATTTTATAAACAGTAATTATTTTCTCTAATTTTTTAGATGGAAGAAAACAGCGATTTCTTGAAGGAAAACGAAACCTCAGGATTCATGTTCCAAGAAGCAATGGCAAAATACACTCAGTATATTCTTTAAGTTAAAAAAAACAAACAAACAAAACAGGAAAAGGGCTCTCATTTTCTATGGTAGCTTCCCATGGTTAAACAACTCAATATTTGTATTAATACTTGATAATTCTCAGTTCTAAAATGACTAAAATATTTATTGTGTTTTAAAAATACTTAAAGAGAAGGGAAAGCAGGCATTAGTCTTTGTTAGGAATCATCATTCACTGCTTAGCAATAATTGCCACTTCCAAAGCAGACAGAGACATAACCAATTTCACAGTCGTAACATTAAAGTCCTGAAAGGAGAACTTTATAGAGTCACGTACGGATGAAAAATAATCTAAATATTTTACAATTTATCCAAATATCTGAGATTAGTATTCCTCTATGTCATTTTCTAAAATTTAAAATGTTCCCAAGGACTTCCCCTGGTGGTCCAGTGGTCAAGACTCTGCGCTTCCACTGCAGAGGGCGCGGGTTCGATCTCTGATCAGGGAATTAAGATCCCACATGCCGCACAGCGCGGCCAAAAAATAAAATAAACAAATAAATAACAAATAAACAAATAAAATGTTCCCAGGGATTATATTTGTCCTACAACATATAATAATTCTACTGTTTTACTGTTTATAGTGTTTTCTCACTTCCCCTCTCTGTGGTCCTCCCAGTAACCCTCCATAAGGAAGGTGAAGTTCCAGGATGTGACGGGCTTAGCCTGGGCACAGACAGCTTCTACAGGACAGACCCCAAGTCAGAACCTAGGCTTCTGTTCCCACCCATTCTGGGAAGTGGAGATGGGGTGGGGATGTAATATATTACATAATTAAAAATAAACATTTATGCAATAATCTTAACAAAATGTTACTTTAATTCATCCAAGCACATTATCTGCTAACCATTCATTTCAATAATGAATATTATTGGATATTTACAGATAAATTTTTACGGGTAAATACCTACCAATATTTACGGATAAATACCTACCTTTTATATAGTGTTTTATATGATTTTATACAAACAGAAGAGCAAAAAACATCTCTTAACTCTTTGACCATCTAGAATTTCCTGCAACATATATAGATAAGGTTCACTTTCCTGACCGATATTGCTGCTATATGTCCTACCAATACTGACTGAAATATGTATTCATTTATTATTCATTGCTCTGAAGTTACCATTTCTTGAATCCTTAAAAACCTTTCCATTCTCTTCCTAGAATTTCTATGTTAATCAATTTTATTATTTACCACAATATCAGTTTTTAAACTGTTAGGTTATAATTATTTACAAAATCTGAGAAATGAATCTTTTGTTTTGTTTTGTTTTTTGTTTTTTTGCGGTATGTGGGCCTCCCACCGCTGTGGGCTCTCCCGCTGCGGAGCACAGGCTCCAGACGCACAGGCCCAGCGGCCATGGCTCACGGGCCCAGCCGCTCCGCGGCATGGGGGATCCTCCCGGACCGGGGCACGAACCCGTGTCCCCTGCATTGGCAGGCAGACTCTCAACCACTGTGCCACCAGGGAAGCCCGAAATGAATATTTTATATTAACATTTCTGGAGAAAACATTAAGTTTCTTGCCTACTTAGTGTCTCAGATGAATTTTAGTATTAACTAGTCATGTTCTAATAAGTTATTTCTAAGGAAATATATTAAATTAAATGTAAGTTAACTCATTAAGCATTGTATTTTACACTCACATTCAGAATACAGGTATTCTTTTTGTAACACCAAAATTTTTTTCCTTCAAATTATCTCTTATGCCAAAGTCGGGCAGCAGCTAAGTATTTATGTTTGGTTCCTTTATAAACTAAAAATTTTTCACTGGATTATCCAGACTTTTTCTTTTTTTTTTTGCGGTACGCAGGCCTCTCACTGTTGTGGCCTCTCCCGTTGTGGAGCACAGGCTCCGGACGCGCAGGCTCAGCGGCCATGGCTCACGGGCCCAGCCGCTCCGCGGCATGTGGGATCTTCCCGGACCGGGGCACGAACCTGTGTCCCCTGCATCGGCAGGCGGACTCTCAACCACTGCGCCACCAGGGAAGCCCTATCCAGACCTTTTGAATTTACAAGTCTACGGAAATTATTTGCTTAGTAATATTGTTTGGCTAAACTCCTTGATTATATGTATATAATATGCCTTCCTTTACCCGTTTTTCTTATTGAATGGTTAATTCCACCTCTAGCGTTATTTTAAAGATAAGTCTCTCTATCTTTTCTTGGTTTAAAGATATTAACTCTAGTGTTTCTCCATGGACATAAAGTCGATTTTAAAATAATATATTTACATAATGTTAAGAATCTGTCAATACTTTTTGAAAAAGTGTATAAAAAATTGTAAAAAATAAGTGTTGAATTAGTCCTCTGAAACCATTATGACGGTTTTTATTTTACTTCAATAAATTTAGTAAAGGCTCTTCTTATGCAATTGTGGCTTCAAATTCCTGAGACAAACTTTTTTTTTTTACCATCTGAAATGTAATTTGACATGTTTTTATTGTGGTATAACTGACATATAACATTATATTAGTTTCAGGTGTGCAACATGATTCACTATTTGTATATACTGTGAAATGAGCACAATAAGTCTAGTTAACATCTGTCACCATACACAGTTACAAAATTTTATTCTTGTGATGAGAACAAGATATACTCTCTTAGCTACTTTGAAATATGCAATACAGAATTATCAGCTTTAGTCACCATGCTGTACATTACATCCCCATGACTTATTTATTTTATAACTAGAAGTTTGTACCTTTTGACCCCCTCCCATTTCATGCCTTGTCCCCCAGGCCCAACCAACACTTAGTTTTTTCAAATCTGTCAGTGCAACAGTGTAAGCTACTCCCCAGTTAGCTGCTGAGAATTCAGATGGCTTAGATCCACAAGTGAGTTAGTACCTATACATTTCCTTTATTACATTTTGGTTGCTTTAGCTTTTGGTAACAAAATGGCATTTGTGCTTATAAAAGTCCTATTCTCCACATTTTGTAACTGTTAACTGTGTCAAGGCATATCTATTTTTTGAAAGTTTAGAAAATTCTCTAGGACCTAATACTATATTAGGAACGCTGCTAAGATCACTGGAGAATGAACTTAAGCAGTTTTTTGCTAAGGTACACCCTGGAAAACATCAACTGTCCAAGTTTGATTGCATGCCAATCATGTATGTCTCCTGGTTCTTAGCTGCTTTCTCATTTGTGCTTTGACTGGTTACTGTTTCACCATCATTTGCGGTTAAGTGTTAGGATGTGAACTCGATCTAACTAGAGAAGTAGGGGAGACAAAGCTATTGCTTCAGGAAAACTCAAGCTGTCAAGAAGACTCAAGATGGTACCAACTTCTTTTTCTCTCAGGCTTTCTTAATAGCTGGAGAATTAGAATTTCAAGAGTGGGGAATCTCACACATCAATATCAGTTCCTAAGTGTCCAGCCATGGAAACCCCAAACACCACACCTAGAACTCAAACACCACTCTGCCTCAGGAAGTAATAGAAATCAGCAGAAATCATCATGTACATCGCGATGCAGTTTTCAATGCTACCCACGGAGAATCTCATTCAAACATTTAAAACAATTCTGATGATGTCTGTCTGCACAGTGTCATATACCCAAATTGATGTTTAAGAACATAAAATTTGGTGATAAGCCTTCTCTAACACACCCTCACACAAACTGCTGGACTCACAGCTGGTAAGCAAGAATTTATTCTATCATGAATCCTACACAAGAGTAAAATAACACCTATAGAAGGGGTTTCATTGCAAACTTGTTTGCAAAGAAAAGATTAAAAAAACCCCAAATGTCCATAAGTAGAGGTCTGGTTAAATAAATGTATGGTACATTTATATAGTGAAATGTCACAGCTGTAACAGAACTAGGAAGTTCTCTGTGGTAAATAAAAAACATAGTGAAGAACAATGTAGATGATGTGCCCCATTGTGTCAAGATGATGGGAATATAAATGCATTTTTTTTGCTTATAAATTCATAACAAAACTATTGTATAATACATATGAAAGTACTAACAATGTTTACCTTTTCAGAGAAGGAAATAAGAACCAGATAGATATAGGTGTTCTAATGCATTTTAAAATATTTTTTAACCACAGGGTAAATACATTACCTATTCAAAATTAAAACGTAACATTTTTTAAAGATGGTTACAATGAATTCTGAGATTCAATCTTTAACACTTAACCATCAAGCAAACATATGTCAATCCATGTTTCTTCCATGGGGAATCTGGACAGAAGTCTAAATAACACAGCTTCTGTTGAATGTGAATTCTTAAAATAGATTTAGATGTCTTCAAATTTCAACCTAAGAGCAAATAAGCAAACAGACTGCACTCTACCTAGAGCTGGAAAAGCACACTGTGACCTCAATTTCCGCTCCACATACTGTGCTCCCTGAGGACAAAATTGTACCACATGGTAGCTGACGACCACATGGTAGCTGATGACCCAGTTTGAGCATCTTTCCCTTCCTCCTCACTCCTGGCCCAACGGAAGAACAGAGATGATGCAAAAATCTCCAGTGATGTTCAAAGCCCTAATGCTCATACATAGAGGACCTCATAATGCCAAAAAAGCAAGTTTCCCTTAAATTCTACAAAATTCATTATTTATAGGAAATTAGCTTAATATGAACCAAACTTTGCCCTTGTGTTCCATTTATTAACATGTTACTGTTTTGATAATGCAGCTGTATTTAATACTATAAAATATTTTGCTTATTATACCTATTAACAGCCTGTCTAATTTCAAAGAATCAACTTACTCAGAAACCTTAAAATTAAATGTTAACTTCTGCATAGATTCGGATGCCCGTTGACTGGATAATTACCACTGCCATGTCTGGTCTGACCTTCCTGAGGTTCATCCCAATGAAACTGAAACCTCCATCAGGAAAATAAACATCCTGAATCCAAGACATTTGTTCACTTGAAAAATAGCTGGATAACACTGTTTACTGTCTTTGTTCTTTCTACTCAGAAACCTCAATTTAATAAAATTTAAAACTCGCCTAATGAAGTTATTTATCATCCTCTTAAAGAAAATAGTTGGGGAAAGAAGAATAAGCCCATATATCAGGCTCAAGTCACTCAGGCATACAGATCCCCACCTCAAAGCTAAACACAATTTTTGTGGGAGAGACTTAACAATTCAGACAGGGACTAACCTATTAGCTGCTGAGGACACATCCATCCTAAGGCAAAACCAGCCACTTTAATATTCGGAAATCCGATGGCTTTCCGAATATTAAAGTCAAGTAAGAGACAAGACTTACTAGGAGAGCTTGCCTTAACTTGAATGAAACACAAAACTATACGTAGCATTCAGTAACCAATGTTTGCCTAGTGTGTTATGTGCCTATTGACTTATTATTCATTCACTCGCCAAATATTTATCAAAATCTACCATGTGGCTTTGCTGTGGGGCAGGTGGACCAGGCTCATGTCTTGGGGGTGGTGGAAGCACATAGAAGAAGGTGGTGGGGCTTCCCTGGTGGCACAGTGGTTGAGAGTCCACCTGCCAATGCAGGGGACATGGGTTCGTGCCCCGGTCCAGAAGGATCCCACGTGCCGCGGAGTGGCTGGGCCCGTGAGCCATGGCCACTGAGCCTGCGCTCCACGACGGGAGAGGCTACAACAGTAAGGGGCCCGCGTACCGCAAAATAAATAAATAAAATTTAAAAATATAAATAAATAAATAAATAAATAAATAAAAAAGAAAGGGTTCTAGAGGCAGAGTTTGGATGGACATTTGCGTGTTTGGCAGACAGATAAACAGAAGAGGCCAGAAAACACCAAGGCATAGAGGTATGGGAGGCCCTGGAGGTCCTGGTATTCAGTGCTGACAGCAAAGCTCTCCTGAAATTAAAGTAAGATGACGTGGCTGGAAGCATAAACAGAGGCAAGACATGTGTGCTGTATAAGGTTTTCTCTCTCTCGTAGGAGACACAGAATGGTGCCAAGCAGGGGTCTGGAGACACAGTGAAAGAAGATCTGAGCTGGTGAGGAGAGTGGTCAGGAGGGAGGCCCAGGGAGGGGAACTGGTGGTCAGGGCAGTGAGAGCAGGCAGGAAATGATGAATGTGTTTATGAGGCAGAACAGGAAGACTTCTGGACCAGTTGGATCAAGAGGAATCCAGGATAAGTCACAGTTTCCAGCTTAGAGACAGCACACAGAGGAGGAGATGCGCACGTGGGAATTCAGAGAGGGCAGAGGGAGGGGGCGTGGGCCGTGGGACCCGGTGCGGAAGTGCACTAACATTCTCTGACACTCTGCGCCTTATTCTCCAAAGAGGCTCTATTCCAGCCTCACCTGCTCCATCACGCTTTCCAGACTGAATCGTCTGCAGGGGCATTTTCCTGGGGAGCAAATCAGCTCTTTATTTCCCATTGTCCTGAATGCAGCCCCTAGCACAAGCCTATTAACACACTTTCCCAGCTTGATCAATTGAACTACGCACCCACGGAAATCTAGACAATCTTACCAAGATCTTTTTCTGAATTATTATTCAGTGTTGTATGAAAGGAGAAAGCACTCCCCCTGACAAGGATGGAAGAGGCCCTCAGGCCTGACAACAGGCACACAGTTAAGGCACTGAGAACTACTTCACGGCATCCAACCATCATTTTAAACAAACAAACGAACATGTTCGTGTTATCAATTATTAGCTTAAATTTATATAAACCTTTCCAGGGTTCCTTTCATTATGTGTTTGCTCTAGAAAAGTTAATAGTCATAATTAGGAGCCACATATAATATTTTTCTTTTTCTGGGTAGGTATGGCATTTGCTGACTACGGAACATTTCAAGCTCAGCAAAGCACAGTGTTTAGACTGTTAACATTACCCAAGCTAATTCTTTTGGCTGGGGAGGGGTGCTGTAGGACACCTATTAAAATTTTACAGTATTGTATTTTTGGAAGTGCTGCAATGATTTGTATTATATATAAAGTGGTTTTACTTTCTTAATTTCAAAAGCAGATTACAGAAGAGAAAGCATATTCATATTAAATACACCTATTTCAGGATAACTATTGCTTAGACAATTTTTCCTGCAAAACAATCCAAAATTGACCATAGACATTTTCCATGTGGCTGGCAGGGAATAAAGCAGATCTCTCATGTTCTTAAAATGGACTACTAACTGTAAAGAAAAGTTAATAGAAATTCATTACATTCAGAAATACTTTTTTTTTTTTTTTTTTTTTTTTTTTTTTTTGCTGTACGCGGGCCTCTCACTGCTGTGGCCTCTCCCGTTGCGGAGCACAGGCTCCGGACACACAGGCTCCGCGGCCATGGCTCGCGGGCCCAGCCGCTGCACGGCATGTGGGATCTTCCGGGATAGGGGCACGAACCCGTGTCCCCTGCATCGGCAGGCGGACTCCCAACCACTGCGCCACCAGGGAAGCCCCAGAAATACTTTTAAGAAGGTATCACATCCGCCAATTTGTTGGCTTTCTAAATAATCTAAAAGTCCACCTTAATGTGCTAAAAGTTTATGGATTTGTGGGACTTCCCTAGTGGCACAATGGTTAAGAATCCGCCTGCCAATGCAGGGGACATGGGTTTGAGCCCTGGTCCAGGAAGATGCCACATGCTGCGGTCCACAACTAAGCCCGTGCGCCACAACTACTGAGCCTGCGCTCTAGAGACCAAGAGCCACAACTACTGAGTCCGTGCACCCCAACTACTGAAGCCCTCACGCCTAGAGCCCATGCTCCGCAACAAGAGAAGCCACCACAATGAGAAGCCCGCGTACTGCAACGAAGAGTAGCCCCTGCTCACCACAACTAGAGAAAGCCCACGTGCAGCAATGAAGACCCAATGCAGCCAAAGATTAATTAATTAATTAAAAGAAAAAGATTAGAGTAAAAAAGATAGTTTATGGATTTGTTTCAGGACTAAAAGAGCATACTATAAAAATTTGCAAGTAATGCAATTTCATGCCTGTATCATTAAAAATTCTGCAGATGTCAAATGAGAATATTTTTACTTTAATCATCTAATAAGCAGAACTTTCATTATTTTAGTAGAGAAAAAATCTGAATTTTTATTTCAACTTAAAATAGGAAAAAGTAGCTTTTGTTATACTTGTTCACACTGTATATGAACAAATTGGGTAGGTCTTTTCTCAGAGCATAAGGAAAGGGATAAAATATATACCCACCGGGGTTTCCCTGGTGGCACAGTGGTTAAGAATCCGTCTGCCAATGCAGGAGACACAGGTTCGAGCCCTGGTCCGGGAAGATCCCACATGCTTCGGAGCAAATAAGCCTGTGTGCCACAACTACCGAGCCTGCACTCTCTAGCCCACGAGCCACAACTACTGAGCCCACGAGCCACAACTACTGAAGCCCGCGCGCCTAGAGCTCATGCTCCGCAACAAGAGAAGCCACCGCAATGAGAAGCCCGCGTACTGCAATGAAGAGTAGCCTCCTATCGCCACAACTAGAGAAAGTCCACGCGCAGCAACAAAGACCCAATGCAGCCAAAAATTAAAAAAAAAAAAAAATATATATATATATATATATATATATTCCCACCCAGTTCACTGATGTGACTGAGGTGCTGTTTCACAAGACAGCAGCCCTGGAACTGGCTTTTTCCCCTTTGTTATTAAGCAAGTTACCTAAAATATTAAATGCTGGCCTTCATGTGGACTTTCATATTTTTGTTTTTGTCTTAACGATCATTTTGAATTAACCAATTTAATAGGTACCTAAAAAGATGCCTGGCATCACAAAGCCAAGAAGTGGTTTTGATTTCAGTGATGATGACATACACCAAGACGTCCCTTTTAATTTACCACATGGAAGAACACAGTGCCAAGAATAACATTCTGTCACCACTAGGAACCAACTCCAAAACAAAAACAAAAAGTCTACAAGGCCCTTCTTGCAGTATCTACTTCAAGCACATGTACCATTTTAGAATTTTAAAAGCTATTTCTTCTGGACTTTTCCACCATGAGCTAGCCAGCTCAGGGGATGTCACCATTGTGCCAGCGAGGCCAGGCCCTGTGGGTCAGTGCTCCACAGCCACAGGTGGTGCCCCTAACCATCACAGCCGTGTGCAATTACATGCTCTTTGTCAAGCAGGGCCTCCAGCAAAGCAGCATGGCTGAAATAAGGCACGTGAAGACAAAAGACCTGGGGGAGGGGGGAGTCCCCAAAATGCACCAAAGCGGGTCAAAAATGTCCTTATTGCAAATTTAAGACAATAGACTATCCTTAATAGACAGTAGAAACAAAAATTAGAAAAGCTGGGCTTCCCTGGTGGCGCAGTGGTTGAGAGGGACACGGGTTCGTGCCCCGGTCTGGGAAGATCCCACATGCCACAGAGCGGCTGGGCCCGTGAGCCATGGCCGCTGAGCCTGCGTGTCTGGAGCCTGTGCTCCACAACAGGAGAGGCCACAACAGTGAGAGGCCCGCGTACTGCAAAAAAAAAAAAAAAAAAATTAGAATAGCCAATTAAAACATTCAACATTAGGAATTTCCATAACACAAACAATAAATAAAAAGAGAATGCCATTCTCAAAACATTAACCAGTTAAGGAAAAGCAATTTGAATGAGAGATGCCTAAAACTCAGGCCACCAGGGAACAATAGGTAAAAGCCTAGTGTCTCACCCCAAAGAAGGCTCTATTAGTCTTAATTTCCCCCAGAGCTATATAATTGATGCCTCTTATAAAGGACCCTCATGTACTAAAATAATCCGAAGTATTATTGTATCACCTAAGCCAAAAACAGAAAAGTGATGTTCAATTTTATATACATTTAAAACCACACCTGTTGTCTTTTTACCTAAGATAACAGTAATATGCATATACTATTAATAAAATAATATTTTTAGCTCTAGAACATGCTTTAGAGCTAATAAAAAGTATCGTAATCTATATTATTTCATGTATAGGGTGATTCTCTACTATCCAAAGCTCAGTTAACCCGAATATTTCAGTGGTTCTAATTAAATAAGCATTTACTATATATGTTTTACTCGCCTTATTCCTCCATTTTCTCCTCATGAAAAACACTGCTATACTTCCCATCCTAAATGCAACTCCAGGCTATAATGTATGGTTTATTTTCCATGTTTGTGTGAAAACAGACACTACATTAAAACACAATTGAGCACAGTAAGACTAGCTATCTGAAACTTGTGAGATTAAGATACACTTTCTCTTTCAACATCTAACTTTTAAAGACTTATCAAAAATATTATCCATTGTGAGTGAAAATTCATTTAACACATAACTGTTCTCTTAAATAGACTGCTACAACTAGGAAAGGGCACATTTTAATGTCATAGCAAAGCTGAAGCTGTTAAGACTGCCATAGCTACATGAGCTCAGTATCAACATTTTTAGCATAATGCCATCCACAACACCAGTTCTTAGTAAACGTTTATCAATGTGGCAAGAGCCCAGAGAAACTTTCAAGACTGCTTTCAAGGAAGCTAAAAAGAAGAATGTGGATTCACAGTGAGATAACAAAGGGCTGGTGGAAGGCCACATCTCTCATCTGTTGTTCTTGAGTTTGGTCCTTTTGATGTCTTTTGCATTCTACAAATGAGTGAATATTTTAAAACTTTTTACCAAAAGATTCTAATATATATAGTTTTTTATGAAAGCTTTCTAAAATGCTTTCACTGGCTTCTATATTTTGCAATGTGAGAAGCACAAGAGAAATTAAGGCTTATTTAGCATCACCTTCACGCATGACTAGGATCCCCACCATAAATGCACTGCTAATATTTATCTTTTGTTAACACATTTTAAATATATAAAAACCACATAAGGTTGAGAACATTCTTTCTCAGTATAAGCATTATTTTGTAACTAAAAATTAATTCAAGAGATCAAAATCAAATATTAACCTCTAGGTCCAAACAACAAAAATGACTTGAAAGTGTTTAATTGACACATTTACAAAATAGGTAATCATTACCAAGAAACATTCATATCATAAAAGAGAAGAAACAATGAGGTCAGTTGCAAGATTCAACTTGTTAACTGATATACTTCCCTTATTTATAAGCTGTCTGTATTAGCTTTTGAGAAATAACCGTTTTGCCTTCTCTGTGGCAGTCTCTATACTAGGGCTCTAATCCCTCTTATACCTGCATGTACTACAGCCATTGGAGAAATCAAACACTCAATTTCCCAGCTTCCCTTGAAGGTAGAAACAGCCATGTGACTGAGATTTAGCCAATGAGATGTAAGCACCACCCCTTCCCTGGGTCTTGTTTTTCCTGCCTGCAGCAGGCACTGTGAGATCATGAGGCAACAATCATGAGGAAAGCCTCTGAACATCAGAGCTGCTGCTTTCTAAGAGACAAGCTCCTCCTTGGTTAAACTATCTTAAACTGCAGCTAAAAGCAGTTCTACTTGACAGTCTGAAAAATGAATACCAAACATAAGCATGTAACTTGATGACTTTCATTCTAATTAAACAAACTTATTTGCATTCTGCCTCACTCGTACCAAATATCTAGGCAAAATGATTCTCTTTAGCGCAGCTTCAAGTAAATGAAAATATTTTGTTCTATTAATAATACTTCTCCTGCCTTTCCTCAAAATATATGTACATACACCCCTCTCCTTTGCTAGAGTAATTGCTTTTAATCTTACTAGCTCAGCAAAAAGAATTCTCTCTTAGTGCAGTGAATTGCCTTCACTTGAATCAATGAGAATATTAACTCAGGCTCAAAATGGCACTTTTCATAATAATTAATACAAGTATCTCATCTCCAGCTTCATAGAAAACCTGAATTCCAATAAACCTGGAGGCAAGGAATAGTTCTATGTGGAAGATTCTTTTCCCTCCACTGACTCATAACATTGAAACTAATAGGTTTCAAAATATGAGGCAGAATTCTGAACTAGACCCAACTGAAAGCTTTGGTAAGTCAGTGAGATCACTTCTGGACTTCTGAGAAGATGTAACACTCTTCTGATGCTGAGATCTTCATTCATGCCTGACATCCTGCTACGTTACCCAAAACCCTGACAAATTCACTCTCTTTCCTTGCCCTTATTTACAGAGGAAATCACATCCTGGACGGGACATCACACTTTGTCAATATACTACAGCACACAGTGTCCTGTGCAAGGGCCAGTCAAAGGGCCTGTTCTGTCTGGCTCCATATAACCACCATCCTATTGCTGGTACCTCTCTCTCCACATTCTATGCTCGGACATACTAAAATTCTTTCATTTCCTTAAAGGAGCCAAACTCTCCCTCACCTCCAGGCTTTCACATGCTGTCTTCTCTGCCTGGAACACTTTTTGTTTCTTGGCTAGTTCCTCCTATCCCGGGGTCCCAGCTTAAATGGCGCTTCTGGAGGACCTGGATTAAAGTCAGCCTCACCTGCTGGGCGCTACCTGTACACCTAGTCCATGCCCTACCACGACGGCCTCGTGTTCTCTGCCTGTCTCCCTGGTAAACTGTGGGCTGCATAGGGGAGCTCCCTGGTGGTCTTGGGTTAGGATTAGGCACTATCACTGTTGCGGCCCAGGTTCAATCCCTGGTTGGGGAACTAAGACCCCACCAGCCATGTGGTATGGCCAAAATTTAAAAATTGTGGGCTGTGTGAAGGCAGGAGGCCACGTGTGACTCAGTCCTGGCTACATTTTCAGCATCTAGCACTGCACCTGCCACACAGTACATGTCTAATACATATTTGTTTATGAAATGAATGACTTAATCCTGCAATGTGAAAGACAGTTTGGAAGCAAGGGAAAGACTGGTTGGTGGCAAAGACCAAAAATATAAAATCCTCCAAAAAGTCCTGAAGTATTAGATTGGGTGATATGCAACTGTCAATATTTGACCATTTTCTACCTCTAAGAAGAGCATTTTCAAATTCTTCAATCTAAAAATAAAGCCTGAACTACAGTAGGCAGAGGGTAAAAACAACAGTGATTTCAAAGGATAGAGTCTTAGATTCTTGCAACCAATTAATTGTGGATCAATGAAGAAGAACAATGATTCAAAGGGTACTGAGGTATGAGAACAGAATAGGGGGCAAACAGTGGTGTCGTGAAGAGAAAGAAATCAGGAGTATTCACTGAGTTTGGGAAATAAGGAGAGAATTAGTTTAGATAAGAATTTTCAGTAACACATGCAGGGTTTTTTCACCTGTAGCCAGAAAATTCACAGAACTTGAGATTGAAGAGACCTCGGAAATCATCTCATCTGATTCCTTCATTTTGTAGCCCTGTTTGGTAATGTGATTAAGGTCAATGACTTGGTTACTACTAGAAGAACCAAGGCTACAGCCCCGGGCTCTTGGTATCCAGGCCAACTCCACTGCAGCCACCAACACCACTTCTTTTATTAAGAATACAAACACAAGCTACAGCTCACAGCCCATGTGGATAAGAAGAAATGCGATGACTTCAATATCTATTTTTTTTTTTTTTTTGTGGTACGCGGACCTCTCACTGTTGTGGCCTCTCCCATTGCGGAGCACAGGCTCCGGATGCGCAGGCCCAGCGGCCATTGCTCACGGGCCCAACCGTTCCACGGCATGTTGGATCCTCCCAGACCGGGGCACGAACCCGTGTCCCCTGCATCAGCAGGCGGACTCTCAACCACTGCGCCACCAGGGAAGCCCTTCAATATCTATTTTATTGGAAGATTTCTCAAACCCTCAAGTTATGTAATATGGATAAGCTCACAAAAGATTCTTACTGGGCTAAGTAGAATTATATTCTTCACATAATTTTAAAATGCTTCCCCCACACACAAAACTTTTTTCCATCACTGCTATTCACTAGATGTAACAGAATTACAGCAAAATTCACAGCTGGAAAAACCAAAAAAACCCCGAAAATTCTTAACAGAGGTCCCAGGTTTTAGTCCCATCCCTGCCACTGACTGTGTGCCCTCGGGCAAGTTAATTCACTTCTCTGGGCCTCCGACTTCCTGGTGTAAAATCAAGTGAACTAGAGCACCACTAAGTACACTCTAGCTCTAAAAATTACAACTGCAATCAAAATGAATGTTTCAAAATATTTTAATGTAAATTTAAAAAATAAAGAGTACCCAAAATATCACTATTAGTTAGTCAAACTCTGGTAATAAAAGCCTTGTGCCTTTTGCTTCAGTTGCCTTGGAAAGCTATCTGCTCCACAAAAAATGGTACAAACAACCTAAAATGTTCACTGATGGAAGACTGGTTAAATAAACCATGGCCCATCCAACAACGCGATGTTACAAGACTACTAAAAAGAATGTGGTAGATAAGTGTGTTAACCTGAAAATCGAAGATATATTAATGTCTAAAAGTAAGCTATAGAAGAGTATATATGGTAAGCTTCCATTTCTGTAAAACAAAAAGGCATATTAAAAAACCTGCATAGGCTTATATATGACTAGAAAATTACCGGAAGGATAAACAAGCACCCATGAGAGTGGAAGGGTGCAGGGCCTGGGTAAGACAGAGGCTCACTTCGAATTATACAACCTTCTGTACTGTTTGATTCTCTTTTTAATTTGGAGTATGGATTGATTTTTTTTCTTAAGTTAAAATTAAAAGCCATGACAAAATGCTGGATAACTTTGTATGAATATTTTAAAGTGCTGTGGGTCAAGAACCACCAGAGGCTTCTCCATTATTCCACTTAAACAAAACTTACGTGTCTCGCAAGATTTTTTTAAAGTCTTGTTAATGGAAAACAAATATATGAATATAAAATCTAACTGAATGTGTTACGGGTTCTGATTAAAACATAGAAATATAATTTTTAAAGTCAAAAAAAGTTAAAAGCCATTTGGAGCTATTTTAGACTACACAAATTATTGCAAATATAGGGCACCCTTTTATTTTTATTTTTCACCTTTTTATTCTTTAAGGGTGAAAAAGCGACAGTGGCATTTAGGCTGGGAGGGACAGAGACACTTGTTCCCTCCTGACTTACCCCATTTACCTTCAGCTGTCAGCTCAGATCGAGAGGGAGAGGCTGGCAGACTCCAGTGACAGGTCAAGGGGAGTTATGAAACATGAGGAAGAGTCATCCCACAGAGCAGGGAGATACCCCTGGGCAAACTAAAAGCAGTCAGCTGAAAAAAATCACTGGGGACAGAGATGGAAAACAGGACCCAGAAGGGCTGGCATTCACAGGAAACAATAAATCATCTATTTACATACTCATGATTCTAGCACAGATACCACGAACCAGCCCGAATTCAATATAATAGCACTCCAGTTTTTATAGCATAAAATCAACTTAATTTACCACAGTGGCAATTATATCTAAACAAGAGGTAGCCACAGTAGGCAAATGAATCCTCTAAAAGTGGACACACAGGTTTACATGTGCCTAAAATATACCTTACATTTAGTTCCATCGCAGGCACAGAAAATAAAAAGCAGATACAAGCATTAAAGATCAGAGGCAGTCTTTTGTGACTGCAAACGTTTCCACCATGAAGCTTGGAAAACTTAATTTGTGGTTCATTTCCTACCTCTCCACGGCCATTACGATGTTTTATTTCAGAAATGTTTAGAACGTGGAAATCTTTTAGCATACCAAACCAGCCTAGTCCAATCTCAGTGAGGAACTACGTAACGAAAACCTACAGAAACCTTCTCATTTCATCCCCTTCTTTAAAGGAAAGAGAACTGTTTGTCTTAATTTACCTGTGTCCTATTTCCAAAATCATGTGAAGTAAAATGTAATTGAACAGGTGTTGATTTTTCCAGATTCGGCTGGTGTCAGAGCAAAGAGCTAGGAGCACCCAGGCAACAGTTCTGCTTTCAGCAAACAAACCGAGCACACATCAGCTTGCAGACAGTAAAAGTACCCTACACATGTGTTGAAACATAAGAGAAAACCGCTTATTTTTACAAATTACGCCTCGTTCTCTCATTAGAGCTTTCTTTCGCTAGTTACCTATCCCCTTAGAAAATTTCTGATAAACGCCTGCAAGTTAATCAAGATGCCCCCCGTGTAACGGTAAAGAGAGATCTGCGCAAGACCAACCTGTGTGGAAAATGACAGTGCTTTTCCTAAACCCTGAAGGGAGGCGAAGATTTCGAAGCAATCCTTTGGCAGTGAGTCGAACGTGAATGGTGGACAAGGAGAACTTGGGAGACAACAACATGTCTTCAGAGCAGGTGGAAAGATTTCACAGAAGACCCAGCTCCGTGGAGTCTCACATACTGTCTTTTTAAACTCAGCACGCTTCTTCGAGGCCAAGAAATACAGCGAGAGAAAACATGCCTACATGCCAGACGTCACTCCACCGTACGTGCACAAAAGAAAAACCCCAGAGCTATCCAAGTGCTTCTGGCTTCCGTTTCTACTCCCAGATGTTGCCCAAACAACGCTCTGCCTCTGAATAAAATCTCCTCCTCGCAGACCCAGCAGTCAGCAGCCTCTGAATGACATCACACCAAACATGCTTATGGGGTTGTTATGGTTTTCATCAGAGATGGTGAAGGGGAGGAGGAAGTGGGTGGTCTTAGGAGCTTTATATAACAACCAATAATGTCAGAGGTTCTGTAATGAGTTGGAGGATCCTTAAGGGGAAATAACTACTTCGAGGAGTGCCTAATATTTATTTAGTAATTATAAAAAATTAAGACTTCATTAAAGTAATCTGTGTTCTGATTTTTTAAGTTGTAATTATATTCACACTACTAGTGTGAATATGCCCAGTAGCACTAGGCATTTTTTTCAGATATTTTACATGTAAACCTATATATAAACCTGATACCCTGGACAAAAAAATTTTTAATGGCTTCAAGCAATAAATGTTCTCAATTACAATTTTAAATAAAATTCCTACTACAACACCTGGAACCAACATAGTGTTGTAGGTCAATTATACTTCAAAAAATGTTTTTACTATAATATACTAATGATGGATTGATAAAAGGTTAAAATTCAACTCTAACACTCATATTCTGAGGATTTCACTAATAGCCAGCAATAAAGGGTTAATGCAATTTCTCTACCAGATGTAAAATAATAGTTCCAGAGGAATAAAAATTAGTGAGTATTCTAAGGACTACACTTATTGCTTGACTAATTGCATTTATAGAAAATCAGGTGACCTCTCAAGATAGTAATGTTTTGAGACTAGGAACATCAGGAAGGTGTGATTATTGTTTATCAGTAAGAACTGAGATCTGGTAAATGTTTGAGTAGAGTCCTTTGTTAAAGCACATTAAAATATGGTGGCAAAAAAACCAAAAGAGGTTGACAAGATAAAGGCATGGACATAAGAAAACTGCATCTGCAAAATGCTCACTTAAGTAAAGCTAATATTATTAAACCAGGAAGAGTCCAACTCTTTTAATTTTAAAAAGCACAAGAAAACAATGTGTGAAAAATGATCGATGTGTGTTTCCAAGATTTCCAAGACTCAGTAACAGAAATGAATGTAGTTAACTGTTAACCATAAATGACTATTAAATGCTATGAGAATGTGCAGGAAGCAGTTACTCTTCAAGAAATTCTGTAGAGCATTTAGGGTGTGAAGAGGGAAGGAGACAGGCAGGAAAGGAAATTTTGAGTAATTCCTTCTCCCTTTTCACTCGCCCCACAGCCTGCCACTTCAGAGGTTGTCGAGAGACCAACCCAACAACCTGCCAGGGGTTAGCTGCGGGAAAATTACAGCCTGTTCCTGCACAGACAAGGCGTCTTGTAAACACTGCACCCACGGCCATGCAAGCACAAATAATCAAGGAATTGAAATCTAGAAAAGCTACATTTAGGTGTGCCTTTTCACTCTATCACAATTTGTTATTATTAAACCGCAACCTTTTTTCTGGATTCCGCAAATTAATTTGCCATAAAGCACCTCTCCTCCCCGCCCGCACCAAGAAAAGAAAAAAGCTTGTAAAAACTAAGATAAACACAACACTGTAAAACAACTATACCCCCATAAAAAGTTTTAAAAAAACTAAGAAAAAAATCAGCATTAAAGGGCTTCCCTGGTGGCGCAGTGGTTGGGAGTCCGCCTGCCAATGCAGGGGACACGGGTTCATGCCCCAGTCCGGGAAGATCCCACATGCCACGGAGCGGCTGGCCCCGTGAGCCATGGCCGCTGAGACTGCGCGTCCGGAGCCTGGGCTCCACAACGGGAGAGGCCACAACAGTGAGAGGCCTGCGCACTGCAAAAAAAAAAAAAAGAAAAAAGAAAGAAAGTGAAATAGGATGAGGGAAGACATCTGGGAGAGGTGACCTTTCAATAGAGACCTGAGCAAAATAAGTCATATTATCTTATATAATATTATATAACATAATATATCAGTGAGACTAGTATTCCAGGTAGTGGGAATAGCAAGTGTGAAGACCCTGAGAGAAAATTATTTTTAAACCGTTCAAAGAATCCAGTGGGACCAGCATATAGCATGCTTGTTGCTTATTGGTGGAACTGAGAGAGGAAAAACCATCACTATGTCATGGTGTTATGAGAGTAACAAATACACACACATAAAAAGCAATCCAGAACTTCCCTGGTGGCACAGTGGTTAAGAACCCGCCTGCCAGTGCAACGGACATGGATTCGAGCCCTGGTCCAGGAAGATCCCACATGTCACGGAGCAACTAGGCCCGTGCTCCACAACTACTGAAGTCCAAGGGCCTAGAGCCCGTGCTCCGCAAGAAGAGAAGCCACCGCAATAGGAAGCCCATGCACTGCAATGAAGAGTAGTCCCTGCTCACTGCAACTAGAGAAAGCCCGTGCACAGCAACGAAGACCCAGTGCAGCCAAAAATTAATTAATTAAAAAAAAAATCCAAAACAGGATAAAATGAAAATACAAGAAGGGTTCTAATTACGTGCTAAGTAAATATATAGGTGGAAGAGATTAATTCTGGCATGGTGGATCAGGTACGATTCTGTGAAAGACTTTAAAGGAAGGGGTTTATTTCTTGTTTATGTAAAAGTGTGTTTGTTGACCCTGCCACATGACTTCATAAAGCCGTCATCATTGGTTTAAAAAAAAAACAAAGGGAACAAAATATGTCATAGTATTTGTTCCTGAGAAATCCTTATCAGATAGAAACTGTTTTAAATACTAGTCTTAAAAAATTCAGATTTCTGGGCTTCCCTGGTGGCGCAGTGGTTGAGAGTCTGCCTGCTGATGCAGGGGACACGGGTTCGTGCCCCGGTCCGGGAAGATCCCACATGCCACGGAGCGGCTGGGCCCGTAAGCCACGGCCGCTGAGCCTGCGCGTCCGGAGCCTGTGCTCCGCAACGGGAGAGGCCACAACAGTGAGAGGCCCGCGCACCGCCAAAAAAAACCCAAAATCAGCATTAAAATTATAAACAGAAGACTGAACACTGATATTTTTAAAGATAGGACAACACCCCCTATAGGATGTTTTCTGTTTTGTTAAGTTTTTTTGTTTGTTTAGTTTTGTTACTTAAGTAACAGTAAACTCTAACGTATCCTGGTTAAAGGGGAAATCCTTTAGCCTAGACTACCCAAAAGAAGAAATTAGCAACATGCCACCAATTCTTCATACTCATTAGAAAGTTTACTTGAACTACCCTAAGCTACACCACACAGAGTTAACAGTAATGTTGCTAACGATCTTTGTAAACAGCACAGCAAGGCTCCCTGCTTCTCCCTGTGAGTGACCCTGCGTGGCCCTGTGTGGCTGTGGCCTGCAGTGTCTCCCATCCTCTGGGGAACTCTTCCTTCAAAGACAAAAAACAAAGAAAAAACCCCCAAAAAACAGCACAGCAAGGAACTACAAGAATAAAGAGAAGCAGTGCCAGTCAGAAGGAAAAGTCAAAAGTCAGAGGAGTAGTTCTTGTTTGTACAGCAAAGTGTACACACACACACACACACACACACACGGAAAAAGATGTTTGAGATGAAAGACTAAGAACAGCTCAAGCTGGGTTTCCATTCTTTCCCAAACACAGTCTGCCCCCTGGTGGCAGTTGAGCACAAGTGCACCAAAGCAAAAGGGGCCTTGACAGCCAACTCATACAATATACTACATACCAAGCACACTCCTAAACACTTTATATGTATGCACTCTTTTAAATAATCGAATAAGCAATTATTGTATAGTTCCAATTACTTTTATAATATATATACTTCAGGGGCTTGGGGAGGCACAGATTTTAAAACTGGCTCAAAACGTTTCCTTGATTACTTATTTGATCAGCCGTTAACACTTGTGCGCACACTGTAGTTTCTTTAGTTATACTAAATATAGAAGTACCCAAATTTAAGAAAGTGTCATCTTTGTTATTATACAAAGTCTTAATTTGAATTAAGAGAACATAAGGATCACCAAGGACAGTAAGGAAAAATTTAAGGAACTTTTGGTACCTAAGATAGAAAAATGTAATTACAGTTATTAAAAATTAGGAATAAGATGAATTTTTATGAAGTACAGCAAAGCCTGTGTTAGGATGTCAAGTGGGAAAACAAAACCATGATTTAAATTTGTATGTGTATTAGGATGTCAACTTTAAACAAAAAGAATAACAAATACTGGAGCAAGTATACCAAAATATCAGCAATACTGTGGGAGTTGGGGTAGGCATGATATTTAATTCCCTTGCTTTATGTTTCTGTATTTTCCCAATTTTTTTTAAACAGAGATCACAGAGTCATAAAAATAAAGTTTTTAAAAAGTTTAAGTGACAGAATACCTTTCTTAAAAGCACATGATATGGACTGAGTTTCTATTAATGACACAAACAAAAACAATGAATTAATAATTGTATAAGGTCTTTGGTAAGGCTTAAAAAACTAAAGGTATCTTATGGATGATATAAGTGTTTAGCAGGTCAATGTGCTATAATATCACGGTAGGTTCAAACAAGAATCACAGATCCCATTGCAGTCTGTGTAGGAATATGTGCATTTCATTAGTGACTGGACTTTAGAAAACAGTGATGTTATGATTCTAGCATATGCTGTGCAGGGTTGCTTAGATGCTAGGAAATACATCCAACTAGGACAGATTTATTTGTTGTTGTTAATGATCATCAAGAATCTGGAGATTAATACTTAAACCAGGGATTCAAGCATCTCTATCCAACCAATCTTCCCCAGAACTCCAACATGGAGTATCAGTCTTAACGTTTACCTCCTTCCTCTGCCTAACACAACACTAATTGCCACATTTTCTTCATTTTTATGCATCATAATTTTTAAGTTCAAATCTCTATTCCAATGGTAGAAATTTCAACTCAAGAGTCCAATTTTTCTGGGCTTCCCTGGTGGCGCAGTGGTTGAGAGTCCGCCTGCCGATGCAGGGGACACGGGTTCGTGCCCCGGTCCGGGAAGATCCCACATTCTGTGGAGCGGCTGGGCCCGTAAGCCATGGCCGCTGAGCCTGCGCGTCCAGAGCCTGTGCTCCGCAACGGGAGAGGCCACGACAGCGAGAGGCCGGCGTACCGCAAAAAAAAAAAAAAAAGAGTCCAATTTTTCCATAATGTCCTCTTCCTTAGCAGGGAAAAGAATGTCTAAGATATATTGTGAATAACTGTCCAAAAATTTGCATAAAACAATTAGAAAAAATTTCAACCTCCACCCACCCTTAAGATTATAAGTTTTTCAAGATCAGTGGCACTGCCTTTTATTTCTTTGGTCTCCCAAAATAAGAGCAGTAATGTTTTTTTTTTTTGTTTTTGTTTTGTTTTTTTGTGGTACGCGGGCCTCTCACTGTTGTGGCCTCTCCCGCTGCGGAGCACAGCCTCCAGACGCGCAGGCTCAGCAGCCATGGCTCACGGGCCCAGCCGCTCCGCGGCACGTGGGATCTTCCCGGACCGGGGCACGAACCCGTGTCCCCTGCATCGGCAGGCGGACTCTCAACCACTGCGCCACCAGGGAAGCCCAAGAGCAGTAATGTTTTATCCACGTACAATGTTTGTTTTTAAAAACTAAGAAAAAAAACATGTTCAATGTATAATTTTTTGAAAAATAAAAGTTAAATCAGGGGTTTCCTTGGTGGCACAGTGGTTAAGAATCCACCTGCCAATGCAGGGGACACAGGTTCGATCCCTGGCCTGGAAGATCCCACATGTCGCAGAGCAACTAAGCCCGTGCGCCACAGCTATTGAGCCTGTACTCTAGAGCCCGCAAGCCACAACTACTGAGCCCATGTGCCACAACTACTGAAACCCACATGCCTAGAGCCCGTGCTCTGCTACAAGAGAAGCCACCGCAATGAGAAGCCTGTGTAGCACAACAAAGAGTAGCCCCCGCACGCCGCAACTAGAGAAAGCCCAGACACAGCCACGAGGACCCAACACAGCCAAAAATAAAAACAAATGAACAAATTATTTTTAAAAAAGTTAGATTACCTGTACATCACCGTGCTCTGTAACCAGTTTTCTTAAACTTAAAAATTTCACATTTATCTTTCCATGGCAGTAAATAATCCTCTATGTTGTTATTTTAATGGCTTCAAAAATATCCTTAAGGTGTCAGTGAACATAAACAACACCTGTTGTTTAAGCCATTCATAC
Source organism: Mesoplodon bidens (assembly GCF_964165515.1). Classification (NCBI taxonomy): domain Eukaryota; kingdom Metazoa; phylum Chordata; class Mammalia; order Artiodactyla; family Ziphiidae; genus Mesoplodon; species Mesoplodon bidens. The sequence goes on from NC_138181.1 coordinate 24,506,694, forward strand.
TGTTTCCGATTCTCCCCCTTCTAAACATTTCTGAGAAGCAATAAATAAGTCAATCAACTGTTTTCCTAGAATCAATTCTGATAAGTGGAATTCCAGGGTAGAAGCCTTCTGCTCTATGTCACCAACGTGCCTCTGTCCAGAAGGGCTGTAGTAATTTACTCCCCTTCAGGAGCACGTATGAGGCACCTGGTCCTCACGCATTCACCAACAGTGGGTATTTTACTCTTAAAAGTAGACAAGAACTGACAGCGCATTATTTTCACTGACGTTCGTAAACTTTTCTCACGTTTCTTAGTCCCTCATATTTCTTGTCTTGTGTCTGATTTCTCCTTTTCCCACCTTTTAATGAAGTGTAGTTGATTTGCAATGTTATGTTAGTTTCAAGTGTACAAAACATGATTTCATATTTTATAAACTCCATTTTAAATTATTATAAAATACTGGCTATACTCCCTGTGTGGTACGTTAATTACATCCTTGTATCTTATTTTATACCTAAGAGTTTGTACCTCTTACTGACTCCCCTTCTACGATATTGTCCCTCTTCCCTGTCCTCTCCCCACTGGTAACCACTAGTTTGTTATCTGTGAGTCTGTTTCTGTTTTGTTATATTCATTCATTCTACCTTTCAGATTCCACAGTATTTGTCTTCTTTTGATTCGATACAAGCATAACCTCATTTTACTGCACTTCACAGATATTGTATTTTTACAAACTGAAGGTTGCGGCAACCTTGCGTTGAGCAAGACTATTGGCACCATTTTTCCAACAGCATTTGGTCACTTCATGCGTCTCTGGCACATTTTGGTAATTCTTGCAATATTTCAAACGTTCTCATTATTATTATATTTGTTATGGTGATTGCTGATCTTTGATGTTACTACTGTAATTAATTTTGTTTTGTATTTTTAAATTAAGGTATGTACCTTTTTTAGACATAATGCTACTATTGCACAGTTAATAGACTACACTATAGTGTAAACATAACTTTTTTTTTTTTTTTTTTTTTTTTGCGGTACGCGGGCCTCTCACTGTTGTAGCCTCTCCCGTTGTGGAGCACGGGCTCCGGACACGCAGGCTCAGCGGCCACGGCTCACGGGCCCAGCTGCTCCGCGGCATGTGGGATCTTCCCGGACCGGGGCACGAACCCGTGTCCCCTGCATTGGCAGGCAGACTCTCAACCACTGCACCACCAGGGAAGCCCAAAATAGACTATTTCTTGTAACAACGAAAAAAAAGTACATTCTCTACATCTCCACATTTTAAATATTAAATATGCTCCACATTTGAAAAAAAATCATTATTTAAAAAACAAATTATCTGTGATTAATAAAATGTCCTTCTGCATCAGATGGCTTGGCAATTGTGCTCACCAAGTTTTAACCCCATGCTGATCAAGGTCATAAGCAGTTATGTTTATGCCACAAACCTGAAATTATATTTATAAGCATACTAGTGAAAAAATCACTGCAAATACACTTGAATACTTGTAATGATAATATAACTTTACAAAAAGATTCTTTTTCTCCATCCATATTTAAGGTGTCACTTACCCACATTGAAAGCTGTATATAGACCTTTTCTTGAAGGACCTAAAATAGAAATATTTATGTTCTATAGAAAATATCATACAAAAATGAACCATTTAAAAACTAAGTTTTTTTTTCCAAAAACAATCCATTAACACCGCAATTTTAGGTTCCAGATGGGAAATTCCACTGAGATCTCATCAACTTTATTGAGTTTATACTTAGAATATCTAAGGACCAAATATTCCAAATAACAACAAAATACTAGTTTAAGGGTGATATTATTCATTGTCAAAATTAAACATGCTAGGACAAACTACAGTATTTTTTCAGTTCAAGAACTGCTGAAATTCAAATTTTAACAGTACTAAATGTATACATGTATTACACACTTTATGCTATTCCACTGCTGATAGAGCAAAAAGGCCCAGACTACAAAACACAGCTACTAGGGTGTGATTTCTAAAATTGCCAAGTACTAAATCCAGTTCTCTTGCTATTCAGCTATGAAGGGAAACATACTTAAGCTTTTCCTCCAAACTGATACAATATAAAATACAACCCCGGGAATTCTTTCACAATACATATGTGTATTCAATCAAATATAATTTTAACTGTCAATTATACATCAATACAGCTGAAAAATAAATTCAACCAGGAGTGGTAACAGGTACAGAGCTACAAAGGTAAGTCACTAGAAGACTATGAACACATCTTCCTGATGAGACAGTCATTTCTAGGGCAGGTCACCTGCAGATTATTTAGTTACAACAGAGATGACTATCTCTTAAAATACGTGGCTGTTATAAATGGACAGCACGGATTCCCAGTCAGGTAAAACCTCTGTGATACAAAAGCTTACAAATTCAATGGCAAGACATTTTAGAATACTGAGGTTCTCTGTTGTGCAAACGTATCAGAGAAATCATGCCGTTCTAACTCTCTGAAAGTTATCTTAGAATTAAAGTTCGACGTGTCTTTCCAGTTACAGGTGTATGTGTGGATTACAGGGCTTTATCATCATCAATAAAAACCATAGATTCATATACTGATGTCATCCCACCGAGGGGTAATTTGATGCATCAGGAATTTGTTTAAAACCCTGGAAGATGAGAACCTGCTGGTACCCAGAAGAATCTTTTTGCCAGTATCTATGCCTATTCTCTCTTGAATTCAGTAGAAAAGAAAGTGTTGATAAACATTCACTAGGTAATTAACCTCAAGTTACCACGTGATCCTTTACATACATATGTAGCACACACACACATGTTGAGAAGGACACAGAGCAACAGACACACACTGCTTTGAGAGACTAACACATTTCTGGAAAGTTATTTAGTAATATGATAACAATTTCACAAAGATTCACACAGTTTAACCCAGTGGTTCCTCTTTTAGGAATACCCCATGGAAGTAACTAGAACCTGAAGCAATGAACAGTATTCACATTCAGAGATGTTCATCTCAGCATCACGTGCCATAGTGAAAAGACAGAAATTGTCCAGGAACCAGGGAGTTGGAAAACAGGAGACTATTTCATAGCCATTTAAAATGAAGACACTCTCATGATATACTATTAAATTAATAAAAAGCAAGACACAAGAGAATGTACATAGTATGCCCTGAGTTTTCTTGAAACAAAAACAAAGCTATTATATATGCAGAGGGAAGGAAGAGGAGGAAAGGCAACAGTATTCATGGTTGACGGGATGAAGGAGGATGCTGTACGTTTCTGTGCTTTTTAAACCCTCTAATATAAATATGCAACACATATTACAGCTCAAGCTTCTCATTCACAATTATTCTTTCAGTTAAGCAATCTTTCAATTCACTAAGCAACAACTGCTAATGTGCTTCAGCTCCACTGTGATAAAGCTGCATGAAAACATTCCATATGAAGTATATACCACATATGTTGTAAACTTGAAAGTTAACCTTCATAGCTGTAGCAGTCACGAAGTGAGCGATACAGAGAAGAAAACATAAAGAACACGGGGGTGGGGTGCGGGGGGACGTGGTTGGACCAAAAGTGTGAAGTAAACCATGCATTTCTATCTCATTATTCTAGATCACCACCTTCGCATAATTTAACTCTAGAAGTTTCATTTGTTTTCACCTTATACCTTTGCTCTATCTGCTGATTTACATGTATCAAGTTTTAGCTATAGAACCTACAGACTCTCAGAACAAGAATAGCTCCATCAGTGTAAAAATGTATTATGTCTTTATTCACCAGACTTTTTGTAAATAAATATTCAATATACCATGAACCTAAATGCCAAAATTTAACCTCCTATAAGCCAAGGACTTAAAAAGCCTTGCCTTCCTCTTCTCTCCACAGTGAGGTCCATACCTTTTGGAGGAGTTTTTAGTAAGTGCGCGTGAGCTTGGGGTACCGAATGCTTCAAATGTAAGGATCCTGAGGAACCATTTTGAAATGCTGGTTTTGGAGGTTTTTCCTCATATTTGATGGCAACCTTATTACCAGCTGGAATAAAAGAGAAAAGTACATTTTATTTTACAGATAAACACAGTATGAGTCTTCCATGACCTATCTTTCCTCTTTAAATCAACAAGTGCTCACTAAGCACCTACCACGTGCCAGTCGTTACTGTATGTTGGGAATACAAAGACGGATCATAGGTAGTTCCTGTCCTCAGGGATGCAGGGTGAACGGTAACCAGGGTGACCTTACATCTTGGCACAGCCCAAGTTTATGCCTCTTTTCCAGGGCAGCTTTCATCCCAGATAAAAGTTGGGAGATATTTTGGTATCCTTGGGGGTCCTGGAACCAATCCCCTGTGGATACCAAGGGACGACTATAATGTACAAGCTCCTTGGTAGCTGCAAAGATGAGATCTGGTTCTGATCCTTCTCTGCCACTGCAAGAAGCTTCAACTCCAACATCTGCCCTAGAACAAAGGCACCTAAGCCTTAAAGCTAAAATATAAAAGGGAATTCCACCTAAATAATAAAAAGCATCTTTTATATTACACGTAAACCCTTCCTCTCTCACTCACACAGGAATCAGCTCTGGGGTGCGGGGGGGAAAGGTTTCCAGGCACTAAAAGAATTGAAGAAAGGACTTCTGGAGAAAGTTTGAGGCACTAGCTAATTGTGCTTAGGTTGTGGTATATCTGAGTCCACGACAGTTAACTAGGCAAAGGGGGCTCCCACAGAAGCAGACCTATATTATTTCCTGGGAAAAGGTCAGAGTGAAGGTGAGCAAATACTATACTTTAGGTATAATATGTCAACGGGTCCTGGAAAGGGCATCTGCTATTTTGCTAGTCTCTGATTTTGCTTCTCTTTCTTCACTGGGACTCTAAAGACAATCCTAGCATATCAAAAGACAGTGACACTTTGAAATAAAGAACACAGCTTTAAAAAAATAGTGATAATTTGTAACTTGTTGATTTTCTACCAGAATGACAATTTGAAACCACGGAGAAACATTTAGACAAAGCCTCCAGTAGATGTCTTGCTTTTGTTTCTTCTTTTGTCCAATAATGACTGAAGCCCTAGGCATCAAAAAACTCAGTATCTTTCAGTTGCATAAGACAAGTATGTAGACTATATAAACCTATATATGTTTATATAGGTTCTTTGTAAACTGTGAGTTTCCTCTTCACATTTATGGCTTCTCATTGGATTAAAAAAAAATAACCCAATTCTTCTACTGTATCCTTAAGATTTGTATGGGACAGGGGAAAGGCAGAGGGAAAAGAAAGAGCAGGGCCTGTGTCCTGCGCTCTGAATTCAAAATGAGAATGCATTTTCACATTATATTTTTGCTAAAGGTGTATCGGGTCCATAACAAGGTCCTATGAAATAGGACTGGTACGGTTGAGAGGATTCCATATTAGGAATTTAACCAGCATCACCATCACTTATTGTACTGTTTTCGGCTGAGGGTATCTACATTTTACAATCTCCTAAGGGTCAAAAACCTTAAACGAAAGGCTTGAAAAGACAAAAATAGTACCCGCATGTAAAGATAACAACATACAAAGCTGTTTCAAATTTTATTAAGTGGTAACAAAAAAGGAGGGTGAGAAGAGCAGCGGCAGTGATCTAATTAAAGATTTAAAAAATCGGTATTTCCTTATCATTCTCAACTTCTCCTTTTAGTTCTCCATAATTGAGGAATCTTTAAAAAAGTACAGTGTCCAGAAGCTTAGCTCCTACAAGGAATTTTAACAGCACTGCTTGGCTCTTCCTAAGAGATTACCATGTTATACACAACACTCAAGAGTGTAAACACAGCACTTTGCCCTTCTCTCTCCATAACTCAGGAGGAAAAAATCCTAACAAAAATACTTTGGAAGTTTTATGGTTCTCTATTCCCATAAAAGGTAACCTTTTTATCTATCTCCCCTTGCTAACCACACAAACCACTAGTATGTTTATGTCACCATATACTTACTGGGCCAGAGGGAAATCTGGAGGTTCATTCATTCACTACCTGGTTTCCAGGCTTAATTTCCCCTCCACCAACCCAGATTGGATTTTTTAATAATTTTTTTCTAAATAATCTTCAACACCCAATTCTAACCATCCAATTCCATTCTAATAATCAACACTTATAATCACAAATTTCTTTATTACCAACCTCGATCCCTTTCTTCACCTCACATTTCTAGAAAGGGGGGAGTTGTCAACATCATTTACAAATATTTATAAATCTGAAGACAGCTAGAAATTTTTCTCTAGGCTAAACTGTCCCAACTCCTACAACAGTGCTTACAGATGTCACATTTAAACCTTGTAAAGACATGCTGTCATTCTCCCCTGACCTACGTCAAGTCCCCCTACAGGGAGCCACCTCTTTGTTCTTCCTGTGCACAGATAACACTTCCAATGTTAGGCCAAATCAACACAGAGCCTTCCCTCCTCCTGACAAGTTTCTGTCAATTTCCTATCCTTCTTTCCAATTCCCTCTTTCCCCAGAACCTGGAAACTTGGTTTCTCCCAAGTTGACAGGGAGCTAATGTAAATGATAAATACTTAAGATACTACTACTATAAAATTCAACATGACTTTTCAAAGGATGGATGGGAAATGATTTCAGAGTCTTAAAGAAAGGGAACCAAAATGTCATAGAGCAGGTTTTTTAGATTTTCATGTAAAATGGTAGTGGGTTTCGATCAACATTTCAACTTCTGCTAAATCAAAATCCAAGAAAGGAAGTAAATGACGTTATTAGTCTCAACCATGTATTATAACAATCTGGGAACTTCGCTGGTGGCGCAGAGGTTAAGAATCTGCCTGCCAAGGCAGGGGACACAGGTTCAAGCCCTGGTCTGGGAAGATCCCACCTGCCGCGGAGCAACTAAGCCCGTGCGCCACAACTACTGAGCCTGCGCTCCAGGGCCCGCAAGTCACAACTACTGAGCCCGTGTGCCTAGAGCCTGGGCTCCACAACAAGAGAAGCCACCGCAATGAGAAGCCCGCACACCACAACAAAGAGTAGCCCCTGCTCACCGCAACTAGAGAAAAGTCCGTGCGCAGCAACTAAGACACAACGTAGCCAAATAACAATCTGGATTTGAGTCTTACTTTTCTTGACATATTTTAAAAATTATACTCAGCAGCAAATAAGTCACCTACATAGATTTTGAAAAACTGAATTGACTTTAATTTACAGACCTATTATGAATCTGTATGATCCTAAATCCACGCTTTTCATTTCTAAGCTTTAAACACAAAGACCTTCAGTTTCCAAAGGACTCCGTGAAAGGATTTCTCGCTAAGGCAAAAGCCACATTTCTCACGAGGCACAGTATTCCTGTCTTGTTGGCTCTGTCACACTCAGAACAGAGGTGCTGTTCTGGACGCAAATTGTCTCGCTGCCACCCTTCTAGCATCAATTTGTTACACGTGAGGGTCAAAATCCGTATTTCAAGGATAAAATGAGTTTGACCCAGGGTACAAACACACACACACGTTTACATTTATATGTGACATATGTATACATATATATACACACATATGCACACACTCATATAAACACACACACACACTCTCTCTCTGATCATCTACTATACACATTCCCTCCTTCATTTCTTCCCCACTTTACTAATTGTGGAGACACAGTGTGCTGAGGCAGCACACAGTTTTATGACCAACACTTCCACATCCTTCGGTTTTCTAAAGGCTCTCCTCTAGGCTGACCCTAACTTGAAGGATGTACTTTACTACGAGGCATGATGCCCTTAAAGTATTTCTCCTGCCCTCTATTTCAGTTCCTAATGGGGCAGCCGGTTGGGTATCCTGACGATATCTAAATGTTCTCTCTTCTAGAGTTATTATATGCAAATGATAAACTGTGGCACAAGCTCCAATATAATAAGAGAAGCACATTAGTTTTAAGGAATGGAATGGAATGGAACCTATAATATGTGAGTTCTGGTCCTGACTGGGCCACTGCCTAGCTGTGCTGAATCACTTCACCTCTCTATGTATGAGAGGGTTTGAACACCAAGTGTGGAAACAGACAATGCATACGGTGTCATGGGGTCCCCACTCACTGATTATGGTGCTCGGTCCCGCTGAGGCCAAACACACACTCGAAATTCTCCTAAACCCAGTGGTTCAGGAGGTACAACCACTCCATGATGGCTGGTGTGTACAATCAAAATGTGAAATCCCACAAGTGGTTGCCCATGTCTCAGCCAATTCTAACATACAGTTTTTTGTTTCTTGTTTTTTTTGTTTTTTTCTGAGGTACGAGGGCCTCTCACTGTTGTGGCCTCTCCCGTTGTGGAGCACAGGCTCCGGACGCGCAGGCTCAGCGGCCATGGCTCACGGGCCCAGCCGCTCCGCGGCATGTGGGATCTTCCTGGACCGGGGCACGAACCCGCGTCCCCTGCATCGGCAGGCGGACTCCCAACCACTGCGCCACCAGGGAAGCCCCTAACATACAGTTTTAAAACTGCCCCCATGCTGACCACACCCTTGGTCCTAGCTGCCTCGATTAAGCCAGAATAATAGGTGCTCTGGAATCCTTCTTTTTCATTTCCCCGTGGTCAAAATGTGGTTCAAGTGAAATGATAGATGACTGAGTCTACAGAGAAAATGAAGAGAGATGCTCAGAGCAGCCCAAGCAGGAGAAAAGATTTTCCTGTTAGAGAAAGGTTTCTCATTGTTCCAGACTTTTATTTGCAAACTAACATTTCACACTACACTCTAGCACTTAGTTAGCACTGGTTTTTGTTTTGTTTAACAAATATGTATATACACACACAGAGCCAACATTCTGCTCATTTCCTGAACTTTCCGTGAATCAGCTTAACACTCCCCACTGTGCCAGATCATCTGCCACCTGGCTTAAAATCAAATCACTACTTAAGTCTAAGCTTTCAAATTCCAAAAGCAAAATTACCCAACCTTGTAATAATAAGAGTGTCTCAAATATATCCTAGAAAAACATTAAAAGAATGAAAACGAAATTAATACCAGTCTGGATAATAGTATTTTCTCATTAAGTAGTCCATTCAGACGTGCGTAAGTATTGAGCATGTTTTGCAACATGGGGTCAGAGTATGTACCGCCTGTCTTTCACCCCTTCCTCATCCCCCGCAGGCCTCACTAGTCAAGCACCCATTTTTGCTCTGAACCTGGAAGCAGCCAGAAAACCTTTCAACACTGTTCTCCAGGTGATTCTCACCAACGGACCAGTGTTGACAGGCGACACAATACCTACTTGCCATCCTGCAATGAGGATAGGACTGAAGGTGAATAAGACTAATCCTTCTATCACCTGGATCCCTTTGACTCAAAACACCCTCCTTCCAAACCGTTAGCCACCAACTTATTGTTGTGAAGAAAATGAAGGTGGTCAGAAACCTCTGCTGCTGCAAGGATTTTGAAGATGATCTAAGCTTCCCTGCCTGTTCATCAGGTGAGAACACTGAGGCTAAGAGAGTGTAAGATTGTCCAACTTCAGTGACTCAGTAAGACTGACTAGCACTGAGTCCGAGTTGAACACCCTTTTCTATTGTATCACGCGGCTGATGCCAGGGCACACTGCTGATGCCAGGGCTGGCCGTGAAGGTGAGGGAAGAGAAAGCTCCGTTTCTTCAGTTAACCTCCGCCTGTTCTCTCTCTCAGACGGTGCAAGGAGCTCTGGTGTGCATCCTTTTGTCTCCCCTCACCAGCTGTCTCTCAAAAATAAATGTGCTTAGGTTTTTGTGGCCAAACTGGTAGAAGTAGGAAGCGCTTGGACTTCATATTCGCTAATACGGCAAAATTACCAGCTCTCCTGAGACCTGCATCTACACTCACACAAAGGTCCTCAAACCTTCAACTCTTTTCAAGACATACACACACACACACACACACACACACACATATAAAACATTTTTATCCAATGATCTTAAAAACTGGAACTTAGCTATCTGAGTCTGGAAGAGCTTACAACAATTAACCTCTAAAAATGAGCATATTTGATATAGAAACGACTGTGCAATGTTTCATGTTAATATTAAAAAAATCAATATGTAACTTTAAAATTTTCTATGCTGAAAAGAACCTGCTGAAACCCCCAAATAAGAAAGATTTATTGTCTTATATATCTTGATTCAGTCACTTTAAAACTTGGCCATGTTATTTCCATAGCATCCCTAAGCACGGAGAGCCAGATGCTAATTTTACGACAGCACGCTGCAGCCTCAAAAGTGATTGTACCGACAGCAGCGCATCACCAAGAAAGAAATGGACAAAGCAAGAAAACATGCTTTAAAATCGTTCAACGGCTTAACCCCATATGAATTTAAAACACTCATCAAAAGATTAAGGTATTCCCTAACATGACCCGTCATTATCAGAAATAGGAAAACTGCAGCTCAAGATGATTTTTTTTCATGTTTTAAGGTAATCTTTAAAAAGTGCACATTTTAAATATTTTTAGTTATAATATGAGTAAAATAAAATGTGACGTTTTCATTTTAATTCTGGGAAAGCATGCTTCTATCCTCGTACAACGATTAGGTACACACACAAAAACAACCAGTTATTTAATCAAAAACGAGACCATTAACTAGTCCTATAAAATAATTTCATGTGCAACGAACTTCGACAACGCTGCTGAATTATATTTAGTCCGAGTCTCAAAACACATAAAATACACAATAAACTGGTAGACAGAATCATTCACAACTTAAATATAAACATGCCCAAGAAATACAATTAACAAATTACAAGTTATAAAGATAGCAATCAAGAGATGCTAAATCAATTTATTGAATAAAATTTAAACATGCTTACAAAGAAAGAATCAAACCAGAAATCGTCGACCTACTTCTTTTCCCAGTAAACGTGGCTAACAAAGGAACTATACAAAGGCTGTAGGATCCCAGAACCAGCAGTGTCAATAAGGTAGCATCATAGTGCCTCTCTGAGCCAGTCGGTGGGGTGAGTGTAGAATTGATAAATATTTTCGAAGAAGTATCCGTTTCTGTACAACTGCGAAATCCTCCTGGTATAGTCATTTAAAAGGATCAAAGCAAGCTTAGGCAGGAAAAACTGCAGCCATGTTCACTCTCCTATCCCTCATGCTTGCTCTTAGTGAATTACAATGGAGAAGGAAAAAAATCTGTAAGCTCCAAGGCACTACTCGGAACAGATTAAACCAGCCAGCAAATCCAACTAAGAAAGAGACATGGATTTGAATGCTTCATCTGCAACAGAGACACACAGCCCCTAGACAGGCTCTGTGGGTCCACGGGAAGCCCCTTTGTTAAAAGACAAAAAGGAATGGACAAAAGCATTTGACACCCTCCTTAGGAGTGTCAGACACGGTCCTGAATGGGGCCACCGCAACATGGCTGTCGGCAGGGACGCTGGGCAGTGGCTCCACGGGACGTGCCCCCTGCCAGGGCCACGAGCGCCAGCGCTACACAACCCTCCAGCCCCCGAGAGCACCTTGGTGCTTCCCTCTTGGCAGAATGTTTTCAAAACTTCCCATTACAAACAGGGAACACTGCAAGTGAAATGACCTTAAAAGAATACACATGTGAATTACCTTTTCGAATCATCAGGAATCAATGGATACATGCAAACCCTTCTGATCTTATGCCACAACTTCAAAATTCAAATCATAAGCAGATAACAGTCCCGTTTAATTTCAAGTAACAAATTTCAGTGCTCCTAAGGGTCCAGTATACAACTACTGACTCTCATAGGAGACCAGCTCCTGCTAAGTGCCCCCTTGGAAACATGCCCATTAATTTGGTCATTAATTCAGTGCCTTACCCTCCACAAACACATTCTCAATTCTGTCACATACTGGCTGAGTGCCCTTGGACCAGCGACAACCTCTCTGGGCCTCAATGACCTTGCATATAGAATGAGGGTAACAGAAGTTATTTGAGAGCAAACCAAAGAAAGAATGTATGGTAACCCTACACAGTGCTCCACATCCAGAAGTTTCATAACCATGACTCCACTTTGTCCCTGTCCCCTCACCGGAAAGAAGAAACCGATCCTCCCCTTCAAGCAGAGAGAACTCCCCTCCTCCCACCACTCCCTTATATCTTGTTTTATCTGATATTCTAGTTATCCACGTAAATATCTTCTTTCTCAACTACCCTTGAGGGACCATTTCTTTGATATCTCATATCCTTCACAGCATCTACAGTGGTGCCTGTACACAGCAGGCACTCCAAAATTGTTCAAATTAGTTAACCCATAAATTTTGTGAAAGAAATTAAAAAGGAAATGAGCAAATAAACACTAAGGCCAAATACATCTTTTGAACAAAAGGGATAACTCAATTCACTCATTTTATACACAGCAAACTGAATTCACACGAACTGAAAACCCCCAAAATATACTCCGTTTAAATTACTTAAAACTAGGCTTGAAGTTATAATATACTACTCTTAATACACTGAATCTAGCATCCAAAGTTTGATTAGAAAAAACACATCTACAAAATATAGCCGCTTACAAAATAAATGAAACTGAAGTTATCTTTTTTTCTGATTTCCAGTTGGATTCCAATAGCCCCTAGATTGCTTTCTTTCCTTAAACAAGCCAAAAACCCCCACCATCTTCAAATTATACACTTTAGAATCCTTCATGCAAAAAAATACCAGGTGCCTTCAACAGATAAATATTTCTGTGTTTCATAGCACATTCATCAAAAAAGAATGTCGTTGAAAGAATTTGTTTTTCCTGCTAATCTTTTAGAGCAATTCCAAGGGAGAAGCAAGATGCATATTTTCCCCTAAATCACAGAACCAAAAATTCTGATAATTTGTAGCGCATAAGATTTCTCTTACAACTACAGTTTCAACAAGCCCCAAAGTCTGACATAAGACTGACTTACAGTTATTGTTGTAAGTGCTCAGATCAGTGTGGGTGCTGGCAACAGAGGAGGTGCTTCCTGTCCTCCGCAGCGCAGAACTTTTCAGAGGTGCTTTGGATTTAGGAAGTGGTCTACACAAATTCACCCAAGATGGCTGTGCAGTTTTCAAGGATGCAGGTTTTCCTTGGGGGTTAAAAAAAAAAAAAAAAAAAAGTTTCCACTGCTATTCATTCCAAAAGCTTTAAGCTTGTAAACCTGAACTCCTATATGAACAAGTGAGTCAAAACGTAAAATGAATATTCAGAATCCTGCAGGAGGGGTTCCTGTAATCCTGAAGTAATTAACTCATGTCTTCTGTGACACAGAGACCAGAAGAGCCATTTGAGACAGAAGCTTTTAGCAAAGTTGAAATCAAGGAATAAACAAACTGACATGACTTCCCCCCATATCATTGATTAAAAAGGAAACACATTAGTGCATTCACACACTAAGCTACCATATAAAACATAGGTGAAAATTAAAAAACAACCAAAACAGGAAGGAAGAAAAAGTCAATTTGAGAAAAACAATTTTAAAATGCCTGATGCCTAACAGCAGGTGGTGCTATATTATTAGCATCTTTTTCATCTTACCTTTTCACCTTTACTCTTTATTTGCCAAACTTAAATGGTCCTCACTCAAACTCCTAACTCTTGCTTGCAGCAAAAGTGTTTCCACTTATCAGCAAAATATGTATGGACGCGTCCCCTTCCCTGGCATCTTTGAAACCGCACCATTCTGATGCTCACGCCTGAACGTGGGCATTTCACAAGTCCATGCCTTTGCTCCAACTTTCTTCATATCCATCTCTCCAGGAGAGTCTATTTTATCTACTTTACTCTAACCATTGCCTTATATGGATGAATCCCAAATTCTCACCTGCATCCCAATGCCACTCACATTTTCAATTTCTTGTTGAACATTTCCAACTCGGACAATTAGACAACCTCCTACCTACTTATGCTAACCATAATTAAATTTTCCTTTTTCCCAGCCCCAAAACATTGGAGTCATCTTTCTTCCCCCATCAGAGTCTCATTTAATCTAACGTTAAGTTTCTCAATGCTACCTGCATCGTGTAACTGAAGAATACCAAGAGTTGAAAAGGACCTTACCTGCAAATGACAGTGTCACATATTACTAATGGCACCCTAAGGGAGTAAATTAGGTTTTCCAAAAAGTAATGCTCACTGCTCTGTCCCAGTTATTTCACTTGTAAAAATCTCATCTTAATAGAGAAAAAGAGCTGAAGTGCCTTAGGCCTGGCATCTCAAGTTCTCCTCTCTGCAGCCTCACCCTGTACTGAATCTTGTACTTCAGTGTGAGCCCTGCTCCAATCACCCGTTTTCTCTTTTTCTCCCTGACACCAGGATGTGTTATTCCAATTCACAAGGCACATCCTTTTTCTTTTCTTTTTTTAAAAAAAAATATTTATTTAATTGATTTATTTTTGGCTGCGTTGGGTCTTGGTTGCTGTGTGCAATGCAGGCTTTCTCTAGTTGCGGTGAGGGAGGGCTACGCTTCGTTGCGGTGCGCGGGCTTCTCATTGCGGTGGCATCTCTTGTTGCAGAGCATGGGCTCTAGGCTCCCGGGCTCAGTAGTTGTGGCACGTGGGCTCAGTAGTTGTGGCTCACGGGCTCTAGAACACAGGCTCAGTCGTTGTGGTGCACGGGCTTAGTTGCTCCGTGGCATGTGGGATCTTCCCGGACCAGGGCTGTCACCCCCATCCCCTGCATTGGCAGGCAGATTCCTAACCACTGCGTCACCAGGGAAGCCCACATCATTTCTTTTCAAAGAGGTGTTCCTCCCCTCAATTCAAATGCTACAAATCCTTATTCACTCTCTTACACGTGGACTGAATAACTGTATTAGACCCCAAAGTTCTTTCCTTCCATCCTTTCCAGCTCCATCGTGTTGATCTCCTGAATGTGAAAACTAAGGTCATGACCCAGTCTATAATCTGTGATTCCCCATTATCTGCAGGATGACATTATTTTTAAGCCTCTTAATTAATATTTAATTTTAAAGACATAAAAGGCACTCCTAGGGTTGGTTGATTCCTACCCAATTCTTCCCCCTTATGCTTCGCCATGCCCCTACCTCTCTGTGCGTGTACACACACACACACACACACACACACAGACACACACACACACCCCTTCTTTTTATTTTTCCAGGATGTTTCACTCTATTCTTCTGCTCTGCCCAACCCTGTGAATGCAATGGCCTTCTTTCCCTCCTGTCCTCAAACTCTGCCCAGTGAATACAAAGTGAGTTGATGATTGTCTTTTAAATCCTTGCTGGTCACCCCAGGTTTACTGAATCACAGTCTCCCTTTTAACAAGATCCCCTGGTAATTTAAATACACATTAAGTCTGAGAATTACCGTTGAGAATCCCAACCTCTTTGTAAAGCCTTTCCTTCCAGGACATTCCCTGCTGAGTGCCATGGACCACACCTTCTTTTATGCTCAGACCCATACTTCCTTCTGTCACAATACGCCTCTCAGACTAGTCTCTACAGCCCCTGAGAACAGGAAAAGAACCTGATTCAATTCCGTTCCTGAGGACCTCGCAAAGTGTCTAGCCTGGTGTAAGATTTAATGTTTGCTGAATGAATTAATTTTTCTTTTGAGGCCAAAAGTAGGATGGGGGAAATAAGGAGAGGTTGGAAAAGGGTATAGACTGTCAGCTTTCAGATGCATAAGGTCTGAGGATAATGTAAGACATGGTAACTAGAGGTGATACACAGCATTATCACTGTATTGAAATTTGCTATAAGAGTAGAACTTAAATGTTCTTACATACACGTGATAAATATGTGAGGTGATAATGTGTTTATTAACTAGATGGTGTAAATCCTTTCACAATGTATGTGTAAATAAATCAAATATCTTACAATTGTCAATTATACCTCAATGAAACCAAAAAATATACACAGAATTATAATAACAATAATAGAGCTATTTAAAAAATTTTAAAGGCCAAGAGTGAAGGACAAATTCTGATAATGTTTTGTCTCATCATCTACACTGAAGCATTCAACACTTAACCAATTTTTACAAGCTTATTTGTCCTTTGTTAATAGACTCTTCTCTATCAATTAAAGGGAGCCATTTTTCTTTACATTCCTTATAATAATTAGCAAATAACCAATAAATAACCAATATTCAAGTAACCATTTGATTTTTTAATTTATATTTGGCCACTGGTGGTACCTGCTCTTGGAGGGATAAACAGAGTTTCAGAATTTAAATTTACCAAATTGCTGCTCCTTTGGCAAAAACATTCTGATGAGTCATCATCATTGGAAACGATGAGCAAGGCTGGGCAAGGGACGGATGAAAATTTCTGTGTCAGCCACAAGGCAGCCAAGGCTCAGTACGTTTGGAAACTTAACTTGTTTTCAGAAAGGGATATCTCACGGCTTTGTTTCTGAAAGCATCGTAGGTTTACAGACATTTCTCAGTGTGCCTAG
Source organism: Mesoplodon bidens (assembly GCF_964165515.1). NCBI lineage: Eukaryota > Metazoa > Chordata > Mammalia > Artiodactyla > Ziphiidae > Mesoplodon > Mesoplodon bidens. The sequence goes on from NC_138181.1 coordinate 24,523,050, forward strand.
AATTACGACACACCTGTACCCTCTCTGATTCCAACACACAGCCTGGCACCGGAAGCAAGCTTACCCCAAGCCCAATTACCATTCCCCTGAACTGGCCCCTCCCATTTTCACAAGTCTCACTGTCACCCCCATCCAGCCCCACCCCTTCCATCTAATGGCAATTTGTGTCCCAGCCAAAGTCTTCCCTGTTCTACCGTCCCTCTTGACGAGCGGTCACTGAGGGCACAGAATGATGCCTACTTCACCAAAGGATTAGTCCTGTGAAACGGAGAAGAATCCTAACAGGGTATTACTATTACCATCCCCCGTTTACAGATGAGCAACCTACTTAAGTGGTTAAACGGCTTATTTAGGTCGCACACCTATAACCAGTGACAGGAGGGCCTAGAATGCAGGCAACTTGCCACCTGCTCACTGTTCCCTCTGTTGTGCCGTGGACAGACATGCCAGGCTTGGGGGCCAGCCTGAACCCCTCTTGCTAGGAAGGTGCTCCTGTAGTGAATGCTAAAACTGTGGGACCACAACAAAGGTACTTAGCTGCTTCACCAACGGTCCTAATGTTTAACTTCGTAGCAGAGTTGACCTGAAGTACCTGTGACTGGACTTTATATAAAGAAGCAGTAAAACATACACATCATAGGCAGTATTAAAAGTAAGACATTGCAACCCTGGGCTGAGCATCTCTGAGAAACCTAAACACAAAATTCTTCAACAGTGAAATCAATACAGGACTGCTCTTACAAGTTCTGAAGAGATGACATTTATCAGTTTGCTTCACACCATGTAACTTATCCCAGATGTGAATCATAACCGTTTAAGATCTACCTGCAGAGACAGTATGGACCATAGTGGTTTATTTTAAGCTCATGCTGTTAGCATCACCCTACGTATAGACAACACATTGGTTCTGATTCTATAATTATAACCATCTTTTGTCCAGGGAAAAATCGGGCAAGAATAACATCTTCACTTTGCCTTATATAGTAACACAGAGATTCTACTGGATTTGAAGCATAGCTTCACGCAACAATTTACTCGGAAAACCACCTTGGAAAATCCGATTAAATGCACTGTTATTCAACAACAAAAAATCATTAAGGAACACCTTATAAAACTGAAAATCCATAAGGAAGATTCAGTGAAAAAAAAGGACAATGTTAATATTACCCTATCTCTTTAAGTTTATACTTATCTATATACTGAAAAATTCCAGAAGGATATAGCAAATTTTGTATGGGCCCCTTATAGGATAGAGCACAGTGGGACATGGGGGAAAAGAGGAGGAAAGGGACAGAAAGGGGGAATTTTCCCTTCTTACTTTATATACTTACATATCACTCCATGTGAATTTTTTTTTAACGATAAGCCTATTTTTATAATAAAAACTAAAAAAATATTATTAGTCAATGTGGTCAAACATTTAATCCGATAAAAGATACTCAAGACAAAACAGATTAAAAAACTAAAAGCAGATAAATTGGATCAATAATTAAAGTAAGTAGGTTCTAATATTCTTATTCCTCTGCATCTGTAAGCATTAGGTATTCTTTAATTATTTTAATTTTACTAAGAAAGAGAAAAAAGAAGTCAATGCCTTAAATTGATACTTTTATATGGCCATGATGAAAAGTCACTTGACTGCTGGAAAATTCTTCATGATACCATCATGGTATGTTTCCTTGGACTGGAAATTAAAGCCAAAGAATGAACTCCTGAACGGCACCTCCTTTGTTCTGACACTTACATTAAATGACGCATTCTCCAGGAGAAAGCTCCCAGAGCCTTCCTAGGAAAGGAGTGTAAGAACTTTAGACCCTAACTGTTGGGGGAGGGGTGTGGTGGGAGGATGGAGAGGGAGGGGCACTGCAGCTTCCTGAGCACCTGTATCAGAATGTGATCCTGTGGCAGCAGTATGAACAGCTGACCAAAGGGAAGGGTTTAAAATCAGGGGAACAGGACTTCCCCGGTGGCGCAGTGGTTAAAAATCCGCCTGCCAAGGCAGGGGACATGGGTTCAGTCCCTGGTCTGGGAAGATCCCATGTGCCGCAGAGCAACTAAGCCCGTGCGCCACAACTACTGAGCCTGAGCTCCAGAGTCTGTGAGCCTCAACCACTAAGCCCACGTGCCACAACTACTACAAGCCCGCGAACCTAGAGCCCGTGCTCTGCAACAAGAGAACACACAGCAATGAGAAGCCCGCGCACCACAATGAAGAGGAGCCCCGGGGCTTCCCTGGTGGCGCAGTGGTTGAGAATCTGCCTGCTAAAGGGGCACAGGTTCGAGCCCTGGTCTGGGAAGATCCCACATGCTGCGGAGCAACTAAGCCCGTGCGCCACAACTACTGAGCCTGCGCTCTAGAGCCCATGAGCCACAACTACTGAGCCCGTGAGCCACAACTACTGAAACCCGTGCGCCTAGAGCCCAGGCTCCGCAACAAGAGAAGCCACCGCGATGAGAAGCCCACGCACCGCAACGAAGAGTAGCCCCCGCTCGCTGCAACTAGAGAAAGCCGGCGCACAGCAACGAAGACCCAACACAGCCAAAAATAAATAAATAAAATTTAAAAATAAATTAATTTATTTATTTTAAAAATAAATAAAACAAATTGTGACAAGTGATGAAAAGTGGATACTGTGCAATAATGTGGAATGGAAGAGATCGTGGAGCAAGTGAAATAAACCACCACCAACCACACCAAAGGCCGGTCTTCATCCAAAGAAGGTGATATTGTGTATACGGAGGGATTGGAAGGGAGTCCTCTATTATGAGCTCCTTCTGAAAACCAAATGATTAATTCCAACAAGTATGGCTCCCAGTTAGACATATACATATATCCCCATATCCCCTCCCTCTTGCATCTCCCTCCCTCCCACCCTCCCTATCCCTAGGTGGTCACAAAGCACTGAGCTGATCTCCCTGTGCTATGTGGCTGCTTCCCACTAGCTATCTATTGTACATTTGGTAGTGTATATATGTTCATGCCACTCTCTCACTTCATCCCAGCTTACCCTTCCCCCTCCCCGCGTCCTCAAGTCCATTCTCTAGTAGGTCTGTGTCTTTATTCCTGTCTTGCCCCTAGGTTCTTCATGCCCATTTTTTTTTGTCCTCATATGTAAGAATGGGGGTGATTATAGTGGTACTTACATCATAGGTGCATGTGAGAGTTAAATGAGTGTATTTTTAAATGCTTAGAACAGCACCTGGCACATAGTAAGTGACATATAAATATTAGCTACTTGGGGGCTTCCCTGGTGGTGCAGTGGTTGAGAGTCCGCCTGCCGATGCAGGGGACCTGGGTTCGTGCCCCGGTCCGGGAAGATCCCACATGCCGCAGAGCGGCTGGGCCCATGAGCCATGGCCGCTAAGCCTGCGCGTCCGGAGCCTGTGCTCCGCAATAGGAGAGGCCACATCAGTGAGAGGCCCGCGTACCGCAAAAAAAAAAAAAAAAAAAATTAGCTACTAGTTCTCATCATACACCAAGAAGATATTAAAATTGGATTAAAAAGGAAACTAAAAGCATACAAATTAAGCATAATTAAATACAGATCAATCTTCTCTTTTAGTAGAGGTTTTGTGAAGCATAAAAATATAGGAAAACTTAAAAGATGTATATGACTATAAAAATGGAAAAAATTTTAAATCACTGTATACAAAATAAAAAGTCATACAGTAAAACACAGGACAAAGGACAACAGATATCAAATCAATAATGAAGAATCATATACCCCAACAGTATAAGTAAGCAAAAGCTCTAAACAAGAATAAATTAAAACGGTCAATACAATTTCTTTTCAATTTAACCTTATCGTGGCTCACATCTTTCCTGGCTCCCCAACTGTCACTCCTAATCCCCATTTCCTTTGCTCACATCCTATAGAAGGGTTTAAAAAGCCAAATACTTGTGGTCCTAACCTTTCTTCAGATTAGGGGTGTGATCCGGTTTGTGCCAATAAGACTTAAAGATAAGGGTGCCAGAGGGTAAGGTGCTGGGTAAGACTTGCCCTCCCTGATAAAGGTAGGCAAGCATGTCAGGAGAAAGGTCCTTTGCTCCCAGCCTCTGCGCACAGCAGCAGGGGGACTTAGCACTTGGAACTCTTGGTGACCATACTTTAACTGAAAAGTCACAGACAAAAGCAGGACGAGTGCTGAGGCGGGACGAGTGGAAGGACAGAAAGATGACATTATTGAACCACCAACCCAGGAACTGCCCACCTCTAGCTTCCTGTTAAGTAAACGCACAGCCTTCTGGTTTAAAACAATCTGTGTTGTACACATGCTCCTGTCCACAGCATTTGGTGCAGTTGACTCCTCCTCTCTCCTTAAAAGGCTTTCTTTACTTGGCCTCCAGGACACCACTCTCCACTGACTTCCCTCCTACCTTCCTGGCTGTTCCTTCTTGGTCTCCTTTGTGATTCCTCCTCCACTCTCTAGCCCTTCAAAGCTGAAGAGGACCCCAGAGGTACTTCAGAAACTCCATGCAATTCCCCAAAGGTGCCCTTGACCTGTTCTCTTTCTCTACTTCCTCTCTGGGCAATCTCATCCAGTCTAGTGGCTTTACATACCAGCTAACTATTGCTGAATCCCCACCTGATCTCCCTCGAGCAGACTTCTCCTGGGCGCTCTAGACTTGTAAATCCGACTTTCTACTCTACACCTCCATGTACTACCTATTATTTTTCTCAACGTGATGTCCGTACAACTGAGATCCCGATACCCACCTCCCAACATCCGTGTCTCCATCATCCTTCCCCATCTCAGTTCACGGCAGCAGCATCCTGCCACGGCTCACACCAAAATGTTGAGGGTTATCTCTGATTCCTCTCTTTTACTCTCAATCCTCATGCCAACAGCAAATCCTGTTGTCTTCATTTTCAACACGTATATCTAAACCTGGCCCCCTCTCATCGCCCCACCCAACCCTTCCACAACCCTATGGAGCCACAGCCTCCTGCCATGATGAGAGCCATGCTTCCTCATGGATGTTTCTGCTGAGCCTCTCACTCCCACTCAGCATATTCTCTACACAGCTGTAACAGTGCTTCTGTTAAAATTAAAGTCACTGTGGTTAAGAGCCGAAGTCCTTATGATTTTCAAGGCTATACGTAATCTGGCTCTCCACTACCTGTCACACCTCATCTCCTATTTCACTTTTCCTTACTTCATTCCTTGCTACTCCTAAGAGCTGTCAGTCAAGCTCCACCTCAGGGTCTTTCCACTTGCTCCTCCCTCTGACTGGTGTGATTTTCTTCCAGACGTTCACACAGCTGGCTCCCCGAAGGCCTTTACTCAAAAGCTACCTCTCGGGGCTTCCCTGGTGGCACAGTGGTTGGGAGCCCGCCTGCCGATGCAGGGGACATGGGTTTGTGCCCTGGTCCGGGAGGATCCCACATGCCGCGGAGCAGCTGGGCCCGTGAGCCATGGCCGCTGAGCCTGCGCGTCAGAGCCTGTGCTCCACAACGGGAGGGGCCACAACAGTGAGAGGCCCGCGTACTGCAAAAAAAAAAATATATATATATATAAAAAAAGAAATAAGAACTCTTAGGAATTAAAAAATATGATAGCAGGAATTAAAAAAAAAAAAGCTACCTCTCTCTCTCTTTCCCATGCCCATACACCCCAACATGTCACATCCCCCATTCTGCGTTAGTATTTTTTCTCTCTTTAGTACTGTACGCTGTCAAACATCCTTTGTACTTTATTTACTTATGAATAGCCTGTCTCTCCCAGCAGAATGTAACTTCACAGAGGGCACGTTTTGATCTTGCGTTCACTTCTGTACCTCAGCACGGTGACCCTTATATCTACATTTATCCAACAAATATTTGAGTGCCAAGCATATTCCAATTAAAATAAGATACCATTTTGCACTTTCCTAAACAGTGAATATTTGGCAAGGGTGTTAGAAATGTCAACGCGGGGAATATAGCCAATATTTTATAAAAACTATAAATGGAGTATAACCTTTAAAAATGGTGAATCATTATATTATATACCTGTAACTTATATAATATTGTACAGCAACTATACTTCAATAAAAAAAAGAAATTAAAAAAATACACGTTGGCTAGGGTGTTGGGAAACATGCTTATATACTTGGAGTGGGAGCACAGACTTGCACGCTATTTTTGAAGAGCAACTTGGCAACGTGTATCAAGTCTTAAAAATGCTCACACCCTCTGATTCCACCTAAAGGAATGTATCTCAGTAACTTACCTGACTAGAGTAAGTACTGATATACAAAGTTCTTCAGTGTAGAGTTAACATACTGAAAAACACTGGAAACAACCTAATGTTCAAACAAGTCTGAAGAAATAAATCACAGCACATTGAGATGATGACTACAGTCCTTTTAAACCATATTTTTAAAGAATGTTTAAAAATTTAAGAATCTAGGAAAATAGGCACCACACCTTTTAAAATGAAAAAGAAAATTCAATCAACTAAGGAAGTGCCTATTGACTGTTAGGCATGGGGTTTTTAAAACAGTAGGAACTCTGTCCCCATTAGAAATACATAAGCATAGGGCTTCCCTGGTGGCACAGTTGTTGAGAGTCCGCCTGCCAATGCAGGGGACACGGGTTCGTGCCCCGGTCCAGGAAGATCCCACATGCCGCGGAGCGGCTGGGCCCGTGAGCCATGGCCGCTGAGCCTGCACGTCTGGAGAGGCCACAACAGTGAGAGGCCTGCATACCGCAAAAAAAAAAAAAAAGAAAGAAAGAAATACGTAAGCATATGTGCATGAGAATATGTAAAAAGAAAAGGCACTGAATAGCTATAAATTGTGAAGTTAGAGACTACTGGGCATTGATGAGATTAAGGATGTTCTCTCCCCCCGCCCACCCCTTCCCACTTCTAAAGTGCTATACTTTTTTTTTTTGTTTTTCTTTTCGCGGTATGCGGGCCTCTCACTGCTGTGGCCTCTCCCGTTGTGGAGCACAGGCTCCGGACGCGCAGGCTCAGTGGCCATGGCTCACGGGCCCAGCCGCTCCGCGGCATGTGGGATCTTCCTGGACCGGGGCACGAACCTGTGTCCCCTGCATTGGCAGGAGGACTCTCAACCACTGCGCCACCAGGGAAGCCCAGTGTTATACTTTTTAAATAGCCTGCTGGGAAGGGGACATTGGAAACCTGATGTGACATTCAAATTAACTGGTTAAATTCAAGGTAAGAGAGGGGCTGAGTAAGGTTCACCTTGCTTGGGACAATGCCTCCCACATCCCTTTCTTGACACGGACAGACCGGGCTCTGTCAGAGCCTCTTCTCTTTGCTGACTGCCTGCACACCCATGCATCACGTCCTAAGTGCCCACCTGCCCTCCTCCGTATGTCCATACATTCTGTACTGACTGTCCTCAATCTTTATATTCCATACTCTGAACCCCAACTGTGCCTTCATTTCTACTTCCTAGTGTACCAGCCAAGTCCTGAAAAACACCTCAATCCATATGTATTCTTCTTATTTTTAATTCTGGGGTTTCAGTGTCAAAAATTGAACAGCAGAGAGCACCAGTACTCAACCAAGACTGGTCCTTCTGTAATATAAAGGTATACCTCTATTATATTACAGAATTACCTATATTATTATCCCAAGGAAGAATTTCAACAAAATTTGATATTTGTAATCGTACCCTCTTCTGAAATCCTACAGCTCTTTTTTTTATAGTACTATAAGGACAGATGTAATGAGGGAGGAACTTGCCTTTGCCCCATCTTGGCTGGTACCTTGAGGCCACGAATCATGTCTTACTTATCCCACGATTCCTCAGGCTCTGGAGTATGGCTTGCACAGTTTACACTTTCAGTCTGCTAAGGGAACAAATTACCTCCCAAAATGCAGAATTTCAGTAGTATATATTCACATTTATATATTGCAAAATGTGTCTTTAGTCACATTCGTGAGTTAGCTAAGGCAATATTATATCAGCAGGGTACAAGAAACTGTACTCTGCATAACCATCACCATTTGCTTAGATTTGAGAGTAAACTCAAAAGATAAAGTCACAGCAGTACAGGTGAGTCATAAGAGAAACACAGCAAGTCTCTCTTAAGAGGGCAGTAATTTGGCAAAGAAGAACATCCCACAAAACAAGGTTCTCATGATGACTCGAATTACACAGAAGCACAGTGTTCATGGTGATACTGTCAGTACCTGTTTCTGCAAGTATGTTCACAAGGTGTCTGCTGCTTCAGGTAGAGATTAAACAAAAATAACTTCCTGAGTCACGGGCCTGGGAACATGTGTCCCGCAACTAAGGGTGTAGTAAGTCAAAGGCTTAGACAGGTTGCATCCTTTCCCAGGTACCACGAAGATGAGCAAGGTTCTTCACATGTTCATCGGCAAATGTACTGACCTGGTCGTGAGTGAGCTCACCTGGCACTCACCCTGAAAACTCCTAATATGAACCGAGGTGGGCACCTGGGGAGCCTCCTGTCTCATTAGAAGCCAAGGTTCATGAGCAGAGCTACTTTGAACAACAAGGTCATTGAGACTCAAAACTGAATCCTGTCTTCAGTTTATTTCCCTTTCTAAGGCTACAAAAATAAATCAATAAAATCTGCACAAACTCCCCTGAAAGAAATCACCTAACCCCATAAAAATGAGCCAGAAAATCTGAAAGAGGAAGCTGTCCACTGTCCACAGGTGCTAGTCTGAACCTGCACTCTTACCTCCCACTATTTAATCTCCAGATGGGTTTGTATCCACATCCTCTGCACCCCCGTCTCTATTTCAAAGACTACCTTGCCTGTGCTCTGGACACACTTGGATGCTCCCATCGCCTGGCTGTCCCTCATCCCCGTCCTTGATCTCTTTACCAGCTCTTTTCCCACAGGCTTCCTCACCCTCCACATGTTTTTACAGTCTTAAGCCTCAAACATGCACACACGCCTTTGAGGTGCTTTCTCAAGTCTTTAGTCTCTTCAAGTTCAACATGCCCCAAACTAACCCATCATTCTCTTTCTGACAATTTCTTCTTGCTACTCTAGTCCCTGTTTCACCCCATGGCCACCCAGACAAGAAAGCTGAGGAGACACTTGGGACTGTTCACCATCAGTGAAGCTGACCGGAGCCCTGTCCTCCAAACCATTTTTAATATTTTCACTCTGATTTCTTTTTTTCTTTTTTAAAAATATTTATTTATTTATTTGGGTGCGTCGGGTCTTAGTTGCAGCAGGCGGGCTCCATAGTTGCGGCTCACCAGCTCTTTAGTCGTGGCATGCTAACTCTTAGTGGCGGCATGCATGTGGGATCTAGGTCCCAGACCAGGGATCGAACCTGGGCCCCCTGAACTGGGAGCGCAGGGTCTTAACCACTGTGCCACCAGGGAAGTCCCTCACTCTGCTTTCTATTACCAAATGCTGGTGTAACTCTTACAAGTTTGTGCCTAAACTATTAGAACTAATCTGCCGTGACCTTCCTTGGGGTTCACCCATCACTTACCCCAACACACAGCCTACTCAAGGCATGTTGACCCTGCCTTCCACCATGTTCCCCAAACACTCCAGGTCTTTCATAAGGCTACATTTGCACCCCAGGGAAAGCCAGCAACCTTCCATGCCTGGCAAACCCCTATGGGCACATTCCAAGGCCAGTTCAATGTCACCACCCTTCTCCAGCCTTCCCTTGGGCTGAGTTAGTGGTGTTCCCTTTACTGTGGACACATAGTACTTCATACAAGTTTCCATTCAAATCAAGCCAGACAACATTTTACACCTGTTGTGTAAGAGGTACACTATGCTGAGAGCTGGAAAATATAAAAATAACTAAGACCTGGGCTCTGTCCTTATGGATATCTTCCAGATATGGAAGGAAATAATTATAGCACAGTGTAATAAGTGCAAAGTATCACAGAGAACAGGACAGTTCAGCTGGGGTTTGAAGAATGAAGAGGTTGCCCTCAAATGGTTTTCTGAAACCACCCACCTTTCACCTCACCCTCCAACTAGCGTGTGCGTTAAAAGGACCTATAAATCACGTTTATGTTCTCAGGATCTAGTAAGCTGCCCAGCACACAGCAGGCACTCAAAGCGCTTCTTGAATGGACAAATAAGACAGACTGCTCCGTTTATGAGTCATTCCATATCTGGAACAGTCTTCTCAGAATTACTTGCCAAGTGAGCAGAATTGTGTGGAATGCCTGCAAAATGATCAAGAATTCACAGTGACGATGTAAATGAGGAAGAAGAGAGAAGATGCTTGTCTCCCAGGTGCCTCTAAGACCCTCCCTGGTTGGCCTCATGCCCAGTCCCTGGCCGCCCCCCACCCCACCCCCGCCACACACACACACACACACAGGGCAGCTCACTGGTCCTCAGGCTCCACCCCCCACTTCCTCACCTTGACCTTCGCACTTGCTCTTCCCTCCACCTGATAGTCAAATACCGCCCTCCTTCACCTCCTCCGTGTGTTTGCTCAAATGTCACCCTATTTAAAGATCTAACTCCCTTCCCTGCTTTGTTTTTCTCCTTAGCACTTATCTTACACACTAAACATTTTGTCCACGTGTTTGATTTTCCGACCAGAATTTAAGCTCCACAAGGGCGAGAATTTGTCTCTTTTGTGCACCTCTTCATGCCCAGCACTTAGAACACTTCCCAGCACAAGCAGGCACTCAACAGATCCTTGTTAAGTGACGAAGTGAGTGTGTCAGAACTACCGCGTGTACGCAACGGACAGAGGTCAGAAGCATAGAGCCTGGGACCAGGCTGTCGGGTCTGTTCCCTGTCTCCACCAATTATTAACTTTGTAACTTTGGGCAAGTTGCTTAAACTTTCAAAACCTCAAAATCCTCATCTGTAGAATGGGAATAATCACAGTACGTATACTTCATGAGTTGTGAGAATTATACATTCAGAAAGCTTAGAACAGCTTTCATTAGCATTCAAAACACCTTACTAGTATTACTTTTCTTATGGCAAGAAACATTGAGATACATTCTTTAAAACGTGGTTTAACTACATACAAATACAGAAACATCTATAAGCAACACACTAAAGTTGGCTTTTAGAAATAGTTATTAGATGATCATTTCTGGGTTTTAATAATTAACTTCTGCAAGCGTGAATACATTTCTCATAATTTCGCTTGCTATCTCTCAAACTCTTGCCTAGAAAGGCCAAAATGATACAAAAGTAAATTGAAATGATTTTAAAATCAATCTAACACTAAAGGAACAAGAAATCAGTTTACAAAAACAGCTGAGCAGGAAAGAAGAGAAACCTATAAGGGTAAGCAAGTCATTACAGGTTTGGGATGCTTATTTTACTAACCCACAATAAAATGAATTAACACGACGGTTTACCCTTTTGAAATGGTCTTCAGTTTTTTTCTAGAGAAACATCTCTTTCAGGAGGCCTTTCTTCAGGCTCTGCTATGATCAGATGGGCCCCTGAACATTCTTTTCCTCCCAATCCTAAAGCGCTTAAGGGCCTTTTCCACACCCCTTACAGATCCCTTTGTGCTGCTCTTTGGTTGCTGCAGGAACATGCATTCACCCTCCCCAGGCAGTTTAAAGGAGCCCCAGGGCGGGGGGTGGGGTGGGGTGGGGTGTATATTTTGTTCTATTTCCGTAATCCTACCTTGCTCAGGCTGGTCACTGGTAGGTCAATTCCATGTGTGTATGAAGGAACACACATATTTATAATCTAAAACCTGGTAAGAACTGGTATTACCTCTGAAAGAGGGTGGCAGGCGCTCTCTGAAGGTGCCTGACTGGATCTCAAAGTATTTCCTAAGCAGTTATTTATTCAGCAGCATTAATCTGCAATGACCATGTAAAATCATTTACATCGTGGTAAACTGATATCTAATGTTAAGTCAAGAGCTCCGGAGACGCAACAGGGAGGGGATATGGTAACATATGTATATGTATAACTGATTCACTCTGTTATAAAGCAGAAACTAACACACCATTGTTAAGCAATTATACTCCAATAAAGATGTATTAAAAAAAAAAGAGCTCGACAACAGAAATGCCACAGTTTCTGAAGTATCCAGCTGAGCATAAGAATTTGAATTTTTCCAAAACTCACGGTCAGACTGAAAGTGTTTCTTTAGACTAATAACGTGAAGGTTACGAGCATGGACTCCAGAGGCCTGTTACCTGGTCTGAATGTACTACCTCTGCCACTTCCCAGCTGCATAACCTTGACAAATTATTTAACCTCACTGTGATGGCTTCCTCTTCTACAAAATGCAGATAAGCCTCACAGAACTCTTATGAGGATTAAATGAATTTATAGGTGAAATGGTAAAAACAAAGCCTGGTAAGCATTTAATAAGTGTGAGCTTCTATCACTGGCATTATAATTATTATTACAAATAGTTTTCCTTGCTTATCTCATCTTATTTAATTAAGTGGTTGAAACACATACATATTCCAAAGAAACAAAGTTAGTTTAGATCTGGTTTGTTATAATCACTTACAATCTGGTTTCAGATAAACTTCCAGATTTTTTTTTTTTTTTTGTGGTACGGAGGGCCTCTCACTGTTGTGGCCTCTCCCATTGTGGAGCACAGGCTCCGGACGAGCAGGCTCAGCGGCCATGGCTCACGGGCCCAGCCGCTCCGCAGCATGTGGGATCCTCCCGGACCGGGGCACAAACCCGTGTCCCCTGCATCGGCAGACGGACTCTCAACCACTGCGCCACCAGGGAAGCCCCAAACTTCCAGATTTTTTTAAGTTACTTTTTTATTTCCAGTTTTAATGAGATGATTGACATACATCACTGTGTGAGTTTAAGGTGTACAGCATAATGAATTGACTTAACGTGTATTGTGAAGTGGATTACCGCAGTAAGTTTAGTTAACATCCATCACCTCATTTAGATGCAGTTAGAAAACTTTTTTTCCCCTCATAATGAGATTTGCTCTTAGGACCTACTTTCTTAACAACTTTTCTATATATTACACAGCAGAGGTAACTACAGTCGTCATGTTGTACACTAGAACTGCCAGACTTTGACAAGTGAAATGGAAAAGTGCCCTTGGGTTTAATTACAATTCTTTCTCATATTCATTTCAAAGCTTCAAGAAAATGGCAATGTCAACTCCAGGTCTGGTTTTCTACTTAGTTCTCTGAAAGGATTTATTGAAAACCCCAAGTTGGCTGGAACATTTCTGCTGGTTACCTTTCAGGAGACGAACTCTGTGTGAGCACAGAGGATATCCATTTGGTTTCAATTTTCTAAGACACAAACACTTCATTGTACAGTAAATGGCAATATGCGCTCAATGATCCAAAAGCACATTGTTTTTGCTTCTTGATTTTCTGTTCTACTTTTAACTCTGTGACGATTAAGTTTCCTGTTCTCCACGACAAAACACCTCTCAATCTATTGTGAGCGTCCAAACAAGTTAGTTGCTATTAATATTTTAAAAACATAACACAGCATAATCAAGTTAGGCTTCCAACCATTAAAATAAAAAAACTCAAATGCAAATCTACAAAATTTCTGGTTACACTGATTTTTTCCCCATTTATACATGGAAAATCACCAGGTAAGCGATAATTTAGTTTTTAACTTGGGTTGAAAACTCTGAATGCATAGCTTAGTTATTAAGCTTATTTACACAGGTTAATAAAAGCTCAATAAATTTCCTGTCTTTTCATTAAGATGAAGCAGACCCAGTTTTCCCTCTTTAAGGCATGGCATTATGTAGCATACAGTAAAGGGACTTCAAAACTGTGTCACTCCTTGGTGGCATCATCTACATAAAAGAATCCCATCATTTATAATACATCCTGGGTACTGGCCTAATTTCTTAAAAGTGTGCGCTTCAGGTTTTCTGGGATTCGAGCACCATGTGGTCCAGAGAATCACACTAGTAGCAGCCACTACTCAGAAAATTAGGTGAGCTCCAAATTGCCCCTAGAAAGATAAGGACTGCAAAAGCTGATGGAGCCTGACATTCTCCAACCCTCCTACTTCACAGAAGCCCAGGGAGCAGAAACGACTAGCTCATGCAGCTCCCTGGGGCCATGGCAGTGCTAGAACGCAGCGCTTCTAACAACAGGCCAGGATGCCAGCGGCCAGGGCCCTCTGGGCCGCCAAGCCATGGGTGCTGCTGACACCCGAGTAGGAAGGGGCTCCCTGTCATCTGGAAAATCCATAAGCCTTGTATGGCAGCGACAGCAAGAATCAAAGCTTTGATCTCACTTATGCCCCAACTCCCCAAACTGTGGCAACATCCAAAATAAGGATTGTTGCTTCTCCCGATGTCTTTAGTGCCTCTTCTGTTTTCCTCCCAAAGGATGAACACTCCAAGCTGACAAATTCCTCCTTCCCACTCAGTTCCTCTGGGGATGGAAATGGAAATGCGTACAAACCCCTCTTCCACCAGCCATACCTCTTCCTGGGTTTGCTCCCCAGGACCCTCAAGACCTTGGTGCACAAGGCCTGATTTATTTAGGCCTGAACCTAAGTAAATCACCCTTAAAACACGTCTGCATGTTATAAGCTTCTCACACGACAGCTTCATAACAGGATTGGACAATAAAACCTAAAAATACTAAGGTGTAGACAGGTAAAGAGATCCCCTGAGGATTTAGTTGGTTTTGTTAGTTTCTGCAAAATGTTCTCACTTATGTGTGAACACATAAGTCTTGAGGCACTTTTTTTTTTCCCAGACCATTCAACAGCAGTCACTATTTTTATAAGGGAACTTACTTCTGAATCTATCTGACATGCCTTTCATTTGCTCAGTGTTGTACCTGCTCACATGAGGGGTATTCCCTGCAGAGTGTTCTTGGTCAACTGGAGCGGCCAGCAGGCTTTCTGTCTTAGTCCCTATGAAAAGGGCTGCCTTTCCCATTTCCTGTTCTTATTTTAACACAGAGAAATGCAAACCTTTGCCAATTTAGGAAGACACTTAACAGCTACTTTGGAAGCTCTCAAATTTTATAAATGGAACATGACTTTACTACTTCTAATATACAAACCAACATAAATCAAAGTTCGTATTAGAAAAGTTTAACTTCTTAGTCACCCTCACATCCCTGAAGATTTTATAATACATCTTTCCGTAAAATTCAAGAAAAAAACTAGTCTCTTCATACATGATGAGGGCACATTATGAAACTAGTATATCACACCAGTATTATTAAGCAGTTAACCAATTGTAAAACATTTAAAAGTGAAATGACAGACATTACATGAAATTTCTAAAAATCTTATATGTTCTGGTATAATGTTATAAGTCATAATTTTAGTTATTACTTTAAAATGTATATCTCAGAACTAAAAAAAAAAAAAAAGAAAGAAAAAAGTGAAATGACTCGTATATAACCAGTGCCCAATTGTGTGTGTGTGTGTGTGCGTGCGTGTGTGTGTGTGTGTGTGTGTATGCATGCTTCTGAATAGCTTTTACGTTGCTTTATGCACATCTCTCTCTCCCCAACTAGCCTTTACGTTACTCAAGGAGCAGGGCTGTGTCTTAGACTTCTTTTTTAGTCTTCCCTGTGCAAGATGCTGGTCCACAAAAGGCTACATGCTTTAGTGACACAATGCATTAGAGCTCTATAACCAAAACCTGTCTCTCTGCTGCCTGATAGGACTAATTTTACATTCAAATAATTCATAAGCTGCTATAAAACACAACTGAATGATTTTATGCTTACCAGAACTGGACACACGCCTTATCCTCTGGGGAGACATGGCTTGATCAGAGTTGAGATTTCTACTGTCACTCCGCCTCAAACAGGAAACAGAAGGTCCCATTTTGGCTTTCGGACCAGGTGTTTTCCTCAAAACGGAGCAGTTGGGCTTGGCTAGACTCCTACATGAGATGGTTGCAGTTTTTGAGGCATGACCCTGTGGAAAAAATCATGAAGGTTTCAGTCCAGATCATACCTTCCCCATACCACCTCCTGGTGGGGTTAGGTATGCAGAAAAACACAATTTCTGTCTAAGCAGATATGCCAGATGGACATTTAGTTTTCATTTTTACTATAAAGACATTTAAACTCTTCATAGTTTACTCTTTGATTCGTCATGATCTGCCTTTTGTCCCCATCAGGGAAACTGTTCCCAAGGTGACTGATGCCACAAGTTAAATTCAAGCTACAGCTTTCAGTCCTTTTCCTAGAGGCCCTCTACATGGTCTGCGACGCCGATGACTCCATCGTCTTTCTCTGGTTTCTCCCACAGAGCTCTCTGCTGGTTTCCCTTCTATCTGTCTGGTTATTCCATTTCTGGGTCCTGCTCTTCCATACCTTCAAAGGCTGGTCATCACAAGGGTCCTCACCATAAGCTTTCTCACCATATACTCTCCCCACGTGATCCTGTCCGCTCTTCCCACTGCCACCTAAACACCGCTGTATCCCAAGTCCTCACGCCCAAGCCAACACTCTCTCCCGAGTTCCCCATGTATTCAGTTTCTTTCTTCCTCTGCTTCACTTAGCACCCGTCAGGCACCTCGACCTAACAACGCTGACAATAATATTATTGTTTTTATATTATTATTATATTATAATAATATAATTATAAATATTTTATTATTATTATATATTATTTTTACTGATCAACCTACAGACCTTACAGAATGAAAAATAAGTTTGAAATGTACGTATCAATTCATTTAATCCTAATAACCCTACAAGGTTGATACTTTCATCATACTGCATTTCACAGCAGAAGAACAGGAAGCAGTTTCTAAAAATCAGATTAATTTTACCCGTTCATCTCAAAACTTAGCTCTTCCCATATTCACCACCATGTGCCCAGGCACCCCACTTACACAATGAAAGCTATTTCTAGGGGCTTCCTTTCTTACCTCCTAAGCCCCTCTGGATGTCATTCTCACCCTTCTCCCTCAGCCTTAGTACAGGCTGTGTCATTTCTGGGACGCCTGGAACCATATCCAATTCACCTCCCGGTCCCCTGCTAAGGAGATCTCTCTCAAGTCCAAACTGGGCTAGGAGGCTTCCCTCCGCCTCCCAGATAAAGTTAACTCTTCCAAATAAGGCCTTTTGGATGCGGCCGCCCTGCCACCCTCTTCAGCTTGGTCCTTACTGTTCATGGTTCTGCACCCCCAGCTCCCATGATACTCACTACCCTGCGTCCCCTAAATGAGAATGTTTCTTCATCTTCGTACATGTTATTCCTTCCACCCAAAACACCCTTCCATTCATCCTTGATCTTTAAGCTTCAGCTAGTGACTAACATGCTCTCTCCCCTAGAAGCCTTCCTTTCCTTGACAACTCTCCCCATCGCCACCACCCTACTCTGCCGTGAGCAGGACAGGGAGTCTCTACACACTCCCAACTGAGGACCTAACAGTCCCTTTTTGTTTACCTTCTAATACTACCCACTGTACTAGGCACTAGGTTTGGCCAGGGGCTGTGTCTTTCCTTCTCTAAATCCCAGCCATCACCGTCATATAGAGCACAAAGTAGGCACCCAATAAAGACTCTCATTCTACATGTAGGAAATGAGAGCCTGAGATTTGCTCAAAGAACAAAGTTCAACACCATAAGCTATCATTTGTATTCTCCCATTAAAGAAAAATTGAGCCTCACAGAGACTAAGTAACTTGCCTGAGGGCATTTTGCCAATGAATGGATGGAGCTACAATGTGAAACCACATCAAACTCCAAAATCGATGCTCTTAACCTATACGTTGACTATTCCCCACCAGGACCATTCTTTCTTTGCTTAATAAGTCATAAGTGCAGGACTTCCCTGGTGGCGCAGTGGTTAAGAATCCGCCTGCCAATGCAGGGGACACGGGTTTGAGCCCTGGTTCGGGAAAGATCCCACGTGCCGCGGAGAGACTAAGCCCGTGCACCACAACTACTGAGCCTGTGCTCTAGAGCCCACAAGCCACAACTACTGAGCCCACATGCCACAACTACTGAGGACCGTGTGCCTAGAGCCCGTGCTCTACAACAAGAGAAGCCACCGCAAGGAGAAGCCCGTGCACCGCAACGAAGAGTAGCCCCGGCTCTCTGCAACTAGAGAAAAGCCCACGTGCAGCAACGAAGACCCAATGTAGCCATAAATAAATAAATAAATAAATAAATATATTAAAAAGTCATAAGTGGATAATTTCCCTTAGAGATATGTAAAGCCCCATGTTGATGACATACACTAGGTGGATTAAAAACTAAATTAAATAGGGCAATATCCTAAGGGAACACTGGAAAGCAACATAAAATTGGCCAAAAAAAGCAGGCAATGGACACAAAGATCTTCTCCCTCTACCATAAAACTGGCTAAGGTAATTCCCCAGAAAAACCTTTAAAAAAGTAAACCAAACTTTTAACCAACTTACAAAGTGAATCTTTAACAAATTAGATTTGTTCTGCCTTTAAGAACCGACATTCCATAGAATTTTGAAAGCCTGCAGTGTGTGGAACAGAAAGGGCCAGGATTCAAGTCAGGGGACCTGAGTTTGAATCTCAATTTTACAACTTACCAGCTATGTGTGTGTGTTAAGTAACCACTTATGAAGCTTTAAACTGTAGCTAGCAAATTTCCTGTTGTTACTGGCAAGAGTAAATGACAGTGTATAAAGCACCTGAACATTTCTGAGAAAATTAAATGACATAATATACATAAAGCACCTGAGCAAAGGGTTTGGCCCAGAGCAGTCATCAAAAAAAATATCAATTTCTTTCCATTTAGATAATTCACCATCCCTTTTATCTAACATACTATCACCAATATATAACCTCTATAATGGGGAGCTATACTCAACCTGCATCAAATTAAAGTCAAATTCCTTTTCCAACAGAAGCTTTCTGAAGTTTCAGGTAACCCCGACCAAACAGCTGGAAGGTTGCAGGCAACCTAAGGATTCAGTGAACTCAAGGCCTAATTTGTCTCAAGACCAACAGAGCACATTGAAAATGCACATTTCTCCAGCAATGTCTCATCACAGAACCGGGGCAGATTCAGAGCCTTTGGGTGCTGCTGAAATGACAAAGAAACATAGGGGTTTGCCTACAACACGACGCAAAGGCTCACTCATTCAACTCTCTACAATAAATACAATGCCTGTGGCCAGGGACGGTTTGCTGGGCCCCTTCCCCATGATACACGGAAATGTGTTAAGAGGTGAACAGCGATATTAGAGGGAATTGCACATGAAACATTATCATGGGGAAAAATGAGTTTTTAATACTCATCAACAAGTAAAAGTGTCAGTACTGAAAATATGGAAATCCTAACTGCAAGATTCCTAAGGTGAAAAGTGCTTCTTCTCCAGTACTGGGATCCACTTCAATGGGATGATTCTATCACCTTACTTCAGCATCACACCATAAGCCTGAAAGACAGGCTTTCATTCCGCACATGGGAAATAGAAAGCTAAGCCTTACTCCCAATGCATATATCAGAAAAACTTTTAATTTCAAAATTACACAACCAATTTATATGCAAGGCAAATGTTATTTAAAGAAACTTTATGCTAGGTTTTCTGGCAGTTGGAGATCAGTGCACAATAAAAAGTCTCCCATAAATCAAGGAGGAATAAATGTATTATTTTCATGTATGTGTATCTATAAACACCAAACTAAGAATGTTGCTTAGAATTACCAGAGGTTGTCATTTAATTTAACAACGTATCTAATTAAAAACTGTATAAAATGAGTTTCCTAAGTCTGACTTCAAAAGGACTTAAAAATAAAAATCTGAGTTTTGAAATAATGGACAGTCTCAGTAGCTTAGACATCACTGCGGTGGGCCATTCTTCCTAAAAGGAAGATTTACTATAAACGCCAAAGCAACTCTAAACTGAACTAGCTCAAGAATAACTTCCTAAAAGGACCTAACAATTCCCTATGCACCCTCAAAACACTTAAAACAGCCCTTTAACACTTCACCGAACTACACGTGTCGCTCCTCTCAGACATGAGACCTCCACACAGATGACTCCCGTCTGCCTTCCTACCCTGGCACCGACCTCCACTCCTGGCCCAGAGGACAGACGCTCAGGAAAAGCCTATGTGGGGCTAGAGATGCATGCAAGTCCCCACTGCCGAAACAGCACTGAGAATGAACACACAAAGCACAGAGCAGCCTCCCAAATGCTTCCAGCACTCAGAAAGCTAGTTTCTTCATGCTAGAGTCAAAACTATATCCATGCTGAAAAAAAAAAATCTTTGAACTGCATGTGAATTCTTGTTTAAATGGAACCCCCAAACATCTGCCAGGTACTGTATGAAACATACTACCTTTTCACTATACATGAATAAAATGGGTTTTATTTTAGTACCAGGAATCAATACATTAGGACTGCAAGAGACCTCAGACATCTAGCCCAATCCTTTCACCTCTGCGTCTCAAAAGGTTACTTGCCCAGAGTCACCTTAGCTAATCAGAGGCAGAATTCAGAATCCTCCTGTTCACAGGACAGGGCTCCACCCCCTGGGGCAGCTTCCTCAACAGGAGACCAGGAATTATTTTTACGTTGATACTGTTTACCAGCACTGCCTAGCCATTTCTCAAATGTGGCCCAATACATTTGTAAGTTCATAAACAAAACGTTTATTTTTTCATAGATATAAAATATAATCAGATACTTAACTTCAAATAACTAATTACACTAAAATATTAAAGTAACCTGTTCTTTCAGCTTACTATTAAAAGGAATGTTGATACTCAATACAAAATACTGGACTTGAGGTTTTTTTTTTTTCAATATGCAGGTAACCAATTAACATTCTAAAATGTACTAACAGACAAGACAAAGAATTACTGAATAACATAGCAATACCTGAAAGCAAATCTGCACACCTAGTTCAGCAATATTATTGACTATTAGTGGATAAGCAATTGCTAATACATCTCTCCGTTTCCACCACCATTTCCTGAAGCAGGCAAAAATTTCACTTACCAAAAACAGAGAACCATAGTCAAAGGTCTCATTCATAATTTCCTTTTTTAGCTCTTGTTTTGCCGTCGGTGTCCCATTTTCTTTTTCACCTTTTTTTTCAGGGCTAATCCTATCGATGTTGGAAGTATAGGACATTTGCAAACATTCTGTGCTTTCCATTTTAATAGGGAGTTCACCTTTGATCTCCTGAAAAACTACAGCCACGGACGCAGTTTCACATGCTGAATTGGAAGAACTTGCTTTGTCAACATCTTCCTGATTCGATTTCATGGCAGATGTTGTTCTTAGAACTTTGTGTGAAGCATTTTTAGAATGAGTTGTAACATGCACAGCCTGGCTCGTAATGAGTTTATTAAATTGCTGCTTATGTGTCTTGTTATTTAGGATTTCTGCTTTTGTGTCTGCATTTAAGTCAGATGTTGGTGTTTTTCTCAAAGCTGTCGACGGTCTTGAGGAAGATACTGATGAGGGTGATGAGGCCCCAGTTAACTGAGGTCGGGCTGCAGCCTTTGATAGAGCAGGGTCCTTGGACTGTAGCACTGGTCTGGATACAACTTTTGCTTTGACATTCTTGAAGTTTGGTCTTGGGTAACTTATAATTTCAGTTTTTCTAACTTTGCTGCCTAGGGGGCTATTCGTTTTGGTGGTTGATTTTCCTAGATTAGGTTTAGACATGTTCATCGGTGCCCCCTTCAAATTTGGTAAACGTCTAAGCTCTTGATTACTCTTCTGCACTTTACTCCATTTCTCCGTCCCTTCAATAGGTGAGATAGAAAAGGTTGCGTTGGTGGGTTCTAGGACTGGCGTGGACATGCAAACTATGTTATTTGTACTAATGACCATATCATCTGCATCCCAAGTCAGTTCAAATGATGAAGCCACCTTTTGTCCTGGCGGGCTATTCGGTATCAATTCTATGGTATGATTTCGGGTTCCCAAATCCTTTTCATTAGAGGCAACTGGTGTGTCTTTAGCCACAGTGACTTGATGTTCTGCGTCCAGCACTTGGGTTTTGCTTTTATCAAAAGCTGGCACCAGTAAAGGGCATTCATCATCTATAAGACAATTGGACACTGTTTCTCTTACATTCTGGCCCATTTCCTTTTGCCCATATGAGCTCTGTGAATGTCTCTCACTATTTGGTTCATCTTTAGATGAACAAAAGAACTCTTGTAATACAGACCCACTGGGAACATCCATGCCATCAGAAACTGGTGTTAGAGCTTGTATCTCCTTTTCTCCACCTAGTCTTTGCTGTGCCCCATCTGGGTACTCACTGGTGACCTTTCCCAAAGAACAGTGACAGTGATTTTCAGTATCTGGAAGAACCAAATCAGTTTGCATCACCATGTCAGAAAATGCTGTGTAAGTTGTGTCTTGGGCCTGTGACACTGTAGCTTGAGGGTTTTCGAAGCTGTCTCTATCATAACTCATTTCTCTCACATATATCTTATCAGAATGGGAAGATGGAGGAATGCAACAGGATGAAGATGTATTTCTACTTCTCATGCTGGTTGGCTGCAGGCTTGCAGTGGTAGGCAAAGACTGACTCTTTCCGATGGTGTCATGTGTTATGAAGGTACAGTTAATAGTATCCACTTTCATGTCAAATGTCTGGTTTAGCGCCAAGGCAGTAGGGTTTTCTGTACAGTTCAAATCATCATCGTTAGGATTCCACACAAAAGGCAGAGATGTCTCAACGCTCTGGTCCTGAAATGATTCTAGGGAATGACAACTGTTATGCAAATCTTTGGGTTCCTCTGTATTTACAACATGTGCAAGAGACAGACATGTGGAATCCTTGTGCATATCTAACATCTCCTTACTAAAAAAATCACTTGAAGACTTTTGGTGTTCAAGTACTTCAACACACTGAGGGTTTAAAGAAATAGTTTCTCCAAAGACCACAGCAGAGTTGGTTTCATAATCAACCACCATGTCATCTGGGTTGGCAGAATTCCAACTCACATTACTGGTTGAAGAGTTTTGGGTACATGGTGATTTTTGGTTGTATACATATGTGTTTCCATTGTTATCACCGATAAATAAGGACTGCAGTTCATCTTCTGTCTTGTCATCTGAATTATCATCATTCATCCTGAAATATTAACTTTAAACCTCTGACATTTTATTTCTTCTTTAAAACCTTCTAAATGAGAGGGAAGGAAAATGTGTCCATCTCCTAAGTTTTTCAGCACAGCTGAAAGTTTCTTAGTCTAAGATGTCTTGAACTTGAAATGATTTGTTGTTCCCTGGAAGAAATAAAATGTTTCACTCAAGTAAATATTAGAAAATTAACAAGTCATCACTTGATTAATTTCAATTGCTTTCTTTTTACATTTAAAGAACCTACAACTGGTGGCGGGAAGAGAGCCTGAAGGGGTTAGTGCACCACGGCTAGCCCGGAGGGAGTCCCGGAAAAAGACTAGAGCTGCCGAAGAGGCAAGAGACTTTTTCTTCCCTCTTTGTTTCCTGGTGCACAAGGAGAGGGGATTAAGAGCGCTGCTTAAAGGAGCTCCAGAGACGGGCGCGAGCCGCGGCTAAAGGCGCGGACCCCTGAGACGGGCGTGGGATGCTGGGGCTGCTGCTGCCGCCGCCACGAGGCCTGTGTGCGAGCGCAAGTCACTGTCCATGCCCCCTTCCGGGGAGCCTGTGCAGCCCGCCACTGCCGGGGTCCCGGGATCCAGGGACGGCTTCCCCGGGAAAGCGCATGGAGCGCCTCGGGCTGGTGCAACATCACGCCGGCCGCTGCCGCCGCAAGCTCGGCCCACACTCCGTGCCCCTCCCTCCCCCCCGGCCTGAGTGAGCCAGAGCCCCTGAATCAGCGGCTCCTTTAACCCCGTCCTGTCTGAGCGAAGAACAGACGCCCTCCGGCGACCCACATGCAGAGGCGGGGCCAAAAACAAAGCTGAGATCCAGGAGCTGTGAGAACAAAGAAGAGAAAGGGAAATCTCTCTGTGCAGCCTCAGAAGCAGCAGATTAAAGCTCCACAATCAATTTGATGTACCCTGCATCTGTGGAATACATGAATAGACAACGAATCATCCCAAATTGAGGAGCCAGGAGTCAGTGCTGGGCCTCTGAGGTGGGAGAGCCAACTTCAGGACACTGGTCCACAAGAGACCTCCCAGCTCCACATAATATCAAACGGTGAAAATCTTCCAGAGATCTCCATCTCAACACAAGCGCCCAGCTTCACTCAACGACCAGCAAGCTACAGTTCTGGACACCCTATGCCAAACAACTAGCAAGACAGGAACACAACGCCACCCATTAGCAGAGAGGCTGCCTAAAATCATAAAAAGGCCACAGGCACCCAAAAACACACCACCAGACGTGGACCTGTCCACCAGAAAGACAAGATCGAGCCTCAACCACCAGAACACAGGCACTAGGCCCCCCCACCAGGAAGCCTACACAACCTACTGAAACACCCTTAGCCACTGGGGACAGACACCAAAAACAACGGGAACTACAAATCTGCAGCCTGCAAAAAGGAGACCCCAAACACAGTAACATAAGCAAAATGAGAAGACAGAAAAACACACAGCAGGTGAAGGAGCAAGATAAAAACCTACCAGACCTAACAAATGAAGAGGTAATAGGCAGTCTACCTGAAAAAGAATTCAGAATAATGATAGTAAAGATGATCCAAGATTCTATTTCCAAGATCCAAAATCTTGGAAATAGAATAGACAAAATGCAAGAAACAGTTAACAAGGACCTAGAAGAACTAAAGATGAATCAAGCATCGATTATAAACACAATAAATGAAATGAAAAATACTCTAGATGGGATCAATAGCAGAATAACTGAGGCAGAAGAACGGATAAGTGAGGTAGAAGATAAAATACTGGAAATAACTGCTGCAGAGCAGAATAAAGAAAAAAGAATGAAAAGAACAGAGGACAGTCTCAGAGACCTCTGGGACAACATTAAACACACCAACATTCGAATTATAGGGGTTCCAGAAGAAGAAGAGAAAAAGAAAGGGACTGAGAAAATATTTGAAGAGATTATAGTTGAAAACTTCCCTAGTATGGGAAAGGAAATAGTTAATCAAGTCCAGGAGGCAAAGAGAGTCCCATACAGAATAAATCCAAGGAGAAATACGCCAAGACACATATTAATCAAACTGTCAAAAATTAAACACAAAGAAATCATATTAAAAGCAGCAAGAGAAAAACAACAAATAACACACAAGGGAATCCCCATCAGGTTAACAGCTGATCTCTCATCAGAAACTCTACAAGCTAGAAGGGAGTGACAGGACATATTTAAAGTGATGAAGGAGAAAAACCTGCAACCAAGATTACTCTACCCAGCAAGGATCTCACTCAGATTTGATGGAGAAATTAAAACATTTACAGACAAGCAAAAGCTGAGACAGTTCAGCACCACCAAACCAGCTTTACAACAAATGCTAAAGGAACTTCTCTAGGCAAGAAACACAACAGAAGGAAAAGACCTACAATAATGAACCCAAAACAGTTAAGGAAATGGGAATAGGAACATACATATCAATAATTACCTTAAATGTAAATGGACTAAATGCTCCCACCAAAAGACACAGATTGGCTGAATGGATACAAAAACAAGACCCATATATATGCTGTCTACAAGAGACCCACTTCAGACCTAGAGACACATACAGATTGAAAGTAAGGGGATGGAAAAAGATATTCCATGCAAATGGAAATCAAAAGAAAGCTGGAGTAGCAATTCTTATATCAGACAAAATAGACTTTAAAATAAAGACTATTAGAAGAGACAAAGAAGGACACTACATAATGATCAAGGGATCGATCCAAGAAGAAGATATAACAATTGTAAATATTTATGCACCCAACATAGGAGCATCTCAATACATAAGGCAAATACTAACAGCCATAAAAGGGGAAATCGAGAGTAACACTCTCATAGTAGGGGACTTTAACACCCCACTTTCACCAATGGACAGATCATCCAAAATGAAAATAAATAAGGAAACACAAGCTTTAAATGATACATTAAACAAGATAGACTTAATTGATACTTATAGGACATTCCATCCAAAAACAACAGAATACACATTTTTCTCAAGTGCTCATGGAACATTCTCCAGGATACATCATATCTTGGGTCACAAATCAAGCCTTGGTAAATTTAAGAAAACTGAAAGTGTATCAAGTATCTTTTCCGACCACAATGCTATGAGACTAGACGTCAATTACAGGAAAAGATCTGTAAAAAATACAAACACATGGAGGCTAAACAATACACTACTCAATAACGAAGTGATCACTGAAGAAATCAAAGAGGAAATCAAAAAATACCTAGAAACAAATGACAGTGGAGACACGACGACCCAAAACCTATGGGACGCAGCAAAAGCAGTTCTAAGGGGGAAGCTTATAGCAATACAATCCCACCTTAAGAAACAGGAAACATCTCGAGTAAACAACCTGACCCTGCACCTAAAGCAATTAGAGAAAGAAGAACAAAAACCCCCCAAAGTTAGCAGAAGGAAAGAAATCATAAAGAACAGATCAGAAATAAATGAAAAAGAAATGAAGGAAACGATAGCAAAGATCAATAAAACTAAAAGCTGGTTCTTTGAGAAGATAAACAAAACTGATAAACCATTAGCCAGACTCATCAAGAAAAAAAGGGAGAAGACTCAAATCAATAGAATTAGAAATGAAAAAGGAGAAGTAACAACTGACACTGCAGAAATACAAAAGATCATGAGAGATTACTACAAGCAACTCTATGCCAATAAAATGGACAACCTGGAAGAAATGGACAAATTCTTAGAAATGCACAACCTGCCAAGATTGAATCAGGAAGAAACAGAAAATATGAATAGACCAATCACAAGCACTGAAATTGAAACTGTGATTAAAAATCTTCCAACAAACAAAAGCCAAAGACCAGATGGCTTCACAGGCGAATTCTATCAAACATTTAGAGAAGAACTAACACCTATCCTTCTCAAACTCTTCCAAAATATAGCAGAGGGAGGAACACTCCCAAACTCATTCTACGAGGCCACCATCACCTTGATACCAAAACCAGACAAGGATGTCACAAAGAAAGAAAACTACAGGCCAATATCACTGATGAACATAGATGCAAAAATCCTCAACAAAATACTAGCAAACAGAATCCAACAGCACATTAAAAGGATCATACACCATGATCAAGTGGGGTTTATTCCAGGAATGCAAGGATTCTTCAATATACACAAATCAATCAATGTGATACACCATATTAACAAGTTGAAGGAGAAAAACCATATGATCATCTCAATAGATGCAGAGAAAGCTTTCGACAAAATTCAACACCCATTTATGATAAAAACCCTGCAGAAAGTAGGCATAGAGGGAACTTTCCTCAACATAATAAAGGCCATATATGACAAACCCACAGCCAACATTGTCCTCAATGGTGAAAAACTGAAACCATTTCCACTAAGATCAGGAACAAGACAAGGCTGCCCACTCTCACCACTCTTATTCAACTTAGTTTTGGAAGTTTTAGCCACAGCAATCAGAGAAGAAAAGGAAATAAAAGGAATCCAAATTGGAAAAGAAGAAGTAAAGCTGTCATTGTTTGCAGATGACATGATACTATACATAGAGAATCCTAAAGATGCTACCAGAAAACTACTAGAGCTAATCAATGAATTCGGTAAAGTAGCAGGATACAAAATTAATGCACAGAAATCTCTTGCATTCCTGTACACTAATGATGAAAAATCTGAAAGTGAAATCAAGAAAACACTCCCATTTACCATTGCAACAAAAAGAATAAAATATCTAGGAATAAACGTACCTAAGGAGACAAAAGACCTGTATGCAGAAAATTATAAGACACTGATGAAAGAAATTAAAGATGATACAAATAGATGGAGAGATATACCATGTTCCTGGATTGGGAGAATCAATATTGTGAAAATGACTCTACTACCCAAAGCAATCTACAGATTCAATACAATCCCTATCAAACTACCACTGGCATTTTTCACACAACTAGAACAAAATATTGCACAATTTGTTTGGAAAAACAACAGACCCTGAATAGCGAAAGCAATCTTGAGAACGAAAAACAGAGCTGGAGGAATCAGGCTCCCTGACTTCAGACTATACTACAAAGCTACAGTAATCAAGACACTGTGGTACTGGCACAAAAACAGAAAGATAGATCAATGGAACAGGATAGAAAGCCCAGAGATAAACCCACGCACATATGGTCAACTTATCTTTGATAAAGGAGACAGGAATGTTCAGTGGAGAAAGGACAGCCTCTTCAATAAGTGGTGCTGGGAAAACTGGACAGGGACATGTAAAAGTTTGAGATTAGATCATTCCCTAGCACCATACACAAAAATAAGCTCAAAATGGATTAAAGACCTAAATGTAAGGCCAGGAACTATCAAACTCTTAGAGGAAAACATAGGCAGAACACTCTATGACATAAATCACAGCAAGATCCTTTTGGACGCACCTCCTAGAGAAATGGAAATAAAAACAAAGATAAACAAATGGGACCTAATGAAACTTCAAAGCTTTTGCACAGCAAAGGAAACCATAAACAAGACCAAAAGACAACCCTCAGAATGGAAGAAAATATTTGCACATGAAGCAACTGACAAAGGATTAATCTCCAAAATTTATAAGCAGCTCATGCAGCTCAATAGCAAAAAAAACAAACAACCCAATCCAAAAATGGGCAGAAGACTTAAATAGGCATTTCTCTGAAGAAGATATACAGACTGCCAACAAACACATGAAAGAATGCTCAACATCATTAATCATTAGAGAAATGCAAATCAAAACTACAATGAGATATCATCTCACACCAGTCAGAATGGCCATCATCAAAAAATCTAGAAACAATAAATGCTGGAGAGGGTGTGGAGAAAAGGGAACACTCTTGCACTGCTGGTGGGAATGTGAATTGGTACAGCCACTATGGAGAACAGTATGGAGATTCCTTAAAAAACTAAAAATAGAACTACCATATGACCCAGCAATCCCACTACTAGGCATATACCCTGAGAAAACCATAATTCAAAAAGAGACATGTATCAAAATGTTCATTGCAGCTCTATTCACAATAGCCCGGAGATGGAAACAACCTAAAGTGTCCATCGTCAGATGAATGGATAAAGAAGACGTGGCACATATATACAATGGAATATTACTCAACCATAAAAAGAAACGAAACTGAGCTATTTGTAATGAGGTGGATAGACCTAGAGTCTGTCATACAGAGTGAAGTAAGTCAGAAAGAGAAAGACAAATACCGTATGCTAACACATATATATGGAATTTTAAAAAAATGTCATGAAGAACCTAGGGTAAAACAGGAATAAGGACACAGACCTACATGAGAATGGACTTGAGGATATGGGGAGAGGGAGGGGTAGGCTGTGACAAAGCGAGAGAGTGGCATGGACATATATACACTACCAAACGTAAGGTAGATAGATAGTGGTAAGGAGCCGCATAGCACAGGGAGATGAGCTCGGTGCTTGGTGACCGCCTGGAGGGGTGGGATAGGGAGGATGGGAAGGAGGGAGACGCAAGAAGGAACGGATGTGGGAACAGATGTATATGTATGACTGATTCACTTTGTTATAAAGCAGAAACTAATAAAAAATAAAAAAATAATAAAGGGGCGCGGCACAGCGTCGGGCGCAGGGCACGGCGCAGGGCACCCGGCGGGCGGCGTCAATGCCCAGCGGGATGACGGGTGAAGGCACCACTCGCTCCCGCCCAGGCCCAGACATGCCGGTCCTTGTGAGGCAGAAACTTGAGAGGGAGCCGTCCTCTCCCTGAAGCCTCGCGGTGGAACAGCTGTCTGACCCGTTCAAAGGGAAGGATGAAATCTCTGCGCAGGCACGCCATGTGAATGGAAGAGGCCTGTCACTGTGAGTCTGGCTTTTAGTCACCTGGTGTCTTCCTCAGGGTGACACGACCCGGAGACGATGAACTTCAGTGGCTGAGATAGATTATCAGCCTGCAGGATTGCTAGGAAACACCAGAAGTATCAGTGAAGAATATGTGAAATGGCTCAAGGGCTACTGGGAAGCATTTTTCTATGGCTTGACGGTAAAACTCCTAGAACCAGTTCCTGTCTCTGCAACGAGGTGCTCCTTTAGAATCAATGATAACACGCAGAACCTACAGATTCATGCAGGGCAGATCCTGAAGTGCTTAAAAAAGAAGAAACCTGAAGATGCTTTTTGTGTTGTGGGAATAACAATGATCGATCTTTACCCAAGAGACTCCTGGAATTTTGTCTTTGGACAGGCCTCTTTGACACACGGTATTCCTTTTTGACATTGTTGGTAGACACTTCCTCAACTTGAGACTATCTGAAGATTTTGAAAGCGGGAATAATTCCAACCAATTACAATTTTGATACTTAAGACTGTATAGTATTTCTGCGGTGGCATCCTGCCATAAAGGGAAGGATGCTGTTGATAGACCCCTTTGATCTGGGTTTCTCCACAGGTTGGCCATTCAGTGCCTGTGTGACCTTGAAGCTAATAATACCTATTTCACAGTGTCATTTTGAGATAATTTACACAAGAGTGCTGATCCGTAAAAAGTGTGTACATATGCCTGGCACATATATAGGCATTCAGCACAACAGGTGGTAAATGTAGATAATTCAGTGGCAAGGTGAATTAAATAAGGATATTTGAATTGTCATTAAGGTAAGCGAAAATCTTGCTAATTGTTTTTCCGCTCTTTTAGTAGTCTTGCACAGATGAGGTAGCTGTAGACTGATTTACAAGTGTGCTTCATACCCAGTGTCTCAGGACACTTTGTTATCTTATTTATGGTCAATTTCAGTCTTTGACTTGAAGTAAAATAAACTGACTCATTGTGGGGAAAAAAAAAAAAACAGTAGGGGCTTCCACATCAGTAGGTATTTTCTACATCTTCCTATTACATGCAATGTCTAACACAAAAATTTGAACTTAACACAGCTAAACTTGCTATCCCATATGCTAATTATGAAATAAAAGAATTTGTTTCAAGTCACATTTCTCTGAAGCCATAAACAACTTTAATTTTACTCCTTATTTATGTCAATATATGGCATACCAGTTGTTTAATACAATTATAACTTACAGCTTTAAATCACAGAATCATGTCAGTCGTCTTAAGTTTTTCAGAACTCACTAATCACTGCCATAGTTCAGCTCTCGAGGCTTTAAAACCCAAAATATTACCTAATCTTCAATGTACTGTAAAACAAAAAGACACTTGCACAATACCTAAACTACA
Source organism: Mesoplodon bidens (assembly GCF_964165515.1). NCBI lineage: Eukaryota > Metazoa > Chordata > Mammalia > Artiodactyla > Ziphiidae > Mesoplodon > Mesoplodon bidens. The sequence continues at coordinate 24,554,171 of NC_138181.1, forward strand.
AATTTTATTCTGAAGTCAAAAACAAAGCAGTTGAACAAAAAGTCACCTGCATATGTTACTAGTATATCCATAAAGCTCTACCTACTGTTAAAACCATTCAAGGTGGCTAATAATTTTATACCTAAGCCTCATCATATTACTTTTTTTCACAATCCAGGGTTCAAGTCCTAAATTAGCTCCTGCAACCTACCTTTTGACAAACTCAGCTTCCTCAAGCACTGAGCTTAGTAAAAGTACTGGTACAAGCACACCTAGCCATTGGTTTCCTAAGAGCATAATGATTTCCAGTGAAGCCATTTAAGTAGGGGGAAATCTAGAGTTGGTTTAATGAATTTATAAATGAAGGCTACGGACGTTCCACAACAAAGTTGAACTGTAAATAATTTACAAAGCAAGTACAAATCAACTGGCTGCTTCTGAAAAAATGCGGATTGAGTCAGTAGGTCATGGGTGGGGCCTGAGGTTCTGCATTTCTATCCAGCTCCCTGGTGATGCTGAAGCTTTTGGTCCATGGACCATCCCTGGAGTAGCAAGGATGTAGCAGAGAGCTCTGAGAAAACACTGCCCACCTAGCCAACCACATCCACACAATAACTGTACTCGCAGAGCTAGTTACCCTCACATCCAACTTTATAATATGTTCTCTAACTGGAAACAGACGTCCCTTACTTTGGAACCCTTAATGTATGCTTTTGCACCTTCCTCTCAGATAGCTAATACTCCCTCTATGGAAAATAACTGAACATTTTTTATAGTCATGGAAAATGTGGCTTCTAAATCCTACTTGAGTTCATTCCTTCCGTGTGGAGGGAGTTCAGTGAGTGTAACATTCCTGCCCTCTTCGGTCCTTTTCCTCACTCCATCCACAAGCAAGAAAGTGACTTAAATGGATTCTGTCAATTCAGGAAGAACTAGCTGGGCAAAGACTAGGATAAGGTGAGGGTACCATTTGCCTTGGGCACTAAATGTAAGACAGTCTCAGTAACAGTCCTCCTGGAGCCTGAGGCAAGGGAAAAGTCAGCAATACTGACCCTGTCTCTCTTTTAAATTTTTGAGATTTTATTCATCATGGATTTTTTTTTTACATGAATTCTGATCTTTAAAAATAGTGACCGAGATAAACAACATTGAACGCACTAAGGTTTTGCTGGCCTCACTCTCTTCACCCTAGTCCCAGACCCGCTGCCCACAGAGAACACAAGCTCTCTTTTGTTCCCCACCCCTACCAGGAACAGGCCCTGTCCCTACAGTGGAAAGGGGACAGGGAGGGTGGGAGAGGCCTGCCCTGTTATCTGCACCATAGTGACCCGTGGGGAAGTGTCTCTCAAACGCAGTTCTGTTCCTCAAGCTCATTTTCATCTGTAACTGATCTATAATTACAGATGAAATTCTATAATTATAGTCTGTCATTATAATTCATCTATCATCATCTATCCACCTGACTCTGTTTCTTATTTCTCAAATGGTTCCTAACCAGAGAGGGGAGGAAGGCAAGAATAATACCCAAGAATCAACAGCCAATCCTGACCACGTGTTGGCCACACTCTGGAACAAAGTCCAGGAGGCCAGGCCCCTGAGAGCCAGACATTTACCTTCAGTTGCTGAATGGGGGTTGGGGGGGGAACCACAGAATCCCCCAGGAAGACCTACCGTTGCCGTGGCAACCCAAGGACGCCCGTGGGGCTTTGGACTGCGGCTCTGCGCCAACCAGTGCAGGAGAACGTGCCTACTGTAACTGCCAGCTCTGCCACTGGGAAGAGCAGTCCCTGAAACAAGGTAGTCTTTTCTGGGCCCCCTCAAAGCTCTAACTATGTTACCCTAGGCAACAAACCATGAGAAACAAACAAGGGGTAAAGTGTGCAGGAACAAAACACATGTGGGGTAACTGGGGCTTCTCCCGTGGCCAAGGTGGACGTGCTGAGGTTCAAGGCATCGGCCAGAGGTTCTATCGCACTCTCAGCCTGTATCCCGTAACCCAGCTCACTTTTTCAGCTGGGATGTCGGTTTTAAAATAACACAGACTGGGCGAGAGGCTTTAAGCCTAAGACCATACATTCTTTTGAGCTGAGTGAGAAACTCCAGCTCACAGCAGCACTGTCCTTGGGTGAGTGGCTGTCTCCATGAAGGGGACTGCCCAGGTCTGCAACCTGAGGAAAACAAGGCCTGGGACGCACATCTGAAACAAAGCCGCTTGAGTCTCGGCACCAGGGAAGGCTGTTAGCAGGCCGCCTCCCTGTGCAAGGCGCACAGCCGTACCTTAAACCACCCCTGGCAGGCGTGCGCAGAAAGCAGAGGCTTCCGAGGGCACAGCGAGGCAGCGGCGGGCCGACCAGCAGCTCGGGTGAGGCTCAACGACAACCGCAGGGCAGAGAGTCGCGACCGGCCCCTCCGGACACTGGTGGTCTACGGAAGTCAGGTAGGGCTTTAGAATGGCAAAGCAGAAGGTTCCTGTGTGTTCCTGTGTTCTTAGAATGTTTCCAGCTTTCAACTGTTAACGGCAGATCTGGTAGGTAATGCGAGACAAATTAGCCCGAATTCCACTCTGTATTCAAAGACTGGGGAGGGGTGGAAAGTGGATGCGGTGAGCTGGAATCCACGTGGCTTGTCCACAGTCTCAAGTCACACCACCACCCCCAAAACAAAGTGTTTCCAATTAGCACTGGATTGGATAATTAAATACCAGGGGTAAGTCTTCCCTAAGACTCAGCCTTCTTAGATTTCAGTAAATCCAGAGAAAGGGGCAGTACAAATAGCTCTACGGCACAATCGTGAAAATGACTGCTTGCTTGTAAGAGAGGGAAAGGTGTGTCCTAGACGGGGCCTCCTGCTGCAGCACGATGACCTTCGGAAACACCAAAAACTGTTTTAGAAACTACTGCTCAGGTATAACATGCCCTGCATTACTATTTCAGGGTTAGGGGATTGGGCTGTTTTCAAAACGTGGTAGTTTGGGAAGAGTGGGGAAAAAAGGGAACAAGATAGTTCTGGGCCCACCGGTGTGCTCTTCACACACTGGCTGCTGAATCAGCACAATTTTGCATCATGACACCTCTTCCTGTGAAGCGGCCCAGACTGTGGCCGCCGAGAGAACATGAACTCCGCCAAGGTTTCAAGATCACTCTAGCCTGACAGGACCAGACTAAGACACCAGTAAGGATGCTTATTGAAATTTAATTCTGGCCTTTTCACTCGAAGTCTGCAGAAAAGTCAGTTCCAGAAGGGCAGGACTTTTTCCCCCCTCGGGTCTGGTTCATTTCCCAAAATATCCCCAACACTTGGAAGAGTACACAGAGTGGTTTTCTTAATAAACAGCGGTTGAATTTATGAATGTATGAAAGGGCCAAGAGAATTTGATTTTGGACTTTAACTTCTTTAACATATTTGGATCTTAACTTGCAAGGTTAGGCAGTCCTACAATTTTCCCCTGGGAACATGACAGTGGTAGAGGTTTATGTTCATATTTAGGCATCACTATGTTATTGGCAACTTAACTTTGTCATTGGATCTCATTGTACTTTGTGGGACAACATGGCTGTATATCATCTGAGATCACAGTGAGGAAAGTAAAATTAAGCCCTGGGCACAGAGTGGCCAGAGTTGATATAATTAATGCACCCGTCAGAGCCTTCAAACTGTCACCTGTCCAGAGGTGCTAGAAAAGTACCCAAAGGGACAGTGCTTTCACTGGGGGGCAGCCCCTTGAAGGTATGAGCGAGGCACTGGTTAACCACGGGCTAACTTCTAAGTTCAATGTGTTAAGAGAACCAGAAGCAGGGATGCCGGGGCTGAAGCTGCTTGCCGTCCCTGATGTCTCCTTTCATGCGGGAGCTCCATTACTCTATACTTCTTGGCTTCAATCTGACCCTTTACTTTCATCCTGCCCCGAGGACCATATCTGTCTAGGGAAATGGGCAAGAGCAGACAGGGCAGGCTTGGCTGACCTCCGCCCACTGTCTTCTGAGAGTGCATCGGCCTGCGGGGAGCATAGGACCCCACACTTCAGGAGCAGCCCGGCCATGACTAGGAGAACCGAATTCTGGGGCGGGCTGTTAGCAGCCCTCTTTGTCTCTCACCCTGGAAAGCGGCCTCCCAGGAGCCTTTAACAGGGATGATTTGATAGCTCAGAGGCCAGTTATCTTACTGTCATACTTCTCCATTGGTCCAAAAGCCAGATCAAGAACAGGGGGGTTACTTATTGGACACTTCAGTGAATATTACATCGTTTTATTTTTCTTTAATTCCTAGCTTAAATCTGACTTCTAGAAGTCCACTTTTTACAACTGTGGTAAAATATGCGTAAGATTTATCATTCTTAATTGTACAGTTATATGACATTAAGTAGACTCACAGAACTGTGCAAACATCACCACCATCCCTCTGCAGAATTTTTTCATCTTTCCCAACCGAAACTCTGCATCCATTAAACACTAACTCCCCATTCTCCTCTCCCACCCCTGGCAACCACGGTTCTACTCTCTGTCTCTATGAATTTGGCTACTCTAGGGACCTCATATAAGAGGAATCATACAGTATTTGTCTGTTTGTGTCTGCCTTATTTCACTTAGCACAATGTCTTCAGGATTCATCCCTGTTACAGCATGTGTCAAAATTCCCTTCCTTTTTAAGGCTGAATAATATTCCATTGTACTTATAGGCCACATTTTATTTATCCAGGCATCCACTGATGGACACTTGGGTGGCTTCCACCCTTTGGCTACTGTGGACAATGTTGCTATGAACATGTGTACAGATATCTCTTCTTTGAGACCCTGCTTGCAGTTCTATTGGGTATATACGAAGTGGAATTGCTGCATCATACGGTAACCCTATGTTTCATTTTTTTGAGGAACTAGAAAATCATTTTCCTCAACATCTGTACCATTTCACATGCTCATCAGCAATGCACAGACTTCCGATTTACATCTTCAATGCTTGTTACTTGTATTCTTTTTTTTAAAATATATAATAGCCATCCTATTGGGTGTGAAGTGACATAGTGGCTTTGAAGTGCACTGCATTTGCCTCATGACTCGTAATTTTGAGCACCTTTTCCCATGCATATTGGTCATTTGTATATCTTCCTTAGAGAAATGTCTATTCAAGTCCTTTGTCCATTTTTTAATTGGTATTTTTGATATTGCTGTTGTTGAGTTAGTCCACTTTTTAAAAATCATATGATTTAGGAGAATATTTTCTACTTCTCTGGGAAGCATGACTGACTTAGTATGCTGGAGTGGGTACATTTTTAAACTCCTGTTACAGGATGAACCGTGTGTCTCAAAAAGATATGTTGAAGTCCTCACGCCCAGTACTTATGAATGGGCTTTATTCGGAAATAGGGTCTTCACAAATGTAATCAAGTAAAGGTTAAAGTCATTAAGGTGGGCCTTAATTCAACATGACTAGTGTCCTTATAAGAGAAGGAACATGCAGAGAAAGAGAAACGCCATGTAAAGACACAGGGAGACACAGGGAGAAGACAGCCATGTGAGTGGCCATGTGAAAAAAGAGGCAGAGACTGCAGTCATGCTGAATGAACAAGCAGGGCTACCCAGAGCTAGGAAGAGGCAAGGAAGCATCCTCCCACCAAAGCTTCAGAGCAAGCACGGCCCTGCGGACACCTTGAATTCGGATTTCTAGCATTCAGAACCATGAGAATAAATGTCTGTTTTATTAAGCCAACCAGTTTGTGTCGCTTTGCTACAGACTAGTACAACTCCCTTCTAGAAAATCAGTGCAGCGTTCAAGTCCTCTTACAGATTGGTTGTTTGCAATTCAGAACACAGTTTCCATTATTAAGAAAACACACACATAAACAATGATTCGGTACCCAGGCAGCCTATCGATGACATTGTAACCCATAATGGAGCATGAGTGTCGCCCAATAGTTCTGCTGTTTGCCCCAGAATTATGGGAAATGCAGCCAGCATTGCACATGGCGCCCTAAATATGAGCAACACATATCCTTTGCCATAGCCACAGGATACAGGTATAGAGAAGAACTATACCTTCTCTCTTCTCTTTAACGGGCAGTGGAGACACTAAGGACTCTTCACCCATCCAAAGAAAGTGATTTCGTGCTCTCTGTTGCCCAGATGGTGTCAGGGTCTCTATCCTTGCTGTCCTCCCCCATGCCTGCACCCCAGGTGCACAGCCAGTGACAAGAAAGATTAGATGCCCTCCAGATATTTCTCTCCCTACTTGTAAAGGCAGCAAAAGTTTAAACAGTCCTTCATTTCAAGGATGAGTAGTAGTGAAGAAGATAAAATTATTTGAGGTAAAGATCTTGGTTTTAATCCAAAAGTATCTTTACCTTGAGGTGAAGCCTACACAGGTAGCAGCTAACAGTTCAAATGCTTAGCGCTATTAGAAACAATGGAAAGAGGAAATTCCCTGGCGGTCCAGTGGTTAGGACTCTGCGATTCCACTGCAGGGGGCACGGGTTCAATCCCTGGTCGGGGACTGAGATCCCGTAAGCAGTGCAGGATGGCCAAACAAACAAAAAAAAAGTGGAAAGAGATTTACCTTTTTATTATAAATATGATGGTAGCTTGAAAACTTAAACACTACAGGGGTAAAGACCATGGAGCATAAGGACCTGCTCTATACCCCCCAGGACGGGGTCAGTTTTGCTAAAAAATAAACAACCCAGAGTGTCAGTCAATGGTTTAACACAAACGTCCAGGGTGTTGGAAGGGAGCTCTGCTCATATCCACTGTCAGCCAGGTATCGAGGCTTCATCTCAGGAAAAACTTCCACAACCACCAGACACTGGGAAAGGACCACCGCAAAGTGGCCACTCACTCTTAAAGCTCCTGCCTTCCCTTCCGCTCACATTTCACCAAAGCAGACCACAGGACAACCCTCAACCTCAGGACAGCTGGGAAGTACCACCTTACCATTTGCCCAGGAGTGGGACAAATGGAAACACTTGTGCAAAGCATTAAGGTAGGACCTTCATTAACATCAGCCATGAGTTCCTCTACCCAAATTATTCCATTTCAGCCAAGATGAGTGATTCACAGCTCTCGGGGAAGACAAAGGAAGAAAAGATGAGAAGGGAGGGAGGGAGGGCCTCTGTCTGTCACCAATATCTGATGGTTCTCAAAACATAAAGTGGTTTTAATAACCAGCAACTGGCAGAGATGGGCTGCTCATGAAACCCATTTCCTTTTTCTTTCTGGCACACAGTCAGACGGTATTGCCCTACCTCTCTTGCAGGGAAATGCCATGTATTCTAGTCAACAGAATGTGAGCAGACACTATATGGACCACTTCTAAGCCTGGATCCTGTGGGATCCTTCATGTCCTCTTCCATACATGGCTTGTGTAGATGAACAAAGGGAGCCACATGCTGAAATGTGTTAAAGATGGTGGGACCACAGGATGGAAGAAGCCTGCATCCCTAAATCACTGCTGGGAGGATTACTGCCCACCCAATCAAATACCCATTCTGGACTTCAAGTGGGCAAGAATTAAATTAGAATTATATTTGAACCTGACTGTTTTTAAGGTTTTATTTGGGGGAGGGGGGTGTGGGTAGCAAATTACATTCTTAAATAATATTGTTACTGCTTGGAAAAAAGGGAGTAATCATGAAGAACTATTATCATTTTAGTCATCTTTTGCCAAAACAAAAAAATGTTATAATCAGCACTTGCCAAATATGAAAAAACCGTATGATCCACAATTTGTTGGGGACACAAATAGGGTAGCTGATTCCATTTGCCCTGTCTTCTCACCCATTGATAATGTTCAGACATCCAAGCTAATAGCATCTAACGACAGCCAGGAAAAAAGGTAATTTCTGGGTTTCCCTGGTGGCGCAGTGGTAGAGAGTCCGCCTGCCGATACAGGGGACATGGGTTCGTGCCCCGGTCTGAGAGGATCCCACATGCCACGGAGCGCCTGGCCCGTGAGCCATGGCCGCTGAGCCTGTGCGTCCGGAGCCTGTGCTCTGCAACGGGAGAGGCCACAGCAGTGACAGGCCCACGTACCGCAAAAAAAAAAAAAAAAAAAAAAAAAAAGGTAATTTCTGTGTACTTGCATTTGATGGAAGAAAATTATACCCATCAAAAAATAGTTTACGTGGGAGGGAGGGAGATGCATGAGGGAAGGGATGTGGGAACAGATGTATATGTATGACTGATTCACTTTGTTATAAAGCAGAAACTAATAAAAAAAATAGTTTACAATAATGCACGTCCCTGTTCTGTTTTCTTCCTTAAATCCTACTGCGTTTGCTTCTTCCAAGAAGTCTTCAGAGGTTAATCTAGTACAAGGGTTGGCAAACTACTTTTGTCAAGGGCCAAATAGTGTGTTGGGCATTACAGTCCATACACTCTCTGGTGCATTTATTCAACTCAGTTGCTGTAGAACAAAAGAAGCCACAGACAATATATAAGTGAATAAGCGTGGCCACATCCCTCCCAAAAACCTCACAAAAACAGGGAGAGGTCAGGTTTGGCCTTCAAGCTGCATTGTGCTGACCCTGAACGAGTCTATTCTCAAATGCTCAGCACTAGCTGTCATTTGCCATATATCGTCATTTAAAAAATCTATTTCTTTTGATTTCATTTTTATTTCTTGACTCAGCAAGGTTACCTATTACAAGGACAGTATAGTCTGAACTCTCTGGGTACAATCAGCTAATATTTATCTTGATAAAAACATTCACAAAATCAGGCACCACAGGGCTCCTAAATTACCTAATGACTAACATAAGAAAATATCACAAAAAAGTGCCTCCTGCTTTTCACAAATCTTATAATTTTCATATAAATTATCCATGATAAAGTTATCCTAGAGTATAAATTAAGAGATCTTCATGCTAGCATTAGTTTACCTTTGTGAAAAAATTAAAAATCTAATTAATTGTGACTTTAGAGACATTTTAAGACTAGTTGACACTGGGTGCCCATTTAGTGAATTTTTGACAAGTTCAAGTTTGACACAGCTGTCAAAGATAATAAATCTGAAAGCACATTCTATTAGCCAAAACAAGTCCTATCAGTATCAATGCATTTTTAAAGACAAGATCAGAAATCTGGTAATTAAATGTCCACAGAGTACCACCACCGTCCTTGATTAGACTCTGAAGAAATGGGAAAATGTATCAATCCCACCCATCCCAAAGGCCACATACTAGTCGCATCCCTTCCCTGGGTCTCTCCCTGCTGCTCCAGCCTTTCCTGGGCTCCTGTGTCTATAACTACTAGTTACAGTAGGTGCTTACCCACGATTCACCCTGCCCTTCTCCCCTGCCTGCAGAACCCTCAGTTTGTACTGATGTCCACCTTGCCCCATATAACTTAGGAAAAGATGCCATCTCAGCTCAGGGGCAAATTCTGACAGGTCTAAGCCAGTCATAGAGGCCCTGATTTTCCGGAATCTAAGAACATCAATAGGTGACCCGGGTCCTTAGGATTTATTGTGTTTGCATAGTAACTAGACTTACCGTGGTGATCATTTTGAAATGTACAGGAAAACTGAATCGCTATGTTGTGTAACAGGAACTAACATAGTCATAGAAGAAAATGAGAACAACAATAAAAATTCACTATTATGTGACACTTTAATCACAAACCTCAATATCTGAAGGCAGAAACGACTTACTAGAGCACAGAGAGGTCAAACAAGGTTTCAGAGAACATACCGCAGGATGCAGGACAGGACAGGCTGCAGAAGCCCAGAGTGACCCAGGAATTAGACAAACAACAGAATGGGGGGGGCTCATAATTCTTTATAAGGATCCACTAAACACCTCCTTCCCCCAGGTACCTACCTGTACCTTATACATTTAGACAACTATCTCGACTCTGGAAACAGCCATATAATCTTAGAAGAAACTGGTGACACACTCCAAATTTAGAGCTAGCAGGCCCAGAATCGGCTGTGGGTGAGGCATGCGGGTGCAAAACAGTGAAATTCTTCCAATTGAGTGGTGGGACTACCAGCCCACTTCCTGTGCTCAGGTCCATGGAAGCTTATAATCACCAGGCTTAGAGGCCCCATGCAAACGATGATAGGATCTTTCTTTGCAGAAACAAAGTCCAGAGACAAGACCTACAAAGACCAGAGACAAGAGGTCTCACATTATCATGCCACCCACTGGGGGGTAAGCCCTACCCGCAACACAGAGTTTCCTTAGATTTTTAGATGCTCAACCTTAAAAAGGAAGCCAAGCATCAACCCAATATTTGAGGACATTCTCTAATATAAAAGAAAAACAAATAAGAAAAAAAAATTATTAGAGGAAATTGAGGCAATGCAGGCAAGAAAAGTTAGAAAATCAGTAATTAATAGCTTGAAATATATATCATACTCATGCAAAAAATGTGATACTTTAAAAAATATAAGCAGGATATAAGAATGCTCAGAAATTAATGTGAAAGCCATAATTAAAATTTTTAGAAGAAAAAGTTCAAGAAACTAGCTCGAAATTTAAGCAAAAGACACACACACAAAAGTGAAAAAGGATTTTTTTTTAAATTAAGGATTCATCCAGGCGATTCAGTATTCAACTCATAGCATTATCAGAAAGGGAAAAGAAAAAATTTTGTAATAAAATATACTCAAAGAAATAATACAGGTTCTTCCTACAGCTGACAGACTAAAGCCTCGAGACTGAAGAGGTGCACTGTTTGTTCTACACAGTAAATGAACAAGACTTAACCACTGTATGTCACTGATGGTTTAGGAAAGCTAGATTATAGCGACGAATAGCAGCCGATATACAACTGTTACACACAAAGACCTGTTCTCAGCGATTTACATGGCTTCTCGTACAATCCACAAACTAGCATTCAGAGGCATAAAGCACTATTATCCTCACTTCACACACGAAGAAACTGAGGCACAGAGAGTTAAAAAACTTGCTGTGCTCATGTAGTTAGAAGGTAGCAGCGCTAAGCAGTCCGGTGTCGTGCTCACCTTTTCACTCCTACGCTAAAAAAAGGACTTACAAAAGACCAAGTATCAGAATGACAGACTTCTAGCTCTCTGGGAGCTAGAAGACAAGTGAAGCGATATCTTCAAACTTCTGAGAGAAATTTTCAAACTGGAATTCCAATCCTGCCAAACCGTGAATCAAACATGAGTGGGGGTAAAGGGGTCCTTAGGCACGGAAAGCGCCACACTTACCTCTCCTACATGCTTTCTTGGGAATCTATGAACACTGCCAATGTGAGGAAAGAAACCAAGGAGGATTATTATCTAGGAAACAGAGAATCCAGTAGGAGAAAAGAGAAAGGAATCCCCAGAAATGCCTGGGTGACGGCTGTGTCCTACACCTGGATGGCAGCACGAAGTCAGAAGTCCAACAGGGATGTCTCCAGGAAAACACACGGAGCTCATCAACATTGGGAAGTTTTAACCAATTGAAAAACTGAACTGAGAGCAATCTGAGAGTGCTTTTGAAGGATGTGAGCTGTTTCTGCCAGATATTAAAAAAAAAAAGTAAACAGAAAAAAATAGTTGTACAAGGAAGAAACATCATCATAACACACCACTCGGATCACAGAGATATTATTCATAGTCATACTTTGATTTAAAAGATGGAAGTAAATAAAAGAAATAGTAAAGAGGGAAGCAACGTGATTGCCTCTGAGAACAGAGTGGGCTGTTCTTTCATATAATCCTTTTAGCATCACTTATCTTCTTAAACTCTGAACATATGATAAAAATTAAGGAATTATGTAAAAGGATTACTTTGAACCTTTTCTATTTATCTTGTTTTCTCCTTCCATTAAGAAGCCTCTTATCAAATGAGGCTGTTGTCTTAGTTCCTTTTAAAACCCTCAACAGCTTAGCTCTTCTGAGGCTGAGCCTTGGGAGAAGCCAGTAAGACTACAGACAGGCTTCACAAAGAAACACAAACTTGACCTGCAAGGGGCCTTTTCCTGAACCTAAAACTAGTGACTTATTCAGCTGCTGCTCTATCCTGGTAGCGACCCTGCTCACTTTAAGCCAGTATTCATGCTTCAACATTTTCCTGCTAACACCAGCCACTGTGAAGGATACCTATGGACCATCCAGGTCAAATGTAAATTCTGCTCTAATTACATGTCAAAGCTAAGAGGCTGTCTTGTAAAATACATGCTTGTATCAGAAACATTAAAATGTGAAAACGTGTGTCTTACAAATGATGAAATACTGTAATTTATTAAAGCAAAGCTCAACACTTCAAAGTCACTGACTCTCAGGGTTAGAAGAGACCTCAAAAGAGATCTATGGAATCTTAACACTAATCCGACAATCGTAGCAGACTGTAATCAACCAAATCCCTGCCCCTCCAGAGAAAGTACCATGGTTCTTGGCAGTTCCTACCTCCCCTGTCTAAACACTCCCTGTCCAGAGCCATAAAGTATATGATAGTATCTGGGATTCAAACTCTAGCCACAGGAGACAGAAAACCTCAGATAAGTGGCAAAAGACAAGTTTATTTCTGTCTCGTGCAAATGTCTGGGTTGTTCAGGGTTAAGGGACCCAGCTGTCAGGGACCTGGGCTCCACCTTTCTCGTTCCTTTGCTGTGCACGACCTCAACCCAAAATGGCATTATCTGTGTTTCCTTGAACAGGGCAGAGGGTCAAGAGGCAACAAAGATGGAAGCTACCTCCATATAACATAACGCACCACACTGATGCCTGATCACACAGCCACACCTGCGTACAAGGCAGGCTGGGACATGGACACCAATACGGGCCACCCACACCTGACTAAAAATCCTACAGACATAGAAGAGGGGAGAAGTAGAGAGTCAGGGACAAAGAGCCATCTCTGCCACACTTAACCACAGACCCAATGCCCTACTCCACAGAGCACTGAATAGGTTTGTACTTAGACCTCCATGTTTTCTAGAAGCCAGGAGGCCTTGAACTCGGGCCCTTTCGGAAAGTACGTTGCTAGACTCAGGGGAGAAGATCCTGGAGAGAGATGGTCCCTTCACCGTTACGACACAGGTGTGATAGTTCTGACAACTATGGAGGTGGGCTTGTAGACCTTAAGGAAAGTTTGTGGATCACTTTGAAGTATTCTGATATAACTGAAAAGTTTAGTTTCTTTTCATAAAGATGGTCTATCAAGCGAACTTTCGGTCTGGTTTTGCTTTTCAATGAATCAAACCCCTTGAATGGTCCACTTCTTAATTGTGATTCATGGCAGTCGTGCTTTTGGATCTTGGACCAAAATCTGTATTCAATCAAAAGTTGTAGACTACTAAAATCACAAAATGAATAAAATTAGGGACACTACTTGAAATATGCATTTCCTGTCTACCATGTGCTGGGCACAGTTAGGTTCCAGGGCTGCTATAGACTGGATTAGGGGAGTCTGTATAGGATATGAGACATAACAATGAGGTAAATGCCTTCCTAGAGAAAAGATCAATATACAACAGAAGTAATGAACAGACCACAGTTGAGAGATGCGTTTGCCTAGCAAAGTCAGGAGAAAATATCAACTAGAAATGGAAAGACAGGCAATGCAGCCAGAAGGACTCCCACTGGCTCTAAAGTGTGAAGGGATTGGAATGACTAGAAAGAGTAAGAAGCTGAAAGTCACCGCAGACGGGGTAAAGGGCAGCCTCCGGGTATGCTCAGGGTTTGGATTCTATTCTGGGAACAGTGCAAGTCTGCCAAAGCTGTTAAGAGGATACTAACATACTGGTTTGGCTGGAGTGTGGAAGATGTCCCAGTGAGGAAAGACAGACAGCAGGAAATTATCAGGATGGATCTGAACTAACACAGAGGTGTCAAGATGGAAAGGAGACAAAAACTCAGATGGAGCTTTAAAAGTTCATCTCTCTGTTTTCTGCACCGAACAACAGAGAGCTTGGCGCACAATAAGTGCCCAACACGTGACTCTAGAAATAAACGTTATTTTAAAAGGCTACTTCATTTATATTAATATTTTAAGGTGGAAGCTACAGCAAATAGTATAAAGCTGCACAAATAATCACATACAGTGTAGCTATGAAAAAAGATCTAAGCTTCTAGTATAAAGTATAAGAGTTTTATAATATTCTTTCTCTTTTCTCTTTAAATAAACTAATATATGAGTTTAGGATGCTTATTCTGGGTGCAATAAGTGCTAAAAGGCTTTTTAACCATTCCAAGCAACAAATAAAGGAGAGATTCAAAGAATGAATAAAAGATCTAAGTTAAAATGAATAATATTAAGCATAGAGCCATACTGTTTAATCACCCAAGGAAAAGTAATTCACTTCTTTCTTTAAAAACACCCCAACTTTAGAGTTTTTAAGTGAAAATACTACTCAACAATAAATGCTATCAGAGAAGCTTTGTTCATGCCATGACAAAACAATTAAAACGATCTCAACAAAAATATATCACCTCTATTCCCCACCCATGCCCAAAACCACATGAGGTTTGTATTTAAGACCCTGTATTTCACTGATTAGAATATGTTTACAGGAATAATCTAGTATTCCCAAGTGTCCTAAAAGAAGACCCCTCAAATAACCCGTTACAAGACTATCAGCAGGTAACAGCAGTGGTGGACAGATGGCATCCCAAAGTACACAAAACTGATGTAAAACACACCAGAAAAATAAAAGAAGCATCATAAGGAAAAAAACCATTTTTACACTAATAAATAAAGACTAAACAATTAACTGATATTCTGTTTGAGCCTCGTGGTTAAATAATTTTAAACCTATGGTCACATCTAAATGAGAATTGACATTTGAAAACTGACTTATTCTATACTTATTATTATAACAGTACAGTCAGCCCTCCATATCTGTGGGTTCTAAATCCATGGAGTCAATCAACAGCAGATAAAAAATATTGGAAAAAATTCCAGAAAGTTCCAAAAAAGCAAAACTTGAATGTGCTGCACACCAGCAACTTTTTACATAGCATTAATATTCTATTTACAACTATTTACATAGCATTTACATTGTATTAGGTATTATACATAATCTAGAGGTGATGTGAAGTATATGGGAGCATGTGCATAGGTTATACGCAAATACTACACCATTTTACATAAGGGACTTGAGCATCCATGGATTTTGATATCTGCAGGGTCCTGAAACCAATCCCCCATGGATATGGAGGGACCATGGCATAGTTAGCCTTCTTTAGAAAAAAATCACACTTGCAATTAAAAGCCTTTCAGGGGGGCAGAGAGAGTGAAGCCCTGGCTGATTAGAATAAGGACACCACCACTGAGGAAGAAGTTGCTAGAAGATGCGACACAAAGCCCGTTAACAACCTCCTGAACTGCAAGAATTCGGATCCCTGGACTTCATTCCAAAAATATACTTTTATTCCAAGACCTTCTGGCTTAAGAATTTCCTAAAGCCTCAAAACCAGCATGTGGAAGGCCCCACACGCTCACAAACTCTTAAAACCTCATTCCTGAAAGCTTAGTAATTCCACTAAGTAAAATGTTTTCCTTTTACAAATAACTATGTTTCAGGACATCCTATATATATATATATATATATATTCTTTAAACATATCATAAAACAGCATAAATAACGAAGTTGTGTTCCCACAATTCTCCTATCTTGTCACTAAGAAAGTGTGAAAGTCAAATTGCCAGGTTAAACATGTTCAGAGCATTTTAAATCATAAATATTCCAGTAGTTCTAGCTTTCTTCCACCCCTTTCTTCCTCCCTCCCACCCTTCTTTGTTTACACACACAGACTCACACACACATGGGCTCAGAGCTATAACCAGAATCACGATGCAAAGTTGACTAAATAACCAAGGAGCTAGGCACTTCAGATGATAATGTTTATATATGGAATCATTTCCTACCATACTCTATGCTATTGTAGGTGTAGAAAAACCATAAAATGACCATGTGTGATAATATAGAAAATTCACAATATATAAAATTATATACATTATATAAAAAACTGACTAGGCAACATGTGAAATTTTTACTTAACTTAAAAGCAAAACATGGTACCACATTGGTCTCTTTTCCTCTCTAAAAAGTGGTCAGAGTATATTCACATTTGTTCATAATAATCTTTTCGTTTTCACACATTCTAGAATTTATCCTGAAGTAGGAGTACTTTAATACAATAAATATCACAAATATAAGGAGATGAAAACGTGTATACGACTTAAAAAGCAGCTTTTTTTAAAAGTACTTCTAAAACATAATTAACTCTAGCATTTTTGCTTAACTTAATACCCCAAATCAACTATGTCAAGGTAACTTACCTACATTTCTCAGAAATCAAAATCAACAGCTATCAATATAAGCAAGTGATGTCTTATTCAAGTTATTTGTCAAAAACAAACAAACAAACAAAAACATACTTGGTTGTGCCTTAGGGACTGTCTTCTTCATACAGCAATGCAGAGACTACAACCAGACTAAAAGAAATCCAAACACCAGACCGTACAATGAATCCTCTCAAGAGACCATGGTTATTCAAAGACCAGCTCGGCCTTGCAGCAATAATACGGCTAAGTGTAATGACTTTATTTTTTTCCAAAGTAAAGAATTTCCCTTGGACTCTCTGCCAACAAAACATCAAGTATCTTTCTAAGTCTTACAGATGGAAAACTTGTGTGTTTCTTAGTTATACTGTACATCACTTACAGTAAGACTAAAAACAAAACAAAACTGAAATGTTCTGTAAAGTAAGCAACTTCCTGGTCTATCCAGACCATCTCTGAAAACAGGAGTTACTTTCACTTGTCAGATTAAATCAGCATTCACCGTTGCTGGCTGACTGCTTCTGGATTAAAGAAACCAGAATATTCCAGTGACTTGGATAAAAAATTTTGAAGGAAAGATGGTAGGTAAGCATCTACACCACAATAGGAAAACTAAGATTTAAGGTATAATCTTTAGTAACCTATCTACAATTTTACTTCTCATTTCCTATACTAATAAATTGTTAGGCATTTCATATCCTTTAAACTTAAAGTGAATATTCAGAAATTCTCAACTTAGTAACATTTGTGTAAGAGAAAGTTCTAGAAAGATAAGTACCATACCATTAAATAGTTCATTACCATCCCCTTAGGTGGGGCAGGGGGTGTAAAAGAGATCTCCACATTATACATTTGTGTTATACATTTCTTTTATTATTTAAATATTTATAATTACTTATGGAATCTTATTTAAATACCAAAATATTCAATATTAAAGACATATTTATGCTCCAATGGAATAAAACACATTCTTTACAGACTGTATATTTTAAAATTTATTTATTTATTTATTTTTAGCTGCGTTGGGTCTTCGTTGCTGTGTGTGGTCTTTCTCTAGTTGCGGCGAGCGGGCTTCTCCATTGTGGTGGCTTCTCTTGTTGCGGACCATGGGCTCTAGGCTCATGGGCTTCAGTAGTTGTGGCACGTGGGCTCAGTAGTGTGGCCTGAGGGCTCTAGAGCACAGACTCAGTAGTTGTGGCACACAGGCTTAGCTGTTCCATGGCATGTGGGATCTTCCCAGACCAGGGATTAAACCCGTCCCCTGCATTGGCAGGTGGATTCTTAACCTCTACGTCACCAGGAAGCCCCAGACTACTTCTTTGATCAAGATTCTTTTCATAGAAACTTAAATTAAAAGATTTGGAGGTCACTTATTCAGAATCCTGGGAGAGTATATCTGCTCTTTGCAACATGAATAACCAGTGTCATTAAAGCTGTTATAGATCTTCCTTGACTTATGATGGAGTTACGTCCTAATAGACCCATCATAAGTTGAAAAGAGCATAAGTTGAAAATGCACTTAATACACCCAACCTACCAAACATCATAGTTTACCTTGCCTACCTTAAACTGCTCAGAACACCTCCGTTAGCCTACAGTTGAGCAAAATCATCTAACACAAAACCTAGCTTATAATAAAGTGATATCTCATGTAAATGATCGAATACTGTACTGAAAGTGAAAAACAGAATGGTTGTCTGGGCACAGAAAGGCTGTGAGTGTACCGGTTGTTTACCCTCATGATCACGTGGCTGATGGGAGGTGGGGCTGCCACTGCCCTGCATCATGAGAGAGCAGCGCATCCTGAGGAAAAGTTCAAACTTCAAAATACAGTTTCAGGCTTCCCTGGTGGTGCAGTGGTTGAGAGTCCTCCTGCCGATGCAGGGGACACGGGTTCGTGCCCCGGTCCGGGAAAACCCCACATGCTGCAGAGCGGCTGGGCCCGTGAGCCATGGCCGCTGAGCCTGCGCGTCTGGGGCCTGTGCTCCGCAACGGGAGAGTTCACAACAGTGAGAGGCCCACGTACCGCAAAAAAAAAAAAAAATACCGTTTCTACTGAAAGCATAACACTTTATTGCACCATCAAGTCGAACCACTGTAAGTCAAGGAACATCTGCACTTTACAAAACAGTCAATGTAGTCCCTAAATAAATGTCTTTCAAATTCCAACAACAGACCGTCCAATTCAGACAACTGAAACACTTTCCAAGAAGTCTGTAGCAGGCAGTCGACACATGAAGTCAAACACTACAACGGATGAACTTCTCTTGAAATAAAACACTACTCTTATTAACAAAGATAATTTTACTATTCTCCTGTAAACAGGGCCCATTCACGGAAGAGGGGCTGACTAACACTAATGATTGGCTCAAGTATCCGAGTTCACTGAATCCAATCTACTTATTCTATATGTAAGAAAAAACTGTGGTCTAGAGAGAATAAGTTATGGCTTCTAGCGGTGTCTCTATTGCGTGACTTTAGGAGTCACCATTCACACCATATTCTGTGAAAAAGAAACCCTAGGGGTACCAGTTACATTAAAGATGATGGTAACGGGGCTTCCCTGGTGGCGCAGTGGTTGAGAGTCCGCCTGCCGATGCAGGGGACACGGGTTCGTGCCCCGGTCCAGGAAGATCCCACATGCCGCGGAGCGGATAGGCCCGTGAGCCATGGCCGCTGAGCCTGCGCGTCCGGAGCCTGTGCTCCGCAACGGGAGAGGCCACAACAGTGAGAGGCCCGCATACCGCAGAAAAAAAGAAAAAAAGAGAAACACCTGAATTCCTGGCTTGAGCATCAGGTGGTTCCAGTAAAGAAGGGATGGTAGACAGGAGAAGCAGGAGCAGCAAGTTTTGAGGGAAACAGATGAGTAATTAAGTTCTAGACAAAGTAAGATCGGGTGCCTGAGGAAACCAAGTAGAGATATCCTAAATACACCTGATTTTAAGTCTTAGCTCTATCTGCAAAATAAAGGGTTCTAGTTTAAAAAAAAAAAAAAAAAAGATGATGGTAATGGAGCCACAAGAATCATGCAAGGAGGCAGCCCTGACGACTTCCAAGTTCATACAACTATTTAGAGACAAAATCAAGATTAGATACTCTTGGGACTTCCCTGGTGGCGCAATGGTGAAGACTCTGCCCTCCCAATGCAGGGGGCTGGGTTCGATCCCTGGTCAGGGAACTAGATCCCACATGCCTGCTGCAACTAAGAGTTCGCATGCCACAACTAAGGAGCTGGTGAGCCGCAACTAAGGAGCCCTCCCGCTGCAACTAAGACCTGGTGCAACCAAATAAATAAGTAAATATTTAAAAAAATGATTAGATACTCTTATCTCTAGACCCTTTGGCTCACCACCATACTGCCTCATAAAAGTATGGGTGGCGAGGCAGGAGGAAAATTTAATGGTGTATTTAGGATAAAACCCTATCCTAAATTTTAATCCTCTTTAACACTATGCATTTAACCACCTTAGGGGAAATAGCATGAGTACCACAAACTAATCCTGCATTAAGAACATCAAACACACTTCAAAGAAAAAAAAAGCCTGCAGAAACTAGACACCAGCCTAAAGAATAAAACAATTTTTAAAAAATATTAAAGATGGTCTACACCAGTGTAACGTATTAAATAAATAGTCTGTGTCCTAAAGCTACAGGTAAAAGAGTAAATATTTCACTTCATTATCCAAACCTGAATCCCTATCATTCTGTCTCCCACTGACTACAAAGAGGAGATGAATAGAGAGTCTTAATTACGACTGTCATGCACATCTGCTAAAACAAAATTATCTGGTCCTGCTCCCTAGTACAAGAGGCCAGCTTCATCTGTACTGATGTCATACCAAGGAAGTACTTTCGGCTACAACCACTGATGCCAATTAAGATAAGAAAACCAGTACATTTAGTACTGTTCTCAAAACAGATTAAATTTTTTTACAAAGAGAAACAGGCCAAAAACTAAACACCGTACATTCAACCTGTTTTGTAATCCAGTGTCACTCAATGATAAAGATCTAGGCCCTAAGTAAAAACATTTCAGATCATTATTTACTGAATAACCAGAGTAGTTCTTCCAATTTCTGAAACTACACAACTACCTGTGATGCAGCACAAAGAAACAGAGGGATAAGAGGTATGGAGAAATGAAATGGACACAAGTCTATGAAAAAGTAGTGGCTTAGGAACTTGTGAAGATTATATAAAAGATTATTTAATCCACATAAGAGAATCAATCAAAAAGAGATTAAACCTCCCAAGATATGTTCCTAAGAAAGAGAAAACTACCTACTAGAAACTAAATCATCCTGTCAGTTTCCAAGCATGTGCAACAAACATGCAACATAATTTTCCCTCCTTTCCCCTACTTGAGTTGAAAATTTTACTTAGGCTGAGAACTAGTTCTTTTTATTTTCTGAGACACCAGTAAGGCTCTAAGAGGAATAAAGGCATACAGTTATAGGGGAACAAAATTTGCCACCCCAAAATATCTCTTCGGCATGCAGATTGTTTCAAGCTGAAAACAATCAAAGCCCTTTTAAGACTCAGGAAGAGACTTTGACCTTCCCCCCCACAGACTGTCTAAAGAATGTAGATGGAGGACCTGTTCCAGGAAGGGAGCATCACCATAGATAACCTAGTATGAACCACAGGGAGGAACCTGGGAAAGTCTGCTTGTAAAATTCCTCTCTGTGTCCCACTGTCTCTGCAGGGCCCAGCAAACATTTATTTACCAAACATTCACTTTTCCATCTTCATGTCAATTGCCTTCCTCCCCTTTGAGGTCCCAAACCATTACTCCCAACATCCTTTTTGTCTTTAGCTGAAGATGGTGTTTAAGGTGAGGATTTCAGCTATTTTGGTGAGTTACTCAGTTTTCCTGGGTCCCTCCCATTCATACATGTTATTAAACTTCTGTGTGATTTTCTCCTGTTAATCTGTCTCATGTCAATTTAATTCTTAGAACAGCCAGAGGAATGTAGAAGCGTAGAAGAAAATTTATTCCTTCTTGCAAATTATACAGAAAGACTAGAAATCAGATCCCAAGGGAAAAAATAATGAATCAAACATCACTGGAAATTAATGTCTCTGAGTCAAACTTTTAAAACATTTTCTGATGCCTCAGACCACTAAACTCAACTGTGGCAGCGGGGAAGAGACTGCAAGAGCCAAGCCAGCACACGGTCAGTAGAGACAGAGATGCTCTGGAGTTGCTGGAAGCCATTCAGAAAGTCCAGGGTGGCCTCTGTGCACAAAGGAGACTTAGGATAAGATGCTGCACTTTGATGTAGTATCAAAACCCAGCAGGTGGGACTTCCCTGGTGGCACAGTGGTTAAGAATCCACCTGCCAATACAGGGGACATGGGTTTGAGCCCTGGTCTGGGAATATCCCACATGCCGTGGAGCAACTAAGCCCGTGCACCACAACTACTGAGCCTGCGCTCTAGAGCCTGCGAGTAGCAACTACTGAGCCCACGTGCTGCACCTACTGAAGCCCACATGTCTAGAGCCCGTGCTCAGCAACAAGAGAAGCCACCTCAATGAGAAGCCCATGTACCACAACGAAGAGTAGCCCCCGCTCACCGCAACTACAGAAAGCCCACACACAGCAACGAGGACCCAACGCAGCCAAAAATAAATAAATTAATTAATTAAGGAGCAGAAAATTTAATTCAAAGTGTAATGCCACGTGAGCAAAGGACTTGGAAGAGGCATATCTCCAAAGAAGATATGCAAATGACCAATGAAAAGATGCTTAACATTATTAGTCTTTGGGGAAACACAAATCAAAACCATGAGATATCACATCGTACCCACTGGCATGGCCATTATCAAAATGTTGGCAAGGATGTGAAGAAATTAGAACCTCCTTGCACTGCTTGGGGGTATGTAAAATGCTGCAACGGTTGTGGAAAACAGTTTGATGGTTCTTCAAAAAGTTAAACACAGAATTATCTTGCGTTCCACCCCTAGGCATATACTCAAAAGGACCAAAAGCAGAGACTTGAACAGAGATTTGTACACCCTTGTTCACATCAGTATTATTCATAGTAACCAAAAGGTGGAAGCAACCCAAGGATCCATCAATAGATAAATGGATAAACTAAATGTGGTAGATACATACAATGGAATATTATCAGGCTGTAAAAAGAAATGAAATTTTAATAGTGCTACAAACAGACGGACCTTGAAAACATGCTATATGAAAAAAACAGACAGAAAAGGACAAATATGTATGATTCCTCTTACATGAGGCACGTAGAGTAGGCAAATTCATAGAGACAGAAGGTAGAGAGAGGTTACCAGGGGCTGGTGAAAAAATTGAATGGGAAATTAGTCCTTAATGACTTCCAAGTTTCTGTTTGGGATAATGAATTCTGAAACTAGAGAGTGGTGGTGGTTACACAATATTGTGAATGTACTTTGTGCCAACGAATTGTATACTTAAGAACGGTTAAAATGGTAAATTGTTATGTATATTTTACCACAATAATTAAAAAAAAAAAAAGACAAGACCACAAACTAGAAGAACTAGAACTAACGGCTTAATTTCACTGCTATCTCAACTTTCCCAATCTACAGAACAGGAGAAAAATACTATACCACGTATCTTAGAGCGTTGGGCTGTCTCATGAACATCTGAGATCTCAAACGTTCAATCCACAATGGAAAGGGTCTACACTACAGCACCATACGGACCACTGTGGCACCACACAGCTACCAGGTAGCAGCTCTTATGAGCTAGACAGTCACATAGAAAGAATCCATTTATACATATGAACAGACACCCGTAAGTGTGCAAGTTTTGTTGTTAAAATCTTCATTTAGGGCTTCCCTGGTGGCGCAGTGGTTGAGAGTCCGCCTGCCGATGCAGGGGACACGGGTTCGTGTCCCGGTCCGGGAAGATCCCACATGCCGCGGAGCGGCTGGGCCCGTGAGCCATGGCCGCTGAGCCTGTGCGTCCGGAGCCTGTGCTCCGCAACAGGAGAGGCCACAACAGTGAGAGGTCCACGTGTCGTAAAAACAAAAACAAAAATCTTCATTTAAATTCTCACTCTATCAACATAAGAGTCATAAAAGAGATAACATGATTTCAGAGAAGAGTAAAATTATGATAGCAATCAGGGCACGTTTGCTGACAAAGATCTTTAGACGAGGTTACTTGAGATTAGCAGGCAGTCGGATGAGCACCTGGACCCCTGGCCAGTACACGGGGCTGGTCGCTGGAGAGCCTGGGTGGGGACCCCAGGAGAAGCAGCATGGCCAGCCTAGGGGACTCTAGCCAGGGCCTCAAGCTCAAAGTGAGCACAAGACACACAGCCCAACACCGATCACACAGCTTAGGAACAGGCTTCTAGGCAGGCATTTCGGAGTCCAATCAAGGTGCTTAGCTTCTTACTGAGCCTCCAAACCATTCAGCATCACTGTTTTTTGTGGGTGTTTTTGTTTTGGTTTGGTTTTGCCAGCCCCATGAAGCTTGCGGGATCTTAGTTCCCCTACCAGGGATGGAACCCGGGCCCATGAGAGTGAAAGCGTGGATTCTTAACCACTGGGCCACCAGGGAATACCCAGCACCACTGTTGATATCATTTCTAGACCGAGGCTGACACAACTACCGTTACGTGGAACACTCCCATTCAAGGCCCACTTCATAAGAAACCCCTTCTCTAGGGTTAAACAAATCTCAACTTGATTTCACGGTTCAGAGAATAAGCGCTTCCAATAAATTACTCATATTTTACAAATGTCTCAGGCACAATGCTTACATAAAGTAAGCATTCAATAAAGGTTGACTGTAAATCAGATTTTGTTAGCTATCCATTACACATCTCTCACAGGTAATGGATCAAAACTAAGAAGTGGTAAACAACTATTTTTAATATCTAAACACAAATACAAAACAATAGATACATACAATAACCCCCGACTAATCCCCTCCTCTTTTAAGACCTAATTGTTGTTGCTCTTTTGGAAAGCAACTTCAACAGTCATCAAAATGACTTGTATGTAATCTTATGTGAAATGGAAAACTTTGAGGGTGGGCTCAGGTCACAACAATCCCCTTTTTCTGCCAACAGCCCCTTTACTCCCGAGGTGGCTCCATTAGATGAACTAGCCCTGGTGTAGACACCTACATCAAACGAGGTCAGATTCTCTCTTCTGAACAAGCACTTGGATTTGAAAGAGACAGTCAGGCAGAGTGTGTCCATGGAATTCCCTAGAACTGAAAATCCTATCAAAATCCAAGCCCTGCAGAGGTAACCCCCTTCTTCCACGCGCCCAGAAGCGGAGGCAGCAAGTGTCTCCAGAAAGAGGCAGCTACCAATGTCCCAAGAGAAGCAGAAGTGAAAACAATGAGGCGAAATGACTGACCTGACTTCGTTCCTAACAACTTCCTTGACACTTGGGTTCTGAGCAATTTTCCATACCCTTATAACGCCTATCTGGTTTTTGCCCCAGTTTGCTTGGATTGATTTCTATCACTACTAAATTAAGAGTCTTAAGTAAACTGTGGCCAAGAATTTGTCACAGGAGAGACTTGAGGCTTTTTGGCATATTTTCTACAACTGTCTTAGAAAACAATCTAAATGTGACCCACAAGGGACTGATTAGAAGATTACAGTAGAGTAACAATGAAATAAAACCATATAAAACTATGCATACAAAACAACTAGGAAAAATGTTTGTGTTTTATGATTACAATCATGAAAAATATATAGTAGAAGAACATGAGAAAATGAATACATTAGATGTGAAAGGGGATACAGGGCTATGGGCTGTTGATGCTGGTTTAATATCCTGTCTGTGTTATTAATTAAAACCAGGAAGAAAAATCTAATAATTTCTCAAAACTAGAAGTAAGCACAAATGTCCATCACTAGTGGATGAATAAAAAATTTGCAGTACATCCAATGTAATGAAATAGCACTCAGCAATAAAAAGGTAAACCACTGATTCAAACAATAGAAAGGGGACTTCCCTGGTGGCACAGTGGTTAAGAATCCGCCTGCTAATGCAGGGGACATGGGTTCGAACCCTGGTCCGGGAAGATCCCACATGCCATGGAGCAACTAAGCCCATGCACCACAACTACTGAGCATGCGCTCTAGAGCCTGCGAGCCACAACACAACTACTGAAGCAACAAGAGAAGCCCCTGCAATGAGAAGCCCATGCACTGCAATGAAGAGTAGCCCCCTCTCGCCGCAACTAGAGAAAGCCCGAGCGCAGCAACGAAGACCCAACGCAGCCAAAAATAATCAATTAATTTAAAAAATAACAAATAATAGAAAGGTATCTCAAACACATATGCTAAATGGAAAGATGCCAGACCCAAAAGGTATATAAATCCATTTATATACTACCTGGAAGGCAAAACCATGAGGACAGGACTGAGGTCAGTGTTTGCCTGAGAGTAAGGGGAAAGCACTGAAAGGGGTATAAGGAAACTTTGGGGGATAATGGAAATTTCTATTTTTTTTAAATTGTGGTTGGTGGTTATACAACTCTATGTTTATCCCAATTCAATAGACTACATACTAAAAAAGGCAAAGTATGCTGTATATAAATTATACCTCCGTAAGTCTAACTTTAAAATAAAGAAGACGCTGAGCTTGGAAGCCAAAGCTATGGAGGCACCTCTAAGAGATCTGTTTTCTAGACGACATTCACTCGTCCAATTTGTCGGGTGCCTGCTGTACACCAAACATGCTGCTAGGTGTTACTACAGGGTGAACAAAATAGACAAAAAAATAAATAACACAACTGTTCAAACAGAAATTGTAGTTAATGAAGAAAGGCAGGGCCTTCTGGTTGCTATTACAGGAGTGGGGTGGGCGGGGGGTGTCTCTGAGCAAGTCACATGTGCAGCTGAGACCTGAAAAGTTTTATAAGTACCAGGCAAGGAGGCGAGGAAGAGAAAGGTTTTAAATGCAGTGTTTTATCAGCAGTCAACAGCAACTCAACTGTTTAAATATATCAAGTGTGGTTATATTTTAATGTGATGCGGAATGGGGCCTCTGAAGTAAGAGCCCAGACAAACCAAGGTCTTAAAACAGCACTAGGGGCAGTGGCCAGATATAAAGAAGTGTTTTTGGACCTTAGGGGCCCTCAAAGAGCATTACGGTTCCTCCATCCACTGTCAATATTTCAAAAATGATTAACAGAATGTATACATGTCTCTGAAATGAGGTTGCCTAAGGGTAACTAAATCTCACATTCTGGTGTTTTAAAGAAATCTGTTGTGCTTGTTTTTACCTTTGGCTGAATTCTACCATGGTTTCCTCAAGCTTATCAAAGATTCTAAATGACGGTTACACACACACACTTACCAAAAAGCGAACACACACACCTACCAAAAAGTGAACACACACACTTACCGAAAAGTGAACACACACACTTACCAAAAAGTGAACAAAAGTGTTCTCTGGTAAACAAAATTCTTCACCCACCCTACAGGGTTCAAGTCCAAGACACCTTCTTCACATGGCTTCAAAGGCACGACTCTATCTTTATCCTCTGAAACTCACAGGCTGCTTCTTGGCAAGTGCCTCTGCTGGATTTTTCTCTGACCAACCTTCCAATGTTGGGAGTAAGGCGGGGCTCAGCCGCTTAACCTCTTTTCTTCCTAGCGCGTGGTTTTATTACAAGTACATTCTGTGGGAATAACAACTCCCACGAGCATATCTCTAGCCCTGATCTTTCCCTAAAGCTCCAGGTTTTAATGCCTAACTGTCCAGTCAACACCTACATTTGCTTGTCTAATAGGTATCTCACACTTCCTGCATCTAAAAGAGAACTCTGGGCTTCTAGACACCCCCAGTTTCCTTCTTGCCCCAGTGTTCCTTGTTCTCCCTGAAAGCAAATACCTCTACCACTAGGGACCCAAGGTGATCATGCCGAAAACCCAGTTGTCAGCCTTCATTCCTCTCTTTCCCTCTTACCCCAATAGCCACTCCTAAATAGGGGCTACCTTCAAAATACTTCCCAAACACAGCCATGTCGCACCTTCACCATGACCCCAGGTCCAAGCCACTACTGTCTCTCTCCTAAAGAACTAACTGAGCAAATCATTAGCCTCTTGTCTCCTTACAATATATTCTCCACACAGCGACCAGAATGATCCTTCTGAATTTGTGAGCTCATGCAAATCCCCTCCCAAAGCCCTCTATGGTCTCTCATCACACTTATGAGAAAAAACAGACCCACTGATCTAGAACACCAATTAGCAACAGATTAGCCTTTGTGCTAAAGGTGACAAGAAATATCTTCAAAGGCAAGGGAGTCCTCGCTGTGGCCCCCAAATCAGATGATATTGCTTATACTTAATAGTCAACTCTAAGATACAGTGGAAGAATCCTTGAAAATAAACGACCATCCATTCCTAAATCAATAGGTATGTGTTCAAACAAAATACTTTCCAACACTCAGACCTCCACAATTACCTGAAGGCTGGGAGGGAAAGGGGGGTTCTTGACCTTCTGACCACTGATTAAGTTCTAAAGTGATCTGGTTTCACCTTAAATAACAAAAAAAAAAAGTCTCTAAAATAAATATGAAGTTTTGAATATGTTATACCCAAACAAAAACAGCTACCTTTCTGAAAAGATTCTTTTGTGTCTCACTTTGAGACTGGTTTCTTCAAGCCCATGTGACTTCAACAAAAACCGTGCACCATATGTATCCAAAAGAGTTATGAGTAAGTGTGCTAAATAATCCTTCCAGAAAATTCAATTTAAAATGTATAGGTCTTTGTTTAAATGACCTGTTGTCTGCAAGTTTTCAAACAATGCTTCGCTTTGTGCTCCCAGGCAGTATAGGAAACAAGGCACGTTACTGTTTCCATTCCTCAAACATACTGTGACTAACGTTAAATACAAACTATTTTCTTGCAAATTAGAAACATCTAGAAATACATCTCACCAAGCCCAGCCTCATAAAAAGAATAACCTCCAATATTTACTTTTATTTTTTCTGGGGTTTTAAAAAAGTCAATCACTAAAACGGTTACCTCCCCGGACACAAGCCAGGAAGAGAACACTCCTCTCCCCTACACTTTTCACACTTGTCTTCAGACACACAGTCTCCCCACTTGACTGCCTCCTTTCCGGGTCATCTTCTGGCAGCAGGAAGGCAGCAGTGGCTCTGTGCCATCAGGCCCTCCTCCTAAACTGTGACTATTTTTAGGCCAGCAGCCCCTCTCTGATTCGGAACTTGGCCCTAGATCATCATGTCCTTAGAGAGAAACTCTTCAGAAGCCAGGCAAGTCTCAGTAGGATTAGCTACACTACTCTGCTAACACAGCAAGAATCTCTTAAGGGCTGCAAAGGCGAATGTCCTCCAAGGATAGCAGGGTCATGACCTTTATAGCGCAACCCCCCCCCCCACACACACACACTGCCCTCAGTTGGCCTGACCAAGGCTATGCTCCCATTCCAAACATGCAACCTGTACTGCCCATGATTTCATCAGGGTTAAAAAAAAAAAAAAAAAAAAAAAAGGCTGAAAGATTTCCTACTCTTGTGAGAATGTTAACCCATGTGCCAGGAAATTTTAAACAACTCAGTGATGAGGTTTTTTTCCCTGAAGTATCATGTCCAGAAGCAACCTTGAGATTTCAGATTTGTATAACAGCCTTGGGAAGAGGTAGGTATTGATAAAAATATTCAAAGAAAATTTTAGTCACTTTTCAAAAAAAGAATAGCATACCAAGACGGCATAGTAAGTTAAATATCCCTTGTGCTATTTATAAAAATAACCATATACTATAACTTCTGTAATTGGAACAGGCCTACCAGAAACACTAAATATATCTGGTGTTAAAAGTCTGCACCATCTATTGCTACACCTCTATAAAAGACAGCTATGGTAACGTGATGTCAAGTTAAATGTTTGGTTTTTCCATCTCACTGCTAAAATGAAGCATAAGAACCTCAAATTAGGTTGGAATGTTTTAACAACTGAAATTTCATGGGAGAACATACAAAAAAAATAGGGAAAATACATTTATGTATTTCACCTTGTACCTCTCCTTCAACGACGTCATGCCATATCAAAATTTATCTCTTTCATTCATCCCCAACTTGGATGTTATAAAGAATTGTACATGTTTTCTGAACCCACAAGTTTACAGTGTCAAATACTTGCTCCCCAGACTTCTACTGACAACATTAAATGGAGACCTCATGAAAACGTTAAGAACAACACACAGGCTCTAGTATTTGAGAAAAAGACAGGTAGGCGTGACCCAGAGCTGCAGATCCAAGGAATAAAGAAGTTTCACTCACTGGTCCTGGCTGTGGCATTTAGCATCTTAGGGCTTCCCTGGTGGCGCAGTGGTTGAGAGTCTGCCTACCGATGCAGGGGACACGGGTTCGTGCCCCGGTCCGGGAAGATCCCACATGCCGCGGAGCAGCTCGGCCCGTGAGCCATGGCCGCTGAGCCTGCGCGTCCGGAGCCTGTGCTCCGCAACGGGAGAGGCCACAACAGTGAGAGGCCCGCGTACCGCAAAAAAAAAAAAAAGCATCTTATTGGGGTCTCCAGCCCTGAAGGTGAGTATCCCTCTGTCAGGTATCCTCCCCTCCATGTACCCCGAGTTCCAGGACAGCTAAATATGGAAATGTGCCAGGAGAACAAAGGAATACAACATGGACCCCAGGAAGTGAGAAACCCAGCCACGCCTCCTCCTTTACCCTCATAAGCAGGACAAAAGGTCATTGCTCCAAAACTGGCTACTTTTTGCGTTTCTCAAATAGGAGTGCAGGAAGAATGAGCCTATGGGATCTTAGACTCTGTCCTCCAGAGACTTGGAGGAATGGACAGTGAAATTAAAAAAGAAAAAGACTTCTAATATGCAGATTGTTGTGCTATAGAAGAACTTGGAAATTCACAAGCTGGGCTCTGTTTAGCTTTGTATTTCTAAAGTGAACGTGTTTAATGCCAAGTTTTTGGCTCCATGAAAATGGTCCAAATCTGGCTCCCAATCGAATGACAGCCTGACTGTGACAGCCTTTAAAACCATTGGTACATGAAAGTCAATTGAGACAGAAACCTCTAAATAATTACCCTCAGCAATAAATTCTCAGCAGAAATAATTCAATAATAAGACTCCAGCCTCAACGCCAACCTGCAGCCCAGCTGTGGTCAACAAATTCCAAACTGACTGAGGCCAGGACCACCTATTCCCTTTACACAGACCTGTGGCCCTGATGGCAAAGACAGGCCGGCTTGGAGTTTACAAGCAGAGATGGATGCAATGAAGATTTGTTCTTAGAAACAGGAAAGGACTGCTTCACAAAATAATTTGTGAAATTCAATAGCCCAGTTTTATTTTTTTAAGTGAAGAATTCCAGTATCCACTCATGCCTTTCTCCGCATGGCTGTAACCCCTGTACAAAATATTTTAATCAGAATATATAAAATAACACCATTCTTTTGGGATACTAACTTCCTAGCTTAGCTGTTATAAGCAAGAGGGCAGTGTGGTTTAACTTAATCCATATTTACAGCTGAGAATAACTCTGTTCCCCACCAACATACAAATGTAAGATGTTTTAGTTAGCCATCTAAACCTTACCAATTTCTTTAGAATTATTCTCCTAATTCTAGACACTTTCAAGGCATGAAATAATCCTTATGTGATTTTTATTATATTCAAAGCTTCCAATTAGCTACAAAAAACAAAAACAAAAAATCCCATACAAGAGCACTAGAACAGTCCCAAGGAGCTAAGTGAGGGTCAGTTACTTCACACACCACCCAGCCTGTTTCCCCATCCCTACTATAAAGTGCCCTTTTACTAAAAGAGCTGTCATTCATTCAACAGAATTCATTACTCACCTACCATGTGCCAGCAGCTCTGCTAGGGACACAATGGTGAAGACAGTCCCTGTTTTCAAAGAGCCTGTAGTCCAGTTAAGGCAAGAAAGTAAAATAATTACGAAAACTGCAAAAGTAGAAGTGACAGGGACTTCCCTAGTGGCGCGACTGCTAAGACTCGCGCTCCCAATGCAGGGGGCTCAGGTTCGATCCCTGGTCAGAGAACTAGATCCCACATGCATGCCGCAACTAAGAGTTGCATACCACAACTAAGGAGCCCATGTGCCGCAACTAAGGAGCCCTCAAGCCACAACTAAAACCCGGCGCAACCAAAAAAATAAATTAATTAAATAAATATTAAAAAAAAAAAAGTAGAAGTGACACAGCCTAAGGGAACCCAGAGGATGGACCCCACTGCTGTGGATCTGGAGGGCATGATTAAGCATAGCTCCCTGGAGAAGATGAAGCTTGGGCTGAAGATGAGCAACAGGCCAATGAGTGCTTCTCAGCCTTTCGGATTTTATGGACAAGTAAAATTTCCCCTCCAAAAATCTAGAGAGACAACCTGGGGAAGCCAGCTTTTAATTTTGTCACTAAAGATACTTCAGACAAAATAACTTTTTACTATTACCAACACATTATAAAAGGACATTTTAACAAAGAAATGAAGGGAGTACATAATTGCAGAGTAAAGAACATTCTTTCGGTTTAGATGATATAAATTAGCTTGATGAAAATCTTAGTACATTGCATTTCTTTTCCACTTCAGTATATCATGGTAGACATTTTGTCACCAAGCACACCTGGTTCGTAAAATCTCACAAGGAACCTCTGAGTCAGGCGAAAAGGGCAGTGAGGAAGAGGAGGGTGGGCAGAGTAGGAAGGATGCCGGCTGGGCTACAGGGAGCTATTCCCCACTCTCCAGGAAGATCGAAGAGGAGGACCAGAAAGACCCACACAAAAGAAGTGCTGAGACGGCCAGTGGATCAGAAAGGCCTTGGACACCTCACGGAAGGGTCAGCATATGCTCCACCCCTCCACTGGAAGTCAAAACAGAGACCAAGAAGCCAGCACACAAAAAAGCCCCATGGGATACACATGGACGGAGGCATCTAAAGACCAACCATGATGAGCTGTCTCTGCAGAGGCCAAGAGCTTGAAAGGAAGCACCTGGACCAGACAACCCTCACCCGTTGCTGTGATGTTATGATGCTCTAACGCTCCTCCAGGACTAAGAACCATCCCAGGAGTGGGTGTACTGGGGAGGGAGGAAAACAATCCTTTAGAGAACAGCCTTGAAGAGGATGTCTGAACTGACCAAATTTAAATCCTGAAGTTAAGGGCTATGTTTAATCACTGGCATTTAAACACATGATGGGAATGGCTCATCTTCAGCAATATGGAAGCACGCACCAGAGAATGTGTTCAGGTCAGAACACATCCTGCAGTTCTTCGGATTACTTAGGGATTCACCCACGTCAAACCAACGCGTACCATTTTGTACCAAGGGTATACTTTTCAGAAAGAAAATCAAAATAGAATTCTCTTTAAAGACTCTTTCCAAATAAAATGACAAGTATTGTGGAGTGAGGCTGACCTAATAGCTGAAAAACTGTCTGAGGTTTTTGAATGTCAGAAAGACGTGAGACAGAAAATGCTGTGTAAACACAGTATTCATGGCACCGAGAAACTGACAAGTGGGAACTGCCTCTCCCTGACACACTGTCAAGTCCTACTTGTCCGCCCACAGTCAGCCAGTGTGTGAGGCCAGCGTGGGGGAGCAGGCAGCTACCTCTTCTGCGGATAAGGACAAGGACAGGAGCGTGTAGCACTTGGAAGTCCTCCAAGTGTTCTCACAGCCACCCTCTCAGCTGACAGCCCAGTGGGACACACAGGTCCCGTGACAGTCACCTACTTCCCATCCCTCCACCCCTCTGGATGTTAAACCTGATGTTGCCAGACATTCAGTACCTTGCCCAAGAAACAGAGTTAATAAATAGCAATGGATATTAAACTCGGTTCAAATGTGTACTCTTGATCTCTTTCCGAACTCGCCTTTTCACAGAAATAAAATCAACTAACATTTGGTAGCTCTATACAGCTACAGACCCACAGCTGCCTAGACACGGAGGGCAGGCATTACTCATGGACAGTTCCCACATTTACTTGGTAACTGGGTTACCCACCTTGATCAAGCCAAAAATAATCTTGGCCTCATTTTCCTCATCTGTAAAAACTAATATAACAGTAACATTCCATCCCATAGGATTAAGAGTTACATGAAGTTTTTAGAAACTTTCTAACTCACACACAATTGTTAGCTGC
Organism: Mesoplodon bidens; assembly: GCF_964165515.1. NCBI lineage: Eukaryota > Metazoa > Chordata > Mammalia > Artiodactyla > Ziphiidae > Mesoplodon > Mesoplodon bidens. The sequence goes on from NC_138181.1 coordinate 24,587,513, forward strand.
TACTGTTATAATGGCAACAACCTTGGAAAGCAAGCGTTATTATAATCCTCACTTTATGGATGACCAAAGCTTAGCAACTTGTTCGCATGGTTGAAAGCACTTTCTGGGAGTGATGGACATGTTCTATACCTCGATTACTGTGTTGGTTACACAGGTGCATATTTGTCAAAACTCATCATTGTGCGCTTAAGCTAAGCATATTTCAGGTTACTTAATTTTACTTCAATTAAAAAAATTTTTTTTCACAGATCACATGGCTAATAAACAGCACTATGTATTCCAGAACACATCCATTAATTCAGGTTGGAACATAAAGATGTTTTTCCTGGTTCTTATTCTACAATCCACTTTCCAACTAATCCTTCCTACTCAACTGAAAACCTGAATGCTGACTACGTCCACTACCATCTTTGTCTGATCTCATGGACATCAAACCTGCTCTACTTATGCAGCTACATGTAAAAAAAAAAAAATGGAATTAGAACATTCTTTAACACCATACACAAAAATAAACTCAAAATGGATTAAAGACCTAAATGTAAGACCGGATACTATAAAACTCTTAGAGGAAAACATAGGCAGAACACTCTCTGACATAAATTGCAGCAAGACCTTTTTTGATCCACTTCCTAGAGAAATGGAAATAAAAACAAAAATAAGCAAATGGGGCCTAATTAAACTCAAAAGCTTTTGCACAGCAAAGGAAACCATAAACAAAATGAAAAGACAAGCCACAGATTGGAAGAAAATATTTGCAAATAATGAGATTGACAAGGGATTAGTCTCCAAAATTTATAAACATCTCATGCAGCTCAATATCAAAAAAGCAAACAACCCAATCAAAAAATGGGCAGAAGACCTAAAAAGACATTTCTCCAAAGAAGACATACAGATGGCCAAGAGGCACGTGAGAAGATATTCAACATCACTAATTATTAGAGAAATGCAAATCAAAACTATAATGAGATATTACCTCACACCAGTCAGAATGGCTGTCATCAAAAAATCTACGAATGCCAGAGAGGGTGTGGAGAAAAGGGAACCCTCCTACACTGTTGGTGGGAATGTAAACTGATCCAGCCACTATGGGGAACAGTATGGAGGCTCCTTAAAAATCTAAAAATAGAGCTACCATATGATCCAGCAATCCCACTCTTGGCATATGTCCAGAGAAAGAGAAAAACATGGTTTGAAAGGATACATGCACCCCAATGTTCACTGCAGCACTGTTTACAATAGCCAAGACATGGAAGCAACCTAGTCTGTTGACAGATGAATGGATAAAGAAGATATGGTATACAATGGAATACTACTCAGCCATTAAAAAGAATGAAATAATATCATTTGCAGCAACATGGATGGACCTGGAGATCATCATACTAAGTGAAGTAAGTCGGACAGAGAAAGACAAATATCATATGATATCACTCATATGCAGAATCTAAAAAAAAAAAAAGATACAAATGACTTTACAAAACAGAAACAGATTCAGACTTAGAGAATGAACTTATGGTTACCAGGGGGGAATGGTGGAGGGAGGGATAGATTGGGAGTTTGGGATTGACATGTACTCACTGCTATATTTAAAATAAAATGCCTTTCCGTGAGGGTGCGGGGAGAGATGTTTTTCCTGGTTCTTGTTCTATAATCTACATTCCAACTAACCCTTCCTACCCAACTGAAACCTTGAAGGCTGACTACACCCACTACCATCTTTGATCTTATGGACATCAAACCTGCTCTACTTATGGAGATTTTTACATTTTACTGTAACATATTCACCTTGACCCTCCTAGAGGAGTAAGTCTCTGGCCATGACCCTATAGGGCACTATAGCTTCAGACCTAAACAGTCACCTTGAAAAGCAGATCAGCAGGACCATGTACCAGGTGCTTATAACCAAACCAACAGACCCCCAAGAATCTAAAATATTCTCTCTCAGTCTAAGTCAGCATTTCTTCAACATTTTTTGGGTCAATTAAATATAAAGCACTCTTCTAAGTATTCCTGATAAGGGAGGTGAACAAAATTAAGTTCTTACTTCTGTGGATCTTACATCACGGTGTAGATAATTTTCAGAATCCCATCAAAAAGTAAGCCTTTTCATGAAAATCAGTAAAAAGAATGAGTTAAAACAATACGTCAAAGTTTCAGGATAGTACTGAGCCAACACAAAAGGGACTGTCTCTGTGAAAGTAAAATAACTAAAACCTAACCACCATTTACACATGGTGCCTATCAAAGGCCACTGTCAAGCTTTGTACAACTGGGCTAAAGAAATGATTTGATACAAAAACTGTGCATCCTTTTCATTTCTGAATTATGTACAGCTACTTAAAGAAATTACCCAAAAAATAGCCCAGGCTGTTAGAGGGAAATAAGGATAGACCAGGTGTGCAGGGTAGAGTTCAAAGCTAAAGTAAAATCTTTTCCTGAAAGTGTTAAATGATCATGAACAGGGACATGTTTAGACTCTTTCAGACACTTGCCATATTCCTTCAAAGTCCACTTGGCAAAAAGGAAATAATTTTCCATTTGAATTCACTCCAAGACCAATTGAAAAATGTCACTGTGTGTGTACGTGTCATTATGTGTGGGTGCAGTTACACAAGTCAACACCTCACATTTTATCTCACAACCTTCGTTAAACATCGACTTCCTGTAGCCTTTACTTGAGAATGATTATCTGTGTTGGGCTTTCCACTGGCAAATATGAGCGCCTAAACAGAAGGTCAATGTATGTGCACATGTAACTCACAGGGGCAGCCCAAGGAAGAGTCAACCTCCCTGAAGGGGCCTCCTTTCCAAGTCCTCACAGCAGACATTCCTTAGAAGTCACTTTGGTAATAAGAACTGTTGGCTAGAAACCATGGTTGATACCCAAGGCGTAACTGTGGTTTTATGGGACATTCTCTTCCCAGTTCTGGTTAACAACAGGCCTCACCTCCTAGTTAAATTTCTACCTGGGATTAATTCCATCTGCCCAAGAATTACCTGCCTCTATGTAGCTTAAAATAAGGAAATAGGATTTAAAACTTCCACAAGAAAAAAAAATGTTTCAGAAAAACAAATATTAGTCGCTATTCAACATGCATGACCCTGCATTACTATCTGTAAAATGGGTATACTTTACAATGTATTGTTGTATAATCAAATGATTCAGATGATCGTTCAAAGGAATCTAATCAGGTTCTTTTTGAAAAAGCGGTCTGAAAACTATAAATTCTTATAGAAACGTAATATACTGTTGTAATGATCTGTAACTGTCAATTTTCCATTTCTGCTACTAATCATAATGGCTTACAAGATTTAACGTTCTGTTTTATGTTCTGGGGCTAGAAAATGGAAAAACAACAAACCATAATTCTAAGCTATGTCATCTGAAATTTTACATTTCCAAACTACCACATGCCTTTGATCCCACTGCAGCAGCAATGTGAAGAAAATCCTAGCAACAGTGATTTATTACTTCTTATGGCATTAGAAGGAGTCAAGTAACAGTATCATATTTGGAGTGGGGAATGGACCAGGAGGGAAGATCTGGGTCCTAGTCCTGGTTCCATAACTTACTCATCATAATACAAAACATTTATCCAAAGAGTTCTGTTCCTCAGTTTCCTTATGTATAAAACAGAGCTCTCACAACCTGCCCTGTTTACCTCATAGGGTTGATGTGATAACTGAATGAAAACATCCTTAATGTCGTACTTAAAGTTACTTTCCAAAAACATATGGTGTTGTTTTATTTCACTTTGTCCAAAAGATGAAAATTCAGCATTACCTCAATAATTATATATATTAATGGTAACATTTTAAAACCAAAACTCTTAAACATGAATGTTGTTGGACTAAGTTACAGGTTAAAAATTAGAACAGAAGATGGCAGTCCTTTAAAATCCACAAGAGCTTTACTGGTTCAAAGTGATGATTCAATTCTGAGTGCTTTTAGAATGTGCTGACAGCAAACTGGCAACATAATTTACAGACTTTAGCAAAGATGAAAGTATCTACTTTAATTTAAAAAAATACAGCTCAAATATTAAAAAAAAAAACCCAGCAACTCCACTAAACACAAACTTCCAAGAAAACCAAGAGGTAACAAAGGTGGAGTTGAAGAATAAATAATGAATAATCTCAACTGGTACTGGTATAAACCAATTCTTGTTAAGGAAGAGGGAAAGTTATCAGGCTCCTGTTCCTGGAATTTAATTCCCTACAGAGAGCACCAGAGGATCCAAGCAACACCCCCAAAATTGAGTGGAGAAAATTAATGAAACTTCCTATCCATGAATTAGAAGAGGTTTAAAGTAAGAAATAAAGGGAAATTATTAGCATTTGTACCTTTCTTATATTGGGCACTGCGGTAGAATAACTCCAGGAGACAGGTATTATCTCCACTGTCCTGAGGAGGCAGCTGGGTGCAAAGGCATTGAATTAACTTATCCAAAGCCTCGAAGCTAACACTGAAGAGCTCAGACACGAACTCTATTTGGTCTAACTTCAAAGTCTGTGCGCTCTCTAGTACATTCTTGTGCCAAATGTTCTGGATACCAGTAACATTTTTTCCAGTTCTATAACACAGTCTGCCCCCAAGGTTTCATAATGGACATCAGGGTGAGCAAAATCTACCTCAAGGTTGAAATACCTCTATTTGTTTTATTATTCCAATTTTAATAAAAACAAGAGCAAGCTGAGACAAAAAAACAATAACCAGCCCTGGAGGCTTCCACATATACCATATAAGTAGAAAACAATTTTTATTTGATTATGTACCTATACGGTTATAAATTTTAAATATTCAGCGTAACAAGATGTAACCAACATTTTCTAACATAATAGTCACAACTAAGAGAAAAAATAGTCACATCTGCAATATAAAATCATTTAAAGTTTTTTTTATAAAAAGAGAAATGCAGGATTTTTCCTATCTCCATTCCCTTTTCATTGACTGGACCCATTCTTCTTATACTGGCATTCAAATGAATTAGTAAATCACTCTGCATAGTTGTCATTTAATATTTCCATAAAGCCACATCAGAAATTTTTAAGCGTTAAACACAAAATTCAATACCTGAGAGTACTACATCAAATTCAATAACCAGCGATTCTAGTGAATCATCAAAAAGTTCTACAGAAACGCAAAACTACTCTGAAACAAATCTTATTAAAGGTATTAAGAGAAACAATCCCAGACTGAAAATTCATCTAAATCCCTCTTTAAAATGTAAATACATATTTCCCCAGACAAGAAACAGCCCAAGTCTCTATTCACAAGAAACTGTCAACATGTGACTGTCTGCCTAAATGGAGAATGGAATTAAATGATCACAAGTGGAATTAATTCTGTACAAGTATTTGCACATGGGTATGCCAGATGTTCTGAGAATGGCACTTCATAATAAAACAGAATTATAACTCCAAAGGAATAGGAGCCTCATGCCTTCCAGCGCTATGGGACCCTAACTCCTAACGGTACAGTCTTCCAGAGGGACATGAAGTGACAGGCTGAGCTGCCTGCTGAGTGTATCACAGTGGATGGAGGGGAGAGGCACCAGGAGAGGACAAGGAGGAAAGTCGAGAAAAGCAGTGAGGAAATTAATATCTCAGGCTTAAAAGACCTCTAGTAGCTGTGACTAACTGAAGAATTCCAAACTTCCATGCCATCAGAGCTCAGAGCTCTAGATGATTTATTCCAGGCTACATCTGGTACAAATAATTATTCAAAGTACAATCTTACCCAGCATCATAAGGTTTAGACCCTATCCTCAAGAAGCTCATAAGAAGTAATAAAAAGATGTGGGAAAAAGTCACTAAAAAGCTTATCCAGAGAAAGTAAGTGAAACCACAGACTGTAGTGCTAAGTATCTTTTGGTGAGAAGGAAAAGAATAGGAGTGATTAAGGATCAGAAGTCTTTAGATAACCAAAAATGTCAAAAAAACTTTATGTCTACCAAAATTTGGTCAATGTAGTAAGCAGAATTTCCAATGTATGACACAATGGTAACGACTCAAGAGAATATGTCTAGTAACCTGGACACACTAACTGTCCAAAACTGCCCTTTTCCCAATGGCGGAGGCTTCTCTGGCTGACTCCTCTAAGAACTGGAGCAGTTTTCCTTTTTTTTTCCCCGTATCTACCCTGTACAGTCTTTGGCCCGTAGAAAGTGCTCAAATCATGGTTTGAGGCGGATGAAAATCAAACTTAAGATTCCAACAGCAAGGATTGTTACTCATGCCTTTCATTCATCACTTAACATAAAAACATAATCCTAACTGTACACTATAAGTGGCCTGGTTCTACATATAGGGTCTAGATTGAAGACCCAACAAAACAAGCGCATTTTTCTTGGTAAATAAAAAAATTTACCCTTTGTAACCCATTTCTCCCATCTTTCTTACTCTCTCACCACCAAGACATCTGAAATCCTCATTTGAATGATAGGCTGTTAGGTTAGTAGAAGTGTGCAAACATGGTTCAACTCTATAATCTGCCCAGGAATAAGATGACTATAGTGTAGCAGTTTACTGTTCAAAAAAAAAGACTTATTATAGCACAGGGAGGTTTAACTGGTAGCTCTTCTGGTAAATACAACTCAATCAACTTGACACAGACGTTGGGAAAAGGGGGTGAGTCCGCGTGTGGATGTCATACCTTAGACTGCTTGTATCTATACTGGCTTCTATTTTTGTTCCATGAAGCTAGCCAAGGGAACTATGTTTTTAAAAGATGCAGTTTCAACTTGATATCATTAATTGTTACCAACCATCAAGACAATCTACAAGATAAATATAAAAGGGAATTTCTCATGTGTCACTGAACACTGCTGAACACATTATATGACCTGCTTATCTGAAATAAGATAAAGAAATATTGACTTTTCCTTCAGAATTGTGCTGTACGTAAATAATGCCCGAGTTAAATATTACCAAGTTTCCAATGCAGAAAAAGCATAGAAGATGAGTTAGCAACCAACAGTCAAATGTGAACATTGCCATAAACCTTAGTTAAGCGATATGTTTATTCACACAAGAATATATTTTTTCACCTCTCCTTCCTACTCTTTTGATAAGTGTGACTCTCTCCCTGAGGGGTTCCTTCCTCGGTGCCAACTAGGACACAAAATGTCCTGAAATGTTTTGGTTAACTGCAGATCAGGGTAATTATGAATGATTCGCCCTCAAACTAAACACTGATTTTCTTTTCTTTGCATTGAACTTAAATATAAATTGACAAGGCACGAATTAAAAGAACGATAAGGTAATTTAATGGCTTTAAAACCCTCTCTCCATGGCACCTTACCTAGAAGACCGATTCGTTCCCAGCTGTTTTCTCCCTAGTCTCGGCGCTTCCTTTTGCTGTGTGCACACAGTAGGGGGCTGGCCAGGCCTGCCCTTCAGCTCAGCTCTTACTGAAACATGAAATCTGTACAATTTCAAACGAAATGACAATACCTGGAAGAAATTTCCTCGCGACCACTCTGCCTTTTCCAGCTAGCTTGAGAAACTTATGACCCACTCTTCATCTTCCTTCACTGCTCAAGAAGAATCTATTCAACCCTACTAAAGAAGTAAACGTTTCCTTAAAAGAAACTTTAACTGCCTTTAAAACTAGCTATAGTTTTACAACTTCAAAATGAAATAAAATTTTAGGTTAGACTACAGGTAGGATGTGTGGTTTTTCTTTTACTCATGTAAGTCATGTGTACACAAAAACATTTATTAATTTAGATCTGGGCCTACTGGCAAGACCTAAATACAGTTTATCTTTAAGTAAATACATTTTTACTTCTCTTCAGTATGGGACTTAAACACAAGGCTAAGGAAAACCTACTAGCTTTAATGAACAAACAAGGTTGTTTGGGAATCAGATTTGTATGCAAATATGTACTTCTAAAATGCTTGAAAGCTATTTACCTAAGTGAAATATCGCTAGGTTCAACCTTGTTTACACTCTAAATTTGTGGAGCGAACTATTTTTTCCTTGATTGTGTAAAAGTCAGACATCAGGGCAATCACAAATGGCAAGTTTACTTACGGTATATGAAAATGAAGTTTTATTGTATCTATCTACACAGTAAAGATTAGTCCCCAAATCTGTCATCCCCAAAATGGAAACGTCTTTTTCATCTGGAGACAAGTGAACAAGAAAAAGTCATGCATTAATATCATGAATAACCACCCACATAGAAGAGTAATAACTGCTGATTTCAAAGAATACTGAAGTCATTTTAAAAAGGAAACATCCCTAGCAGTCCAGTGGTTAGGTCTCCCACTTCCACTGCAGGGGACACGGATTTGATCCCTGGTCGGGGAACTAAGATCTCGAATGCTGCATGATGTGGCCAAAAAAAAAAAAAACACGGAACTACCATTAGGGCTATCTTTTATAAAACTTGTTTAGAAGTAAATTGTTAGAAGTTGGCAAACTCAGTTCCTAGTTACATTGGATTGTCCCAAGCCAAGTCTGGAGAACCCTGATCAAAGCAGGCTTTTCTGAACCACATTTCAGGCTGGCTAATGTCATACCAAACCATTTGATCCTTCTTTTCCTGCAGGGCAGGATCACTCATTCTTGGTCACTCTTTATCTCCTGTGGTGGCCACAAGCCACTGCTGCCCAAGTACCTGCCAGCTAAGTGGTGATGGTCACTTCCTCCTAGGTTCACCTACCTCAAGAGAGTCTGGGCCCATTTCTAAGTACCTCCAAACACACACCACATACCAACCTCATCCTCACAGCTCATATTTGGGCCTATGGCTTATTGTTAGGCTCGAAAAGATGGGGAGTGAAAGGCAGGAACTCAGGCTCCTACGGAGCGAGAACTCTTAGTGAGGTCTTTAAACATCCTCAGGGTATATTTAAGCTTCCATCGTATGGAAAGATAACCCAAGTTTGAGAAATCTGGAAGGCTTTTTTTTTCCCCCCTTCAAATCAATAGTTTATGAGTAGTGTTAAAAATTAATTTGGAAAACATTTTAAATTACATATACATCTTATCAGACATCAAGAAAAGACTCATACTGGTTCCTTAAAAAACTAAAAATAGAATTACCATATGACCCAGCAATCCCACTACTGGGCATATACCCTGAGAAAAGCATAATTCAAAAAGACACATGCACCCCAATGTTCACTGCAGCACTATTTACAATAGCCAGGTCATGGAAGCAACCTAAATGCCCATCGACACATGAATGGATAAAGAAGATGTGGTACATATATACAACGGAATACTACTCAACCATAAAAAGGCACGAAATTGGGTCATTTGTAGAGACATGGATGGATCTAGAGACGGATCTAGAGACTATCATACAGAGTGAAGTAAGTCAGAAAGAGGAAAACAAATATCGTATATTAACGCATATATGTGGAACCTAGAAAAATGGTAAAGATGAACTGGTTTGCAGGGCAGAAATAGAGACACAGATGTAGAGAATAAACGTATGGACACCAAGAGGGGAAAGTGGGGGGGTGGGATGAATTGAGAGATTGGGATTGATGTGTATACAGTAATATGTATAAAATGGATAACTAATAAGAACCTGCTGTATAAAAAAATAAAATAAAATTTAAAAATTAAAAAAAAAAAAGAAAAGAACTACCATACAGGGCTTCCCTGGTGGCAAAGTGGTTAAGAAACTGCCTGCCAACACAGGGGACACGGGTTCGAGCCCTGGTCCAGGAGGATTCCACATGCTGCGGAGCAACTAAGCCCGTGCGCCACAACTACTGAGCCTGTGCTCTAGAGCCCGCAGGCCACAACTACTGAGGCCCATGCGCCTGGAGACTGTGCTCTGTGACAAGAGGAGCCACTGCAACAAGAAGCCCGTGCACTGAAAACAAGAGTGGCCCCCACTCACCGCAACTAGAGAAAGCCTGTGCGCGGCAACAAAGACCCAACGCAGCCAAAAATAAATAAATAAAATAAACAAGTTTATTAAAAAAAAAGAACCACCATACGACCCAGCAGTCCCACTACTGGGCATACACCCTGAGAAAACCATCATTCAAAAAGAGTCATGTACCACAATGCTCACTGCAGCTCTATTTACAATAGCCAGGACATGGAAGCAACCTAAGTGTCCATCAACAGATGAATGGATAAAGAAGATGCGGCACATATATACAATGGAATATTACTCATCCATACAAAGAAATGAAATTGAGTTATTTGTAGTGAGGTGGATGGACCTAGAGTCTGTCATACAGAGTGAAGTAAGTCAGAAAGAGAAAAACAAATACTGTATGTTAATACATATATACGGAATCTAAGAAAAAAAGGGTCTGAAGAACCTAGGGGCAGGACGGGAATAAAGACGCAGATATAGAAAATGGACCTGAGGACACAGGGAGGGGGAAGGGTAAGCTGGGACGAAGAGAGTGGCATGGACATATATACACTACCAAACGTAAAATAGGTAGTGGGAAGCAGCCGCATAGCACAGGGAGATCAGCTCAGTGCTTTGTGACCACTTAGAGGGGTGGGATAGGGAGAGTGGAGGGAGACGCAAGAGGGAGGGGATATGGGGATATAGGTATAGGCATAGCTGATTCACTTTGTTATACAGCAGAAACTAACACACCATTGTAAAGCAATTATACTGCAATAAAGATGTTTTAAAAAAATAGAGATGAGGATGGGTAAGAAAAAGAAAACGAAAGGTGTAGGAGTAACTCTGGTTACTTAAGAATATAGTTATCCTGTGTATAAATACAGATAGTGAGTCTTTTGGTATAACTGGTTTGAATCAGCTGAAGACTGTTTTCTTCTTTTTCTTGAATGTCTATGTTGTGGTTGTTCAAAGCGGGGGGGACATGTGGAATAAATAGTCATAATTCACAAGAAAAAAAAGAAAAGAAAAAAGACTCATATCAACAATTCAGTATGGGGCTTCCCTGCTGGAGCAGTGGTTACTGCTAGAAAAATGGTACAGATGAACCGGTTTTCAGGGCAGAAGTTGAGACACAGATGTAGAGAACAAACGTATGGACACCAACGGGGGGAAAGCCGTGGTGGGGTGGGGATGGTGGTGTGCTGAATTGGGCGATTGGGATTGACATGTATACACTAATGTGTATAAAATTGATGACTAATAAGAACCTGCAGTATAAAAAAAACAAACAACTAATACTAAACTTTCTTTGGGTTATTTGTATGGAAATATGTTAATATAAATGCTTCAGACATTACATGAAATTTCTAAAAATCTTATATGTTCTGGTATAATGTTATAAGTCATAATTCTAGTTATTACTTTAAAATGTATATCTCAGAAATAACTAAATTTCCTTGTCAATTGCATTATTATGAACTTTCATCAAAACTTTAACCCTGGTCATTTTTAAGTCTTTTGTCATTTACAGACAGTTCTGGGTGTACTCTGATGCTTTTGCAAAAATGCTCCTATAAAAGGGTTTCATCTTCAAGGAATTCATGGAAAAGACTCTGACAAGTACAGGTTTCTGGTAACTAACTATACTGCTGAACTGAATAAACATTTTCAGAACTCTAACGGCAAACTGATGAATTCATAAAAGTGCTAACAAAAGATCAAGATGAAAAAAATTAATTACATGGGACTGAGTGAACTGATGAGGATGATTATAAGTTTTGTGACTTTCTGTTTGAATAAAAAAAAAATCCCACAAGGACTCAGAGGCAAAAAATATACAAATCAATTTTCACTGCAAAGTAAAGGAGCTGTTACAGTGGAGGATTACTGGACTGAATTATGACATAGTAAGAGTGTGTTTCGTGTTTGGTAATTGCAATCATTGCTGCTTTTGTTGTGGTCATCCATTTACAATGCTTGGTGTCAGTTTACTTATCTCTTGTAAAAATAAAATACAGTGTGTGGGGGTGGGGGTGGGGGGGAAGAATCCGCCTGCCAATGCAGGGGACACGGGTTTGAGCCCTGGTCCAGGAAGATCCCACATGCCACGGAGCAACTAAGCCCGTGTGCCACAACTACTGAGCCTGCGCTCTAGAGCCTGTGAGCCACAACTACTGAGCTCGCGTGCTGCAACTACTGAAGCTGGTGCGCCTAGAGCCCATGCTGCCCCAAGAGAAGCTCCCGCAATGAGAAGCCCACATACCTCAACAAAGAGCAGCCCCGGCTAGCCGCAACTAGAGAAAGCCTGCACACAGCAACGAAGACCCAACGCAGCCAAAAAATAAAAAATAAAATAAATTTTTTAAAAAGTGTTAACATTTTTAAAAAAACAATTCACTATGAAACTACAATAATAAATTAAAAAAGAAGAATTGTGACAAGATAATACTATAAATGAACTACTGAAGATAAATGGATTGTGAGCCCAGTTTACATAATCACAGAACAGATCTAAAAGCTCATTCCCTGGGATTTAAAATTTTCTTCTCAGATTTCAAAGAATGCTGTTCCTAATGTTACATATCATGCACAACTATCTCTCATCAACAGAGCAATCTGTTTTGCAACAGTCTCTACTCCAAGACATGGAGATTCTCCTAATGGATTTGAAAAAAATCTGATTCAGAATGCTGGAGAATTCTCGTAAAAGTTATCTTGTGCCACTGTCATACATCATTCTTGGGCTATGATTCAGAAGAGTTAAAATTTTTGTTTTTGAGAAAGTCAACAGATTTGGCTACATTAAAGCACAGAACTTCTATAAGTCAAAACTACTATAAACATGTGCTAAGTGTTTGTCTTTGTAAGACAAAGACAAAATTGGGGGGGGGGGGGAATATCTGCACGACGAAAAGCGAAAGTTTACTATCAAAGGCTCTTATGAATTACTAGAAAAATACTAGTATCTCCAGGAGAAAAACTGGGCACTACATTCAATTAAAAGGGAATAAAAATGGAAAATAACTAGAGATTTTTTATATTCAACATCATTTGGAATCAAAGAAATGAAATTTAAATATTGAAATAGCACTGTTCACCTATAAGGCTGGCAATGATTATTTTTCCTTTGCAGGATGAGTCTCCATATTAACAAAAATACAGTAACACAAGTACTCTCATAGAGTGGGAACTGGTGGGAACAAACTTTTGTCAAACATTTTTTTTTAGAAAGCAGTGGTCACTCTGTATCGATAGATCTTTGAGCCATCAACTGTATTCCACAGGACTCCATCCTAAGGAAATATAGGAGATATATAAAGTTTTATAAAGGATATTTGTTGCATCAGTATATATTTAATAATAGTAATTGGAAATAAATGAAAAGTTCCGCTATAAGGAAATGGTTAAATAAATTGTTACATCTATACAGTGTAGTATTATGTAGCCACTAATATTACGTAGAACTGTAATGACATGGGAAGTTTCTCATGATATGTTAAGCAGAAAAGAAAACATCATGCAACAGTATTAACTACAGTTATAGTTTTATATAAACTATATATTGTAATAAGTAAATCTGCTATAGGTTAGCAAGTATAAAGAAAATACTGTGGGACTTCCCTGGTGGCACAGTGGTTAAGAATCCACATGCCAATGTAGGGCACACCAGTTCGAGCCCTGGTCCAGGAAGATCCCACATGCCGCGGGGCAACTAAGCCTGTGCGCCACAACTACTGAGCCTGTGCTCTAGAGCCTAACTTTCCTTAGGGAATTTTGTACTTGAGGGGAGAAAAAAAAAATCAATAAAAGCACTTTATACATTGTAAAGCACTATACAAACAGGACATCATTGGTTCAATTTAAATTGCCCATCATTTCCTGCCCTAATTATCCCTGAAAAATAGGTTTGCCTACAGAATTGCAATTCCAACTATGCAATTCCTTTCAGGGTTAACCACACACTGTTATCTGAGTGCATCTAAACTCCCTAAGGAGGTCATAGGTTCCCAGGAAGGAGCTACTCTCATTTTTTTAAATTTCCCTGCCTCCTAGATGGTCTGCCTCTTTCCCTCCACGCCCACCCTCCAGCCCGAGGGCTCAAGGTTTAATGTGAAGATGGTTGAATTCCTATCACCTGGCAAAACACAAATGCTTTCATCTCCCCCGTTTCGCCTAAGACTTTATTCAAACAAAGAAAACAAAATACACTGGATTTCTTAGTACACTGACTACTTGAAACAAATAGTAGTTAATGGGGCATGTGAAACTTTTGCAGGCTAAATGAAGAATTAATCTCTCCATTCTTACTCCAAAATAAATTAGTCCAAGTCAGAATCAATAAATAACTTAGTAGCAAAGAGTTTATGTCTGAAAAAAAAAGGACAAAGGAATTTATTTAAGGTAGGTAAACACCTAAGTCCACTAATTACTGTAGTCAATCAGGTGACCTTAGTTAAGAGTGCATTTTTCTAAAGAGCTAGAAAAGCACATGTGAACCGCAGTAAGTAATAAGACACAGGCGAGAGGACCTTGGGAATTACAGCAACCTCATTAATGCCATCTTTTCAGCTCTGATTGCTTATGCTGAGAATGGGCCCAAGCGAACCGCCCAGCAGGAAGGCTGAGTACCAGGCCCAGGGGGGTCCGGACGGGCCCAGGCGGGCCAAGTGTCTGGTGGGCGGCTTCCGGCTGCGGGCTTGTCAGTCTGCGTAACTAACTCTAAAGTAAACGCCTTCGGTCACTTTCAAGGTGACAGCTACGTGATCCGCATCCGTCCCTTCCGCACGAGCTGCGCTGCCCGCCCCCCACCCCCCACCCCGTGAGACCAGCCCTCCGCAGCCTCCCATCTTTCCCCCAACTTTGGCACCCAAGGTCCCAGAATACCCGCCCCCTCCCTCGGAGCCAGTCCGGTACCCTGTGACGGTCGCGTTCAGGGGGTTCGCTCTCCACCCTCGCCCGAGACACCCACTGCGCACCGGCTGGGAAGCGGCAATCGACGCAACTCCGCACTTACCCGCAGCGCCTCGAGCCAACCCCGAGCCCCCGGGGAGCCGGGAGACCAGCACTCCGAGCCCGGACGCCCTTTGGACCCTCGGCGGAGTCGCGCCAGGCCCACCCGGGAGGCCCGGGTGCCACCAGTGCCCAGCGGGCAGCGCCTGCACCTGGGGACCCACGGCTTGTCGCCAACTCCCGCCCCCGCCCGCCGCTGCAACTACCAGGCGGGAACCCGGAGTCCGGGGCGCCCCAGCCTCCCCGCCTCTCCGGCCGCCGGGGGTGGAGCCAAGGGCTGGGAGCTCGGGAAACTTGTAAATAGCAAAACTCGGCCCCCTTTGCCCTCCTCGCCCGCCGCCGCCCCTTCCAGGCGGCCCCAGCCTGCGCCTCGCAGCTGGAGACAAAGGCCAGGCGGCAGCCAAGGGCGCTGCGCCCCAAGAAACTTGAAAGACGCGTGGGGCTGTACCTCGAGACACCGGCCCTGAAGGCTCCCGCCGCGCTCCGCTCCGCTCCGCTGGGCTCCGCTCCGCAGGTAGGCGGGCCTGGCCCGCCGCCAGCTCCCTCCCTTCTCTCGCGCTCTCGGGTCCCAATCCCGGAGCCGCGCGCGCTCCCGGGCTAAGTGCCGGCCCGCCCCACGCCGGCGGCGTCTGTTCCTGGCCGCGATGCACCTGTTGCCACGCGCGACGCGGCGCCCCGGGCTGCTGCCTGCGCACCTGGTAGAAGCGCAGGTCGGAGACCACACAGGCCCGAGACCTCACAGGTCCGAAACCACGCAGGTCCCCGCGGGCGACCGGGGCTCAGCCGTGCCCGGAGCTGGGGCCCCAAACGTGGCCTGCTGCCGAGTGGATCTTGCCTCCTACTCCCCCTCTTGCCACCTGTGTTTTCCGTGCCAGGTCCCTGGCTTCCCGCTAGCCGTGGGGCAGGGCCGCGAGGGAGGGACGGGGTGGGGATAGGGAGTGGGAAGGTGGCAGAATTTTCTGGGCGGAGGTTTGCAAGGAACCAGCAGTGATTGTGTCTTCTGAGTGTCCGACTCCCGCTCTGTATTATCTTCGTGCTTCTAAGAGGTTTACCAGCAAACACCTATTAAAGGTTAAATACATGAGCTCCAGCTGTTAGATCTTCGAATAAAAAGTGCAAAGGAGACTAGAACACCAGGGGCAGAAACGAGGCCCGACACACTTTTCTCTAAACACAAATTACGTCCTTTTTGCTAAACGGAACAAATTTCAACCATAGCTGTCTATTAGGCCCATAAAACATTTTCATCTATCGGCATATTTTTAATACAAAGCTTTTCCAAAGGGGCTAGTCCACCAACGAGGGATGTAACATTATTGAACCATTAAATGTCGGGCAACTTGAGTCGAAATTTTTTTTTAAACGTTTAATTACCTGGTTTGGATTTGCCAAAAGATTTTTAAGAGAAGTAAGTTTTTTTCTGAGAATTAAGCTGAGGATACTGTAATTGACAAAGTTTTCTATACTATCAATATCAGATCAACTAACAGATGTATTGCCATTTACTGTTATAAAGCCTTTTCATGTGCACAGTGTTCCATTAGTTCTTCAGCAAGATCCAGTGGTATATAGGTCAGATTATTACCTCCATTTGTCAAGTGAGGAAATGGAGGCTCAGAAAGGTGAAGCGATTTGCTCAAGGTCACACAGCTAGTGAGGGGCAATCACAAACCCAGCTAACCTAACTCCTAATCTTTTTATTCTATTACATGATGACAGTCCTTTGTGATTATTTTTAAAGAGGTACAGCATTAAACACCGTTGAATGGTTCTCTCTTATGCAAAAGCACCAAAAAACAAAGCAAAATAAAACAAAGCACTAACATTGTTTCTGCAAGTCACCAGGCAAATATGCTAATTAGCAACACGCCTCCTCCCTAAGCAGAATACTCCAGTGTTAAACATACCATTTAATCTTTATAACCCTCATGTGAGCCAGGTGACTTGGTCCAACCCCCCACAGTTCTATTGTGTGGCTTAGTTATATCTATAAATATAGAACCTGTTTTACTTCATTTTTCCATGGTATAGATTGAAGGGAAAAAACAAAACAAAACAAAACCTTCTCCTAAGTATTTAGAATCAGCTTTTGGGGCCATTGGGGAATCTGAAACTTAGCTTCTAATTGCATCCACATAAAAACAGAAGTTACCTTCTAGGGACATCATCTGGGACTCTGTCAAGGCAAATATGCTTGAAATGGGGCCTGCTGACTTTATTTTCCTTCTTGGTTCTGGGCATGTTGCCATGTTCTTGATCTCTGAACTCTAATGTTGACCTGCTACAGACTCCAGGAACAATACTAAGGGAGATAATAACCCCACATAACTTTGTGGTCCTTTGTCCTAAAAAAAAAAAAAAAAAAAAAAAAAGTTAGCATTTTTTTTCTCCATTAGAAAACTGCAAATTAAAACTATACTGAGAAACCATTTTTTCACTGCTCAGATTGACAAAGATTAGAAAGTTTAATAACCACTGTGTGTTGGCAGAAGTGTGGAGAAACAAGCAGTCACAATGCAGATTATGAATGTAAATTAGAATGATCTCCATCAAGGGCAACTCACAATACCTCACAAAATCAAAGGCACATATCCTTTGAGCCAGGAAGTCTACCTATAAGAATTTATCTTACAACACACATGAGAAATGGCAGGTGTATATAATCTTGTCCATTTCAGCATTTTTAATATCAAAAGATTTTTTAAAGTACGTTCATTAATAAAAGACTGGTAAATTATGATATAGCCAGAAAATGACATCCTATGAAGGCTTAAAAAAAAAGAATGAGAAAGCTCTTTGAACTTTCATGAAATGATCTCCAAGATACATTATGTGCACAAATTTTTAAATGCAAAACAATTATGTAATAGTATTTTATTTTCTATTAAAAAGGGGAAACTGTATACAGTTGTTTGTTTGTAGAAGCATAATATGTCTCTGGAAAGATAGACCAGAAACTGATAAGATTGGTTGCTTCTTGGGGAGGGAGCTAGACAACTGGAAGGCAGGGTTTGAAGATAAACTGAACTAGATATAATTTTGTATTTTTTGAATTTTGAACCATGTAAATAATAGTACCCATTCTAAAACTTAAAATTTTTCACCACCTCAAGTTTTGCCATCAGGAATGGCTCATATTCCCTCCCTACTAATTTCACTTATAGATAAAATAATTGATCAAATTTCTCATGCATTAATGGGGGAAAAAAGCAAAATGCTCAATAGATGCTTTCAAACTATTCTCTAGTTTATCTAAAAAGGAAAACTTTAGTACATAAAATTCTAACATGCTGTGATTATGGTGAAAATGATGAGTTAGGAAATACCTTAGAATTTTATTAACGTTGATGTCTCCCTGGGGTAGAGCTTCCAGCTAATCTTCCCAAAGTTACATTCAATCAGAAATGGAAAAAGGATTCCAGCCTTAATTCCCAAGAGGGAAACTCTAGTACCATTGATTTGAGTAGGGAGGAAGTAATTCCATGGGAATTCCATGGAGTCATTTATTTTATTCCCAAACTTGATCTCTTTTTAAAAATTTGGTATTAATAAATTAATACCAAATTTTTATACATATTTATAAGTAAATATAAATTATTTACTTATACCACCACTTCACTGAACAAGGGATTTGAACAACTCACAAAGACAGGCACAGTAAAATGTTTAAATAAATATTTATAAGTATAAAATAGAATCCAAGGAAAAGCACACAAGAAAGAGTAAATGTGCCACTGAGTAACAAATTAAACCAGTGAGCTTCTTGGTAGCCAAGTATCCCAGCCAGTTATATAATCACCATTTTTCAAAAGGGACTGACTGTTCCTCAGTGGAAGCAAAGCTTTTCCTAGCACTGAATTCAAAGAAAAAATTTTCTCACTCATGTTTCCAATCAAGACTACTGAATGGAAAACAACAATATATTGTTGATAATACTGTAAGGAACTTTATATGGTTATTTTTTATAGTGATTTTGAATAAAACCCAAAGTATAATAAAACTCAACTTAAAGGTATTTACCCAATCAGGGACCAGGCCAATGTCAATCAAACCTTATAACAGCCTAGTGCGATCAAGGATTGACTGTAAATAGATGTGCATGGATAGCAGTTCCTTCATATATGCTTCAGAAAATCAAATATGCTTACGGTCAAATTCTAACATCTCCACACATCCCTCACCTCAGAGATAGACATAGTTGCTTTATACAACATTCCAGAAATTTTCTAGTTGGCTACTTGATAAAGAATTAATAGAAGTGATAGAGACCTAGAATGCTGGAATTCTGTGATACTGTAGATGACTTTTTTCCTATTTTTGTTAAGAGAAATATGTACATTACAAATTGCCACATGACTTTTGTTACTTGTATCCCAAGATGATGACACATGCATGGTCAAATATGTACGCTGACCAGCTGTAGCAGTGATTGCACAACAAGAAAACAGCATCAGAGCAGTGAATGGTCTTGATTTATTTACAAATAATTCTTGGGTTCCTAATTATCCATTTTTCTTCTTAATGGACTTGGAGATTCAAGTGGACTCTTCTCTCAATGTTCCAGAAGGGTGACTCTCAGAGTAGGGTTGTTCTTGGGTAGAAGTCTGCAGATTAATAAGTTAAGTATCTCAAGAAAGGAAAGAGTTTCTTGTTAAGTCCAGAGCAGTAGCAATAATAAGGAAATATAGCTTTCTCTCATCAAAATGACTTGAGAACATCCGAGAAATTTTCCATCCTGCCATAACATGGAAGGCATCTTCAACGGTCCTTTTATTCCATTTATAGACTCTGGAGAAGGAATCATTCTTATAGCATGATGCTCAAATTATTTTAGTTCACACACAAACAAGTTCTTCTGTAATTCTGCTTCTGACCACGTCATGTTAGGAAGAAATTAAAAAATATATAGCACCATCAGTTTGTTATGAAACCACTTTGAAAATGTTCCCTTTGACTGCTTAAAATGTCATGACTAAAGAAACTACTGTTCTTCATAACCCGCTCTTGACAGTCATAACTGTCACACTTGGACTTGGTTAGCCTTTGCTCTGATCTGAGAGTCTTCCCTTAAAAAGTGGACGTATTTTCAATTTCAAAGTATTTACTGCTTCATGACAAATATAATAACAAGTGTGTAGCTCTGAAGTCTCATATCTTTGAGTCTATCACAGTCTACTTGGACTTTTTGAATTTACTTTTAATTTATGCCTCTGGCCTTATGCTCTTGGCCAAATGCAAACCCTTAGAGAGCTGGGGGCAGCCTTCCAACTCACCTCTGTTTCCCTTGGGCCTTTCTAATTGATCAGTGATCATCTAAAAAGAGTGCAAAGGGTACAAACCGTGGAGCTCAACGGGTTCAATTTTGCTTCATTGTGACCGATACCCTGTGTCCAGGCCTCATCTACTGATTGATTTTTGGTTCAATTCTTTTGCACCTTTTGGTCTTGATTCAGAGTTCCTGATCCATACCGGACACTGAGATCTCCCTCCTTGCAAATGATATGCAGTCAAGTGGGCCTAGTGCTCTAAGTTCTAACAAATGTTTGAAAATCATAATGATGTAGGAAGAGCCCTATACTAAATGAACAACAGACATTAGCCCTCATGCTGTTACATAAGCATTCCTCAAAATATAATCACCTTTCTAAACATAGGCTGGCAATTCAGGAAACAGCCACTGGAAATATTATCATAATTATTTTATGCATACATTGAGTAGCACTAGCATTATGTGGGCCTAAGTCACATTGCCCTGTGCCAACATTGTCAAGTCAGCACCTGGTTAGTTACCAGAAAGTAAGACAATCTTAACTTTGGGTTTCTAGAACATTGAGAAGTCAGGTTGATAATCCAGGGTGGTAATATAACACCACCAAAGATTTATCTATTTTGGATAAGTATACTTCTGATCTCTTTTTGAGTACCTACAAAATTACAGTTGATTTCCCCTAATTTACAATCCAATTATCATATATATATATATGTATACACACATATATATATGTGTGTTTGTTATTTGTTGTTTAACCCAGGGGAAAAATTTTTATTGTCTGCAAATCTTAAATAGGAGAATAAATCTACTACAAACAACAAAAATTCCATTGGGACTTCCATGGCTGTTCAGTGATTAAGACTGTGCTTCCACTGCAGGGAACACTGGTTCAATCCCTGGTCAGGGAACTGAGCTCCCACACACCATGCAGCATGGACAAAAAATAAAAATACCACTATCCCTCCAAAACCGGGGACAAAACTGAACTTAGTTTTGACACCTAGATATGTTTTAATTGATTTGACCTGTTGAGATCTGTGTCTCTTCTATAAAATTAGTTGGGAGGACAAAATATAGGATATTATTATTCGTGTACTTATGATTTTTGTGTGAGCTCATGTTTGGAATTGCTGATATCACTCATTTCCCTTCCCACTGGCCTGTGAACTTGAGGCTAAGGAAAGACTTACCTTCCCCAACACCATTCCTTGTTTAAATGATGTTTATTTTATACTGAGTATGCATGCCTAACATTTATTTATTTATAAATTATATATAGCATTAGAGTACTGATATATACACAATAAACTACACACAAAAATAGAAAAGGATAAGATTTAAAAATAGACAAGATAAATCCCAGTCTGAAAAGATGTCCTTACATATACAATAAAGAAATCAAAATGTTTTCTTTCAAAAAAAAAAATAGACAGACAGCTAGATAAAACTTCTCATGTTTTCTTTCCATACCCCACCAAATACCCTCTGGTGCCAAGAAAAAATCCCATTCCGTTTAATGGTCTTTAGTGTGGAGGAATTTTCCATTGCTGACAAGTTAAAAGGCAAAACTAAGTGCCACTTTTAGTGTAAATACCCAGGGTTGCCTCTTTTAACAGTTTGGCATTCTAGGTAAACTCCAACAGGTTTCCATTAAATTGAATGTACCTGGAAGAAACCCTTTAAATATGAATTTAACTAGTTCAAAGCTTGTATCCAGGAAGATACGGGTGAATTTATTTAACCTTCTCCAATGTATTTTTTCCAACAAAAGCAATTTAATTCTCAGCGAACACTGACTGGGTGTCTTACAAATTTAACTCAATTCTTCGATAGCATCAGATCCCACAGTTTAAGGGTTCAGTCTCACAAGACTTCCCCACTTCAGATGCCAGACTCAAGTCCAGGTTGTTATCTGTGCTTCTGACCAACTGCCTATAAACTGGAGATTCCCATGACTCCCTCCTTGGGTTTGATTAATTTGCTAGAGAGGTTCCCAGAACTTAGAAAAACACTGACTTACATTTATCAGTTTATTATAAAGGATATTGTAAAGAACAGGAAGAATAGCCAGATGAAGAGGTACATAGAGTGCGGTCCAGAAGGATCCAGAGCACAGGAATTTCTGCCCCCGTGGAAGCGGGATGCACCACCCTCCCAGAACCTGGATGCATTCACCAACCTTATGAATGACAGAAGGTATTCCTATCTGAGAAATTCCAAGAATTTTAAGGAGCTTTGTGCCAGGATCCAGATCAAAGACCTAATACAATTCTTATTACACCACAGTCTAATTGTAAAATATAACAGACACAGGAAACCGCATGAAACAAATTCATAACAATACATTTTATAAAATACACATAATTTAAACCACGACCTCGGTCAAGAAATAAATGGAGGGGGACGGGGAGGGGGAATTGGATGAAGGTAATTAAAAGGTACAAATTTCCAGTTATAAGATAAATAAATACTAGGGATGTAATGTCCAACATGATAAATATAATTAACACTGCTGTACATTATATATGAATATTAAGAGAGTGAATCCTGAGTTCTCAACACAAGGAAAAATCATTTTTTTCTTTTATTTTGTATCTAAATGAGAAGGTGGATGTTCACTAACTTATTGTGATAATCATTTCATAATATATGTAAGTCAAGTCATTATGTGTAAATACATCTTCAACTTACACAGTGCTGTATGTAATTATATCTCAATAAAACTGGAAGGAAAAAAATATTGGGTTTTAGATTGTTGCCAAAAAAAAAAAATGGAAAGAAATAGAATATTGCCAAGCATCCAACCTAATCATGACCCCTCCTTCAGCCCTAATGGTAAACACATTTTGATTTTTACAATAATCACTTCCTTGCATTTCTTTGTAATTTTATCATCTATTTTTCTATTCCGAAACAATAAAGTTTAGTTTTGCCTGTTCTTTTAAATACTTATTTTAATCTGCATGTTCTCTCTCTCTCTCCCTCCCGCTCCCCCATTCTCTTTGCAATATATTTGCTGAAGAAATGGGATCATTTGACTTGTACAATTCCCCACTGTCTGGATTTTGCTGATGCACCCCTGTTCCTTTGTTCTATCTCCAGGTTGTTGGGCCTACAGGCTTCATCAGGTTCAGGTTTGATCATGGTTGAGGGAAGAATACCTCATTGATGGTACTGTGTTCTTTCACCAGGAGGCATAAAATGACTGGTTGACTCACTTTTTGTGATGTTAGCAGCCATGGATGCTCAAAGCCTTCATCCATTAATTCATTAGAGGTTGCAAAAACGAATGATATTCTAATTCAGTCGTTCCAGCCTCACATATTGGCTGGAATATTTCTACAAAAAGAAACATAATTCTCCACTAATATTTCATTACCCAGTGAAATAGGTCATATAGGAAAAATGGGGGAAAATACTCAGTTCTTTCCCTATATTTACCACCTTTAATAAAACAACGAGTTATTTCCCTGGAATCCTATAAAGGTAACCATATAGGTCTCTGGTTTTGTTTTCATTATAAACTCTTATGTTTCAGTCCATTACAGTTATTATAAAATTTTCTCATCTTTGGCCTTTGCGAGCATCTTAAAGTTAGCTGAGACCTTGTCACATGATATTAGAAACCTTTGAGAACTTCCTTGCTATGTGATAAGACAATAATTTCCAGGATTATCTTGTATATTTCCGAGCCCACACTTGGAATTAGTCATTTCTCTAAGAAGCTGTCTCTCTTAGTGGTAAGGGGTATTCCTAGATCATAATTTGGGTGCTGAGGAAGTTCATTGATGCTGGGTTAATCACTATTTCTAGGACAGAGCTAGGCAATATTCTATACATATAGCTGTTATCTATTGTCTCTATCTATACCTAGACCAAATATAAATTTTCCACACTGAGAATCCTGATTTACAAGGACAAAGGAGATGAAAGAACTAGAATGTTACATAATTATTTATTTACTTAATCACACAGTATACACACAGCACACAATGGCCCCAGAACAAAATATCATTAACACCAACTCCAATAAGATTACTGCAAACAGCTAAAATTTTCTTCTCAAATTTTGAATTTTATTTTATTTACTTTTTTATACAGTAGGTTATTATTAGTCATCAATTTTATACACATCAGTGTCTACATGTCAATCCCAATCACCCAATTCATCACACCACCATCCCCACCCCCACGTGGCTTTCCCTCCTTGGTGTCCATACGTTTGTTCTCTACATCTGTGTCTCAACTTCTGCCCTGCAAACCGGTTCATGTGTACCATTTTTCTAGGTTCCACATACATGTGTTAATATACGAAATTTGTTTTTCTCATTCTGACTTACTTCACTCTGTATGACAGTCTCTAGATCCACTCACATCTCAGCAAATAACGCAGTTTCGTTCATTTTTATGGCTGAGTAATATTCCATTGTATATATGTGCCACATCTTCTTTATCCATTCATCTGTCGATGGACACTTAGTTTGGTTCCATGTCCTGGCTACTGTAAATAGTGCTGCAATGAACATTGGGGTGCATGTGTCTTTTTGAATTATGGTTTTCTCTGGGTATATGCCCAGTAGTGGGATTGCTGGACCATATGGTAATTCTATTTTTAGTTTTTTAAGGAACCTCCATACTGTTCTCCATAGTGGCTGTATCAATTTACATTCCCACCAACAGTGCAAGAAGGTTCCCCTTTCTCCACACCCACTCCAGCGTTTGTTGTTTGTAGATTTTCTGATGATGCCCATTCCAACTGGTGTGAGGTAGTGCCTCGCTGTAGTTTTGACTTGCATTTCTCTAATAATTAGTGATGTTGAGCAGCTTTTCATGTGCTTCTTGGCCATCTGTATGTCTTCTTTGGAAAAATGTCTATTTAGGTCTTCTGTCCATATTTGGATTGGGTTGTTTTTTTCTTTAATATTGAGCTGCATGAGCTGTTTATATATTTTGGAGATTAATCCTTTGTCAGTTGATTCGTTTGCAAATATTTTCTCCCATTCTGAGGGTTGTCTTTTCGTCTTGTTTATGGTTTCCTTTGCTGTGCAAAAGCTTTTAAGTTTCATTAGGTCCATTTCTTTATTTTTGTTTTTATTTCCATTACTCTAGGAGGTGGATCAAAAAAGATCTTGTTGTGATTTATGTCAAAGAGTGTTCTTCCTATGTTTTCCTCTAAGAGTTTTATAGTGTCTGGTCTTACATTTAGCTCTCTAATCCATTTTGAGTTTATTTTCGTGTTTGGTGTTAGGGAGTGTTCTAATTTCATTCTTTTACATGTAGCTGTCCAGTTTTCCCAGCACCACTTATTGAAGAGACTGTCATTTCTCCATTGTACATCCTTGCCTCCTTTGTCATAGATTAGTTGACCATATGTGCATGGGTTTATCTCTGGGCTTTCTATCTTGTTCCATTGATCTATATTTCTGTTTTTGTGCCAGTACTATATTGTCTTGATTACTGTAGCTTTGTAGTATAGTCTGAAGTCAGGGAGTCTAATTCCTCCAGCTCCATTTTTTTCCCTCAAAACTGCTTTGGCTATTCGGGGTCTTTTGTGTCTCCATTCAAATTTTAAGATTTTTTTGTTCTAGTTCCATAAAAAATGCCATTGGGGGCTTCCCTGGTGGCGCAGTGGTTGAGAGTCCGCCTGCCGATGCAGGGGACACGGGTTCGTGCCCCGGTCTGGGAAGATCCCACATGCCGCAGAGCGGCTAGGCCCGTGAGCCATGGCTGCTGCGCCTGCGCATCCGGAGCCTGTGCTCTGCAAGGGGAGAGGCCACAACAGTGAGAGGCCCGCCTACCGCAAAAAAAAAAAAAAAAAAAAAAAAAAAAAAAAAAAAAAAAAAAAAAAATGCCATTGGGGGCCTCCCTGGTGGCGCAGTGGTTGAGAGTCCGCGTGCCGATGCAGGGGATACGGGTTCGTGCCCCGGTCTGGGAGGATCCCATATGCCGTGGAGCGGCTGGGCCCGTGAGCCATGGCCGCTGGGCCTGCGCATCCGGAGCCTGTGCTCCGCAACGGGAGAGGCCACAACAGTGAGAGGCCCGCATACCGCAAAAAGAAAAAAAAAAAAAAAAAAAAAAAAGCCATTGGTAATTTGATACGGATTGCATTGAATCTGTAGATTGCTTTGGGTAGCTTGGTCATTTTCACAATATTGATTCTTCCAATCCAAGAACATGGTATATCTCTCCATCTGTTGGTATTATCTTTAATTTCTTTCATCAGTGTCTTATAGTTTTCTGCATACAGGTCTTTTGTCTCCCTAGGTAGGTTTATTCCTAGGTATTTTATTCTCTTTGTTGCAATGGCAAATGGGAGTATTTCCTTAATCTCTCTTTCACATTTTTCATCATTAGTGTATAGGAATGCAAGAGATTTCTGTGCATTGATTTTGTATCCTGCAACTCTACCAAATTCATTGATTAGCTCTAGTAGTTTTCTGGTGGCATTGTTAGGATTCTCTATGTATAGTATCATGTCATCTGCAAACAGTGACAGTTTTACTAATTCTTTTCCAATTTGTATTCCTTTTATTTCTTTTTCTTCTCTGATTGCCATGGCTAGGACTTCCAAAACTATGTTGAATAATAGTGGTGAGAGTGGATATCCTTGTCTCATTCCTGATCTTAGAGGAAATGCTTTCAGTTTTTCACCATTGAGAATGATGTTTGCTGTGGGTTTGTCGTGTACGGCCTCTATATGTTGAGGTAGGTTCCCTCTCTGCCCACTTTCTGGAGAGTTTTTATCATAAATTGGTGTTGAATTTTGTCAAGAGCTTTTTCTGCATCTATTGAGATGATCATATGGTTTTTATTCTTCAATTTGTTAATATGGTGTATCACATTGATTGATTTGCATGTATTGAAGAATCCTTGCATCCCTGGGGTAAATCCCACTTGATCATGGTGTATGGTCCTTTTAATGTGTTGTTGGATTCTGTTTGCTAGTATTTTGTTGAGGATTTTTGCATCTATACTCATCAGTGATATTGGTCTGTAATTTTCTTTTTTTATAGTATCTTTGACTGGTTTTGGTATCAGGGTGATGGTGGCCTCATACAATGAGTTTGGGAGTGTTCCTTCCTCTGCAATTTTTTGGAAGAGTTTGAGAAGGATGGGTGTTAGCTCTTCTCTAAATGTTTGATAGAATTCACCTGTGAAGCCATCTGGTCCTGGACTTTTGTTTGTTGGAAGATTTTTAATCACAGTTTCAATTTCATTACTTGTGATTGGTCTGTTCATATTTTCTATTTCTTCCTGGTTCAGTCTTGGAACGTTATACCTTTCTAAGAATTTGTCCATTTCTTCCAGGTTGTCCATTTTACTGGCATAGAGTTGCTTGTAGTAGTCTCAGGATGCTCTGTATTTCTGCAGTGTCTGTTGTAACTTCTCCTTTTTCATTTCTAATTTTATTGATTTGAGTCCTCTCCCTCTTTTTCTTGATGAGTCTGGCTAATGGTTTATCAATTTTGTTTATCTTCTCAAAGAACCAGCTTTTAGTTTTATTGATCTTTGCTATTGTTTTCTTTGTTTCTATTTAATTTATTTCTGCTCTGATCTTTATGATTTCTTTCCTTCTGCTAACTTTGGGTTTTGTTTGTTCTTCTTTCTCTAGTTCCTTTAGGTGTAAGGTTAGATTGTTTGAGATTTTTCTTGTTTCTTGAGGTAGGCTTATATAGCTATAAACTTCCCTCTTAGAACTGTTTTTGCTGCATCCCATAGGTTTTGGATCGTCGTGTTTTCATTGTCATTTGTCTCTAGGTATTTTGAAATTTCCTCTTTGATTTCTTCAGTGATCTCTTGGTTATTTAGTAACGTATTGTTTAGCCTCCATGTGTTTGTGTTTTTTACATTTTTTCCCTGTAATTCATTTCTAATCTCATAGCATTGTGGTCAGAAAAAATGCTTGATATGATTTCAATTTTCTTAAATTTACTGAGGCTTGATTTGTGGCCCAAGATGTGATCTATCCTGGAGAATGTTCTGTGCGCACTTGAGAAGAAAGTGTAATCTGCTGTTTCTCGATGTAATGTCCTATAAATATCAATTAAATCTATCTGGTCTGTTGTGTCATTTAAAGCTTCTGTTTCCTTATTTATTTTCATTTTGGATGATCTGCTCATTGGTGTAAGTGAGGAGTTAAAGTCCCCCACTATTATTGTGTTACTGTCAATTTCCTCTTTTATAGCTGTTAGCAGTTGCCTTATGTATTGAGGTGCTCCTATGTTGGGTGCATATATATTTATAATTGTTATATCTTCTTCTTGGATTGATCCCTTGATCATTATGTAGTGTCCTTCCTTGTCTCTTGTAACATTCTTTATTTTAAAGTCTATTTTATCTGATATGAGTATTGATACTCCAGCTTTCTTTTGATTTCCATTTGCGTGGAATATCTTTTTCCATCCCCTCACTTTCAGTCTGTATGTGTCCCCACGTCTGAAGTGGGTCTCTTGTAGACAGCATATAGATGGGTCTTGTTTTTGTACCCATTCAGCAAGCCTGTGTCTTTTGGTTGGAGCATTTAATCCATTCACGTTTAAGGCAATTATCGATATGTATGTTCCTATGACCATTTTCTTAATTGTTTTCTGTTTGTTTTTGTAGGTCCTTTTCTTCTCTTGTATTTCCCACTTAGAGAAGTTCCTTTAGCATTTGTTGTACAGCTGGTTTGGTGGTGCTGAATTCTCTTAGCTTTTGCTTGTCTGTAAAGCTTTTGATTTCCCCATCGAATCTGAATGAGATCCTTGCCGGGTAGAGTAATCTTGGTTGTACGTTCTTCCCTTTTATCACTTTAAGTATATCATCCCAATCCCTTCTGGCTTGTAGAGTTTCTGCTGAGAAATCAGCTGTTACCCTTATGGGAGTTCCCTTCTATGTTATTTGGTGTTTTTCCCTAGCTGCTTTCAATAATTTTTCTTTGTCTTTAATTTTGGCCAATTTGATTACTATGTGTCTCGGTGTGTTTCTCCTTGGGTTTATCCTGTATGGGACTCACTGCGCTTCTTGGACTTGGGTGGCTATTTCCTTTCCCATGTTAGGGAAGTTTTCGACTATAATCTCTTCAAATATTTTCTCTGGCCCTTTCTCTGTCTCTTCTCCTTCTGGGACCCCTATAATGCGAATGCTGTTGTGTTTAATGTTGTCCCAGAAGTCTCTTAGGCTGTCTTCATTTCTTTTCATTCTTTTTTTCTTTATTCTGTTCCGCAGCAGTGAATTCCACCATTCTGTCTTCCAGGTCACTTATCCATTCTTCTGCCTCAGTTATTCTGCTATTGATTCCTTCTAGTGTAGTTTTCATTTCAGTTATTGTCTTGTTCATCTCTGTTTGTTTGTTCTTTAATTCTTCTAGATCTTTGTTAAACATTTCTTGCATCTTCTCGATCTTTGCCTCCATTCTTTTTCCAGGGTCCTGGATCATCTTCACTATCATTATTCTGAATTCTTTTTCTGAAAAGTTGCCTATCTCCACTTCATTTAGTTGTTTTTCTGGGGTTTTATGTTGTTCCTTCATCTGGTACATAGTCCTCTGCCTTTTCATCTTGTGTATCTTTCTGTAAATGTGGTTTTTGTTCCACAGGCTGCAGGATTGTATTTCTTCTTGCTTCTGCTGTCCGCCCTCTGGTGGATAAGACTATCTAAGAGGCTTGTGTAAGTTTCCTGATGGGAGGGACTGGTGGTGGGTAGAGCTGACTGTTGCTCTGGTGGGCAGAGCTCAGTAAAACTTTAATCCACTTGACTGCTGATGGGTGGGGCTGGGTTCCCTCCCTGTTGGTTCTTTGGCCTGAGGCAACCCAACACTGCAGCCTACCTGGGCTCTTGGGTGGGACCAACGACAGACTCTGGGAGGGCTCACGCCAAGGAGCACCCCCCAGAGCCTCTGCCGCCAGTGTCCTTGTCCCCACGGTGAGCCACAGCCACACCCTGCCTCCGCAGGAGACCCTCCAACACTAGCAAGTAGGTCTGGTTCAGTCTCCCCTGGGGTCACTGCTCCTTCCCCTGGGTCCCCATGCACACACTACTTTGTGTGTGCCCTCCAAGAGTGGAGTCTCTGTTTGCCCCAGTCCTGTCGAAGTCCTGCAAGCAAATCCCACTAGCCTTCAAAGTCTGATTCTCTAGGAATTCCTCCTCCCGTTGCCGGACCCCCAGGTTGGGAAGCCTGATATGGGGCTCAGAACCTTCACTCCAGTGGGTGGACTTCTGTGGTATAAGTGTTCTCCAGTCTGTGAGTCACCCACCCGGCAGTTATGGGGTTTGATTTTACTATGATTGCACCCCTCCTACCATCTCATTGTGGCTTCTCCTTTGTCTTTGGATGTGGGGTATGCTTTCTGGTGAACTCCAGTGCCCTCCTGTCGACGATTGTCCAGCAGCTAGCCGTGACTCTGGCATTCTCACAAGAGGGAGTGAGAGCACGTCCTTCTACTCCACCATCTTGGTTCCTTCTAAAAATTTTTTTGTATTTGTTATCCCCACTATCTTTTCATGTTTAATAGCTATATTTTATCTACACTGTCAAGTGTATTGCCATTGCAGATTGTAGCCTCACACATCCTTATTTAGTCTCATTTGTGCTAGCGTAAGTACAAATACACATATACATACAAATATATGCATATGTGTATGTGTGTATTTAATGCTTACCCCAGTCCATGTGCCAATGTCTCTTGTCATTATGGTTGTCTGAAGCTGGTTCTCAAATAGATTCCTTAGGAAGTCCTCCTGGGAACAACATTCCCTGAGTTTTGCACCATAGTGATAACATTTTGTATGCAGCTGTTATGCTTAAGAGCCCTTGATTCACATATGATTATTTTGAATATCTTAAGTATGTTATACCATTTGGTTCTGTCTAAATTACTGCTGTCAAAAAGTTTGATGACAAATCTGATTTTTTTCCTTTATAAGTGGACTTTTTGCCTGGATGCCCAAAAGAATATTGTTCCTTTTTTTCTTTTCTTCTTTGCCATGCCACGCAGCATGTGGGATCCTAGTTCACCAACCAGGGATCGAACCCGTGCCCCTTGCATTGGAAGCGTGGAGTCTTAACCACTGGACTTCCAGGGAAGTCCATAAGAAT
Organism: Mesoplodon bidens; assembly: GCF_964165515.1. Classification (NCBI taxonomy): domain Eukaryota; kingdom Metazoa; phylum Chordata; class Mammalia; order Artiodactyla; family Ziphiidae; genus Mesoplodon; species Mesoplodon bidens. The sequence goes on from NC_138181.1 coordinate 24,618,708, forward strand.
ACTGTTCTTTAAAATCTAGTAATTTTACTATAATATGTATTGATTTTGCCAGTTCTGGGTCAATTTTCACAGGTATATAGTCTAACTTTTCAATATGTAGTTTCAAATATATATATTTTTAAATTTAAGAAAGTGTCCTTGATCATGTTTTCTTGTAGTTATTCTGTCCCTTGCTTTGGTTTTCTTCTTTAGGGACCCCCATTAAACATTTGTTATAGCTTCTTTGCCTATTTCTAAATTTGTGTCTTTCAAATTCTTTCAGTATCTTTCCTTCAATTCTTTTTTTTCTTGTAATGTTTTTCTCTTTCATCTTCTATTTTTCTTAATTCACATCTCTTGTGCTTACTAATTCTTTTTTTATTAATTTATTTATTTGGCTGCATTAGTTCTTAGTTGTGGCACACAGGATCTTTCATTGTGGCACACGGGCTCTTCATTGCAGCATGCGGGTTTCTCTAGTTGTGGTGCACGGGCTTCTCTCTAGTTGCAGCACGTGAGCTCTAGAGCGTGTAGGCTCAGTAGTTGTGGCACGCGGGCTTAGTTTCCCTGTAGAATGTGGGATCTTAGTTCCCCAACCAAGGATCGAACTCACATCCCCTACATTGGAAGGCGGATTCTTAACCACTGGACCACCAGGGAAGTCCCGTTTGTGTTTACTAATTCTTCAGTTACTTTTAGCTTAGTCTTCATTTCTGAATTGATTTTGTTTCCATTTCTAACTTTTTCCTGAGTTTTATCACCTCATTTCTGAGGTTTTCTAGTTCTCATTTTTGTTATTGTCCCATATCTTGTACAATGTCTTTTTATTATTCTTTAATTTAAAAACTATTTAAAATTTTTTATATTCTTCCACTTTAACTGGGCTATAATTGACATACAGCACTGTATAAGTTTAAGGTGGACAGCATAAAGACTTAAGTTACATACATCATGAAATGATTACCACAATAAGTTTAGTGAACATCCATAATCTTATATAGATACAAAATTAAAGAAATTGAAAAAACATCTATTTTTCCTTGTGATGAGAACTCTTAGGTGTTACTCTCTTAACAACTGTCTTATATAACATACAGCAGTGTTAATTATATTTATCATGTTGCACATACATGTATTTATTAAATAAGATAAATGTATTTTTCTTGTAAGCAGAATTTTATAACTTTTGACCCCCTTCATCTAATTCCCACTCTCACTAATCCCCGCCTCTGGTAACCACAAATCTGATCTTTTTCTTCTGTGAGTTTATGTGTTTGTTTGTTTTTGAAGTATCTTGTATGATTTCTTTAATGTTTTAAGCTCATACTGAAAAAGTAGGTAATGGTTTTATCTTTTTGGTAGGTAGGCATTTTTGTTATTGTCTGTAGGGATGTTATTCAGTTTCATATTTTCTTTTTTCTTACAGTGATTTTATATGGAATTTAACCTTGATAATTTTTTTTCTCATTTTATGTTTTCCTGAACTTTTAGAAGGAAGCGAGGATTTGAGATAGCTTTTCCAATTTCATAGTTCTATTACTCTCTTTTTTGTTGTTTTGTGTAATGTTTAAAAATACAGCATCTTACCTTCTGAGATCTTTTAGCTGTTCTCCTTCCTCACTTATTGGACTCTCTCTTTTCTTTGTCTCTATTGTCCCTGTTATACTCAGCACTATTTTCCCAGAAGTTTCTCTTCTGTGCTGTGCTTGTCCTGGAGTGGAAATTTGTCTGATTATTTTTGAACATTCACTGAGCCCCTCCAGACACTTTGTACAACCCTGCCATCAGCGTGGGCAAAATTTCTTCCAGTTTTAGCTATGATTCTCAAAATGAACCAGCAAGCTTTCTAGTAAGCATTTTTTGGCTGTTTTGAGACTCTCAGTTCTATGAATGCCTCACTGTTTCCCTCTGCTTTTACTGTACAGCTGCAGATACCACCCAGTTCCTGTGGCTGTACCTTTCCTCAAATACTCATATCTTGGGGTTCATGCAAATACCTTATCACCTATAACAAACCTGTTATAGGTACTATCCATGGGTTTTGATTTTGCTATCCGTGGTCTGCTGTTTTTATGGGGAGGTTGATGACCCTCCATCTTGCAGATACAATGACTATCAAATAGAAGCTCTTGGTCACCACAAACCCTGTATGGTGGACACTTCTTGACAGCACAGAGAATGAAATATTCAGACAGGTTGGCAGAAGACCCTGTGGATGCTAAAAGCGATCCATAGAGAAATCAAAGGGAAAGAGTAGAAGGCAACTAGCTTTTACTTGAAGTCTACTATGTGCCAGGCATTTTGCTAATAGTTTCCACATCTGTTGTTTCCATTTGCTTTAATCTAATCATCACCACGATCTTCTGAATTAGAATTTAAACCCAGGTCTTCATAAGCCCCATGTTCATTTCAGTTGTAATTATGAGAAATGTAATCTCTGTGAAGGAATAGGAATTGATTAAAATGTGACAGTAGAGATAGCTACTTCAGCATGAGAGAACCTTGGAGGATCCTCTTGTTTTAGTCAAAACTGTGTTGTTTGGCTCGAATCTTGAAGTAAGTTTATGAAAATCTTTTAAATGCAGATGATGACATAACTGAAATTAAAAAGCGTAGGAAAAATATGTTTACTAAGATGTAAAAGGAGTGGATTTAATAACAGAGATGCTACTATCAAAACAGGCAATTCAGAAAATATAGGAGTGTTGGCACAGCACTGTAAACCAACTATACTTCAATAAAAAATTTAAAAAGAAAATATAGAAACATACACTTGAGAAGTTACTGGTTAAACAGCAGTAAAATGGTAGCTTTATAGGTAGCATGGATTCAAGAATTTCTTGGTTAAAATTCTGAGTCATTAAGGTTAATTATGATTATAAAAATAATAATACCAAACCTTGATTGTGTGCCATACACTGTTAAAGGCATTTTATAGTTTACATATGTTATTTAATTACTCACAGCAACCCTATTAAGTAGGTATTATTTTACCCATTTTATAAATGAAAAATTGAAACCCAGTTTGGTTAGAAATACGCCCAGTGTCACACAGCTAATAAATAACAGGATTAGGATGGAAACCCAGGTCAATCTGACCTCCAAGCACCAAAAAACTGTACTTTATAACTCTTTATAATTCTCCATTAGACTTACTTTTGTGCTCCAACCCCAGATCTATAGCTCAAAAATAATACACAATTTAAAACTAAAGGTAAGTTTTGAATGAAAGAATCAGGAATAATTTTATAATCTGTTGTTAAAGATATCTTAGTGAGGAAACACTAGAGTCAGGTCACACCTTAGTCAATTCACTTAAAAAACAGAAACATAATGAGGTAATTCTGCTACCACATCACTAAATAGATAGTGTAAACAAATATACATTTGCATATTGCATGGCTGCATGCTTAAAATTTCAATGGAGTCAAATAAAAATTAGCTATTATACACAACTAGAAAACAGAATTCATCATATCAACAAATGCATTAGATACCTGGAAGTAATTTAATTGAAACATGTTTTTTTATGCTTAAATCCTAATGGGAAAAAAATTAAAAACGTAACTAAAGAATTGGGCCATGTGTTTTTTCAGAGAGACTAAATAAAGACATCAATAATTTTTTTTTTAATATATAGATTTATTGCAGTAAAAGTGAAATTCCTGAGAGAACTAGTAGTGAAAAATAAATGAATGACAGTATCAACATTTTCACAGGTAATAAGGGGGGATTCAGCCCAGCAGATTTGGAAAACTGAACTCACTGCCACAGTGATCAAAATCATATGGTATTAAGTTAATGTAGTTTGAAATATGAACCTGACCTATAACAGAGACAAAACAAATATTGGGCAAGGGATAACCTCTTAATACATTGTCTTTCAAATAGTTGGCTAACAAGTTGGAAAGAATCAACTTAGATAAACGCATGAGACCCAAACACTACAATAAATTCCAGCTGTATCAAAGAGTAAAAGAATTTTTTAAAAACTGAAGAGTAGCTTATTTAGCCCAGATGTGGAGAGAACATGTACTTCTAATCACTGGAAAAATGAAGGTTGTTACCAGGAACAAAATAGGTTAATTAAATATGCTTTTAAAACTTTTAATTTCATGTAACAAAATATAAAATTAAAGTATTATAAGAGATAATTTCTAATATAGAATAGATATGTTATAAACATAATCTGATTATAGATTTCTCCCAAAAATATATGAGGAAATAAATGATTATGTAAGTCAATAACTACTTTCCACTTGATAAATGGTCAAAAAGTATACAGTCAAGAAAACGTAGACTAAATCATCATGTTTTTTTAAAAAAATCACAGTTGTATTAAAAGTGAAAAAGAAAAGGCAAATCCAGCCAACTTCATGTCTCCCTCACAGACATATTAAACTGGAAGAAATTTAAAAATTGTAAAACCCTATCTTGACTAGTCTCTGGGGAGAGGCAGAAGGTATACTTTATACATTAATGGTAGAAATGCATGGTAAAATGGTTAGATCTTTCTGGAGGATAATCTGTAACATGCTATTTGACCCATTATGCATTCTTTCTCTTCGAGAGAGGAAAACTAACTTACATTGAAATTGTCAGAGCGGCATGACCTACAATAGCATTACCTACAATAGGGAAAATTAGCATCAGTTCAAATGCCCCAAAATATTTAAATAAGTAAGTAAACCGCGATATATTGTCATATGCAAATTAAAATGACAAGTGGAGGATGTAATAGTAAATACATTTACATGAAATAAAGTAAAATAAAACAACTTGAACCCATGATTATATTACAAAATTATATAGAAATGTATGAATATAATTGATCTAGATCAGAAAAGGATTTTGACTGATATAACTGGCACAAGACGGTTCATTAGACTTCTTTTTTTTTTTAAAGAAAATGCAATTATAATAATGATGTGTAACATTTGTAGAATACTTGCTATGTGCTAGGCATTGTTCTAAGTATTTTCCCATGTAATAATTTTATTTGATCTTTGCAACAACCCTATGTGCTTGGTACTGTTTTTAAGTTACATTTTATGGATGAAGAATTTGAGACACAGAGTAGTCAAATAATTTACTCTAGGTTATACAGTTTGCTTAGTTGTTCCAAAATGACAGTGTCTTAAGAAGAGTTTAGATGACTTCTATTAGCTGATTGCTTTAACTTGCCCCCAAATTTTGGGCCTTCCATCTCTTGTCAATAACCCCATTCATTAAGAACTGAAGATCTCAAGACTATCCCAGTAAGTCGAAACAATGAATTTTTGAATATAGAACTGGAAAGGAGAAAATAGAACCATATCCAAAAAGAGTTTATTTAGGGAGGTAAAAATAAAAATTATATAGTAAACATATTCTGGGATTCAAAAGAGAGACTTTTCTATAACCACCTCCCCACCACACACACACACACACACACACACACACACACACAGAGTCATCTCCCTCTTCATTCTCTGACTCAATAACTTGCACAGACACACCCAATGGACCCCAACAATTCTAAGGCTTTGAGAAAATCAAGTGGCTCCCTCTCAGGAAAAGTTTAGTACCTCCAGCAAAAAAATCCTCATGGAATAAAAGGACTGCCCATTTCATCTCTCTGGAAATGGACTAACAAATCCATTGCTTTAAAAGGGGGACATTTTCCCAATTAGTTTGATTTCAAACCTTCTTGTAGGTTGACTCTTCCCAGGTAAGCCTGACCTGTCAGACATCTTTGTTGCTGCTGGATGGAATTATTCCTTATCTTTGAGAGACCAAGGTGAACTGGAAACTAAGAGATCTTTGGAATGGCTTTTTAAAAACATAGTAGACTGTTGATATGCTTTCTGTCTTATCAGGTAAAAATGCTAAGCCAAGGAAAAGAAATAAGTAAATTCAATCTTAAGTTCATGGACCCATTGTAGATAATTAGAAGGATGAATTATCTGTATGCATGTGGTAAAGCTCTGTGGACCATGAAAGTAGGATTTATAACAGACTCATGACTAGTATTTCAGGACAACAGCCATAAAGCAAAGACTTAAAAGTTTCATCATTAGACTAATTGTAATTCACTTGATCCTCCAGTGTAACAATATCCTTCTATGCAAGCCATTATTCCTTCCATTCAGCATATTGGTTTGTCTATCATTAAATATTCATTTTCTACAGCACTTTTTGGAAGGCTAACAAAGCAGTCACTTTACTGCTTTGTATTGATTCCTGCCTGGGTTGTCCTTAGGAAAAGCTTTCAGTAGGTTCAATAGTTTTGAAAGATATTTAGGCTTACTCTGTGATTGGCAAATATATTTCTTTCTTCTTACTTCAAAAATGGAATCTGAGAACTTAGATCTTTATTTTTTCATCTTGTCTATACTCTCATTATTAATGATACTGAACTGTAAATGAACTCTATCTACTTACGAAAATATTAAAATAGGAAACAGGACCAATTTGCATGCTTCCAGACATGATTTCAATTGTTTTAAAAGGAAGTTATGCAAACAGTGAAGAATGGAGCCTTCAGAGAGCCCTGAAGTTAAAGGCTTCAGGTATATTTTTTACTTCTTTGGGGAAGAACTAAATAGTTTTATTTAATTGAGAAGGCCCTTTATCAAGATTTACTTAAAACTGGTTTAAACCTGAGCTTGTGATTTATAGAATCCTTCCAAGCAGCCTCAGTGCCTTTTTACAGGATACTTATCACATATTTATCCAGGTTCTTATGAGACCCCTCTTTGGTTTGAGTGTACGATGTCTTATCTTCTATAAAGTGGATTTAAATAAAATAGTTTTATTTTATGTTCATTATATATTTGATGTGGTAAATATTTAAGAGGGGCCAATTATAATGGAAAAAATACATGGATACATATAATAGTTATTTTCTTTTTTTTCCCCAGCTTTATTGAGATATAATTGATATAATGTTTGTAACTTTAAGGTGTGTCATTTGCTTTTTATTATAGCTAATCCAAAGATATTTACTAAATGGATGTTATGTTCTCTTTGTGCTTTAGCATGTGCTGATACTCTAAAATATCCACTGTACAAAGTATAAAACAAAGTATAAAATGTAGTTTCTGACCTAAAATATAAAATTATAGTAATCAAGATGTATAATACTGGCAACAGAATAGACACGTAGATCAATGGAACAGACTAAAGAGCAGAAATAGGCCAACACCTATATGTTTATTTCATTTTGGGCAAAGATGCCAACTCACAGAAATAGAAGAAACAATCCTAAAATTTCTGTGGAACCACAAAAGACCTGGAAAAACAAAAGCAATCCTAAGATAAAACAGCAAAGCTGGAGTTATCACACTTCTAGATTTCAAACAAAGGTAACAAAGGTACCAAAGCAATTCAATGAGGAAACAAAAGTCTTTAATAAATTATGCTGGAAAACTGGATATTCACGTGGAAACAAAAGAAATGTGACCTCTACCTCATTAATTCAAGATAAATCATAGACCTAAATGTAAAGGCTAAAACTCTAGAGAGTCTAAAGGAAAAATATCAGTATATTGTCAAAACCTGGGAAAAAGGCAAAGATTTCTTAGATAGAACGGAGAGAGAGAAACAACCATAGAAGAAAAAAAATTGATAAACTTCCTCAAAATTAAAAAACTTCTCATCAAAAATCACTTAAGAGGGCCTCCCTGGTGGCGCAGTGGTTGAGAGTCCGCCTGCCGATGCAGGGGATACGGGTTCGTGCCCCGGTCTGGGAGGATCCCATATGCCGCGGAGCGGCTGGGCCCGTGAGCCATGCCCGCTGGGCCTGCGCATCCGGAGCCTGTGCTCCGCAACGGGAGAGACCACAACAGTGAGAGGCCCGCATACCGCAAAAAGAAAAAAAAAAAAAAAAAAAAATCACTTAAGAAAGTGAATAGGAAATCACAGACTGGAAAATGGACTTGTACCCAGAATGAAAAAATAACTGCTATAACCCAATAATAAAAGATACCAATCCAAGAAGAAAAGGTGATAAAAAACTTTGAGACACATGGCAAAAGAAGCTTTATGAACGTCCAATAAGCATACAATAAACAACTCAGTATTATTAGTCAACAGGGAAATGCAAATTAAAACTACAATGAGGGAATTCCCTGGCAGTCCAGTGATTAGGACTCAGTGCTCTCACTGCTGTGGGCCCAGTTCAATCCCTGGTCAGGGAATTAAGATCCTGCAAGCCGTGCAGCAAAAAAAAAAAAAAAACTATGATGAGATACTACTCCATACCCAACTAGAATGGCTAAAATGAAAAATACTGAAAATACCAAATATTGGCCAAGATGTGGAAGAAATGAAACTCCCATACATTGTGGCAATTTCTTATAAAGTTAAACATACATCTACCTTATGACTCAGAAATTCTACTCCTAAATATTTACCAAAGAGGGAAGAAAATATACATCTCCAAAAAGGCATGAGAATATTCACAGGCATCAAAAACTGAAAATAACCCCAATGCTCATTAACAGATGAATGGAAAAGCAAATTGTGCTATATTCAAACAGTGGGAAATTATCCAGAAGGAAAGAACTACTGATACTTCCCATACCAGGGATGAATCTCAGACATTATGCTGAGTAAAAGAAAGAAGGTAGACGCCAAGTATGAGTCCACACTGATATATATGAAAGAAAAAAAAGACTGGGTTTGTCTGAGGTTTCTTTCTAGTTCAGTTCTGCATGCTTGTGAGACACATGGCACAAAGTACATCAAAAAGTGCATCTCAGGGCATCAAATCAGGAGTACTTTGATGTCAGTTTATGTCAGTGTTGGTGATGATCATTTTGAACACCTGCTTAGGGTTATGTATAGGAGGTTCTCCACAGTCAAGTTATTATTATTTTTTTGCCTCTTAAATGAATAAGAAAGTTGTGGGGAGAAACTTGGAGACTCTGTAAGTATCCTTTTCTCACCCCACTTTCATTCACAGCATGATGATTTTCTAATTCCACCATTCCCTCAATATTTATTACTTGGCACAGTAGAAAGCATTTCCTTTTTCTCTTTCTTCAGTCTGAGGGATATTCTACACAATAATTAATCTGCACTCTTCAGAAGTGTCAAAGACTGGGAAGACAAAGAAAGGCTGAGGAACTTCACAGGAAAGAAGTCTAAAAAGATATGACACCTAAATGCAATGAGTGTTACTGGATTGGATCCTTGGCTGGGAGAAAAAAATAGCGATAATAAGATATTTGGGGGACAATTGTCAACATTTGAACATGGATTTGGGGGTTAGATAATTTTATAAAAGTTTAATTGTTTTTTGAAATTAATACTGTGGTTATGCAAGAAAATCTCCGTATTCTTAGGAAATATACATGAGTATTTGGGGTAAAGAGAAAAAAATATCTCCAACTCTTTCAAATTTTTCAGAAATCTAGTGTGTGTGTGTGTGTGTGTGTGTGTGTGTGTGTGTAGAGAGAGAGAGCATGTGTGTAAATGGTGCAAAGTGTAACTGGTGAATGTGGGTAAAGGATTACAGAAGTTTCTTGTATTATTCTTGCCACTATTCTATAAGTTTGGAATTAGATCGAAATAAAACATTATGCAAAAAGTGGTCATCTAAATTTATGTAACCCTTGGGCCCAGGTATCTTGGTCTTAGAGCTGGAACATAGGCAAGACTTCACAAAAGCTATAACTAAGATTTAAAAGGCAGGGACTTGTAACTTGAAAGAGAGGAAGACTAATTACTGTACTGCAGGCCTCAAAAGGGAAATTTGTAACATAGATTACTAGGGTTTTATAAATGTATATACTCACTTTAATACCTATAATCTTTATTCAGCATTTTTATTCACCATATCAATCTCTTTATGTTAGCAGAAGAACATACAGCTTTGAATTATTTGAAATGCAAACTTTCTTCTTTGATTTCATCATTCTACTGATTGTATTAGTTTTCTGGTGCTGCTGTAACAAATTATCACAAACTGAAGGGCTTAAAACAACACAAATTTATTCTCTAACAGTCTGAAGGGCAGAAGTGCAAAATAAGTCTTAAGGAGCTAAAGTCAATGTGTCAGCGGGGCTGGTTCCATCTGGAGGCTCCAGGAGAGATTCCTTTCCATGCCTGCATTCCTCGTGTCCTTGCCCCATCACTCTAATCTCAGTGGCATGGACTTCTCCTCTACTGAAGTTCAATGTTCCTCTGCCTCCTTCTTGTAAGGACTCTTGCAGTTGCATTTAGGGCCTATTGGGATAATTCAAGGTAATTTCCTCATCCTCAAATCCTTACCTCAATCACATCTGCAAAGTTTCTTCCTATATAAGGTAAATTCATATGTTCTGAGGATTACAACATGGACATCTTGGGGGGCCATTATTAAACCTAAAACATTGATTAACTATTCCATCTCTGTCCACCACAAGACTAAATGAAATACTTGGAATTTTAATAATTTAGGAATTTAATTTGGGAATATTTATATAATTTAGGAATAATTTGGAATTATAATAATTTAGGCCTATGCTTTTACTCTTACTGTGAAATAATTTATTTCTTATAAATTAGAATCTTTAAGAAAATTGTCAAAGCTAAATTTATAATGATCACTTTTATAATATTAATCTTATTTTTTCCATTAATTCAGTTCTCTCTGCACTTAAGATTATAAAGAGTAGTTTATCATGAAAAATAATAAACATGAACCCATTTTAGAAGATAGCATATCTTATTCTAATATGTTCTTCTAGACTCACCAAGATGGTGGCTGGTTTATACGGGTTACACATATTGAATATTAACTTAACAACTCTCTCCTCTCCTCACCCCCACTTGCATACAAACTTTATAAGGCCAGTGGCCTTATGTGTTTTGCTCATTGTTTTAGCCCTGGTGTTTGCACAATTAGTAGCAAATGCTGAATCAATATTGATTGAATTAATGTGTGATTTCAGGCAATTTGCTTAGCCTCTCCAGGCCTTAACTAGCATTGCAATTTATGCTTCTCAACTTTTTCAATAGATAGCACCAACTGCAGAAGAGGAAAAATAAAAATTACCCCTAGAAGTTTGGGGTAGCCTGAAGCATCCAATTATAATTCTGATATATCTCTGAAGATTCTTTGAAGTTTTGAAACAAAGCAGGACCCTGAGGGGCCCTCCCAGGTACAAAAGCCCTTCCATGTCCCCCACTTCTTGTTTGTAGAAAGAGGCTTTAGTTTCCTAGGCCTTCCCTGAGTTCCAAAGAACAGACTCAAACAGTTATTAATTAGGGAAGTGAGGAAATGCAGAAACGAAGGAAAAGTAGTTAAGCAAGAAAAGTAATGTTAGCTTAAACAATAGTCAGCAGGTAAAACAGAGTTCTAGTCCCTCCTCAAGGGATAATACATAACAATATGACACTTATCTTTGACTTATTCTGCAGAAACTAAGACCACACCCCCTCCAGGTGGCGAATGGTGACTACATGCTGACAACAAGCACGTAGACCCCAGACTGGTTAGAACCAAAAGGTTGATGATTAAGATTCCTGAAACACCACCTTGTTGCCTCACCAGAAACCAATCAGAAGAAAGTCCATGAGCTGCAACCCGTCACTCCAAATGTTGCCTTTTAAAAACCCTCCCATAAAAGCCATTGCCAGGACTTCCCTGGCAGTCCAGTGGTTGAGATTCCACACTTCCACTGCAGGGGGCACAGGTCTGATCCCTGGTTGGGGAACTAGGGCCCTGCATGCTGCGTGGTGTGGCCGAAAAACATATATCATATATATATATATATAAATATATATTAAAAAATATATATTTATATATATTTATATATTTATATCTATATGCCATGAAGGAGTTTGGGTCTTCTGAGCATGAGCAGCCCATTCTCCTTGCTTGGTGGCCTGCAAATAAGTGCTGTACTTTCCTTTGCCACAATCTGGTGTTGGTAGATTGCCTTTGTTGTGCAGCAGGCAAGCAAACCCAAGTTTGGTTTGATAGTTTCATGTTTCATCCTTTTTTTTTTTTTGGCCGCACAGCCTGTGGGATCAGGGATCGAACCCATGCGCCCTGTATTGGAAACATGGAGTCTTAACCACTGGATCACCAGGGAAGTCCCTCATGTTTCATCTTAAAAACTTGTTTCATGTTTCACTTAAAACATGTTTAAATTTTACAATCTACACCATTATATATCAGCACTTATCTAAAACTAAAGTAATTTTTATCTCAACTCTTCTAATGAAGATGAATGGCACTGTACCTATTACCTGCTGGGCTATACAAACCTCAAACCTTTTGAGAAACACAAGTACCCATTTTAAAAATATATATTTATTTATTTATTTATTATTTATTTATTTATTTTTGCAGTATGCAGGCCTCTCACTGCTGTGGCCTCTCCTGTTGGGGAGCACAGGCTCCGGATGCGCAGGCTCAGCGGCCATGGCTCACGGCCCAGCCGCTCCACGGCATGTGGGATCTTCCCAGACCAGGGCACGAACCTGTGTCCCCTGCATCGGCAGGTGGACTCTCAACCACTGCGTCACCAGGGAAGCCCCCTATCTATTTATTTTTATTTAGTTGCGTCAGGTCTTAGTTGTGGAAGCCGGGCTCCTTAGTTGCAGCATGTGGGCTCTTTTAGTGGTGGCAGGCAGCAGGTGGACTCCTTAGTTGTGGTTAAGGGGCTCCTTAGTTGTGGCAGGCAGGCTCCTCAGTTGAGGCATGCATTTGGGCTCTAGTTCCTTGACCAAGGGTCAAACCTGGGCCCTGGGCTTCCCTGGTGGCACAGTGGTTGAGAGTCCACCTGCCGATGCAGGGGACACGGGTTCATGCCCCAGTCCGGGAAGATCCCACATGCCGCGGAGCGGCTGGCCCATGAGCTGTGGCAGCTGAATTTGCGCGTCCGGAGTCTGTGCTCCGCCATAGGAGACGCCACAACAGTGAGAGGCCCACGTACCGAAAACAAACAAACAAACAAAAAAAACCTGGGCCCTTGGCATTGCGAGTGCAGAATCTTAACCACTGTGCCACCAGGGAAGTTCCAAGAGACACAAGCACTCATTAAGTGATCTATAAGGCCCCCTTTTTGCTCAAAGTTTTATGATTCTCTAATTGTAACTCATCAAACAACTAATATTTACTGAGTTCCTTTCCTGTTCAAGTCACAGGGAGACAATACAAGAAAGAGATAAACCATCTGCTTTTAAGGAGGTTAGGCTGTCATAACAAGTCATACACATGTAAAAAGATAACATTAGGAGGTAGTAAAGAGTGAGGGCCAAGTGAGTGGAGAAGCTTGTTAGTACAGAATAGTTCAGAAGAAGGATTAAGCCCTCAGCCTCAATTTCCTCATTTGTAACACGCGGTAATGATGCTCACACCTTTTATCTCAGAGGGTGGTTGTAAAGTTCAAGAAGATAAAATATGCCCACTTACAAATAAGAAATAGCATCATTAAGATATCAGGGCAGGGGACTTCCCTAGTGGCACAGTGGTTAAGAATCTGCCTGCCAATGCAGGGGACACAGGTTTGAGCCCTGGTACGGGAAGATCTCCCATGCCACGGAGCAACGAAGTCCGTGCGTCACAACTACTGAGCCTGCACTCTAGAGCCTGTGAGCCACAACTACCGAGGCTGCACGCCACAGCTACTGAAGCCCACACGCCTAGAGCCCATGCTCCGCAACAAGAGAAGACACTGCAGTGAGAAGCCTGTGCACCGCAACAAAGAGTAGCCCCCTGCTCGCCGCACCTAGATAAAGCCCGCATGCAGCAACGAAGACACAGTGCAGCCAAAAAAAAAAAAAAGATAAATAAATAAATAAATTTATTTAAAAAAAAAGAGTTCAGGGCATCTCAGTGGCATGGTGAAACCTTGATATATGGGTTGCAAACAAGTCAAAAGGCTAGCATGGGTAATGGCCTTCATGAGGTCATGGAAGGAGAAATACACCACAAAGATACAGGAAACTAAAAACAATATAATCTATTGAGCTGAAAGCTCAGTTAAGGGAGATATTTCTGAAAAAAGGCAGAATATTGCAGGCCATGAATTCTAAGTTAGGGAATTTAGAATCACTCCTGTAAAACTTTATTTTAAAAAGATAAGTCCCTTAGTATAATTTGGTTCATGTTTTGAGACAGCTGGGAATGTTTTGGCACAGACCAAAGGGCTATTTTAAATGTTTCAACTCCTTTAAAGAATATTAAAAGGAGAATCGAAGAAACCAGATAATTGTTTGCAGAGATCAAGTGTCAGGATTGCAATATTGCTAAAAGAATAAAGAAGGAGAATATGGCTGTGTCTTTCAGCCGAAAGTGCGCTGACATCACGCCAAGTGTGGCAGAACAGAATAGAAGTAAATTCAAAAAGGACTTTCAATATAACTCCTGATGGGAGGCTAAAAGCAAGTGGCCTCCAGGACAATTTGGAATACATTTCAGCATTATTGAATGAATAACACATGGTTCAAATCTTAATCTGAAAACCCAGTCAGCTACAGGTGATGAAACCTTGACATTTGTAGAAGGCTGAGCTTTGGGGGCATGATGTAAGTGAAACAGTACCTGGTGATGATGATAAGTCTATTTGGTCAATTAAATGGGGTATTTGAAAATCAAGTAAAAAGAAAAAACTTTGTTAGTACACAGCATTAGAATTTTTTAAATGGAAGCATTTAAAGGCAAAACAAATCCCTACTTTAAGAAGTTTCTATAAAGCATACCTTCTTTTGCAAAACTTGGAAGAGGCCACAAAACTTAATGTTGGAGCCATATCCATTGAGTACATTGGAACAGTGAGTAGGGTGTGCCACATTTTGTATAGAAAAAAAGTGAAAAAAGAATACACCTATTTGCTGGTATATGTATAAAATAACCCTGGAAGGATATGAAACAAACTGTTAACCTTGCTTTGCCTCCAGGACACGGGAGTAAAGGGGAGGAATTTCTTTGTATGCCGTTTTGCGTTAAAAAATTTTTTTTTGTTATCTAATTTTTTTTTTTAATTTCCTTTTGGCTGTGTTGGATCTTTGTTGCTGTGCGCAGGCCTTCTCTAGTTGCAGCGAGCGGGGGTGCTGCTCTTTGTTGCGGTGCGCAGGCTTCTCATTGTGGTGGCTTCTCTTGTTGCTGAGCCCGGGCTCAAGGCACGTGGGCTTTAGCAGTTGCAGCACATGGATTCAGCAGCTGCGGCACGCGGGCCCTAGAACGCAGGCTCAGTAGTTGTAGCACACAGGCTTAGTTGCTCCGCGGCATGTGGGATCCTCCCAGATCAGGGATCGAACCTGTGTCCCCTGCATTGGCAGGTGGATTCCCAGCCACAGCCCCACCAGGGAAGTCTCTATGTTTTAAAAATTTGATTCATGTTCATTATGTAGCCCAATAAGCAGGCAGACAGACAAACAAATTGAATGACTGCAAATAAAATGGTTATCTTTGACATGGTTTCTGGAGATTTGATGTTCAACATATTAATAAATAAATCAACTTACATCATATAGTCAGACAGGTAAGACAGTAACCCTTCTGCAGCATATTTTCCCCAAACTTTAGCATGCATTGGAATACCTTTGCTAAATATGGAATTGATGGTAATATTACACTTTACCCATGGCATTGTATGCAGTGCCTCAGTGGAACATTTGGGAGAGAATATTGAATAACTAACATGCAATGAATATGCCTTCTGTTGAGTAATGGTTGCCTCTGATTGCTTTGAATTTGTGAGTCAGAATCGGGAGGAGGAGGGAGTGGAAACATTCTCTCCCTTTTCTCCCACACGGCGCCCCTTACTGACCACAAATTCTTGGCTTTGACTCTTATTAGGGGTTTTCTGTCAGATTCTATGGTTTTCCACATTCTAAAATACAAGTTGTATAAATAAATGACACATGCTTCAGGCCCACAGATGCCTTTAGATGTTTTTGAGATTCCCTGTGGGCTAGTTCTCCACCTTCCTTCATAATGTAACACAGATTGGGCGTTTGGACTTGAATTAGCAGGCAACAACTGGATCTTTACTCTGGACTTTCATTTGCCCATTGCTGCAGTGGCTCTGGGTGGGGTTTGATTAGGATACAGCCCACAGGATTTCAGTTAACAAACTCTTAAAAATTGCTTGAAAGGTCCCATCTACCAAAGTCAAAATTTTGTGATGTCTCTATGAGTACTGACAATACATTGGTGTATCATGTGCTTCATTCTGTGAAGTTAACCTGTAACATATCAAAGGCAACTGGTTAAGATAAGACTCAGTCAGCTCCTACCCTCAGGTTCAAGGATACATCCTGCCAGGTAGGCAGAAGCCAGAAGTTTCTGCATAGCAGCGTGGATTAAGGCATAATAAAGAATATTTGTAACCTCTTCCCCCACTCAACTCTATCAAGTTAGGGGGAGAGAAATTTCTAGGATCCAGAGAAAGGACTGAGCATTAGGTAATCTTGGCCTATAGCATCGGGTGCAGATGAATGCTTCCATGGTGGAACATCATTTTGAAATTGTAAATATTCTTCCACTGCTCGCCTCCATCAACCAGGTGAAAGACAGTATTTTCTAATTGCTCTGAGCCTAATTGCTCCTTCATCCTGCCCGAGTTTGGGCTTTGATACAGAAACAACGATTGAAAAGACATGCTTTCTTCCCTTTGTCCCTGTAGATGGTTGCAAAGGGGATCCTTTCCAGCTTTTATCATTGGGGGGTTAGGTCAGATCCACAGGCACAAATGCCGTGTGGCTAAAAGACATTCAAAAGTCAGTTTGTTAAAATGATTTCTAACGAGGAGAATTAGAAATGTATTAAGAAAATATTTCCATTTTTCCTAATTTTATTTATTTGTTTGTTTGTTTATTTATGGCTGTGTTGCATCTTTGTTGCTGCGTGTGGGCTTTCTCTAGTTGTGGTGAGCAGGGGCTACTCTTCATTGCAGTGTGCCGGCTTCTCATTGAGGTGGCTTCTTTTCCTGCAGAGCATGGGCTCTAGGCATGTGGCCTTCAGTAGTTGTGGCTCACGGGCTCTAGAGCTCAGGCTCAATAGTTGTGGCGCATGGGTTTATTTGCTCTGCGGCATGTGGCATCATCCCGGACCACGGCTCAAACCCGTGTTCCCTGCATTGGCAGGTGGATTCCCAACCACTGCGCCACCAGGGAAGTCGCCATTTTTCCTAATTTTAAATTAAAAATTCATGTATAATGGTTACTTAACCTTTTTTAAAAAGTAGAATTTAGAGAATTGAACTTGTTAGTTCATTTTTCTTTAGTTTTCTTTACACACGGACTTCTTTCCTCTATGACTCATTTCTTTCTCCTGAGCTTAGACACATAGGTGTTAGGTGTTAAGAGTGTGAATTCTAGAGCTGGGGCGCTTGGGTTCAAATCCCAGCTCAATGCCTGCTAGCTGTGTGATCTTAGGCATTATTACTCAACCTCTTTGTGTCTATGTCTCTTCATTCATCAAAAGGGAATAATTTTTATAAAGCCTAGCTCAGAAGGCTGTTGAGAGGATTGATAAGCAGAGATGAAGCACCAAGAACAGCAACTGGCACTTGCTTAAACACCACGTTAAGTGTCAGCTTTACTCCCGTTCTTGCTGAGGGATTTTCATGGACCTTTTGCCTGATGATTTGCGTCTTCCTGATGCTTCTTCTCTCCTAGTCTTAACTCTAGCCTTCACTCTACATTAACACGGTGACTTCATTTGTTTGTTTCTTTCTTGGTGTAGATTTCCCCCAGTGGTTTTGAATCATAAGATTCCCCGGGGGGTAGAGAATGACCTTTATTATTAACTACCAAGAGCTTGGTATAAATGTAAAGACTGTCACTTGCTAAGTGATTCATTTATTACCCACTACTGTCATGCACTGGTCATAAGACAATGGAAAGGCACAGATTAAAAGAACACTCATCTACTTTAATTGTTATGTTTTGGAAATAATGTCTAACATTACAACCACAACTCCAAATCATAAAACTTAAGATTTGGGAGAGACCAAAAAGATCACTCAGTTTACTACCCAGCTGATGCTTGTGTGCATTCGCAATATTCTCCACAAAAATTCCAGCTTCAATTAAATCCTGTGATGATAATCTTATCAACTCAAGAGGCAGCTTATATTATCTTTTAGGTAGCTTTGAATCTTGGGAGATCCTTCCTAACTTTAGTCAAAATTAGCATACTTGCATTTATTTATTTTACTCTTGAGTTCTTAGGGAATAAATATAATACATATTTCCATAAAAATATTTCAGATATTTGCTGACTGTTCACATGTTTCTCCTGGGGTTCTCTCTGGGTATTCCCTGTTGAGCTAAATATTACTAATTTTGTTCATTGTAGACAGTCTTTTCTGCTGAACTTATAGTTTCTTAATATCCTTTTAACATTGGTCCCAAATTGAACCCAATATTCCGTATATACCTGGGTAAGTCCAAAGTAGTTATTACCTATATTCACTATTCTACATTCTAGATGTTATACTTCTACTAATGGATCCCAAGATCATATTAGCTTAATTTTGGTAGCTACATCACTCTTGTGAATAATATTGTATTAATTCTGTCCAACTGACTGTCCCAATACAGATCTAATTAGCAACTCATTCTTTGGAGATTCCATAGCATTTTCTATAGGCTTCTATTATAAGACACAGTGCAAAGGTATTCTAATTATTTTATTGTGTTTTGATATTAATTTCTCCTAATTATTTTATTGTGTTCTTGCATTTGACTATGAACTCCACATAGGTGAATTTTTCAACATTTTGTTGTAGTGACTAATAACTTATCTGTTACTTAAAACATGTTTATTGAATAAATGTTGCATAATCCCTTTGGAGTGCTTTTTAAAGGTAACTGTAGTTAACAAAGATCATTGTACCATAAAGTCACATGAAAATTTTGATAGAAGAGGTCCACAGAGATTAATAAACCCATCTCCATTCCTAGAGGCCTGCAGACCAAACCATCTAGATGAAGAGTTATATAACCTAAATCTAATGAACACCAGGAAAAGGGATTATTAAACCTAATAGCTTAGCCAAGTGTATGCCCTATCTATGCCTCCAACTGTACAATCATTGGAAACATCATGTAAGATATGAACGGGTTACCATGCAGTCAGCACCCACCATGACAAAGTAATCAGCTTTAGAAGACTGAAGCCATGAGCAAACCTGTTCCAAGGAAACCTGATGCTGGAAAATTCCAGTGAATTCTGCTGCCTTGGCAGTTACATGACATCCAACGGCCTGGACCAAGAGAACTTATTTAGAGAACAGCATGCCTTTCAGGAGATCGCAATGACTCTGACCTTAAACTAAACATAGGAGCCTGGAAGATTAGGGTTTTATTTCTGCTGTTTGGGTTGTTTTTTTTTTTTTTTTGCGGTACGTGGGCCTCTCACTGCCATGGCCTCTCCCGTCGCGGAGCACAGGTTCCGGACGCGCAGGCTCAGCGGCCATGGCTCACGGGCCTAGCCGCTCCGCGGCATGTGGGATCTTCCCGGACTGGGGCACGAACCCATGTCCCCTGCATCGGCAGGCGGACTCTCAACCACTGCGCCATCAGGGAAGCCCTGTTTGGGTTTTAATATGTCCTTCATATCCTTCCTTATTTGGTCTTTGGTCAATACACATTCTTTGGTAACAGCTGCTATACTGAACACAGAGGAACAGCTACCCCAAGACTGTAAATTCTATTGGATTTTGCAAACTTGATATACAATTTCCAGATTAGCATTGATAGTAATGCTTCCAAGTGATAATTAATAGAAAATGATGAAACAAGTTCTCCCGACAGTGAGGCCCTGCGTGCACTGAGGCAATGGGGAACGCTAAAAAAGTAGGTGTCCATGTCTTTGAGGTGATTCAGGGTGCATCCAGTCACAGCTCCCTTCCTTTCTGTCCAGAAATTCCCATCATAAAAGTTACACCCCAAATAAATAAAGCTGTTGTTTGATTACTGAAGGGCCTTTCCATTACCTGAGAAGAAGGGAAGATATTCTAGCCCTTCTTTATTAGCATCTTAGGAGGCATTGGTGAAGCAACACCTGAGAAGATGTAAGTGATAACATACGTGAGGGACAGTCAGTTCCCAGGGACTGAGTCCGTCCCCAGGCCCATGCACAGAGCCTCTCTGAAGACCCCGAGCAGCCTAAGGCAGAGAACGCGGCGCAGCAGCGGTGAGATGTGAAGGCCTCAGCCAACCGACGTCTAGGGAGTTCGCTGGGCTGCTTCCTTAGGGAGGAAGGACTAAAGACAGGAGAGGAGAAAGCCTGGATTCACCTAGGATTTGATCTGCAAAGAAAACTGTCTCTGGTGGCATCCTTTGCCACCGTCACTTTGCAGGGTAAGCAAGCTGCACCCTGGGAAGCCCGCCTGGGAAGCCGCAGGAGCAGACCTGCAACACTGCCTGTGAGCACTTAGGCAGGGAGTCACTCTGTTAGATCCCACTCTGTGTAGGCAGGGAGGCGAGGCTTACGCTGCGGGCAATTCTGCATTCAGTGCTCACGGTGTCTTACCGACAGAACCCAGAGCACAGCCACCCGGTGAAGGGCCTCAGGTCTGGTACACCATTCCCGCCAAGTTCATAAGCACCAGAGCTAGGAAAAGCTAACAAGAGCGTCTCCATACCCCACCACTGCTTCAATTAACCACTTCACAAAATTCCCTCCTATGTTTTCTTTCTGTTACTTTAGGAAATTTGAACAAAATATTTTTCAGGTAAAGTATTTATTGCAAAATATTTAAGTTTTTATACTTTAAAGCATTCTCTGGCCCAGAAAGCATTCTGTCCTGAGGACGTGTCACATCTTAGAATGGAAGGCTCTGTTTTGGTGGGGTTTATTTATGGATATAGGGAAAAAAAAAAAAAGGGTAACTGAAACTGGTCAAATAGACTACCCCACATTAAAAAAAAAAATTTTTTTTTTGGTTCTGGGCTTATGTCCAGAATGGAAAAGTTTTAGTCTCTAAATAGACTCTTTCAGGAAGTTTTGGATGATGGTGAAGGATGGTATAAAGAGAAGTGTGACACCCTAACTGTGTCCTTTATGAATATTTTCTTATGCAAAAACTACAGTGACCATTGGGCTCCAGGGATCAGTCTTTCATTAAATTATGAAATGAGGAAAGAGACAGCTGTCACTCATGCGCCTTGGCCGGTAGTCTGGTCCAGGCTTGCTGACTGAAGGAATGAGTGTGGAGCGCTCACCAGCTGTCTAAGCATCCTGGCTGGGGGCATCCGATCCTCCAGGGGTCCCTGAAGGATTTGGGGAGCACACCTGATAGCCCTCTGCATGCTGTAATCATCACTGAGGTGCTGCTTTCTTGCACTGTTTCAGAAAACTGTATGAGACTATAGATCTGAACTTTTCACATAAACTTTTATCACATTGGGGTTCAACGTGGAAGACTGTCCTTGAACTAAAACTAAGATGTCAAACAGCTCAGCTTCTCTGAATGAGAAGAGTGTTGAGGAGTGACACCAAGGATCTTTAAACTTTGGGGTGAATCAGGTTTATGCACCTTGTTAAAAAGTGAGTGGCCCAGGCTGACAGCTTGATATTAAAAATAGGCTTGAAAGTACAACACATGGTTCTTCCAAACTCCCAGTTCCTGAGTTACACATCCTACTACATGCTGACTCATACACAAACAAGATGCACATGTTCTTTGAACCTAGGCTTCCAAGATCCCTATTTAGAAAAATTTCTTAATCATATTCACCAAATTACTTACATATTCTGAGAGTTTTCAGAACCATTCTTTTTCTGGTGCTACTGGTCTCTGAGGCAACATGGAACTCCATTTAGGATTTCATTTTAATTGGACATTATTTTGCATAATCTTTTTTTTTAAGTGTGTGATTTCCTGCCTCTTCAACATGAGTGAATACATGAGGATATAAGACTCTTTCAAACCACAACTATTAGAATAGGACAAAAGTTGCAAGGGAATGATGATTTTCCACCCATGAGCTACTTAGTGTTGTTTCAGATTTAACTTTCTCATAACTAGGGAAACGTAAGTTATTTTTAATCTTTCGAAAAAACAAAACTGGTGATGAAAAAGCTGGTATCTCTAGAAGACCTTCTTTGAAGAGTATGGGATTTCTAAGAATCTCAACTAGTTAGTTGGTCACCAGAAAAGAACAGAGAAGCCTTTATAACTAGCTGATTTTTCTGAGGTTTCATTTTACATTTCAAGAGCTCTGTGTTCCAATATCACTCAACTGAAAAGAGATAGAGTAGGTATAATTAAAGGACAAGAGTGAAAGAGACGAAACAGCTGGCATGTGTTAGCCACCTTTAAGAGCTCCCAAACTACCTGTTATTCCAAAGAATTATGACGTGCACAATAATTCCTACGGGTTTAATCATTCCTTCTGAGAGAGAAGCCACAGCAGAAACCAGAGAGTGAGCTAGTATCCAACAAATGGGTATCTGTTTAGCACCCTGAAGAAAAAAAAATCAAATTACTCCTAAATCCTAACTGCGTAAGGTCGTCTTCCAATGAACTAAAAAACCTAGGACTTCCAAAATATACTCCTGGCCTCATTCCAATTGCTATATGACCTTGGAGAAACCTCTTTTGAAGTTTTCTGTGTCTGTAAAACCTGGGTAATAGTACTATCTGTCCCAGATGGTTGGAATTGTATGAATTAATTAGTTCAAGCTGGAAAGGTCTTTGATAATGTTAAGTGCTGAATATTGTTATGTTAGAGGTGCAGGTGGAGGCAATGTTACATAGCACATCTATAATTAGAAAGGCCTAGAAACTGCAAACGGTGCCAATGCCCCGGGAGTGGAGACAATACCCTGTGTCAAGTCGGCTTGTTATGAGAGAACGCCTAATTCGCTCTTTTATCCTCTTGCAAAGGTTGCAGCTTGTCATGAACTTGCCCACCATAGAGTATGATTTTTACTGGGTACATAGGCTTTTGAAGGCACTGTTCTAAGTGAAGTGCTGATATTCATTGGAACACAGGGTACAGTCTTGGGATTACAATGCTTGTTAATTCATTTGAGTCGAGGGAGTAACGAAGTCCTTCCCCAGAAATACCCGTCCTCTGCACAAATGCAGAAAATTTCTTCATCTGAAAAAATGAAGAGGTCTAAACCTTCTTTTAGAGATGATAAGCATTCTTTTTTTCCAAACAAAAAAACCCCCATAACATATAGCAGTGTTATGTGGAACCCAAATACATAAAATAGATAAAAACAGCTGTGTCGAATGAAAAAAAAAGGAAAACTTCCTGTTCCCTACAGTGACCCTGAGGCACGTTATCAAAATTAAAGCCTCCCCCGAGCCCATTTTAGACACCACTGGACCAGATGGTCTGTAAACCAGGTTTCATTCTCTAATTTTTTAGTTTTTATTTTATTTTTTGACCACACTGCATGGCATGCAGGATCTTCGTTCCCTGACCAGGGATTGAACCTACGCCCCCTGCAGTGGAAGCACGGAGTCTTAACCACTGGACCGCCAGGGAAGTCCCTAATTTTTTAGTATTTTAAATTCCAGTAATATGAAGAACCTGGATTGCGGGGCTCGTACAGCTTGTCCAGAGAAAATACAGCTTATCCAGAGTCATAATTCATTTTATCTGCTACCTTGTCTGGAAAACCTTCTCTGACCATCTCTCTTCTCACACCTTCAACTCTTGGTGAAGGTCACACAGCACTCCAATTCACCATTATCACATTCCTTTTTTATCTTCCTCATCTTCAATAGCACCACCACTGTCATCGTAGTAAATCTTTATGGAGCACTTAGTATGTGCCAAGCACAGCATACCTCATTTAATCCTCACAGCACTACTCTAGGGTAACTATATTATTATTCATATTTTAGAGATGAGAACACTCAGCATAGAGATGTAAAGTAATTTGCCAGAGAAAAAAAGGCAAAGATAAAATTTAAACCTCAGTTAGACTGCAACCTTCTTGGGCAATAGCTAAACATTAAACCATCTTGTTTATTGCTTGGAGCAGATTAACTGCCTGTATGTTGACTTGTCTTTCTCCCCAACTAATTTCGTGTTGACCAAACAATAGACTATAGGCTGTAAGGAAGGATCTTCATTTTATGATTTGCATCCTTTCTGAAACTGTAGATCTTGGGCAAATTTGTGAAGTTGGCACTTTCAGGGACACCTCCCCACCCGCCTTTTGTTAAAAATACCATTTGTCTTTTGGTGGAAACCTTTTCTGCAATGATGTCAGGTATTTAGCATTCTTGCATTTCCTTTATACTTCCGTTTTATTAAAAATAAGGTGGAGGGGCTTCCCTGGTGGCGCAGTGGTTGGGAGTACGCCTGCTGATGCAGGGGACAGGGGTTCGTGCCCCGGTCCGGGAAGATCCCACATGCCGCGGAGCGGCTGGGCCCATGAGCCATGGCCGCTGGGCCTGCGTGTCCGGAGCCTGTGCTCCGCAACGGGAGAGGCCACAACAGTGAGAGGTCCGCGTACCGCAAAAAAAAAAAGGGGGGGGGGCAGGGGCTCAAGTTTCTTTGCCATAATGTAATCACCTGATATAAATTAAAAGCATATTTGCATTTTAAAAAGTGGTAAAATCGAATAAACTACTCTCTAATGGTAAAATTTTAGAGGAATGTGTTTATACTGGGGTCTTCCTCATGTTTTGACTTCAGGTAAACCAGTCCAATTTCCCTCTCATGCCTAAACTCAAATGACCTATCTATTCTAACTGCTTTTATTTCCTGCCCTCTGGCTATTCTCCCCACTATGTCCATTGAAATAGGCTTAAGGACACAAATAACATCATCACTAAATCCAAAGGTTTTTCATTAGAACTCTTTCTCTTCCACCTTTTTATGGCATTAAAATTCTTTTTCATTCCTTCTGCATTGAAAAACTATTACACTGAGATTTATGTAACACTATACTTGTTTAGCTCCCCTCACACTTCTCTATAAAATCATTTTTTTCTCCTTTAAAAGCTTTTCTTCTTTTGATCCCCTAATCGCATGAGGTCTTCATGCTACTACTTGAGCAAATAATACCCATATAAAATTGCCACTGGTCCCCCATTATTTATACCTTCCCAAAGTATGATCTGTGGAACACTGTTCCCAGAAGACTGCATTAAAAAAAAAAAAGTTCAGTTATCTATGAAACAGACCCACAGACATAGAGAACAGACTTGTGGTTGCCAAGGGGGAGGGTGGGATGGGGGAGGGAAGGATTGGGAGTTTGGGATGAGCAGAGGCAAACTATTACACACAGAATGGATAAACAACAAGGTCCTACTGTATAGCACAGGGAACTAGATTCAATATCCTGGAATAAACCATAATGGAAAAGAATATGAAAAAGAATATATATGCATGACTGAATCACTTTGCTGTGCAGCAGAAATTAATACAACATTGTAAATCAACTATACTTCAATAAAATAAATTTAAAAAAATTCAGGAACCATGACAAACACTTTTCTTGCCTGTACATTCTAGCAACTATAAAATTAAATATTCTCTTTCACGATCTTACTTCCAGATAGAATAACTACATGACAGAATTCTGGCCAATAAGGCATAAAGTGAAGTCTATTGACCCTTCGCCCTTCGTCCTGCTTTCAAATGGACTCAAAGTAGAAACTGCAGTAGAAAACGTGTGATTTTGAAGGAGGGCAGAGTGAGTTGCAGAGATATCAGCTTCCACACTGCAGAGCGCTGAACCAAGGCCAGCAACCTCTTACCTCCTGAGTTCTTGTTACATAAGATGAACAAATCCCCATTTGTCTGGACTTCCATAATAAGTGATGTACATCTTGCAGCTGAACACACTCCTAACCAGATCTAAAAGTGCAAAAGTGGTTCACCCTTTATCTGCAGAGAACACATTCAAAGATCCTCAGTGGATGCCTAAAACCGTGGACAGTACTGAATGCTATATATACTTTTTTTCCTATACATACATACCAATGATAAAGTTTAATTTATAAATCAGGCATAGTAAGAGATTAATAACAATACTAAAATAATAATACACTGTAATAAAAGTTATGAGTGTGGTCTCTTTCTCTCTCTCCCACAATATTTTATTGTACAAATTTAATGCCTTTTCCATCTTAACTAAGCACTTTCCATGCTCTGTGGCTGTAATTTTTGCAGTTTGAGGTGCAACAGCAAAACCAGCACAAATTTCTTTTTTATCACAATTTCACAGAAAGGAGATTCGGTCTTACCGTAGATCTTAGCAATCCCAGCATATGATTTCTTTTCTTTCCTCATTGAGAAGTTCCACTTTTTCAGTTAAATGAAGCACTTTACAGCTCCTCTCTGGCACATCCGAATCAATAGCATCACTACTTTTGCGCTTGGGAGCCACTATGAAGTAAAGCAAGGTCCCTTGAACATAAGCATTGCGTTACCCAGACAGTTGATCAGGTACTGAAGCGGCTACTAAGTAACAGGTGGGAAACTCCAGACAAAGGGAAGATTTACGTCCGCGTGGGATGGAGCAGATGCAGGCAAGATTTCATCACGCTGCTCAGAAGTTGCATAATTTAAAACATAAATAGTTTATTTCTGAAATTTTCTATTCGAAATTTTCAGACCATGGTTGACCGTGGGTAACTGAAACCTTGGAAAGGGAAACTGCAGGTAAGCGGGGGTGGGGGTGGGGGGGGACTACTCTATGTTCCTTTTGGAACTTCACAATGCACGTAAGCATATTAAAGGACCTGAGAAAGACTCAAGAGAAGAAATCTGTTGAATTTTGTGTCTTCTCCTAGACTCATTTGATCAAGGAGCCCTTTTCCTCCTGTATTAACTATTACTATTCCACAGAACTACCGCTGCCTACACTCATTTTTCCAAGTAGGATCCCTAGACCAGATTCCTAAATCTGCATCACCTGAAAACTTGTTAAACAACTAGAACCTGAGGCCCCACCCCAGAACCACTTTAACTAGATGCCCAGGTGATTGGTATGACATTAAAGTTTGAGAAGCCTGCTTTGGGAAGCACTGTTCAGAGGATAAAGTATCAGTACAACTAACCTTAACATCTTTTTTGTTTGTTTTGTTTTGTTTTGGCGGCCTGGGAGGCATGTGGGATCTTAGTTTCCCGACCAGGGCTTGAACCCACGGCCCCTGCAGTGGAAGCGTGGAGTCTTAGCCACTGGACCACTAGGGAAGTCCCAACATCTTTATGTGACCCATTATTTCAAGACATCTGTTATTATTGCCCCTTAATGCCAACTTCACTAATAATTACAGCTAGTTCTTATTGACTGCTTACTTTGTGCAAGGCATTATTCTAAGTACTTTACTTGTGTAATCCTCAACCCAACCCTATGAGGCAGGTACTATTATAATCTTCATCTTACAGATGAGATTACTGAAGTTCAGAGAAGTTAAGTAGCCTACCCAAGGTCACACAGCTATTAGGTGGCAGAATCCTTGGTTTAAGGATGTAAGGATCACTAAATCATATTGCCTCTCTAGCCTTTTTTTGTTTCCATGCACTTTTTTGCTTTGTGTACTTTACACAAGGATTTCTCTCTGCCTGCAATGATTTCCCACATAACACCTAGTTAAAAGATATCAGCTCAGGGCTTCCCTGGTGGCACAGTGGTTGAGAGTCCACCTGCCGATGCAGGGGACACGTTTTCGTGCCCCGGTCTGGGAAGATCCCACATGCCGCGGAGCGGCTGGGCCCGTGAGCCATGGCCGCTGAGCCTGCGCGTCGGGAGCCTGTGCTCTGCAACGGGAGAGGCCACAACAGTGAGAGGCCCGCGTACCACAAAAAAAAAAAAAAAAAAAAAAAGAAGATATCAGCTCAAAAAGTTAGTTCTTCTGGGAAACATCTCTGACCCCCCTTCCCCAAGCCAGGTCAGGTTCCCTGCTATACATCCCCCAGGCACATATTTTTTCTTCATACTTATCAGCTTTTAGAATTATTTATATTTTTGTGATTGTATGGTTAGTGTATGTTTTTATCCAAAAAATGAGCTTCACGTGGGTTTGAAGTGCGTCTTCTGTGTCTGACACATCCCAGAAGTTGCAGCGTGAGTGCAAAACATTTGATTCAGCATGTGAAGACTTGGATTTGAGTCCTTGTTCCCGTACTTATTAGCTTTGTAACTTTGAGCAATAACAGCCTCTCAGATCCTCAAATTCTCAGCTCTTTTAAATGGAAATAATAATACCTCACAGGATTGGTATAAGAATTAAAATGAGGCTTCTGAAAGAAGTGTGTAATCTACATAAACATCCTAAAAATACGAGAAAGTGTTTTATAGTGATTAAGATCCTGGGTTGTATTTAAAGTTCTAGCTTTGCAGTCAGAGACCTGAGTTCATTCTCAATTCATAATATTTATTATCCACGCAGTTGATTTGGCAATCCATTATTTGCTGGATTTTTTTCATGTATTTTTAAAACTGCATTCATATGTAATTTATTATAAATTTATGCTGTGTTATCTCCCAAGTCATGTATATACTCTATGCTTTTTATTTTTTGTTCAGCAATAATCTCTTCTCTTATTGTAGTCCTTTGCACATAGGAATTCAATTAAATAGTAACATAATCTACATTTATTTGGTGAATATCACATATTTGCTGTACTGAAAGTACATTAAGTAATAAAGGCAAGTAAGAATGGAAAGTAGTGCACATAACAATTGCCATCATTATACATGTGAAGGTTCAGATTTGCTATTTTTCAAATCACTTAAACCAAGATGAACTGCAGAAATGAAAGCCCAGCAGGGACAATTAAACAATATTTGGAATAAAATCATTTGGCCTAATTTTCATAACCACAGATTTCAAGGAATACCACCATCCGTGCCAGGTGTGCCAGACTATCCCATTGTCTGTTTTAGCCCTGTAGGGGCCAGTGTGATATAAACCATTCAGGTTTGCAGAGTGACACCTAGTGGGAGGAAACATAAACACAAAACAATCAGATTAGAAAAATACCCTTTGAAACCATTTTATTTTGCTAGCAAATGATTAAAAACATTTTAATTATGAATTCTGCCTTTTTTTTTTTTTTTTGGCCACGCCGAGCGGCTTGTGGGATCTTAGTTCCCCATCCAGGGATTGAACCCACGCCCTTGGCAGTGAGAGTGTGGAGTCCTAACCACTGGACCACCAGGGAACTCCCTCTGCCATTTTTAGATAAGGGAATATTTAGATAAGCCAAGTGATTCTACAACATGAGTTTTTTAAACTGGTGGGTTTTAGTACCATAACAACTCTCAGGATAAAACCTAGGCCACTTATAGAGTACTGATAAAGAAAGAGCTCTGTTCTTAATAGAAAAGGAAGGAAGGAAGGAAGGAAGGGAGGGAGGGAGGGAGAAAACAAGCAAGCAAAAACATGACCTTGTAAGCCTGAGCCTTAGCAAGAGCAGTATGGGTTAACAAAGCAAGGCGTGCCTGCTGCTCTATTTGCCAGCTCCCCTGTATACTTTACACTTACAGTGTTCATCCATCTGCTGCCAAGACTTAGCTTTCGAAATTCAAATTCCCTTCCTCCCTCTTAAAAAGCACCAGTATATCAATTATTTTAAGGCAAGGATAAGAAAACAAAACCTAAACCACCATTTAAAAATTTCCCAGCCATCAGACAATAATCATTTGTCTTAGATGCTGAGTTAACTTTTTACATTTATTGCCCCAACCTAGATAAGTTGGTTAGGTTATCACAAATTTTTAAATGTCCCCCTTCCTCCTTTGGAATCGGTAAATTTTGTTCCTGATATGGATAAACTGAGGATAGGTGATAATTTTCTGTGTACTGTTATGAAATTAGTTACTGTATATTTATTGATATAACCAATGAAAAGATATCAGACATTAGGACATAAGGAGAACATTCACAAGGGATAGTTCTTAAAGTCTTTGGAAAGCACCTAAATTACTGAATCAAAGAAAGCATATAATTTACCCATAAACGCTGAGTGGCTGGCTTGAATCCCTTACCCACCTTGTAATTCTCTCCTGCTGACCGTTCTGACAGTCCTCCTAACTTAAACTGATGTAACTAATCAAAACCATGTATGCTAAATCTGCAAGTGTTAAGAGCCTACTGTGTTTTAAAAACTGCATTGGAAAGTAACGTCAAAAGACAAAATACTCTAAATTGAGCCTCCAGAACATATATTTGGCATATTTCTGTCTTCCTAGAGACATCTACTACATGTACTTTTTAATTTGGTCTGTGATTTGAATGCTATTAGGAAACTGGCTCTGGTCAACACAGGAAACCTTAGGAATTCTAAGACCAATTTTCCAGCATCTTCCAGGTTCTAGAACAGCCTGGACTTGAAGTTAGATTGGGGCTTCCTTGGTGAAGAAGTAGCTGTGAGCACACACATGAGATGCTACACCAGAAAAGCAGAGAAAACGTCAACATTCAGTGATTAGTTTGCTATGCAGAGAAGGAATGCCTTGTAAGTGGAATATACTTATGAAGTGCCAAGATTTCATGTAAATTGGAAGAACTATGGGACAGGAAAAAAAAAGAGTAAGGAGGAAGAGGATGATGGAGTTAAACCACAGAAGTAGCAGGTATGGGAGAAGTATCACTGAGCTCCTGGAACAATTGACTTTTTCTCCAGCTTTTCTGTTTTTCCAGCCTTATCATCTCCTTTGACCCCAAGGATAATGCAGGCTCCTTGGGTGGCTCCAGCTACTGAATTGCCTTTCTTTGTCTTTCCTGAACCCCTATCTTTAAAGTCAAGTAAATCGTTTATTAGCCCCTGTTAATCTGTGTGCCAGCTGTCGTTCAACTGGGTAGGTACTTATAGTTTTGATCTCCTGCTAACATTAACAATGTGGTTGTTATTTCCGTGTTGGAATTCTGTTCCAAATCAAACATTAAGGGATGCTTACAACTTTGTGAATTATAGATGTTTTACATAATGCTGATAATTCTTACATAAGGCTAACTTAGAATAACGGGAAGAAAAAGGAGGATGAAGAGAAGCTGATAAAGACGGTTTTAAGAGAACAAGAAAGCCGCTAGGGAAAAAGATTAACACCACCTTCAACCTGTTAAACAGGAAAGATCACTTCGTTTCTCTGTCTCCTCTCACTGCTGTGTGTGTTCCACTTCCCTTACAAAATGACCAAAAATTAAATGGACTCAAACTTTGAAAAAAGCAAAGTCCAGATAAAATAGTGTTTTTACAACTATTTAGATTCAGCTTGACACTCCACACTATATATAACAAGCTGTACCTCCCTAGAATCTACAACTCTAAAATCAGCACATCACAATAACACGTGATGTTCATGATGACTATTCTCATGATTGTAGGGAAAATAGACATATGTCTGGTATACCTCCACTTAATAAAATAGAGGATGCTTAATGTTTTAAAAGTGTTTACATAATCAAAAAAATGTTAACATTTGGATTACGGAATTTAAATGATTAGTCCTCAATTACATGGAAAACACGGCACGCCAGAAATACTCACTCACTAAAGATTCTGTAATGCAAAGTTATTTTGAGGGGGCCCCTGTCTTCTAAATAGAAAAGATGTTCAAAGCTCATGTACTGCCTAAGAGTCTGAACACATCTGCTTTGCAGACATAGCAGGCTTATCAGGTTATTTTTAAGGAAGACTGTTTGAATTTTTCCATTCCTGCCTTAACTTTGTGATTACAACAAAGGGTACTGTCTGGATATCATCGTGGGTGGAGAACAGTTACAGGAATGAGGCATATCTAGCTTAGAGAAGAGAAAACATTGAGGAATACAATAAATATCTTCTTATCCAGCACCCGAAGATATTATGTTGAAAAAGAATACAATTACTCTGTAGCTACTGAGAAAAAAAAACTGGCAAAG
Organism: Mesoplodon bidens; assembly: GCF_964165515.1. Classification (NCBI taxonomy): domain Eukaryota; kingdom Metazoa; phylum Chordata; class Mammalia; order Artiodactyla; family Ziphiidae; genus Mesoplodon; species Mesoplodon bidens. The sequence goes on from NC_138181.1 coordinate 24,650,468, forward strand.
TAATAAGAAGGAAGATTTCAGGCAAACAAAAGGAAAATGAAGAAAAACTGATTTAGTACAATCAAAAATGGAATAAGTTTGCTGATAAAGTAACAGTGAAGTATTCAATGAGAAGGTGGAATTAGGTTTCAGGAATGTTGTAGAGGAAATTTATGCATTGGAAGGAGCTTGGATTCAATGATTTAATAAAAGTCACAGTAAATGAAAAGTAGTATTACACAGAAAAAATTACAATAACATGGCCATTTGGTATGATATGAGAAGGTGGAGAGCTACTTGGTTATTAGAACGTCGAAAATGTTCTCTATTTCTTTGTGTCAATTTGTGACCCACTCCTTATGATAACTCACCCATGATTCAGTTTGCAAAGAATCTTTGTAAAAGCAGTAATTTGATTTATTTCTATGATATATCTTTCAAGCTTTACTAATGTACACAATGAACAAATCCTTAAAGCTACTTCATCACTTAAGAATTCTTATAGGGCTTCCCTGGTGGCACAGTGGTTGAGAGTCTGCCTGCTGATGCAGGGGACATGGGTTCGTGCCCCGGTCTGGGAAGATCCCACATGCCGGGAGCGGCTGGGCCCGTGAGCCATGGCCGCTGAGCCTGCATGTCCGGAGCCTGTGCTCCGCAACGGGAGAGGCCACGGCAGTGAGAGGCCCGCGTACCGCAAAAAAAAAAAAAAAAAAAAAGAATTCTTATAAAGGTGTTTATTTAATAATACTAGTATCACAAAGAAGACCAACATTACCTCATATATTATAATTAATGCCCACCAGTGAGCAATCATCAACGCCACTACAATTATGTTTATAAAATGTCAAACCTGTTAAACCACCAGCCAGACTGATCTTCTTTGGCACAGTTCCCTTCGTAGTTGTCGTTATCTCTGTCCCATGTGCTGAATTTCATTCTTTGGTGACTGGCCCACCATTGCACTTCAGGATGAAAATTCGCTGCAAGGGAGTCTCCAGCTGTTCCAGAATATTCCCCAATATGCAAATCATAGGAATTCTAAAGGAAAAGAGGTGACTTCCATGATCAGTTGTTACTATTTTAACAGGCTTATTTAATAAATAAATGATTATGTTCTATTGCATATTTTTGTTTCCCCTGACTTCAGGTTTATATTGTATGTTTTACATGTTAATTCATGATGTTAGTTATTTGAAAATGTTAGTACCTTTTCATCTCCAACTTTGAAATTTCTATATTGTGCATAACGGCTATTTTTTTCAAAATCTGCAAGGTTGATTTTTAATGTGTAGTCTCCTGAAAAAAAAAAGAAATCGTAGTTTTTTTTTTTTTAATTTGTGACATGACACTGATTTACTGAGGCTTAAAAATAATTTGCGGCTCCATTTTACTTAGACTATTTCCTTCTGCCATGAGTCAGTTTTCAAAGAATAAGCAGTGACTCCATTGTATTTACAACGTGAATGTTTTATTGTGTATTTTACTTGAAAAAAATTAGGGACGCAAAATTAAAGGTAGAACATTTCTACTGCATCTATCACAGGTAAAAGCCAGTGTAATTCACTTGGCAAAGAACAACAGAAAGCAAGTCATTTTTTAGTAAGTAGATTAAGAAATCTAACCATGAAAGAAGTTTTAAGACGTTTAAACATTTATCCCCTTTTTTCTTACTTTTGGTAAGAATGTTGATCTTAAATATAAATAATGACTGAAATAGTTGATATCATCAAGTAATCATCTTTTCTTCATTGTCCCATCATCTGCAAATAACAAAGACTATTCTTTTTTCAGAAACAAAACTATTGTCAGCAACATAAAAAGTTATAAATCAAACTAACTGTTAGATAATAACTATATTCAATCCTCCTACTTTGATAAATAAACTTTCACAGTGACCTGTAAGATCAGGTTTGAATTTAGTCTTGGCTGCCTCCCAATTCCGGGCCGGAACATGGAGACACGTCATGCAGGCCTGGTCTGTGGTCTACTTCCCTTCTCTTCCACCTCTGTCTCCACCACACACAGCAAGGGGCTTTGCCCACACGCATGGGCGTTCCAGGCTGCACACCCACACTCTTTTTACACCAAAATGAAAGCTCTTTCTTTACCTCCCCTCAGACTTAGGGGTGCACACACCAGCTGTATAATTGTCCCACAGTGGGGACAGATGAAGAAGAGGCATGAGCAGGTCCTGGAGACAAGTTCAAGGCTTCTTGGGCAGGGAATGCTGGATTCCCCATCACTGGAGCGAGTCTAGGAGGCACTCTGGCCCCACAAATTCCTTGTTCCATGGAGCTCTCTAAAGTGGGGTTTCAAGGAAGAGGCCACTTTCATCTGATCAAAACGTACTAAATGTTATGCGAGCTAAGACTGCAAAGGGGACAAGAGCAGTAACACAGGCTAAGTCAAGACTCCTAAAAAAAGTGCTTTGTATTATAGAAGAGATTCAGACTTTTAGGTAACCATCTAAATATCTCTTTGGTCAATGAGTAAATAAAAGTTCAATTACAGACCATTTCTAAATTAACTTTTTTTTTTTTTTTTTTTTTTTTTTGCTGTACCGGGGCCTCTCACTGCTGTGGCCTCTCCCGTTGCGGAGCACAGGCTCCAGACGCGCAGGCCCAGCGGCCATGGCTCACGGGCCCAGCCGCTCCACGGCATGTGGGATCTTCCCAGACCGGGGCACGAACCCATGTCTCCTGCATCGGCAGGTGGACTCTCAACCACTGCGCCACCAGGGAAGCCCTAAATTAACTTTTTATTGCAAACACTTCAGCCAAAATTTGTATAATGGGGATAAAGCTATTTTCAGAGGCAACTCCTTAGCCTTAAAGGCTCTCATAATTAAGAAATGCAAGGTCAAAGGCACTGTTTTTCCTTGGGATGATGTGATATGCAGTTGTGATGCCTGGAACTGATCAATACGTTTTTGCTACCATGAGAGCAGCCAGCCTGAAACACCAATCAAAATCTGAAGGGGAAGCAGATGTGTTGGCAAAGCGCATCTGGGCAAATAAACACTTAATAATAATTTGAAAAATAATAACTTTGAAATTTGTATGTTTAGAAGGAGCCAAAGGTTACTTCTTGGGGTTTTCATAGTTTCAACAAGAAATCAGATGCATATTAATGTGTGAAAGAAACAGAAGCTGGGATGATAAATGTTATATATCTATCATAAAACACTTGAAAGTAGGATAATAAATACATTGAAATTTAGAGAGCACTGATCACAAGAAGAATATACAAAGAAAGCATTAGACATCTAGGATTATCCATCCTCTCTGAGTTACTATTCTGATGTCTCAAAGATCTCTATAATTATAATCATAATATTATGAATATAGAAACACCAATCACTTTCCTTAACTTATTTGAAAAAAATAAACCCTTGCCCTTACATTTAGTGCATTGCCAGTGTGATTTAGCATGTTTTCTTGAGCAATACAGTTGCCTTTTATGAAACATTAGGAATCAGATTTGAGTGGAACTGACTACAATCTGAGATAGCAACTAAGGTAAGGAAGGTAAAGGATTGGAGCAAAAGAACATGGAAAATAGAAGCTTGGAAAACGTATTATTAAACTCGTGATATTTTAGACAAATATTGAACTCTAGTTAAAGATATCCATGCAAAAGCTATATAGGGGGAATTTTACAGATATACACAATTTACTTTGAAATATGTCCAAAAAAATGGATTGATGGATGGATAGATACGGGATTAAAATGTTAATGTAAAATCTAGGTGGTAGGTTGAAACTTTTTCCAGTTTTGCTGTGTCTTGGAAATTTTTCAAAATAAAATTTGGAAATGGAATGGGAACAAAAATATTTAGTATATTGTGGTATTTGATTCCAAAAAACTGCCATAATTCCTCAATTCTTCACCCTTCCCTTTGCAATGAGACTTTGTAACTCCTCCCATTAAGTCTATTTCCTTTCCCCTTACACCTGAGTTGGTCCTGTGACTTGCTATCACCAATAGAAGGCAGTGAAAGTGACTGTGTGCCATTTCTGAGTCTGGGTCTCAAGAAAGTTATGTGCTTCCACTGTCTCTCTTGGAACTCTGCCTCTGCTTCAAGAGCAAGTCCAGACTAGCCAGCTGGAAGATGAGAGACCAAATGGAGTGAACTGAAGCATTCTATCCAAGGCTAGCCTAGAACAGCCAGCCTCCAGTTGACCAGGAAGTTAATCACCAACCCATGAGCAAGCTGAGCCAAGATTAGCAGAGCCCAGCCCTGATCAGCAAAGCCACCCAGCCAACCTGTAGATCTGTGAGAAATAAGAAGCAGTTGTTGTTTTAAGCCACTAAATTTATGTCTTGTTTCACAGTCTTATTGTGCCAGCAGATAACTGATACAATATATATGTTTTGAGGCGTTCAAGGCATTTAAAAAGAATGATTATAACATTAGCTTTCCTTCCAAGAAACAGAACAAAAATATATGAGAAATCTCCCTCCCACAACCCAGGTGCAAGCAGCCACATTTTACAAAGGGAATTATTGCCCAAAAGCGATCATTGCCATCTGCAAATCATAGTAGTTACTGAATTAGTTCTATTGCCTATGATTTAGTGAAAAACATTTGTGTTCTTTTTATTGTATTTCAGATGAAGTTGATATTAGGCAAACCTTACCTTGTGTAGTCAATAAGTGAAGATTTCTATTACCCAGCCAATATTCGCCATTTTTTTGGACAAAATTTCCAAAGCCATTTTCATAATCATTCCAGTCTCTAAAAAATTAAAGTGAAAGCTGACTTTAGCAAAATCCAAATGGACCTTTGAAGTACCCAAGGTGTGCACCTCCACCCCTACCTCCAATATTTTCTTGATTAGCTAATGTATTTTATTATTATTAAGAGAGAATGAAATTCTGTCTAATTAATACACTTCAGGATATAATAAAAAGGCTTAACTTACTGTAAACCTCACATTTCCTACTCCAGATAAATCCTTATGTCATAATTAACACACCTGTTAAAGTTCTCACTGCCATCAGATCGTCTCTGAATTACAGTCCATCCTCCTCCATCGGACATGTCACAATAAACAGAGAATTCTGCTGGGCTCTGGAGAGGTTTGATTTGGTAAAATCCACTCTGCTTATACCCATCATTGAAAATCTCTGAACAATCTGTTTGGAAAACAAGGTAATGTAGTATTTGTTATCTGTCTTTTTTTTTAAAGGGAGCCTCTGAATGAGATTACTCAATACTAAATGGAGACAGATAAACACATGATGTAGATAAGCAGCTGTTTAAAACTGAACCTTGTACCTCTTCCAGTGGCTATTAGGAAATTCTTATTTCTTTTCCTAGTATTTAATTAGGAAAAGAATTTAATAAATTCTTTTCCTAATTAAAAGTATAAATTAAAAGTACTTAATTTATCTGCCTTCTTGATATGATCATGGAAAAAATAAAACAGTGAAATATGTATCTAGTTTTTCATTTCTGATTCTTGTAGGAAACAATTAAAAGTATATGTTTCAGTTAAGCACAGTATATTTAAGTGAAACTTATAGCTTTGTCAGAACAGAGGAAATTTTCTCTCCTGTGACACTAAAATGAAAGTAGAAATATAACACCAAACAAATAATTTAATATAGATTATCTTGACTTAGAGCATTATAAATCATTCTGAACATCTGGAAGTGAACTCAAAATAGTAATCTTCTGGTTAGATTCTTATAACCTCCCAGTCTCACCAGATTTTTTACTAACCCACTGAAATTTATAACAGTCCATGCATTCTTAGATGTTTTTGCTGAAAACTGCAAGATTCTACTTTTGTCCCCACAGTCTCCTTTGCTATGGTATTTCTTTGACCCCTGAAGCAAACATAGCTACCAGTTTGTCACCAAAAAGTAATATCTGTTTCTTAAACCACTTGAGCGTGGGATAAATTAATATCTATTGGGTCTTATCTAGGCTGATCTGTACTGACTTCGAGAATATGGCAAGTATGGACTCACTGTTGTTTAGACGCCCAGGAAGCTATGTTTTAGGGTAGTTAAATCTGTGGCCACTGTAAAGAGATAGTTTCAAGGAAACCCAGTCACAGACTTTTGAATAAAAATACTATAATTTAACGTCACAAACTTTCAAATTTTACCCGTATCATTTTATTTCCTTCCTGTTTTATAAAAAACATTTTCTACAATTCTGTAACTATGTATGGCAATGGATGTTAACTAGACTTACCGTGGTGATTATTTCACAATACTTACAAATATCAAATCCTTATGTCATACACCAGAAACTAATATAATGTTTTATGTTCAATTGTATCCAATAAAAAATTTCTCTTCCTGATTGGATAATTCCATTTTTTAGCATATTTTAAGTTCTTTCTTCACTTTCATTGTTTTGATGCCAAATTGTCTACAACAATTTTGTTACAAATAAAATATACTCCACATTAAATAGATTGAATAGCCAATAGGAATCAGAAGAGAAATGAAAATAAAGAACCTTCATCACTTTCTAAAAACCCTTATCAGGTTGAGACCAATCATATACTACTGCTTTGGTGAAATGTTCATTTTTCTAATGATTTAGGCTTTATTCATATATTTATTTTTGAGATTCAGAAGCCCACGTGTTCTTTATACATGCTGGATTATTTTTTAAAAATCCTGTTTTGGCAATTAAACAAGCAGAAAAAAATGGGAAAATGATTATCTAAAATTAGTTCAATGTTATTCAAAAGCTTACATCTGTGATCAAGTATATCACACAACATTTTTCATTAAAGTAAGCAGATTTTAACGTTGTTAGGAAAGGAGCTCTTTGCTTACATTTAATTACCTACCAAAGAGCTGAATAGTAAAGACTCACAAGTTCCAGACTATTTTCCAAGCAAATATGAAAATGATTAGCTATAACATTTGCCTCTGGAAAACTCTGTGACTATGGAGTTTTCAGCCAACATTTTCTATTTGTTTTTATTTTATGCCAACTCTGAGTTTAAGTTTTTAAAATTTTTTTCTTCTTCCCAGAGGAGAATGCCAAACACAACTTAAGATCCAGAGGAAGGATTTCAACTGAAAAAACAAAAACAAAACCCCAACAAATAAATAAACATCAAAAAAAGTGCCAGTAGCTCAATTGCTTATAGCAAATAAGTTAAGGAGCCTGCCTGGGGGAAATGTGACTTACACTGTGATAGAAAGTTCAAGCAATGTAGTGTTTAAAATATTAGCTAAATATTTAAAACTATGATTTGCAAAATGTTTTGACCTACTCAACGCCCCCAAGAATAGGCAGGAGAAGGGCAGGAGGAGGGCTAAAGAGCTCTGTGTTCATGGGAGTTTAAAAAAAAAAGAATTTTTGGATACTTACATAATGCTAGAGTGAGGCCAAGGATACCTGCTCTCTGTTTGATAAACACTGTGTTAAACTGGGTGAGGTGAACACTTTCTCTGATCATGCAGAAAGCAAGTCATTTTGGAAGGCTGAATGTTGAAGCTTCAAAAAGTTACATGACAGCCTGCCAAATGAGCTTTTTCCTCTTGTCCCAGAATGGTGGCTGAGCCCAAAGCTGAGAATCAAAGGCACTAAGTACCCCACATACTAAACTCAAAGAAAGGCCAGCATGAACTCAGCCCCCACGCCACAGAGCATGCTGGGGAATGCCAGAACTGGCCCTACCACTGCCATCCTTACCCCCAGGCAACATAAGATAAAACTTAAGAGGAGAGAGAGGAAGTTCCAATATTCTTGTAGGGGAGGGTTGGTGGGCTCTTTCCTCTGAAAACAAGGGAGAGAAGATATAATAATGTAGATAGATAGCTGACATTCATTGAGCTGACGTTCATTGTAATCATGTTACATGTATTAACTCATTTGCTCTTTTTTAAAAATATTTTTATTTATTTATTTTTGGCTGTGTTGGGTCTTCGTTGCTGCGCATGAGCTTTCTCTAGTTGCGGCAAGCGGGGGCTACTTTGTTGTGGTGCACGGGCTTCTTTTTGCGGTGGCTTCTCTTGTTGCAGAGCATAGGCTCTAGGTACGCGGGCTCAGTAGTTGTGGCTCATGGGCTCTAGAGCACAGGCTCAGTAGTTGTGGCGCATGGGCTTAGTTGCTCCATGGCATGTGGGATCTTCCCAGACCAGGGCTCGAACCAGTGTCCCCTGCGTTGGCAGGCAGATTCTTAACCACTGCACCGCCAAGGAAGTCCAACTCATTTGATCTTTACAACAAAGAGATAGGTATTCTTATCACTTCCATGTTACAGATGAGGAATATGAGGCACATAGAGGTCAAGTAACTTGCTCAAAGGCCATGGCTAGCAAGGGCAACTGGACTTTGAAACCAGGTTTGGGCTCTCTACATTAACCACTACACATACTGCCTTGAGAGACTGTCTCATAAAGACTGGGGGCTCCTGCAGAAGCGGGCATGGTTAAACTAGTGGTCTTGGCTGAACAGATGTGATACCAAAGCCTGTTATGATTGTCACCAGTTGGTATGAATTTGGTACTACAATCTTTTAATGTAGGCACATAATTCAATCACACCCAAAAGTTTAAAAAAATACATTTAATTATATGTTGTATAAAAATGGTAGTGGTGTGATGAATTGGGAGACTGGGATCGACATGTATACACTGATGTGTATAAAATGGATGACTAATAAGAACCTGCTGTATAAAAAAATAAATAAAATAAAATTCAAAAAAAAAAAAAGAGATACTGAGATAGGAGGTAGATGGGGCCCTGGGCTGGACAGCTGGAGTTTGTCCAGCGGAGTAAATTGGAGCTTTGTTTTCCCTGACACTCCAAAGACAAAGTTAGGGCAGGAGCTGAGCTCTGCTAGAGTAAAGAGATAAGATGACTGCATCTATTACCTCCCCAACTGCATATGTGCAGAAAAGCTCCTCAGGAGTCAAAAAGGGAGGGGCACGACCCCATAATAAATGTTGTCAAATCTCCCACAGGCCTCTGCACTGAAATCCATCTTGGCAAAAAGATGTGCATGCATGTTGGAGAGATTTCTAGGGCAGGTCAGGTGTGAAAAAAGAAAAGATAACTGGCCAAAGGTAAACAACGACCTGGAAGAACTGCCCTATATACATGATTTGACCCCCTCTTTACTGCGTTCCTCATTAGGGAAGTCACCCACACCCTTCCTCTCTGGGTGTGTATTTCTTCCTTGCTTCTGTCTTAACTAAATAAACTTTCTCTGTGTGCTCTCCCACATGTTATGCTGTGTCTCTAATAATAAACTTTGTACCTGTTTTTGCAAAAAAAAAAAAAAAATCATGTGATTTGTGCATGGTTTTCAAAAATTGCTAGGTTGTATGTAATTAGGCATTTTCTACTATGAGATGAATTAGAATTCAGAAAATAATTGATTTAGTAATAATACAGTAACTTGTAAATAAGAACAAAGAAATTTATTTCTATAGATCATATACATGAATATTTAATTTTTTTTTTTTTTTTTTTTTTTTTTTTTTGCGGTACGCGGGCCTCCCACTGCCGTGGCCCCTCCCGCTGCGGGGCACAGGCTCCGGACGCGCAGGTCCAGCGGCCACGGCTCACGGGCCCAGCCGCTCCGCGGCATATGGGATCCTCCCAGACCGGGGCACGAACCCGTATCCCCTGCATCGGCAGGCGGACTCTCAACCACCGCGCCACCAGGGAGGCCCTAATTTTTTAATTTAAGGAGACCAAAAACATACACTTTGGTGTGAGCAAATTTTTATATATTTTATATAATATTATATATTATATAAATATATTATATATTTTCTTAGAATTTATGTCTTATTATATATTTTATTTATTGAGTGTTTGCCCTTGGTAGGCTCTCTAGTACTATTTCCCTATATGCTGAAAAATAAAATACAATTGAACTGGATTTATATTTCATAGCTTATTCCTCCTCGTCCTTCATGCTTGCATCATCATAAACACATCATCATAAAAACAGATCTACTGACTTCTGGAACTTTTTTAGCTGTTATACCCAGAAACAGTCATCTAGAATGTCTATTATCTATCTTATTACACATGCTATAGTTTTATCACACACACACACACACACACTATAATAGTTTGTCTAGACCCTGTCCATGTGACTCTTCTACCCAACTCCTACTTATATAGTCAGTTCTGCGCTGTCCTTGGTATTTCAATCTCCTAGTAACTGAGTTCTTGCCTTACTCCTTGTTTCCTAAGTTTCCTAAGTTCCTAAGTTCTGCTCCCAGCACTCTCAACACAGGGGTGAGAGTTTTAGTGCTTAAGCCTCACTCTTCCCAGGACTGGTTGCACAGTCCCTGTAACAAACACCCAACTGCCTGCCTCCTGCCATTATCTGACACTTGAATCTGTGTTGACAACCCACTCAGATTGTTTAAATAGACACCCTGGATCTTGAGCTTGGTTTGGTATTTGGAATAATGGTACCTTTTTTTTTTTTTTTTTTCAGCTGCACCATGCAGCTTGTGGGATCATAGTTCCCTGACCAGGGATTGGGCCAGGCCATGGCAGTGAAAGTGTCAAGTCCTAACTACTGGACCACCAGGGAATTCCCTGGTACTTCTTCTCTTACATTGATCAGTTCCTTGCCCTTGAGATCAGTTTTGTTCCTACTTTTGGAATCACATATCCTTTGCAGACCAACCTGTTACCTTCCTCTGAGTTGTTATTCAAATAAATATCTTGTTTTACTCCATGAGTACATTTGAAGCATCTGCCCTCTCTTTTTTTTCCATCTGATTTGTTCCACCAATTAAGTTTTTTAAATATATATTGAACATTCACAATATGCCAATCATCACATTAGATGCTAAAGATACCAGTACCTAGACAGTTTAGCAGGAGATAGACAATTAAACATTCAGTGACAATACTCCATGATAAGTGCTGAGATAGAAAAGTAGGGACTTCCCTGGTGGTCCAGTGGTAAAGAATCCGCCTTCCAACGCAGGGGACGTAGGTTCCATCCCTGGTCAGGGAACTAAGATCCCACGTGCCGTGGGGCAGCTAAGCCCGTGTGCCACAGCTATTGAGCTCGCATGCCTAACTAGAGAGCCCGCGTGCCACAAACTACAGAGCTCATGAGCCCTGAAGCCTGCGTGCCACAACTACAGAGAAGCCTGCACACCACAATGAAGAGCCCGCATGCCACAACGAAAGATCCTGCATGCCTCAACGAAGATTCCGCGTGCCACAACTGAGACCCGATGCAGCCAAAAACAAATAAATAATAAATAAATCTTGAGGGGAAAAAAAAGGAAAGAAAAGTAAAAGGTGCTTTTGGAGTACATGGAAGTGGTGCCTAATTCAGTCTTGAGGGTCAGGGAGTTTCCTGAAGGGCTAAACTGGGGTCCGAAGGATGAATAATAGGAGTCAGCCCAGGGGACAGGATTGAGTAGGGAAGATGTTGCAGACAGAGATAATGGCTAATGTAAAGTTCCCAGGGCTCAGGAGAGCAGGGTGCTGTTGAGAAACTGAAGTCAGTTACTGTACCTGGACTATAACATGCAAAAGAGAAACATGAAAACAGTTAAGGTCAGAATTCTAGCTTCACCGTATACACTTCTGATCCCATACCTGTGCAGCCTCCACAAAGCCAGTACGCTCATAAGAGCAGTGATCTCTCTGCCAGGCAATCCCCTCCAACACCAAAGATGCTTTTAACTCCTTATCGTTCTACTTTGAGCCCCTGTGGTCTACAGGCAGCATCATCCCTGGAATCAAAGACTCCTTCGCGCTTACCGCCTCTTCTCTCTCCTGTTCCTGTACCACCCCCACTCTTCTCTTTTCCCTAGCTTTGACTATGCACTTGGCGGTTTTGATGGCTGCTTTCTCTGACCTCCCTGCCCCAGCCCTGACCCCTCTTCTGACCTGGGGGGCTACAGGAGAGAGAACAACAGGGGCTGAGGGTGACAGCAGCAAATTCAAGGTCATGCTGGAAGTTATGTCAAATGTAAACGGCAAAGACTTTATATCCATTCTCCCCAAGGAAACTGGGGTAGGCAAGAAATAGATACGGTAGATACAGAGAAGTCTTTTCATTTTTGTCAGGATCCCTTGTAGTTTTGTATCTAGTTTATTGTGGAACAATTTATCTTTGAAACATAACAAAAATAATGATAGCTATATTTATGAGTACTTACTGTGTGCCAGGCACAGTTCTCATTGTTTTATATGTATTTATTCATTTAATTCTCAAAATTCTCTAAATTAGATACCGTGATTATCCCCATTTTACAACTGAGAAAACTGAGGCATAGAGAAGTTAAACAGATTGCCTGAAGACCATGGTTAGTAGTGCTACAATCCATTCTCCAAACAATAGGCAAGACTTAACCTTGCTTTAAAATAGACTGTTAGATGTGTTTGGGTGACTAAAGGCAGGGACATCCACAGAGGGCAGATCCAGGCCATTATAATAGAGCCCAGAGTCAGTGTGTAATCTACTTTGTCTCTATAACAGCCTCTGCTATTGCTCTAGGAAAATTCACTGGCAACAGCGATCCTTCCAGTGTTTCTTCTTTAGAGTCGGTTATGTCAGAACATGCCAGTTTCATGGGTTGCCTGTCTGGTTTTACACTTAGCAGGGGAAGCACACATGTTATTCCTACTTTGCCGCTGGCTAGGTGCCCGTGGATCCAGATTGAACTGGGCTTCTTAGAAGAATTAAGCCAATGCTTGATAGCCCCGTCATAATATGGCCACTAGCTGACCACAGACTTGGGCAGTGGATGGGGCCAGTTGGCTGCTACTTCTGGTGGATGCAGCTTTTTTTTTGTTTTTTTTTTTGTTTTGTTTTTTGTGGTATGCGGGCCTCTCACTGTTGTGGCCTCTCCCGTTGCGGAGCACAGGCTCCGGACGCGCAGGCTTAGCAGCCATGGCTCACGGGCCCAGCCACTCCGCGGCATGTGGGATCTTCCCGGACCAGGGCACGAACCCGTGTCCCCTGCATCGGCAGGCGGACTCTCAACCACTGCGCCACCAGGGAAGCCCTGGATGCAGCTTTTGACCAGGCGCTATAATGGAATGATTTTAGGTCTCAGGCAGATCTGTTGTGTTAGACTTGAAAGAGGTCCAGTACCCATGTCTTTTCAATGTTTAGAATTAGTAAATGTAATGTCTCTTTAAATCTACGAGCATATCTCAGAATGGCAATCTCATTTCTCCCCATCCCGTGCTTGGTAGAAGGAGGTGAGAAACTTTGAGGATGGCAGGTCTGATTTACTACTTTGTGGCAGGGAGCAGATGCCTAAGCCATGCACACCCCAGACCCTGTCCAGGAAGGCACCCTCCACTGCCCTATTGGCTGCAGTGTTCTTCCAGCATTCTCTGTTGATCCTCAAGTGCCCCTGTGGGAGGAAAACACTGGATTACTTACATCTTTCATTGAGCAACATCTCCTGGAAAGTACATTATCTTGATGATGGTAGACAATCTTTTGAAGACAGCATTTTTTTTTTTTGCGGTACGTGGGCCTCTCACTGTTGTGGCCTCTCCCGTTGCGGAGCACAGGCTCCAGGTGCGCAGGCACAGCGGCCATGGCCCACGGGCCCAGCCGCTCCACGGCATGTGGGATCCTCGCGGACCGGGGAACGAACCCGTGTCCCCTGCATCGGCAGGCGGACTCCCAACTACTGCACCACCAGGGAAGCCCGAAGATGGCACATTTTATTCCTTGAAAGGGCTTCCTCATTTGTACCAGTCACTGACAATCTGTTCATCAAAAAGATCATCTCCCATCAGGCATTTAAAGACACATGATCTTGACTGACATGGAACATGTCTCCTGGATTTAGGAAGCGATGTTAAAATCTGCCTGTCCACTCCCTCCTTGATCAAATGGGATGGATAGCCTAGGAAGCTACCTCACAATAACCCCTGCCAACTCTTCTACCTGTCTCACCACTGAGGAATTTACCCCAAACATGCTTCACTCCTCCACCAGGAACACTCCATTCCAGAGCAGTCATGGCTCTCAGCCCCTTACATCTCTGACCTCACCGACATTCCACTGGTCCATCAGGTTCTGAACAAACTACAGATCTCTCAGCTAAGATAACCTCTAGTGAATCAATGACAGAGTGGTCACTGGTTGGCCCACAGCCCTGACAAGCTCTGATGAAAGGACACCTCTAGTAACTTTCCTTTATAAAAGTACTACCTTCCCGAGCCAGAAGCTGATATCTAAGGCAATGTAAGTTATGTTAGCTTGCTAGGGCTGCCAGAACAAAATACCACAAATTGGGTAGCTTAAATAATAGAAATTTATTTTCTCACAGTTATGGGGCTCGGAAGTCCAAGATTAAGGTGTCAGCAGGTTTGGTTTTCTCTGAACCCTCTGTTCTTGGCTGACTTCTTACTGTGTCCTCACATGGTCTTCCCTCTGTGCACACACATCCCTGGTGTCTCTCTGTGTGTCCAAACTTCCTCTTCTTATAAGGATACCAGTCAGATTGAATTAAGGCCCATCCTTAATGGCCTCCTTTTGACTTAAGCACCTCTTTACGGGCCCTACCGCCAAGTACAGTCACATTCATAGGTACTGAGGGTTAGGGCCTCAACATACGTATTTTTTTTTTTTTATGGTACGCGGGCCTCTCACTGCTGTGGCCTCTCCTGTTGCTGAGCACAGGCTCCAGACGCGCAGGCCCAGCGGCCATGGCTCACGGGCCTAGCCGCTCCATGGCATGTGGGATCTTCCCGGACCGGGGCACGAACCCATATCCCCTGCATCGGCAGGCGGACCCCCAACCACTGCACCACCAGGGAAGCCCTCAACATACGTATTTTGGGGGAACGCGATTCAGCCCATAAGACAGAGTGATCAATCAAATGGCTTTTTGACTATTCTGATTACCCACTTCTCTGTGAATCAATCCTGTCATCCACAATGATTGACCAAATTAACCCAGTGAGATCTTACCCTCTAATCTGTGTCTTATTGACATTTTCTGCAGTCTCAGGATAGGTACCTGAAGCCTCCTTGCTGGATACCTAAACATATTACAACCAGGTCCCAAACACCCAATAAAAAGAGTACCAAACTGTGAACTTCCCTGGCGGTCCAGTGGTTAGGACTATGGGCTTCCACTGCAGGGGGCACAGGTTCAATCCCTGGTTGGGGAACTGAGATCCCTGGTCCGGGAACTGAGATCCCACATGCCGCACAGTGTGGCAGAAAAAAAAAAAAAAAGAGTACCAAACTGGTACAGGACCCCACCTCCTACCTGAAAAGAAATAAAGCCTCTGCTTTGTGACCTCAGGGAATCTTGGATTTTTTCAGCCTGTAGGAAGAAATTTGGTAAGAAGCCTGATCTGGTCATCCACACCCAACAGGGAAAGCACTCCTTTTCAACCTTGTAGGGATTATCATTTAATTGGCCTGAATTGGAGCTCAGGCACTGTTTATAATTTCCCATGGGTCACTTGCATTTCTGCACATTTTGCACACAGCGCTTGTGTTCTGGACTGTTTTTTTCAAGGATGTTTCTATAGTGAACAGCTTTGGCCAGATAGAGATAGTGGCTGCCCCAGAGCAGATGGCGGGTTTGTTTGCTTCCTCTGGGGTACAAAGGCTGGGCAGATTTGCTTGTAACCTATGATAAAAGATTGAGGTTTCCTAAGCTCAGGGTTCCTCAGCTGTGACCTAGCCCACTGCCTGCACATCCTCCACCTGGATTATTCCACACTGCTTCCTTGGTATTTGCAGGCTGGACACATTGGTGCAAACATGAAGCTCATGTCTCTGACCCTGGAGTCTCTTGTCTTCTGCCAGCATCCCTGAAACTGTGACAGGCCATCAGCATTTTAAAAGGTCACCAAGTGATTCTCACGAGAATCACTGTCTTCCAGAAATCACTACTGATTCTGCTTCCTGTTTGATTGCTTTCCTGAGTCTTCTTTCAGTGTCTTGCTTAATCTTCCCAGCAATTCTCCACTTAGGTTCCAGTTCCCGGTTCTCTGCCCCTGTGATGGCTTCAGACTGTCCCTTGTTTCTCAGGCCTGTTTTGACCCAAGCGGTCCTTGGTTCTCCTTTGTTCTGTGCTTCAGAGCCACACGCCATTCTCGCTCCGTATCCAGCCCCGCTCTGCAGGACAGTGGCTCTGGTTACCTTCTGTCCCCTAAAGTGGGGAAGGCAGCTGGACTCCAAGGATCAAGGGCAAAAGATCAAGTTGCTGAACAACAGAGTCAGGAACTCAGGGCAAAGAGTCTGAGCAAAGAGAGATTAGGATCTCAGTAAAGAGAGAAAAAAGGAGCATTTTATTGAAGCATACGTTCTAAGATTCTCACGACTCACATCTAACACTGATGAGTATATTTAGAAACACAAAATAAAGATGTTTTTATTCTCATCAGCTTGGCATCTCATTAGCCTCTACAAGTTCTCAATTATAGTCAGGTATATTTCCCAATTTATAATTGCTTATCTTGCTCTTCCTATTTCTATATACTACCGTGCTTTCATTCATAAATATGAGGCTCTAGCATGTTCCAGGGACTCTGATGGGAAACAAGGAGGAAAGAGTGCATTAAACATCATCCCAGGCCTTATAAAGTATCCAGTTAATTGACAAAGATAGGCTCATAAACAGAGGAATTATAATATATCATGGCAGTACAGTAGACATAGAAGAACAAAGCATTCTAGATGTCATTCTCATCTGTGACAACTATTATTTGTTTATTTTTAAAGTTGCCTGGAGGAAATCAGCTGAATAGTTTTCTGTAGGGAATAGGATATGTGTAGGGATAAGTACAATATGTTAGCAGTTTAAGATCATTTAGTTTTTTTGGGGAAACCTGGCCTAATCAAAGGGAAAATGACCAAAACATAAATAATAGGAAAATTATTTATTTTCCTAATTAACTCTGATTCTTTTTCCTGACCTGCCCTTTTATTCTATTACCTTACTTACTATCCTAAGGCATATCAGGGTTTCAGAAGGGAAAATTGTATAAATGAAATGAAGCAAGATACAGTACACAAATAAAAAACTGTAAAATTTCACAAATATAATCTGCCATTTGCACACTGATATTTAAACAATCTATTGTCAGGATCTCTAATTAAACTATTGAACTCCTCAGATAATTGGCATATGCTATTAAATGTCCCTTGCAGAGATAATAGAGAGAAAGGGGTAAAATATAGTAGAAGACCTTTAAATTTGGTATAATGCTTCATGTTGCTTGTTACTGGAATAGGAAACACTCTTTAGCAAAACCTGAAGTGATCAAGTTACCAGCACCACCATTGCACATGGGTGTATGATGTAAGTTATTGAAACACGTAAGAAACATAGATTCTGACCTGCGTATTGCCTCTTGCCTCCAAGGTCAATGACGCTATTCTCCTCTCCTTTATCAAGGAACTGGACTTCCTTCTCATGTAAAAGCTGCTCGATCTTGACCCGCTGCTGCTTGACCCGGGTCTCAAGCAGGTGCACCTGGGCTCTGAGCCGTGCCTGCTCCTTCAGGCAGTTCTCAAGAGCCTGCAGAGGAATGCACATCTCGTTCTTAAGAAGAATAAACGCTCTGAACAAGCTGGATAAATTAACGATTCAAATTTGTCCCCAACTCCCGTTTCAGAATAACATTCTAACCAGAAAGTGGTTTGCAAGTTCTAACACTGTTTGTTATTTGGAGAATAAGAAATTATGGCTTACGGTAAAGTGCTTGAACTAAAAAATGATATGAAATAATCGGAATGACTACACCAAAAGCAGTAGAGTGGTTGTCTCATTTGATCCTTGTAACGATTCCACGAGGTAGGAAGGGACTCATCCTTGAGGAAACTTGCAATTTCTCAAGGAAACAGGAAATTCTCAGCGGGCAAGAGGAGTCAGGATTCACATCCAGTTCAAGGATCCTACTCTCAAACTCTATATATCACCACCTGAGTGCTTTCTTAACAGGAAAGTGCTTTACAGCATCATTACATGTGACTAGTGTGTCAGTCTCTAACATAAACAAGGCTTTTGAATGACCTTTTTGTATTAATACATTTTAAACATATTTTGAATGCTCATAACCTGATGACACATGGTCACCTTTCTAAGGGATGCTACTTTAGAGCCTCAGATCCCTGAGTATCTTCCCCATTTACCTGTTTCTGGAAATTCTACTGGAGTCACTTTACCTTTTGGCTTACTTATTGTTTTTCCCTTAATTACTTCAAAACAGGGTGGAGAAGCCTGAGTCTGTCAGTTAACTTATTTACTTTCTCTAAAAAGGCAAATGACCCAAGAATATTGCATGTGAAAGAGTTTATCAGCTTCCTTCTAAGGTGGCATCTGACTGAGCGGATTTCTCCAGAGATAAAGCCAATGTGGTGAGTTGGGAAGGGAAGTTGCAGAGGTGTGCCTCCTGGGAAGAGCTACTGAGACCAAGAAGCTGCAGTAAAGACCCTTAAGTACTCAACGCTGGGAGAGTTACTAGGGGATAGTGAAGAGAAATGACAAAAGACAAAGTTTTGCCTTTTTCCTGTTTTTACTTTGACAACTCTATTTGCAGCTCATGTCATGATCTCCTGTGATAAGCATAAATGTTTGCTGAGAAATTATGAATTTTAACATGTAAGTGCCTTACACTTTTACTTTTATATACATGATTTCCTAAAATAGGCATTTGAATACAGTCAGACCTATTTCCCAATTTATAATTGCATAACTTCCTGTTTCTATCTGTATGTGCTACCTTGTATTCATTCCATAAATATGAGGGCATACTGTGTTCTGGGCACTTTGCTAGGCTGTCTGAACAGCATGCTCAGATATTCTGTTTGGGGCAAAAGAAAGAGGAAAATACATTGTCTTCCTAAGAAGGACTATGACGTAAACATAGAAATTCGGCCTCTAAACTGAAGGTCATATAGCAAGAGAATGGAGAAACGATAGCAGAGGACTCCTCCCTCCCATCTCCAGGCCCAAGTCACTGAAGCTCTCCCAGCTGTTTCTCTAGGACTATTTCTTATCTTCGGACCCTCTCTTCAACTCTCTCTTTTTTTTTTTTTTTTTGCGGTAGGTGGGCCTCTCACTGTTGTGGCCTCTCCCCTTGCGGAGCACAGGCTCCAGACGCGCAGGCTCAGCAGCCATGGCTCACGGGCCCAGCCGCTCCACGGCATGTGGGATCTTCCCGGACCGGGGCACGAACCTGTGTCCCCTGCATCGGCAGGCGGACTCAACCACTGCGCCACCAGGGAAGCCCTCTTCAACTCTCTTTGATTTATCCTCTCTGATTGAGTTATTTGCTTAGCCCCCTGAGTTAGATCTGTCTAAAAAATGAACAGCAAAGACATTTTATGGCATCTGGAATCCTGTGTTGCTTTCTAATAGTGGGAAATTGGTTGTGATATTGTTAAATATAGTGGACTATACAATTTAAAAATAACTAAAGGATTAGAGGGCAAGGATGTTCAATTTTTATGTGACTACATATACAGTGTTAGTAAGCTTATTTAAAACTTAGGCGTTTTCTTTCTCCCAGAACTTTGAGTAACTGATGGTTTTTCCCTTTTTACTCATGAGTGGAGAGAGGCACAAGTTCACTGCAATTACTTTCAAATAATGTTTAGTTTACACTGACAGTGTTCAATACTGGAAGCTCAAGGTCAATTTCAAAGGACGGTTTTAAATTCTTAATATTATGTAACCACCCAAATAACCCCAGTAAATAAAAAAGATTTTACTTAGTATGAATACTGATTTTTACTTTAATGATTTTTTTAAGCACTTAATAAGTGCCTATTATGTGGCAGGTGCTTTTTCATTTTCCCCCTAGTTTTTCAGTGACAAGTTACTATAGACTTTCTGCACAATAAAAGAAAATTCAGATCTAAGTGGGTATTTAAAACAATAGTTTTTGTAATGAGCTTACCCAGCTTTCCCTGCCCATTACCAGAACAGTGGTGAGAAGGATGAAACTGATCATCTTCGCCATTTTTCCCACTGAAAGAACTGCAAGAACAAAAAGAATTTCATAAACTTAATTTATTGTGAATTTTTCATGAGACCAATGCTGGCTTGACTCAGTGTGATCCAGGAGGTCAGACACAGTTCCAGGCCATGTCTAATCTGAGAGTCCCCATGGAAATTCTCCTGGACTTTGCCAGGCTTCTCCCCACAGAAGGATGCTCACTGTTACCTTGTATAGAACTGAACCAGTTCCACAGCAAAAACAGAGGAACTCTGGCTCTTGGGAGTATGGAAAAGGCACAGGCTTTTTAAGCACAAAGACAGCTCCTAGTTGTGTGACCTTAGGCAACTTACTATAAAATGCTCCTGATCTGTAAAATAGACATCGTAATTCTCACCTTACAGGACCGTGGTCATTTTGATGTAATATTTTCAAACACCCTAGCATATGATAAGTGCTAAATGAATAGTCACTCATTTTGTATATGGAAGGCTTTTTATTCTGACAAAAAGGAAGAAAGAAAAAGAGTTACAACAAATAGAAGGTGATATGCATTGTTTTTCTCAGTGTCTTAATGTATAGGTAGCTACCAAGATAATATAAAACTTTAAGCTCTCTTTAAAGTTGTAGAGGAAAATTAACTTTACCACTTCTTGAGATTATTTTTAAAATCAGTCTTGAAGTCATGACTCTTGATGAAAAATTTTGTTCATTCTCAAAATAACTTCTGTATGCTGCCAGTGGTGAATTTTCATAAATTTTAGAAGCTAAGGAGCCTAGAAGGGCAGAAATACCTGCATAATCTTCAAACAAATTTATACCTATGGTTTTTGCTAAAAAAAGAACCAGAATCAACTGAATTATTTATTTGTCAGCTTATTTTTATTCTTATAAAATCTATGACCACTAGGTCCTTTTTATGTATCTCTTCCTCAATTTTTACATAATTTAAAAATTGGTTCCTAAACTTTGCTGTCCATTGGGATCACTTGGGGAGCTTTAAAAATATTTCCACGCCCAGAAATTGAATCAAATGTCTAAAGGTGGCAGTCAGGGCTTAGAATTTTTAAAAGACTCCCAGTTGATTCCAATGTACAGCAAAGTTTGAAAAGCAAGGATTTAGGGATTTAATAGAAACAATTTTTTTTCAGTCTATGCTAACAAAATAGGTAGTTCTCAGTCCTTCTGGGGCCAAAAAAACCCAAAAAGTTACAGAATGAGAGGGGCACTACTTAAATTCAGGGACAAATAGCATGCATGGGCATCTTGGGGAGCAATGCAAGATATAATGTGAATTTCTTAAATATGTGAAATTTGTGCAGTACAGAGAGTAATAAAGAGTCCCCTAGATAAAACCATATAATTTTACTTCACACAGCTTTACTTCTGGCTGATGTATTTTTTTATTACATACCTAGCACTGTCCTAGGCTATGCATTTTATAAGCATTTTATTTAATCCTCAAATAACTCTACAAGGCAACTACTATTATCCTCATCATATAAATGGATAGATCAGAGAGCTTAAGTCACTGAAGACCCAGCAATTGGGCTGAGGGCTTTCCACCTTGAAGGCCGGTGACCCCCAAATTGTATTCTGCATGGCCTTCCTTTCTATATACGTACACACCTGTTATATATATATAGGGACACAGGCTGCACAGAGGTATAGAGGCCCTGCTACTTGGCTTTCTCCAGTGAACACCACTCTCACTCCTAAACATGGCTGTGACTTATTTGTTCCTAAGTCATGTGCTTCTGCAAAGGAACATTAGGTCAACCTGGCAGGAGAGGACAGGTCTCCTGCCTGGTTGACAGGAGAGGAGACAGCTGCACTAAACAGAAGCAGTCCTAGAGAATCGTGGCATCAACAAGCATTTATTGATTATCGGCTATCTGCTCAGCACTGTGCCACATGCTGTGGGAAAATAAAATATAGCTGCCACATCAAGGCCATGTTTTGGGGAAGAAATGAAGATAAATATTAAAAGGGAAATTAAAGACAACATAAATGTAATTACATATTGTTTCATGTATTATATTTCAATTTAATCTACATTAAACCATATGTAATTAAACATAAAAACTAAATTTTTCCAGGTGACCTCTCAAGACAAAATTAATTACTTCCTCCACTGTGATCTCATACTATGTTTACAGACCAATATAGCATTCATTCACTCAGTAAACACTTTGCATGCCTGCTATGTTGCAGGCACTGTGCCAGGTGATGGAATTATCGCTTGATTTGTTTTTACATGTCTCTCTCCAACTGCTTCCTTTTGTCCATGCTATTTTGTTTAGAATAGGATTCTTGAAGGCAAAGGCCACACCTTGCTGTAACTCTTGTATCCCTAGCATCTAACTTATTATGGCGACCCTAATAAAAGTTTAGTTATTGACTCTGAAGAAAAATTTCCCCGAGAGGGAAAATCTTTCTCAGAGGGAAAAATATGAGTTCCTTGCCATAAAGCTAGTCTGTTTGCAGTGACATACTTCCTCTCCTATGCTTATCCTTGTCAAGGGGAAAACAATGGGTTAAGTATATTTTTGAAAATAAGTGTTAAGAAGGAGTTAGGGACTTTGGGTTGGATTGAACACATACATTTTTTTCTTTCTCACAAAACCCCACTAGAAAGGAGTAAAGAAAAATGGAAAAGACATGGATTGACAAGATGGAAGAGAAAGGGAGAGGAGAAAACACCTGGCATGCAATGTCAACCTGATGACAAAAAGCACATGGGGGAATTGGCAGAGCTGCTAAAACTGAATAGCAAGCAGTCGCAGCAGGGAGTACCATAAGAAGCAAGCTAGGTTGCATTGCAGTATCCCAGATGGTGCTGGCTTGGAGGTCATCACTAGCTTGGAAGGCAGGGTGGAGGTGATGGGCTGATACTCAGCTTCTCACCTAAACCCTGAACAGCCAGGTGAATAATGTTTTTCCCACTCCATCAGAAAATGAAAGTCTTCTTCTTTATTTAAAAAATATTTTTTAAATTAATAATTAATTAATTTTTGGCTGCATTGGGTCTTCGTTACTGCACGCGGGCTTTCTGTAGTTGCGTGGAGCGGTGGCTACTCTTCGTTGTGGTGCGCGGGCTTCTCATTGCAGTGGCTTCTCTTGTTGCAGAGCACAGGTTCTAGGCACGCGGGCTTCAGTAGTTGTGGAGCATGGGCTCAGTAGTTGTGGCTCGCGGGCTCTAGAGCGCACGTTCAGTAGTTGTGGCACACGGGCTTAGTTGCTCCGCGGCATGTGGACTCTTCCCGGACCAAGGCTCGAACCCATGCCCCCTGCATTAGCAGGTGGACTCTTAACCACTGTGCCACCGGGGAAGCCCTGAAAGACTTATTTCTATTAAGGTTGAACCAAAGAGACTCCGGGTAGCATAACCACAGATACAATGGAGGTCAAAAGAGAGACAACACTGTTCTATAAGTTTGAGCTCTCCCCAGGTTACTTCCATCCTGGCAGCTAGATAGCCAGGCAGGCAGCTCTAAACTCCTCCCATTACTTTCCAGGCCAGAGATTGTGTGATTCCTCTCTGGAGGAATGAATAGTGTCACAGAAAAGATCTTCAGAAGTTGACATTGGGAGATTCCCCAACAAAAGGGCTATGTTCTTATCTGATCATTCTCCAAAGAAGCCCACCAGTTGGCAAGCTTCTTTTATGCACACAGGAAGGGTATAGGCACAATATTTTGCTTCTTTCTTTTTTTTTTTTTTTTGCTGTGTTGGGTCTTCGTTTCTGTGCGAGGGCTTTCTCCAGTTGTGGCAAGCGGGGGCCACTCTTCATCGCGGTGCGTGGGCCTCTCACTATCGCGGCCTCTCCTGTTGCGGAGCACAGGCTCTAGAGCGCAGGCTCAGTAGTTGTGGCTCACGGGCCCAGCCACTCCGCAGCATGTGGGATCCTCCCAGACCAGGGCTCGAACCTGCGTCCCCCGCATTAGCAGACAGATTCTCAACCACTGAGCCACCAGGGAAGCCCTGCTTATTTCTTTTCTGTCTGAAGGGAGGCTTATTTTAAATTACATTCTGTGTCCATATTTACTTAACAGTCTAAAGAGAAACACTTAAAGACAAAACTTTCTATATGACAACACTGGGCAGAAATCCATATGATAGCAATTAATTTACCATGAAAGTATATAATTTACTTGTTATCATTTAACCCTTTTATCCAACATTGTAGCATATACCCAGAGAAAACAATAATTCAAAAAGACACATGTACCCCAATACTCATTGCAGCACTATTTACAATAGCCAGGTCATGGAAAAAACCTAAATGCCCATTGACAGACGAATGGATAAAGATGATGTGGTACGTATATATAATGGAATATTACTCAGCCATAAAAATGAATGAAATTGGGTCATTTGTAGAGACATGGATGGACCTAGAGACTGTCTTACAGAGTGAAGTAAGTCAGAAGGAGAAAAAGAAATATCGTATATTAACGCATGTATGTGGAATCTAGAAAAATGGTACACATGAACTGGTTTGTAGGGCCAAAATAAAGACACAGATGTAGAAAACAAACGTATGGACACCAAGGGTGGGAAAGTGGGGCGGGGGGGCGGGGGGTGGTGATGGTGTGATGAATTGGGAGATTGGGATTGACATGTATACACTAATATGTATATGATAGATAACTAATAAAAAATAAAATTAAAAATATCCAACATTGTAAGCAAAATAACCAAAATACATGGAAGGAAGTGAAGTGCTGTGTAGATTACACAGCTAAATGGACAAAGAAATTAGATAAAACACAAGAAGACATACAATTGTTCATTACAGAAAAGTTCCAAAGAGCATTTATAGACCCATTTTTTTTCAGTAAGTCATCCTTTTATACATGCATATGATAAAGTTTGTAGCAACAGTTTAGGAAAATGGATATTTTACTCTATTATCCTAGTAGCTAGTTTTCTTTAAATTCAAGCTTGTATTGTGTACCTGCTTTATGCCAGGTGCTATGTATACTAGATGCTTATACATACAGCATATTTTAAATATATTTAATTATATTAAAAGTATTAGCTTATATTAACATGTAGAGAAAATTAAGTTAATTATGGCATTTAAAATGTTTTCCAATGTAAAATAGAGACCCCCCCACCCCCGCTCTGTGGGCTTTTAGAGGGGATAGAAGTGGCGTGACAAGAAAAATGCAAGCAAACAGAAGTATGAACAAATTGAGAAGGAAGATGAATAGGCTTGCTATCAGTATCTTCTAATTGATAAAATAATCTTGGAATTCTATTAAAAACTCATCTAGGTAGCTTTTTTTTTTTTTTTTTTTTGCGGTATGCGGCCCTCTCACTGCCGCGGCCTCCTCCGTTGCAGAGCACAGGCTCCAGACGCGCAGGCTCAGCGGCCATGGCTCATGGGCCCAGCCGCTCCGCGGCATGTGGGATCCTCCCGGACTGGGGCACAAACCCGTGTCCCCTGCATCAGCAGGCGGACTCTCAACCACTGCGCCACCAGGGAAGCCCTAGGTAGCTTTTTTTATATGAAAGATAAAGTCAGAGCCCATTTGCAATGCAGTAGTCTCCTAAATTTTGCACTTGCTGATGTTGAGGTCATACCTACAAAATTAGCAAAATTTCAGGTTGAAATAAAAACCCTAATCCAAGACATCTGATGTTATAAACAAACACATTTTCATCCTGATCCTGGGGGTAGTTTCAAGTTTCTTCTGTCTGGGAGTTCTTGGAAGGATCTGCCATTACCATCGGTCCATCTGTCAAGACTATTTGTAAAGAAAGAGCTTGCAGAAGAATAAATTCTCACTACAACTATGACAATTTAGGTATATATGGAATGAAGACATTTCCACCTTTCCTGTTAGGCATAGCAGTCAAACACTGCTATAGTAAGACTTATTTTCTTTAGATTTAGCTATACCAGTGGTCTAATCTTGTTCATTTAGACATAATTATATGCCATTAAGGCCTAATAAAATACAACAAATCTCTGAAAAATGTGTCTACTTTCCTCCATCAGAATGAAAGATAGAAAAAAAATATAAGGAAAAACAAAAAAGAAAGAATCCAATTACTTTCAATGTCTGTATTCCATAAATCCCATTGGAAAAAATATGTATACTTTTGTCAATGTTGTCAATGTGTTGACTGTTGTCTGTACTAAATGTCAATGATTTTGAGTAGTATTTCACTGTAAACTTATCACTGATCTTTTCCTAGGAAGAGCTGAGATGGTGACTAGTGCTCTCTAAAGATCATAAAGAACAAAAAGCTACTTGTCTTGTTTATGAATTATGTGTAGTACTTTTCTACTTGAATCATAAATACCTTCAATGTTTTCTGCTATATTGACCAGCTTCTGAATTATCTATCCTTTTTCAAAATAGAAAAGGCAAGTACCCTTTGACTTTAATACTATCGCTAATTCTCTCAGTTAACATGTTTTTCAATACTATGTAAAGTTGTGATTTAAAAAGGCTACTTTTAAAAAGAAAAATGAGGGCTTCCCTGGTGGCGCAGTGGTTGACAGTCCGCCTGCCGATGCAGGGGACACGGGTTCGTGCCCTGGTCTGGGAAGATCCCACATGCCGCAGAGCGGCTAGGCCCGTGAGCCATGGCTGCTGAGCCTGCACGTCGGGAGCCTGTGCTCTGCAATGGGAGAGGCCACAACAGTGAGAGGCCCGCGTACCGCAAAAAAAAAAACAAAAAAAAAAAACTAAAAAGAAAAATGAACAAACCTCCATACTGTGAAAATGCAGATATAACAGAAAGCAGGGACTTGAACAGATAGTTGTACACCAATGTTTACAGCAGCATTATTTGCAATAGCCAAAAGGTAGAAACAACCCAAATGTGTATTGACAGATGACTAGATGAACAGAATGACATATATACGCACAATGAAATATTAACTTGAAACTAACACAATATTGTAAATCAACTACACTTCAGAAAAACAGAAAAAAAAACCCCAACAACAAAAAAAGTGTTAGCTCCCAGAGAAGGGGGATGGAGTAGAAGGAATGAGCCCAGGCACAGCTGATTTTCATCATAAGCCTCTGTATTATTTGACTTTCTTTAACTATGTACACTTTGATACACATTTTTAAATATCAAATTTTAAAACTCCATGTTTTAATTTACATATGTAGAGGATTTTCAGACAGTGATTCCCTGACATGATTTTAAGTGTTTTTTGTTTTGTTTTGTTTTTCCCGGTACGCGGGCCTCTCACCGCTGTGGCCTCTCCCGTTGCGGAGCACAGGCTCCGGACGCGCAGGCCCAGCGGCCATGGCTCACGGGCCCAGCCGCTCCGCGGCACGTGGGATCCTCCCGAACCGGGGCACGAACCCGTGTCCCCTGCATCGGCAGGCGGACTCTCAACCACTGTGCCACCAGGGAAGCCCCGATTTTAAGTGTTTTTAACTGTCATTATCTAAATTTATTTTAAAATAACAACATATTACCACAAACTGTGTGGCTTAAAATAACAGAAGTTTATTGTCTCACATTCTGGAGGATAGAAATATGAAGTCAAGTCAGCATGCCTATGCACCCTTCAAGAAGCTCTAAGGAAGAATCAATCCTTCCTTGCCTCTTCTGGCTTCTGCTGGTTGCCAGCAATCTTTGGCATTCCTTGGCCTGTGTCAACATAACTCTACTCTCTGCCTCCATCTTCCCATGGCTGTCTTCCCTTTGTATGTCTCTGTGTCCAAATTTTTCTCTTAATACAAGGACCCCAGTCATTGGATTAAGGTTCCAATATGACCTACTGTAATTTGATTACATCTCCAAAGACCCTATTTCCAAATAAGGTTAGGCTCACAAGTAACGGGATTTAGAATTGAACTTATCACTTTAGAAGACACAATTTAACCCAGTACAGGTACCCAACAAAATATTTGTTGAATGGATGAGAAGAACAATTGTGAACCTAAGTTACAATTTTAGAACTTCCCAGTATCTGTTATTGCAATTTTATAGTTGTTTACTAGAGACCGAATTCAGTTTGTCTGCTGAATTTATTAGATGTCCCTGTCAGACTCCCTCCATCATCTCCCCACTCCCAGTAACAACTAGAAACACTTAACAAACTATGCCTTTCATAAAGTTTTTATTGATGTGAAAATATGACATTGCAGTGTGTGATAGCTTAAAAAGAGTTACTTTTAAAAGAGATATTTGGATTTATAAAATCCCCCAAGGAAAAAAACAAACACTGAAAACTTAATACCTAAAATATTTAAAATTTGGCTCTTAATGGGCTAAAGCCATTATCATAGCTATCTCATAATAAATTATTAGTTTGACTCATTTTTCAGTTGGTAATAAATATATTTCTTGAGCAAAATTACAACAGGTATGCTCCTATTTAAAAGAAAATCTCATTTGTATCCTTAAGGTCATTTATGATTTAATTTTAAAATTTACCATGAAGTTCAAGTAGCAAAAAGTAAAACAAAATAAAATAAAAAAACCCTCCACATAATGGAGGTTTCTTAACATGTAATCAACTACACAGTCATAAACATATAAAGTTTTTTAATGTTACAGAAAATAAGAAGCAAGATAATTGTTTTATTATAAGCAAGCAAAAGAAAAGACGGAAAATAGTTGTTTTTTTTAAAACACATAAAAGAGATTTTTGAAGTAGAAAGTATTATCCCATGAGGTTAGAACACACAATCAAAATATAATTAAAGGAAGTGAGATCATCCAGTTGAACATTGCCAACATTTGAGGAAGCAAGGCTCAGAGAGGGCATATCATCTGCCTAAAGAAATAAAATAGACCCTCCTAGAGTAATGAAAATAAAAACAAAATTAAATAAATGGGACCTAATTAAACTTAAAAGCTTTTGCTTTTAAGCAAAGGAAACCATAAACAAGATGAAAAGACAACCCTCAGAATGGGAGAAAATATTTGCAAATGAAGCAACTGACACTTATCTGTGGAATCTAAAAAAAAATGATAAAATGAACTTATTTACAGAACAGAAACAGACCCACAGACATAGAAAACAAATTTACGGTTACCAAAGGGGAGAGGGGTGGGGACAAATTAGGAGCTTGGGATTAACATATACACACTATTATATATAAAATAGATAAACAAAAAGGACCTACTGTATAGGTAGGTCCTTGTTTTATATATATCTATATATATAACTGAATCACTTTGCTATACACTTGCAACTAACACAACATTGCAAATTATACTTCAATAAAAAATTATGTTCTTATATCTATATCTGAATCTGGCTCTTGCATAAGTGAAAGTGTGTGCTAAAAGTGCTCTGAGAGGGCTTCCCTGGTGGAGCAGTGGTTAAGAATCTGCCTGCCAATGCAGGGGACACGGGTTCGAGCCCTGGTCCGGGAAGATCCCACATGCTGTGGAGCAACAAAGCCCATGTGCCACAACTACTGAGCCTGCAATCTAGAGCCCGTGAGCCACAACTACTGAGCCCACCTGCCACAACTACTGAAGCCCGCATGCCTAGAGCCTGTGCTCCGCAACAAGAGAAGCCACCGCAAAGAGAAGCCCATGCACCGCAATGAAAAGTAGCCCCGGGCTTCCCTGGTGGCGCAGTGGTTGAGAGTCCGCCTGCCAATGCAGGGGACACGGGTTCGTGCCCCGGTCCGGGAAGATCCCACATGCCGCGGAGTGGCTGGGCCCGTGAGCCATGGCCGCTGAGCCTGCGCGTCCGGAGCCTGTGCTCCGCAACGGGAGAGGCCACAACAGTGAGAGGCCCACGTACCGCAAAAAAAAAAAAAAAAAAAAAAAAAAGTAGCCCCTGCTCCCCGCAACTAGAGAAAGCCTGCATGCAGCAATGAAGATCCAACGCAGCCAAAAAAACAAAAACAAAAAAAGTGCTCTGGGAGATGCTGGGAAATTATATTATATACAGATTGCAGTGCCTTATATTTGGTAGAAAATAAAGGGGCAGGAACTTCCCTGGTGGTGCAATGGTTAAGAATCCTCCTGCCAATGCAGCAGACACAGGTTCGAGCCCTGGTCCTGGAAGATCCCACATGCCGCGGAGCAACTAAGCCCGCATGCCACAACTACTGAGCCCGCATGCCACAACTACTGAAGGCCGTGTGCCTAGAGCCCATGCTCTGCAACGAGAGAAGCCACCGCAATGAGAAGCCTGTACACCACAATGAAGAATAGCCCCCATTCACCACAACTAGAGAAAAGCCCGCGCGCAGCAACGAAGACCCAATGCAGCCAAAAATAAATAAATAGATAAATAAATATATTTTTTAAAAATAAAGAAAGAAAATAAAGGGGCAGTGAAAAGCTTTGGCAGGTTTCTCTTGCCATCGAATTTCCAATTCATTGCCATTAAAATAATCAAATCTGATCTTTCCCAGAGAAAGGAGGCAGCCCCTAGTCTGGCAGATCCTTAAACAATAAGGCATTTCAAAATGTTATTATATATATTTAAAAGTCATTATATTAACTTGATCATCTTTAAAATAATTCCTGAGAACATCTTAAGTCTTTTAAAATTCCCCAGTGCCTCCATTAGTAATTCCAGCCATCTTCTATAATATTGAAGAAATGTTTAGGTGTAAGAAACTTGCTTTGAAATTCTGATCTCCATCATTCATCATAGTAAACCATCATTAGTCTGCAAACCTGGATTGTGGTGAAGTTATATCAGATTACTTCACTCCTCACTATACAACTAGTTGTATTTATTTTACAATGTTTTTGCTTTGGGCTATCTCAAAATTTTAATTATTATAAAATTAAAACAGTTTTCAAATGGCTATTCTTTGATGTACTGTATCATTTGATATAAATTGTTCTAAGTGTAAGTCCATTTTTTTTGCCAATAAAATCTTTGAGTTTAATTGATTATAGTAAATTAAATTTAGACACAAACATTTTTTATTTTATTTTTTTATTTTTTTGCGTTACGCGGGCCTCTCACTGTTGTGGCCTCTCCCGTTGCGGAGCACAGGCTCCGGACGCGCAGGCTCAGCGGCCATGGCTCACGGGCCCAGCCACTCCGCGGCATGTGGGATCCTCCCGGACTGGGGCACGAACCCGTGTCCCCTGCATCGGCAGGCGGACTCTCAACCACCGCGCCACCAGGGAAGCCCTAGACAGAAACATTTTAAGTTTGGGACTAAAAAGTTCTACAGCTGACATGTAACTTTTAAAAACACAATTACCAAACACAAGTACATTACTAGCATGTAATGGTAATTCAAAAATGGTATGTTTTAAGTGAGCTATTATGAAAGGATACAGATAAAAGAAATTAAAAAGAAGAAAAACTTACTGAAGGAAGCATATTTAATAAGTTAGCATTCACAAATGGTAATGTGTAAGACATATTAGTGTGTCTCATATTAATGGTAGACAGTTAAAATTACCCATAAACAGACTTAGAGACTCCTTTTGGGTTATTTTCTTCTAATTTTTTTCCCTTTTTCTGGTAATGGAATATAACAGTATCTTTGTTACTTATCTCAAGAATTTATACTCAATGAAAGCTTTAAAAAGCCAAATAAGTTTGATTCCCAAAAGAAAGAAATAAAGAAGAACATTTCTGAAGTTTTTACTTCTGAAGAGGAAATTATAACATCATCCATTTTATTTTCCATTTTGTATGTTAAAACTGCAAATCTTTTTATTCACATCAAATTCTCATCCAATTCATTCAAAATGTACCAGGAATGGAAAGGAGAAGTAATTCTAAATCTCTTTTCCAAGTGGCAGAAACAGCCGTCTCTCTAATCAACCTGACCTTTCTCAAGGGCCAACAGTTGTTTCTCGAGTTATGCTTAATATCATACCTAGGAAATCAAGTAGCATTACCACAATTATGTCAAAAGTGCAGAGAGGTTAAATACCTTGCCTTAAGTCACAAAGGAGTCAGAGACACGGCTTAGGCGAGGTCCAGCCACTCTGTCTCCCAGGCTCCTCTAACTGCATTCAGACTTTGTAATTGCTTCTCTGTTATTTGATTAGAAATAGGGACAGTGTTGATTCTGGCTTTAGTCCAGAAACAAATAGATGAGGAAATCAGTTTAACTGGAAGGAAAGCTAAAAGAGGGAATTCAAGGACGAATCCCAGTACTCTGATATTTTTCTTTTTTTCTATTTGCATGAATTTTTACTAAAAATCCAATAATATATCTTTATAAAAACATATCTCTGATTTTTTAACCTCTTACTATTGTGCTCATCTGAAGAATTTTTGTATTTTGACTAACTTCAGTAATGTTCACTTGGAGATTAAGTAAAACCAAAGTTTGGTTGAAGCTTTGCTTTCTGGTACTAACGATAATAAAATTTTACCTATAAAGATACGGATTAAAATTTCATTTCAACTACAATATGGAGAGAAGCCAAATTTTCCTTAGTTATAAAAATGTGCCAAGTTAATAATTGTCAAGATGAAACAGTCAGTTTCTTTGATCTTTAAGAAAAGCAAAAATATTCCCTGAGGTGCAAAATTGTGAAATTTATCTGTAAGCATCAATTATCCTCTGATCGAGCTGTTCCTTTTGTTTTAAACTGTAGAGGATTTTCTAATGTGTAAGATGTTAGCTCCATTAATCATATTGCACAATAGTTTCAGACTGGAAACCCAGGTTCATCCCTTCTTTTTTCATTCTGATGTAACTCACACTGTTGTTTGCTGTTTGTTCTGTGATCCCTATTTATTAACTCAGATTCCAGTAAAAAGTTGTTTTTCTCTCTGTTCTTTTCTGGACTAAAGTATTGCGGGTGTTTGGCCTTCCCATTAAGCATTTTCTCATCATTCACTCAGAAATTTTCAAGTTTATTAAGGAAAAGGTAATCCTGATGATTTACTGGAAAGAAAAAGTCTACTAGGTTGAAGTGATTTACACACATGGGGTAAGTGGAAATTACACATTCACAATAATGAATTCAAGCTGCTGCTGTTAAATTTCAAAAGCAAAGGAATGGGATTATTTGGCTGATTTGATCATTACCTCTGGTAAAATGCAGTATTTTGAAATACAGACCTATTTTTTTCCTCCTTGTATCCTTTTTGCCTCCTTCCCATTCAAGCATTTAGTAAACCCTGAGCTCACTTCCTCAGCAGAGGGACCTATAACTGTATGTCCCAGTAACAGCAGCTATCACACGTGGCACCCTTATGTACCAGACGTGGTAAATATACTAACTCATTCAGCGCCAACAGCCCCATCAATGGGTACTGTTACTATCCCCATTGCACAAATGAGGAAACCAAGACACAGAGGTTTAAGTAACTTGCCCAAGGTCAAGTTACAGTGAGCAAGAGGTAGAGCTAGGATTCAAAGGCAGTCTGGCTCAGAATCTGTGCTCTTTACCGTTAAAGATGATCAATGTTATCTGTCAAGGATTTGAGCAGCACCATGGCCTCAGGAGAAACCTGGGAAAAGCTAATCAGATGATAAGGACAGAATCCAGGGTCAATGCTCTGTGAAGGCGTTGCCAGAACCTGAACTTTCTGCGAGGAATGTTAGTACTGTAGTCCATGGATGCATTGTCAGAGCATCAGGAAAGGTCAGATTGGTGACCCTGCACAATTGTACCAAAGCTATGAAATGAGAATGAGACCTCAGCCCACTGGCTGACAGAAGTATGAGAAAACAACGAGACAAGAGGAGCAGGTGGGATCCAGTGTTTGAGGAGATGGACCAGAAACAGAACGGTTGGGATGCATACTGTAAGGCATGGCTGCTTTTTTTCTTTCTTTCTTTCTTTTTTAAAAATTGAAGTATGGTTGCTGTACAATATTATATGTTATAGGTGTACAATATAGTGATTCACAATTTTTAAAGGTTACACACCAGTTACAATTATAAAATATGTGCCATAGTCCCCATGTTGTACAGTATATCCTTATAGCTTATTTTATACCTAATAGTTTGTACCTCTTACTCTCCTACCCAATATTGCCCCACCCTCTTCCCTCTCCCCACTGGTAACCACTAGTTTGTTCTCTACATCTGTGAGTCTGCTTCTTTTTTGTTATATCACTAGTTTGTCACATTTTTAAGATTCTACGTATAAGTGATATCATACAGTATTTGTCTTTCTCTGTGTGATTTATTACACTTAGCATACAGGGCTCAGCTTCTCAAAGGGGCTTCACTGAGCAGAACAGTGAGCTCATTAGGCTTAGATCTTAAATTAGCTTGTCTAGAAGTTGGATTTTACACATTTACCCTAAGTGATTATTTTCTGGAGAATGGACTCATACTTAACAGTTTCTCAAGGGATATATAAAACAGAAAAGTGAACTTATTAATTTAGGAAAAGAGAATTGCTTGGTAAGATAACCTGTTTAGGAATTTGCATAGAGGACTTCCTCAAGGTGGACAAAATTGCCGCAGGGCAAATCAAGCAAAAGGAATTTTGATGAACAAAGAACATGAATAAAGAGCATTGAACTTAGAGGCTTTTTTTTTTTAAAGTAAAGTAATTAGATAAACTTTTCTTCTCTGATCCGAGAATATTTCCATTGGATAACAGGTACAGTTGCATCAAGATCAGGTCACTCTGGCTCCCAGACAAGATTAGATGAGCACCGACAAATTTTTTCCTTCTCCTTTTGGAAGACCATATTCAGAGAAGCTTCTCAATTAATACACCAGTTATAACACAGGTGTCATCCAAACCCTCTGGACTCTATACTGTGTCTGCCCCTTACCTGATACCTGACCCAGTCCCAAGAGGAAGGTTGAATTCCAGGTCTCCCCAACTCCAGTCCGCTCCTGCCTGCAGCAGTGAACATGGC
This sequence comes from Mesoplodon bidens, assembly GCF_964165515.1. NCBI lineage: Eukaryota > Metazoa > Chordata > Mammalia > Artiodactyla > Ziphiidae > Mesoplodon > Mesoplodon bidens. The sequence goes on from NC_138181.1 coordinate 24,685,120, forward strand.
TGTTCTCAGCCCCATCATGAACTAGACAACTGATCGTATATCCTTTAGTGTATTCTACCAGCAAACATTTTTGACGGTTATATTTTCCAAACTTGACTCCCAATGAAGGGGGAGACACCTTTTATGGGACTTATAAAATCCTGTGCTCTGAATACTGTGATCACATTTTAAACTTAAAAATGTGACTTTTATCAAAATATTTAGGATGGGACATATTTTAAATATCAAGGAAAGAGGTCAATAAGACTAGTCTTCATTTCAGGCAACTAACAGAGCTTCCTCAGGTGGAGGTTATGAAACTCCTAAATATATAAACTTCCTATAATGTTGGTTTAGATATCATCTCATATGGAGTCCTGAAAGGATATAAAACATTCTCATGTAGCATAATTTCTCATAAGAGAAATTACTATGGAAAAGCATTTTAAAATTAGTAAGACTAAACCAATTACACTAGTGAGTCACCCTACCTATTCCTATTGTCTATGTAACTAGTAAAAGTTTAAATTAATAGATGCTCAATAAATGGGTCCTGAATTAATTAATCCATGTCATGTCAATATGAATGGTATGTATGGTCAAGGGAATAAAAGCGTTTTACTGAAGACTGAGAAAACTGCATTAATTTCCAAGCTCTGTCATGGCTCATTATATGCTCTTGAGCAAGTCATTGCTCCTCTCTGAAACTCAGTCTTCTTCTCTGTGAAAAAAGCTATTGGATCTAAAGGTCCCTACGATCCACTCCCACTTTTAAATTCTCCTTTTTTGCTTATTTATTATTATCTACAAGAAACCTTCCTAGAACATATTATGAAAGAGGATTAAAGTTTTATATCAAAGTTAGTTCATGGATAACTAGGCAACGCTGGTAAGTATGTGTAACGGATGAGTGAACTAGGTTGGAACTGAGACTTGGGTAGAGAGTCCTGTGGAATTAGGGATCCCTTTCATAGTTCTTCTGGGGCTCAAAACAGATAATCACAAAGCTGCTGTAATTATCCAGTTAGAAAACCTATATTATTACTTAAAAAATCTAGGTGCTTTGCTCTGTTCCTGGCCAACTCCTAGAGTTCTGGGACCATGGTGGTCTTGAAATGCTGCTGTTACTACCACGCAGATTTCAAAATGTAAGTGGTGGTTGTAGGAAAAGGCCACTTTCTCCTTCCCTAACCTAATCTAGACTTGGACACAAGCCCCTTCCCTGAAACCTCAACAAAAGCATTTGATAGGCTGTGATGTTTGCAAAACTTCTGAAACTTTGGGGATAATGGAAAGAAATTACAATGCAGAGAAGGAAAATGTAAACAGGAATATTAGCTATGACTATTCTCTTCTCCATAGAGGTCCCCCATGGGCCATCTCTCCCCTTATCAATGGACCCAAACTATTGACATGTTGAAGGAATTACATAACTCTCCATGCAGAGAATGTCCTTGGTCATATCCTACCCTTAATTCCTCTCTTGCTTTATAAAAAGGGAAAAAATGTCTATATCCCCAGCCAATAAAGTACTAACCACTACTGATTCTTTACCTACAATTAAGACAACAATTTATAGATTATGCAGAAAATTTTGCTTTTTTTCCCACAAAGTTTCCATTTCAGAATATAATCTGTGCTATATTTTGCATAATAAAAGCGCATTAAAGTATCACCCACCAAGAAAAAGAAAAGTTTTCTCCAAAGATAAATAATGGTTCTGCTCCTAGCTAAACAAAAAAATTGTCACCAAAATCTTCTTGTTAAATATGGTGGATTGACCACACATTTTAAAATGTGCTTCCTCCTCAAATCCCTTTAAAATGACAGCAAAGAAATAAAAAGGCATAAACCTACAATGTCAAAGCAAACAGGAATGATATGTGAAGAGATAAGAGATTACAACAACTTATTGGAAGAGATTTTAGAGGAACCACAAAATTCAAGAGTGACTGTCAAGGCTGAAAATAAGGGGATTTGTAAAATAATATAAAAAGTGTAGTTGGACCCTATAGCCTTCTCCCCAGCCCATGTAACTCCTACCCTCTTTATTCATATACTACCTACCACTTGCCCATTTTTTATTCCTAAAAGAATTTGATCTGGAACTTATTTTCATTTGGGGATAGCAGGAATGTTGAAAGGTAGGAGCCACAAACAGAGAAGTTAAAATAAAGCATGTATAGAAAAAGTACAACCAGGCACCTCTTTCAAACAAGATTGCTGTCAGGCAGGCTTGTATTTCCTGGCAGGAGACAGGGTTCTTCTCGGGAGAAATGGAATGGCCCCACAGGAAAAAAAATTAAGGATACTAAAATATAATGCTTCCTCCACAGACATGCCAGGTCACCACCTAACCATACATTGAATCTCACCAGTCCACAAACTCTACCCATGAACATTAAGCTGGCTTTCCGTTAGCTTTGTTGGTGCCTCACATAGAGATAACCAAGGATCACCAGACATTTGAAGAATGTCTCCAATATGAAAAACAGAGATAAAAACAAGGGAAGAAAAAAATAAAAATGGAACCCAGGGAATACAGAATACTGGGGGCCAGGCAGTGTTCTAGATGCTGGGGAAACTGTAATGAACAAAACAGACAAAAGTCTCTGCCCTCACAGAGCTTACATTCTAGCAGAAAGGTGGAAGTAAACATTAAACGAAATAAATAAATAGATTTGTTAGAAAGTGATGTCTGCTATATACTGTGAAGAAAAATAAGTCAGTGGAGAGGCTTAGTGAGTGGGTGGGGGAAAGAGAGGCAAATTTAGATAGACTGGGCCAGGGAAGGCTTTATTGAGACGACATTTGAGCAAAGACTTGAAGGAGATAAGAAAGTAAATCATGGGGATAGCTGGGGACAGAGGGAGGAAGGAAGCAGTCTAGGCAGAGAGACTAGCTAGCGCAAAGGCTATGAGGCCGAAGTGTGTCTGAATGTCTGAGGAATAGCTAGGAAGCAAGCAGTCGATGTGTTCAGAGAGATAACAGAGATCAGATTATAGACAGACTACTAGTCTGTTGAAAGGAATGTGACTTTTACTTTGAGTGATGGGCAAGCCACTGAGGTATTTTTGAACCAAGAAATAATATGATGTGACCAACATTTAAAAGAAAAGACATATTTGGGGGGCACAAGAGTGGAGGTAGAGAGACCAGTAAGAGACTAGAGGAATACTCCAGGCAAGAAATGATGGCAGGTCAGAACAGGATGCTAATAGTGGAGGTGAAGAGGAATGGATATAATTTCAAAGTAGAAGAATGATTTCCTGACAGATTGAATGTGAGTTGTGAGAGAAAAAAAGAAGTCAAAGATGACTTCAAAGTTTTTGGTCTTAGCAACCTGAAAGATGAACATGTCAATAAGCTGAGGCGGGGAAGAATGAAAGAACAACAATTTGGAGCAAGGAGGAGAGATCTATTTTGGAAAAAGTAAGTTTGAGACGGCTGTTAAACATGCAAGGAAAACGTCAAGAAGGCAGTTGGATTACAGAGTCTACAGTTAGGGGAAAATATATATTTTGAAGTCAGTACCATAAAGAATGGTATTTAAAGTTACAAGAAGGAGGGCTTCCCTGGTGGCGCCGTGGTTGAGAGTCCGCCTGCCGATGCAGGGGACACGGGTTCGAGCCCCGGTCCGGGAAGATCCCACATGCCGCGGAGCGGCTGGGCCCGTGAGCCATGGCTGCTGAGCCTGCGCGTCCGGAGCCTGTGCTCCGCAACGGGAGAGGCCACAACAGTGAGAGGCCCGCGTACCGCAAAAAAAAAAAAAATAATAATAAAATATAATAAAAATAAATAAAGTTATAAGAAGAATGAGGACAGCAAGGATGTAGTACAGACTCAGAAGGGAAGAGGTAAAAATACCGAGCCCTGGGGTAATCCAAGGTTAAGAAGCTGGGGAGATGAGGCACACAGAGCAAAGAACAGTAGAAAGGAGTTGTCAGCGGGGTAGGAGGAAAACCAGAAATGAGCAACTCCTAGGAACCCGGCGAGAAGATGCTTCAAGGAAAAGGGAGTCGTTCATGTGTCTAGCAGATAAAGTAACAGGAGGACTGAGAACCGATCCTTGGATGAAGAAACATGAAGGTCCTTGGAGACTGTGACAAGGTCAGTTTCAGTGGAATGGTGGGGTGAAAGCCTGGTCAGAGTGAGTTTAAGAGAGAATGGGAGGGGATAAATTGGACATAGCTAAAAAGAAGTACAACTGCTCTAATGGGAAGTAAAGAAAAGGTTTTGTTTTATTTTTTAAGATGGGAGATGTCTGCAGAAGAAAACTCCTTCCAAACTATTTTTAGTATAATCAGAAAAGAAACAATAATGGAATGCTGTTATTTTTATTTAAAAAGGAACAATTAACACAAAGCAGAAAAAGCTCAAAGAAATTAAATGAAACAGTCAAAATTAAACAAACTTCACTGAGTGGATTAGAATATATATTCAAGGAAACCTCCCAGAAAGTAGAATAAAAATACAAGGGTAGTAAAATAGGAGAGAAAAGATAAGAAAATTAGAGGTATAATTTTAGGAAGTCAAGCATGTACCTAACAGAACTTTCAAAGAGGAGATAGAACAAAAAGGAGAGTGAATTATCAAAGAAACAATAGAAAAATAATTCCCAGAACTGAAGGAGTTGAAGTTGAGTTTATTTAGCGTCCAGCACAACGACTTTTAAAAACAAGACAAAAAACACCCACCTCTTGGGCAAATCATGATAAAAATTTGAATAACAGTGTTAGTGAAAAGCTGCAAAAAGCTTTTAGAAGTGAAATCACATAAAAAGTACTGAGACTCAGAATGGCATCATGCTTCTCCACAGAAAGAATGCCTTAAAAATTCTGAGGGAATTTATATTTTCCAAATCAGGACTCTACACTGCCAAGCTAGCAATCAAGTGTGAAGTGTGAATAAAGCCATTTCAGACGTGCAAGAACTAAAAAAACAAAAACAAACACAGCAAACAAACAAAAAACTGCCTTAACATAGCCTTTCTGAGAAAGAGTCTGACAATATGATCTAGAAAAATAAGGGCGAATGAAGATCGATACATCAGAAGACAAGGAAAAGGAACCAAGAAAAAGGGTACGTTTCCCAGAAATCCCTTGCCCTTGCCAGAGTCGGGATTCTTGAGGGAGATCTGGAGGGCAGAAACGAAGCGGCAGCCTTTGTAGCTCTCACATGCTGTTGCCCATCTGTTGGCTCATCTCACTGGCATAAGATCTCTGCCAGGCCTGCAGCTGCCCCGCCTCCCCTGGATATTCCTTCAGCACATGACAGTGGGTTCGGCTTCTACAGGACAGCCACAACAGCCAGGTCAGAGGCAACAAGAACTGACAGAGCTTGCAGTCCGTCCTCACGGGCTCCAGCTCCTGCTTCCCTTACAGCCATCTACCCTTTTCACTCACCTACCCTCCATCCTTCGAACTCCTCCGGCATCTTATGTTAAGAAAAGGGCCTTTGAGAGACCCACAATAGCCTAAGGTCATTTCTTATATATCCTAGAGGCTCTGCTTCTCTGATTGAACTCTGTTATATACAGGATCCCAAACAGGAAAACCGAATGCCAGAGAAGGAATTTTTCAAATGCACTGTTGTTTCCTGGAGGACTCACTGGCCCTCTTGGCCAACTACATAAAGCACGTAAAAAGTAATCTTAATAGACATTGGACAGATCTCCCAAAATGTATAGCTTCAGGTCCCACAAAACCTGTATCCTCCCCTGCTTACCAGTTAAGATAAAATGAAGTGCTTATTTAGTACTCTTCTTTTCAGAGGTTTCTTGCCTATCCGAAATTTTTTCCCTCTGGTATCTAACCAACTCTAAATTAGTTGCCTAACAGGGCAAAGTGCAAAAGATGTTTTGTTATTCAATATATTTTCCCTGTAAAGAATAAAAAGAGCTCTGGGCAAGGAATGTTTGTTTTTCTTTCGATGTGTATGCAAGGACTTCAGAATTGCATATATTTTATGCTTCTGAAGAATAACATCTTTCTTATTAAAGAAGAACCTCCCCATAAGATCACGTCATTAAAAAAAAAACAATTGCAACCAAATAAATGTTAAATTCTAATAGAAAACAGATTTTTTACACTAAATACATGAAGAAGAAATTCAGCTATATTGTGTAAAAATATGTGGAGAAAAAAGAAAACAAGAGCTCATGTTAAGTAAAACCACATTTTAAAATATGCCTTTAGACCCAAGGAAGATGGGCAGTAAGACAAGCGTCTGCTTTCACTCTACCCCCCAGTATGACTTCTCTGCTTTCTTTGATAAATTTGCTATACATCTTTTTCATTCAGGTACCTAAATCCAATTTCTATGTGAGCTTTTTTCCTCCAGTTTTTAGATTCTTAAAATATTATCTCCTCTTAAAACATCATCCAACTAATTGGAAAACACATGATGATTCATACTTTTATGACCACAACTAAAAGTAGAATTCCCAGAGTTGTTAGTTATCCTGACAAAATTTCTGGACACTAGCAGAACATTTAAAAACATATTATTGACGGAAGTTTATTTGTACATTTGAATTTAAATTTGTCCTTGGGACTTCCCTGGTGGCGCAGTGGTTAAGAATCTGCCTGCCAGTGCAGGAGACACGGGTTCAATCCCTGGTCCGGGAAGATCCCACATGCCGTGGAGCAACTAAGCCCATGTGCCACAACTACTGAGCCCACGTGCTGCAACTACTGAAGCCCACGCACTTAGAGCCCATGCTCTGCAACAAGAGAAGCCACAGCAATAAGAAGCCCACACACCGCAAAGAAGTGTAGCCCCTGCTGGCTGCAACTAGAGAAAGCCTGCACACAGCAACAAAGACCCAATGCAGCCAAAAATCAATCAATCAATCAATAAAATTTAAAAAAAAAGTCCTTATTTTTCATTCAGCTTTTAATATTTTTTATTTCTTAGAAAAAAATAAGACATCCTAAATATAATGCTCTAAGATAGTTCATTTAATTTTTTTGGCCGCACAGCTTGCGGGACCTTATTTCCCAGACCGGGGATCGAACCCGTGCCACCTGCAGTCGAAGCAAGTCCTAACCACTGGACCCCCAGGAAATTTTGAGATATAGTTTCTTATTTTCACTTCAAAATAACCACATAATGCTGAGAAAAAAAGTTTTACTGTGCACAATTACACACACATTCTGATTCATTGTTTGGTTAGCCCGCATAAGTTTCATTACAATGAATTTATTTTTCTGCATGTGCATTTGAGACCAGAAGCTGGCGTATTAAACTTTTTAAATTTACATTTAAAAATTTTACATTTGCATGTGGATGACTTTACCAATAACTAGGATTACCTCAAGAACAAAGGACAGATGTCCACACATGTGCATGACCAAGAGTACACACCAAAGTAATTCCCTTCTCTTACATTGAAGTGTTTTCCCGTTTCCTCCTTAGAAATATTGAGGGAAAATTCTAGAACTTTTAGATTAGACTTTTTGCCCCTATCTCTAGCAATCAAAGATGATGAAATATTAAAGCCTAATCTCAGAGTAATCCACTTTTTGTTTTTGCTTATAAGCTAAAGAAATAAATTTATCCAGTCATCTTGAGCAAAAATAAATAAATAAAATAAACAAATGAATTTATTATTACAGGGATACTAAGGTAAGTAACAGAATCAATAACAGACTGCCACAAAAAAGCTGAGGAAGACAGAACATGCACTGCTCCAAAATGCTCAGCAAGAGTTCTTGGATCTGTTCTGTAGTGTGCACCCTTAAAGCGATTTAATTTCAGTGCAAGTTTAGCCCCTGTGTCTTTCCATACAAATTCCACAGCCCTGGGAGAGAGAATCCAATTAGCCTAGTCACTTATATATCAGCGTACACCTAGACATACAGCACCCACACATCGGGGCTATACGCCTGCTCTCTTGCCCACAGATGATAGATTCAGGGTAGAGATTCTTACCGAACATGACTACTGGGGGAACTTCTGTAAATAAAGAAGGGTCCCAGTACGTACCATTTTCCTACTAGCCAATCAGGAAACTTAAAGAATGAAGACAGGGGGATCCCTCCAGTTTACTAGAATATCTTCTGGTTCAATAAAGATGCCTGGCAAGCCTAATATCTCATCTTCTGTGATGACTATTTTCACCAATGACTCAACCACATTACATATGCTCTTTTGTTATTGCTGCCATATACATACATATATATATATATATAAACATATATATACATGGTTGATATGTGTGTATATATATATATATATATGTATATATATGGATGTGTGTGTGTGTATTCCAGTCCTCTTTCCCTTTATTTATCTATTCCAATATTCCAATAATCCCTCTGTACCCTCTGTGAATGAAATAAGCCTTCCCTGGCCACCTGCCCTTCCCCTAAGCCCATCCACCTAGGCTAGATGTTTTCCTATGTGTTTACTCTCTTATATCACACATCACTATATTGTGTACTGGAGTTTCTCTCGTCATTAAAGAGAGATCAGGGACTTCTTTCTTGCTTCTATATCCATAGCACCTAGCATATACGTACCATACAATAGAGGCTCAAAAATATTTATTGTTCACGGAACAATAAAATTCCTTATCTGTGATAGCATATAATAAAAGATTCAAACTTGGTAACTTACATCAAATTGGCATCTTACATGAAGTATTACTTACTATCAGGCCTAATACACAGAAGTCATGCAATAAATTCTAGTTTCCTATTGTCTTGAAACAAGATTAGGACTGTTGAATTTGATCTATAGAGAGAGTGGCAGCAATAATACACACACAAATAATTAATGGTTTCATATACACTGCTAATTTAGGAAAGGAAAAAAGTGCTTTTTAATAATCTAGAATTATTTGTGAGATGGGGAAGAGGTGAATCTGGAGACAATACCTTGCTCCTAAAATCATTTTCCAACATTGCCAAACTCACTCACTCTGGTAGCAGAATGAGAATTTTACATCGCAATAAAGAAAAGTAACAGAAACTTCTGCTTTAATAACGTAAGTGCTTGTAGCAGAACAAAACTGCTACCAAGAAAAACTTGAAAAGTTAGGTAAAATGAAAAAGACTATCTTGTATGAAAGCATCAGGGAGTTACTAAGGCATCCAGGACTGGAGGGGCCAGATTGTAGAGAAGAAAGCTGCCCACAGTCATAATATGATAAATGTAAACTATTCTTCCTTCTTTTTATTTTTTTTTAAAGCATGAACTATTGATCAAAGCAAAAAATACACACAGGTACACACAGGAAAAATACACAAATCATTAGCATATAGTTCAATGAATTTTCTCAAACTACTTTTTCTGTAGTGTGGACGTTCTGGTGATTGATTTTTTCTGTTTTTGTACACCTGAAAATATTTTTGCCGTAGTTTCTGCATATAACCTTCTGGTTACTCCACTGTTCTCTCACGTGCATCATTTCCAGCAAGAAATCTGCTAGCATCCTTGTTCCTCCGTAGGTGACACTTTTTTTCTCTTGCTGATTTTAAAGGAACTAAGTCTGTCCATCCAGATTATATTCTCCAGGAAGCTAAAAAGTTTTGTTCTCGGGATGTTTATGAGGGAGTGGCCTGTGATCCACCCCTGTGGAAGGGAGCAGGTTTGGGCAAAGGGAGAACCTATGCAGAGTTTTGAGCTAATATGGCCCATCAGAGGTATCCTGCTTTGGCCAAAATAGCTGGACCTTACTCCCAGCTTGAGGGGACGTTACATGTGGGCTGCCCAGGGAGGGGAGAGACCCTGGCCAGAGGTAGCTCTCTATAACTGAGGGAACTCCTAAAGGGGCTGATGGCACACCAAGCAACAGGGCAACAAATTCTCCCTTGAAGGGCTGATCTGGAGGTGGTGCATCACCATTTCCTTACATCTGTGGATACAATCACAGGCATTATTCATTCACTTGGTGGAGGAGAGCAGAGTCTAGATACCCCAGAGAGTGTCTATTGTTGTACCTTTTTTGTGACACAGAAAGACTGTTAGATGTCTTTAAAAAAAACTGTGATAAAATATACATAGCACAAGATTGACCATTTTAACCATTTTAAGTGTATAATTCAGTGGCATTAAGTACAGTCACATTGTGGTGCAACCATCACCACCAACCATCTCCAGAATTTTTCATCTTCCCAAACTGAAATGCTACACACGTTAAACAATAACTCCTGTTATTTTCTTCCCCCAAACGATGGCAACCACACTCTAATCTCTGTCTCTATGCATTTGACTACACTAGGTACCTCAAATAAAAAGAATCATTCACTATATGTCCTTTTGTGTCTGGCTTATTTTACTTAGCACAATGTCTTCAAGATTCATCCATGCTGTAGCATGTGTTAGAATTCCCTTCCTTTTTAAGAATGAATAATATTGCATTGTATGTATACAATGCATTTTGTTTATTCATCTGTTGATGGATATTTGGCTTGTTTCCACCTCTTGGCTATTGTGAATAATGCTATTATGAACACTGGTATACAATATGTCACATTCCTTTTAATCGCTCTCCATGACTACTAAAGGATAAAAGAAAACAAGAGGCCAAAATATGAGCTATGAATTTCAATTGGTGAGATTCAGAGGCAGATTTTGAGTATGTGATCATGCAAACTACATGAGGATTAAAAGCAGGTTTGCAAAACAGGTAAGTGTCTTTAAAAGGATTGTTCAGCTTTCAACAGTAAAAAAGGCCACACACACACACACAAAATCTGAACAATCTCATGTTCTCTCCACCCCAGCCAAACTGGATATATGCCATTTCCCAAATACAAGTTGTGCTTTCTGTTTCTGTGTCTTTGCCCATGCTGTTCATTAAGTCTGCAGAAATCTTTTCTCAAAGGATCTGTGATAGCCAACTCTGACCTGTAGTTCAGAACAGAGAAAATGCCAATAATTATTTTCCTAGTCTGAGGCAATTCCATTTAGCATCTTTTCATTCCACTGCTAACACCTATTTAGATTTATTCCCATTTTTTCAGTTTGTCCTTTAAATATTACATTATACAAATTATAGCCAAAGAACCTTATGCATTCTAGATCATAAGATCCTTATGGTTATTCACTTATCAATGACCAGGTCTGTGTCATCCATAGTCAACAGGCAGCCCTAGACAACAGCCCTGTCTGGTTAACTGATGAGATTTGCAGTTGACATGTTATTCTTTTGCCTCCCAGCTTCTATTCCTCCTCTCTAATAGCATCTCTATTTCTGTCTGGGGCTTCTCCGTAACTTTTGGGGAAAACAATTCTGCACTTCCACCGCAGGAGCCAAAGGACAGTGGGCTGCAGGAATTAGATACTTTCTCCAGCATCTGCACATTTAGGGAGAGACACAAGGAGGTCACGCACCCTAGAAGAGCAGAGGCAGCCGCATGCTGGCCGGATGGCACAGGCTATGACACACGTGCTCTGCCCCTTGCTGTCTGCTTCTTGGCTTCCCAGAGCTCTCTCAATGCCCGTTCAGCCTGAAGCCTGATGGCCCCAGATGGCGTTTGATTCTGTGAATCCCACATTCTCCAGTAAATTTCAATAAATTCACCTTTGCCCCAATTAGTGTCAGAAACCAACCAGGAACTCTGATACTTTACTATCCTCTTGCCCCTACTCATCTCTCAAATTCCTGTCCTGCTCTGGCCTGTAACTATTTTTTTTAATGCATATGTATACATATATATATGTATGTATATGTATATATATAAATACTACATATATATGATGACATTTGTAGATGAAAATGTAGATGTAACTTTAGACACAGATGAACAGTATCTATCTATCTATCATCTCAAAACATGAAAGATCAGATTCAGAAACAATGGAAGTGAAGGATAATAACACAAGTTGGCAGTTAGCTTTTACTGCTTTTACACATCTCTCTTTAGAAGATCCTTATCCTAGGCTACTCATCGGAAGATACAGTACTACTGGCATGGACAAAAAAAAAGAAGCAAAAAGCACAACTTGTATTTGGGCAATGCCATGTACCCAGTTTGCAAAAAGGTTAATAAAAGTGACAAAGTATGATTTGGCTGGAAAAACCCAAGACTTGGAATTAGAAAGCCTGGGATAATGTTCTAACTCAAAATCTATTTAAATTGGGGTCCCCCAAAGCAAAGCCTGAGACAAAGATTTGGATGCAAGTAGTTTACTTGGGGGGTGATTCCAGGAATCATAAGTGAGGGAGTGGTGAGATGGAACAGGGAGGAAAGCCAATAAAGGGTGCCTAGTGAGCGAGTTACAGCCCTAGGCAAATGGGGCACAAACCTGCTGGACCAGGGCTTCCCTGGTGGTGCAGTGGTTAAGAACCCGCCTGCCGATGCAGGGACACGGGTTTGAGTCCTGGTCTGGGAAGATCCCACATGCCACGGAGCAACTAAGCCCGTGTGCCACAACTACTGAGCCTGCGCCCCAGAGTCCACGAGCCACAATTACTGAGCCCACGTGCTACAACTACTGAAGCCCATGTGCCTAGAGCCCGTGCTCCGCAACAAGAGAAGCCACCGGAATGAGAAGCCCGCGCACCGCAACTAGAGAAAGCCCGTGCACAGCAACAAAGACCCAATGCAGCCAAAAACAGATAAGTAAAATAAATACATTTATTAAAAAAAAAACAAAACCTGATGGACCCCCAGAGAGACCCACATCAGAATTTCCCCTCATGTGGCAAGAAACCTGGGGTATATACCTAGTAACTCCAGCCCCTCATTGCTTGAGGGTTGCTTCTGTAGGTACTGGCTCCTCTTGTTTTAGTCTATTCCTTCTACCTATGCTCTGAATCCCAGCCCCTCCTTTCTTCTCTAGAACTGTACTCTTTTAATTATCTTTCCCCTTCTTACTTTTAACATCACCCTCTCTACCCAGAGTCTTGTTCCCCTTTCATCCTAGAGACAAGCTCAATTCTTTTAAACTCTAGAAAATTAAAATCTCCCTTGTTCCTGCCTCTAGCTACCCTCTAATTGTTCTCTCTCCCTTCCAGCCACGCTTTGTAAAAAGGGCAATCAACACTGACTCCACGGTCTCACTTCCTATTAATCCCTTAACCAAAGCCAATGACTTCTGATCCCTTCACTTCGCTGCAGCTGCTCACAATTAGGTCACAAGTCTCCACAGAGCAGTTTCTTACTGATTTCTCAGAATGCTCCTTCTTCTTCAAAACTTATTCTTCAGTGGGCTTTCCTAAAACACCTCCCTCTTAGCTCTCTGGGTGTCCTTCAAGTGTTTCATCTTTTCTTAATAGAGTATATTCTTCCTCTGCTAGTCCACTGAATGTTAGCGTGTACCAACTCCCAAATATCTAGTGACAGCTTTCACTTCTCTCTGTAACTCTGTGTTTGGCCAACAGTCAACTCATTATAGTCTCTTCCTCTTCCTTTCCCCTGGAGGAAAAGGCTTGCCTTTGGGAGAACACAATGAGTTGGTAAAACCCCTATTTATTCACTCATTCAGTTCAAAATCTGGGCATTATCAGACATCGTTCCTCTCCCTCATCCTTCATTTCATTAGTCGGTAAGCCCTATTGAATCTACTTCCTAAATACCAAACTTTCTTCATCAGCCCCATTGTCACAATCTCACTGCCACTGCAATCTTAATTTGTGTCCTCAACACCTTAGCATAATCTATTGGTACCTCCTCTTTGATCAATCTACTTCCAGTTTCCTTCCCATGGTGAATATCTCCTACACAGTTAAAAAAAAAAGTTATCTGTATAAAAACAAATGTGATCACATCACTCCTCTGTCTAATAAGGCTCAAGTGGCCCTCCATAATCAACAAGATAAAATCCAATTTCTTTCCTGCAGTGATCTAAACTTGGTGTCAGTATCCACTGGTAGTCAAGTAGTCCCCACGGTTAAAGCCACTGTGACTCAGCCAAAGTGGTGTACTGTGAATGCTTTGAAACCTCTGCTAAAATGTGATGCAGGAATGGATCCTGAAAACTTGGAGGCCTAAGTCAGCATCAGCACAGAGCCTCCTTTGTAAGCATAATAAATGTAAACATTTATATATCACTTACTGTGAGCCAGTACTCTCTGAACATTTTCTGTGTATTAATTCATTTAATCCTCATAACAGCCCTTTGAGATATGCATTCTTATTTTTACTCCCATTTTGTCAGTGAGGCAACAGACATAAAAAGAGCAAGTAACTTACTGAAGGTCACATATGCCAGGGTTTGACTTGAAATAGTCTGGTCTCAGAAGCATGTTCTCATCCACTTGCTGTAGTGCTTTACTAGCTTTACACGAAGGTAGTGGGGTTGCCCAGCCTTAGAACATCATTACAGCCTGTGCAGGGATCTATGCTAATCAGAGGCAAAAAGCATGAGTCAGTGACAGCTCAGGGCAACCTAAACCTGGAGCATAACGTTATAAGGAGAATCCTTGTCTCCACGTTTTCCCAGTGCCCCACACTCCATGAAAAGCTTCTAAGAGAAGTGGAATCACTGCTGCAGAGGACAATGATGGCCTCAGATCATATGGGAATGCTTTCAAAAGTGATAAGATGAGGGCAGTGGGACAAAGAACAAAAAGTGGGACCCATCTTGAAAATTAGGCAGTCTACCCTTCTCTCTCCACTATGTGTTTGGACTAAAGACTGGCTCCTGGGCTTCCCTGGTGGCGCAGTGGTTGGGAGTCGGCCTGCCGATGCAGGGGACACGGGTTCGTGCCCCGATCTGGGAAGATCCCACATGCCGCGGAGCTGCTGGGCCCGTGAGCCATGGCCGCTGAGCCTGTGCTCCGCGGCGGGAGAGGCCACAACAGTGAGAGGCCCGCGTACAGCAAAAAAAAAAAAAAAAAAAAAAAAGACTGGCTCCTAAGAACTGAGTTAAACATCCCCCATTCCATTCTTGAATATTAAGGGAGGGGATGTCAGGGAAATGGAGGGAAATGTTTCTTGTTACAATATCTGCTAATCAGGATAGTTAAGAGTCATATGCAATTAATTTTAGCATTCAGAGAAGACATAACTTTCTTAGAATTTCATGCTGAGGAAATGGGTCACACTAACTCATGTAGCAGAGGAAGAACCTTGTTTATTTTAATAGTAGGTCTAGCTGGGACAGGCTAGAAGCAAGACCAAGGGAAAAACACTGTTCTGGTAACAAATAATTCATGAGGAATTTGTAGTTTCCATGGATAACCCAAGAGGAAGAGGGTGAAAAGGCAGGAGTGAGTGAGATAAGAATGGGCAGCAGAATGTGAAGAATCCATCAAGACGACAGAAAGTTGGCAAGAGGCAGCCAGTGAGAAATTCCAGGCTATGGCCAAAGATCTTTAAACAACAGGGGTGTCGAATATTCACTTTTAAGATGTTTGCTGCAGCACGAGGTCCTCTTTCTCCTCACCCCCTTGCACTGTTAACGCCAAATCTTCAGTGAAAAGCTACCACAGAGAGGTGCCTTGTGTCCATGGTATTTTGAGAAAATAAAGGGTAAGAGGCCATGTTCTGCCTTGGGAATGATGTGGGATGAAGAAAAAGAACAGCCCAAAGAGGCCAGACTTGAGAGAAATCAAGCAATCAGCAAAAGCAAAAAATAATAGAAAAACATTAGCTCCAAGGATCCTAGAAGATGTCGGCAAATGAGATCAGATTTCCTGCTGTCCTCGCGACGGAGATGTGGGTATCCCAACAACTTCGGGGGCTTGGGAACATTCAAGCTGACATTTGAACTATGTAAGTAAAGTGGGTATATTTCTTAAGCCACAAACTTACACGTGAAAGATAAATGTGACTCTTGTTTTTCGAATTGGATTTCGAGACTATAGTCTCTGGGCTTGAAGAAACCTAATCTCTCTTGCACTGACTGCCGGGGCTTGTGGCAGGCGAGGTCTGCGCTATGCCACGAGAACCCTCTATTCCTCCCGCAGATACTGGCCCCTCTTAGTTCTCAGTCAGCAGTCCACACAGGCTGCTGCTAAACTTTCCTCCTCTTCCTTTTCAGAGACGCAAGCGAAAGCATCAAATTCTTTTGATTTCCCATCAAGTCTTCCTCTTTTCACAAATTGTAAGGGGTGGAAACTGCTCTGATTTTAATCTTTTTTTCTCATGTCTGAAATTTTTATCTTTTGTTTCTGGTATGACTGCCTGGGACCATCCTTCATGGAGGCAATGCATGCCTATAACTAGTCTGAATGTGGGAAAAGAAAATACATCAGAAAATGGAACACGCTAATACCTACAAATATTGTTCAGTTGCATTTGCTTGATATTCTCCCTTTCTTAATTAGTTCAAAAGATTCCTTGTATAATGACCATCCTGCAAAGTAGTAAAACTGCATTTTTTTCTGTTGTTAATTTCTCCTTTGATCCATCGTTAATTATCTAAAAACTTTCAATGTTCAGTACTCTCTGTCAGGGGTCAGCACACTATGGCCCCTGGGTTAACCTGGGCCCACTGCCTATTTTAATATCTTCAAATGGTTGAAAAAAATTAGAAGAGGATTAATATTTTGTGACGTGAAAATTATATAAAATTTAAATTTCAGCGTCCAAAAATAATGTTATATTGGAACACAGCCATGCTCATTCATTACCTGTTGTCTGGCTGTTGGCACTCTACAATCATTGAGCAGTAGGACCGTATGGCCCACAGTACCTAAAAAA
This sequence comes from Mesoplodon bidens, assembly GCF_964165515.1. NCBI lineage: Eukaryota > Metazoa > Chordata > Mammalia > Artiodactyla > Ziphiidae > Mesoplodon > Mesoplodon bidens. Next base: position 24,701,700 of record NC_138181.1, read on the forward strand.
TTTAATATCTGGCCTTTTACAGGAAAAGTTTATCAACCCCTGCTCTACACCATTCTGCTGCACCTACTGTCAGGGTTTTATTTTTTTCCTTGTCTAGATTAGATTGTCTATCCATTCAATATCCCCCAGTTTTTAACTCTGGAAATTTAGTCCTCTTTTGGTAAAGAAAGAACATTCTAACCTCTTTTACCTGGTTAATTTGAGTTCACACATGTTTTGCCAGTTCTCCCTGACCTTAGAATCTTTCTTATGGAAGGAGAAATGCAGTGTGGGAAGCCTTTTTATGGTAAAAGGGCAAAAATCATAGCATATACAGCTGTACCTCACTATATAATGCAGTGGATTTAATACGGCTCAATGTAACGCCAATCATGTTGGATATTCCTTCATTAGCCCACCCTTATTTTTATGCATATACCAAATCTAGACCTGCAGATCTCCTTATTTATGTGAGAAAAGACCCTTTTCTGACCCAGAGTTCATCTTTTGTAGTTACTCCAGTTTACTCCTTTAGAACCATGGCAATTGTTATTTCATATAATTTTAGTTTCAATAACAGGGTTTTGAAAGTAAAAGCTGAAAATTACTTTTCATACCTTTCTAATATTTTTCATATGAATTACAGAACAAAATCTCTATCAGTCTATATTTCTGTAATTTTGGAACCCTCCCACCTAATTACCTGATTTCTCTAATTATTGACAACCTACATCTAGTTATATTTAAGACTTTCTATTGTAGGGGTGGTGGGAAGCTAGGAAAAAATATATAGATTATTTTCCTTCCAATTTTTTATTGTTACTCAGGACACCTTTTTTAAAACCCTTCAACTTGATTTTTTTCCTGGGAAGCAAGCATTGCACATAGGACTGCACTACTGCAGCTCTGATCAGGTTTACAATGAATAGAGAAGGTGGGGTAAAAACACACAGACCCCCAAGAATATACACAAGGAAAATATAGGAAGAAGTGTATAGTAATTACAACTCTAGAGTTGGAAAGCCATGTAAAGACTGATGACCTGCACACAGAAATAGAGACACAGATGTAGAGAACAAACCTATGGACACCAAGGGGGGAAAGTGGTGGTGGTGGAGGGGTGGTGGTGGGATGAACTGGGAGATTGGGATTGACGTGTACACACTAATATGTATAAAATGGATAACTAATAGGAACTTGCTGTATAAAAAAATAAATAAAATTAAATTAAAAAATTAAAAAAAAATTGATGACCTGCAAATATGCATGGAATTGTCAGAATCACAAGGGTTACATTTATCGAAAGAGTGATTTTTGAATGAAAAGGACCATAAATTGGTTATGAAGGAAAGAGCAGTACTGGTGTAAACATTAATATTGTATGCTGAGAGCAGCAATTAGGTATTTTGGAATCTAGTAATAAAGAGTCTGAACTAGGCAGTAATGAGAGATGTTGTAGTAATTAGATATGGGGGAAACGGAAGAAGGTAAGAAGAGCCTTGAAACATTACTTATGCATGAGGATTTGATATAACTAGTTGATATAATTACCTAGTAATTAATTGATTTAATTATTTATATGTTCAGGTTTTTGAGCAAAAGAGGTACATAAGAAAAATCATAATTAACACGGTTTTCTCAATGCAAAGACTAGACAGTGTTTCTCAACTGGGAGTGAGTCTGCCCTTAAGCCACACGGCCCACCGCACCCTGACTCCGGGGTTATTGGGCAATGTCAGGGGACAATTTTTTTTTTTGGTTTTTTTTTGCGGTACACGGGCCTCTCACTGTTGCGGCCTCTCCTGTTGCGGAGCACAGGCTCTGGACGCGCAGGCTCAGCGGCCATGGCTCACGGGCCCAGCCGCTCCGCGGCATGTGGGATCTTCCCGGACCCGTGTCCCCTGCCTCGGCAGGCGGACTCTATACCACTGCGCCACCAGGGAAGCCCAGGAGACAGTTTTGATTGTCATCACCGGGGAGGCAGCGGGCTACAGGCTGCAAGAGGCCAGGGCTCCTGCAGCACACAGCACAGCTCCCATTACAAAGAATCATCCAGCCCCACAGGTCAACCACGTCAAGACTGACAAACTCTGGGCCAAATTAAGGCAGAGCAGTGAAGTGCTCAAATTTAACCGAAAGGTATAAGAACTAGGCCAGAGGTCTCCAACTAGTTCCCTGGGTGACATGATCAATCCCTTTGTTCATCAAGTTACCCACAAGCTAAGATAAAGCGTAAAGATAAAATCAGCTATATTCAGTTGTAGGATTATTCAAAAATTAATTTTACATTCTGCTCTTAACAGACTGTTTCTACCCATCAACATGGATGAATCTCAGAAACATAATGAGGAATCAAAAAGCACATCAAGCAAGAATATAATCAGTATGATACCATTTATATGAAGTACAAAAACAAGCAAAACTAAAAAAATATACTACTTAGGGATATATACATATAGTTACACAAGGAAAATGAAGGAATTATAACACTGATATCATTCAAGATAGTATTTATGACTGCAAAGAAGGGAAATGAGTTTGGTGGAAAGCAGAAGGGTCCTTAAATATACAGATTATATTCTATGTTTTAGGTTAGGAAGTGGATTCTTGAGTGTTTCTTTTCTTATTGTACTTTATAATTTACGCAAATATCATACATTTTCTTGAGTGTTTCAAAAATCACATAATAAAAACAATCTTAAATTCAGTTATAGTATAGTGGTCACTGTCGGTTTTATCTTTAAGTTCTATCACCACCTACAGGTTAAAGCTAGGTACTGCAGAAAACCGTCTTCAAAGACCAAATTAATGAACATCAAAATAAATGAACTCTACAAGGCATCTGGGATATAAAGAAGCATAAAAGGCAGGGTTTCTGCTCTAGCCATGATTAAAATCTATCTGTGGATAAAGAACGTACAGAACTCATTAAAGAGGTAAATAAGATATCACAAAATGTTAAATTTTAAGTGCCCTCTGGTCAATGTCATACTAAATATCAAATAACAGAAACAAATATTTTACACAGCAATGACAGATGATTTAATTTACCATCAGATTCCAACTCCTCCACTTGATTCATTCTGCTACCACCTTAGACCAGGCCTTAATTACTTCATGCCAGTTACCACCTGTTCTTTGTCTTTCCCTTCTCTGCTCTCCCAGTCTGTTCTAAACATTGCCACTAGATTAAGTCTTAAAACAACTACTTCCTTATATCATTGCCTCTTCCAAACCCTCAACTAGTTTCACACTATCTGTTGAACAAAGCCCAAACATTTCAGATCAACATTTAAGATTTTTTACAGTTTGGCCCCAACCTGTTCATGGATCTCACTTTCTTCTCCTGCTTCCCCATCTCCACATGAATCCTCTACTTGACCCAGTCTGTTTTCTGCATTATTCGTTGCTTATTCTGGATGTATTCTCTGGGTTACAGGTGTGCTCCTTTCCTTTGAACATCATTCTTCCATTTCGGCCTCCTCACCCACCTTCAACACATGTGTTTAAGTTTTACTTAAATGTGGAAAACTGAGATGTAGTTTCAACCTATATCTCTTAAAGGCTACTTACGTTCCCCATTTACATTTCCACCAGACTGTTGCCCCTAATTTCATCCTACATAGAAATCCTGGAGCTATCATCATCTTTGAGGCAATATAATACAATATACTTAATATAATGTACTCTTTCTCTGCATTCCTAAAGCACTTACTGTCTGTATCATTTATTTGCCATACTCATACACTACTGATGCTAAACTGGTTCATTTGCATAGTTTGTTTTTCTAAATTAGATGTGAAGGTTTTAGAAATCCAGGATAATTTCATCATTTGGGGGGTCCTCTGTCCCCTGCTAAGATCAATAATGCCCATATTTAGTTTGAGGACCCCATTTTAACGTAAAAATTTCTCAGACTTCTCTCACCACCTAACAGACCAATAACAGCACTGGCATTTTTTAGGGTTCACAAATTAAAAGAACATAATGACCATACGATTTCAGTAGTGCTTTTGAATCCATCTGAATTGTTTCAATGACAATAGCTAATACATATTTAAAAATAATAATATATACGTATAAAACAAAACAGTGATGATGGTGATGATTATGGCTTACCATGTGCCAGTATTTTTTCCCATGCATTTTCTTTTTTTTTTTTTTTTTGCGGTACGCGGGCCTCTCACTGCTGTGGCCTCCCCCGTTGCAGAGCACAGGCTCCGGACACGCAGGCTCAGCGGCCATGGCTCACGGGCCCAGCCGCTCCACGGCATGTGGGATCTTCCCAGACCGGGGCACGAACCCGTGTCCCCTGCATTGGCAGGCGGACTCTCAACCACTGCGCCACCAAGGAAGCCCGCCCATGCATTTTCTTAATCAAAAAATTCCTTCGAGGAGTCAGTAGACCTCAGTTTACACCTGGGCTCTCCCACTTGGAGGTGTCAGAACTTTGGCAATTTATTTAACTTCTCATTAGTAAAATGGAACTGATGCCGAACCAGTATCTTCAGGATAGTTCTGAGAATTAAGAAAACCACAAGAGTTGAAATGCTTAATCCTGTGCCTAATACAAAATAGACACTACTAAAAAAAAAATCTTTCTAAGGTAGGCAATATTATTAGCTCCTCCCCCTCATTTCATAGGTGGGGCAACTGAGGCTCAGAAAGGTCAAGTAACTTGCCTAAGATCTTAGAGCTAGTGTGCGGTGGAATTACAATGAGGCCTAGGGCACACTGGACTACAGTAAACACCTAATCCATTAGCTGCTCGGTGCTGGGAGTTCCCACAGCACTTTGTTTTCTTCTAAAACAGTTTATTTACATCACACCCTATTTCTTCATCATTCATTAAAATATGAGCTCTTAATGGGCAAGGACTATGTTTTTGTTACCTAAGTAATCAGCACTGTTGGACGCACAGAAAAGTACTTAAAAAATGCGGGACAAAGTGTCAAAGATCATTGCACTGAAGCTGAACCTTGGATTCAGTTGCAAATTACAGTAGCACGAAGGGCTTGATTTACCTAAATTATGTATTGAGATGCAGTTCTATGAATTGGTTTTGTGAACAAATTCCATTGGTAACTGAGAACAATTTGCTGTTGGCACTCAGATACCCATTCTTCATTCCACCTACCCTTATTTTGCTTAAAACAAAGTTATCCCACAATTACAAACTGTCGAAAAATAAAGAAAAACTGACCAGTGTTTAAAACTTTCAGGTAGCCACACTGAAGGCCTTAATTGTCACCGCGTTCTGGGGGTTTAAGAGAGAACCTGTTGATATACTAACTTTAACAGGGCTGCTGCTGAGAAAAGAGAGTAAATAAAAAGGGACTTCAGAGACTATAGTTTTAGAGAACATTTTTCGATATTAAATTTTGATTAAAATCATCTGGTTCTTCTAAGGAAACTAGGGCGTTAATCCAAGGTGGAGTTAATTACTAACACTGATGATTCTCCCACTGACCAGCTGTACGACGTCTGGCCAATTAACTCGCGTGGGTTTATCTCCTCAGGTGTAAAATTAAGCCCAGATTGTAAAGGTCCTTTTGCTTCCACCCCTTCGTGACCGGGATGTGGGTAGAAAGCGACCCCACTCTGCGGCCTTTTCTCCTCCTTCCGGCACTCTCCGGAGCTGGCACCACCCCCCCACCAACGGAAAACCAGAACGCGCCTCCACTCTTCTTCTAGCTGCCCAAGAGGGCTCCATCCGCTTCCGCACAGGCCTCGACCTCCTCGTTGGAGGAGCCGGAAGCGCACAGCATGCTGGGATTTGTAGTCATTTCCCTCGTGGCGAACGTGCGGGCGCGTATAACCCGAGCGCCAGTTGGCATTCTGGGATATGTAGTTCCTGGTGGTTCGTTTGTGTAATCAGCAGCCGGCTCCGGAGCCAGAGGTGACAGCGCAGACTCCCGCCGGTCACATGACGCCAGTCTAGAGCGCCGTTCGCACTGCGGCTCCCGCCCAGGCGAATTTCGCCCCCGCGCGGCCGTTGCCGAGGAGACGGCGCATGTCTCGCGGCGCGTTGCCCCCTCTGCAGTCCCCCCGCCCCTCTTCTCCCACCACAATGAGAGCCTAAGATGGCGGTGGCTGCGACGGTTGGAGCCGAGTAGGTGATGTAGAAAAGGCGGCCATTGGGCCCTCAGCAGCCAGGAAACTTGGGGACTCTCCCTGCTGCGGTCTCTAAGGGAGGCCCGCCGCCGGTGGCGGTTCGTGGGGGCTGGCCGTTACTCCGCCCTTGGCGGGAGCGGCTGCTTCGTTTACAGGTAATGCCTGAGCGTCCCCAGCCCTTGGCAACCGAGGGCAGCGCGGCGTAGGGGCGGGAGAGCAACGGCCCTGGGACACTTGACTCCGTAGGGCCTGGTCTCGGGCCCACGCCTCTGTCTGGGCTCCTGGGGTTTTTTTGCTGCTTGCTTCCCGTCCCCTGGGCAGGCATTCCGCCCCCTCCCCCGGACCGACCGACGCTATCTCGGGGTGAGCCTCAAGGGACGCATCTTGGCGGCCGCAGAACCCCCCTTCTTGCCTCCCCGCCCCTCTCTCTTTTTGGTCCTGGGGAGCAGGCCGCCCTGCGACTCGGGAGCTCCAGGAATGTCCCTTGCGAGTGGAGGAAGCGGAGGGGGGTTACGGTTTGGTTGCCAGGGGCAGGGGGTCTAGTTTTCCATAGTAAGGGGCTTTAGTGGCCGTAGTCTTCGTCACTGCGCCTCTCCCACCCTACCCCCAAATTCTCTTCTGGTGGGGCTCTCGAGGTCCAGAATTTGGGGTGGAGAAGGGCCGGTGAGGAGCGACGCGACTTCGGGGTTGGGCTGTGGGTAGCGGGACTTCAGCTGTCTCGGGTGTTCTTAGAGCGGAAGGGCCGCGGGAGGCGTTCCTGGCTTTGGGGTTTCTACTTGCGAGGGGAACGTTCATTTCAGAGCTCTTCCCTCGCCTCTGCCGTTGCGCCCTTTCGCCATCCCTTACTGCTGGTCCAGTTTGGATGGGCCCAGGGTGGGGAAAAACAATGCCAAATGGGATTCGGGGAACATCGCTTGCTTTGCAGAAACGGGGGTTTGGGGATTACGTAGTAGGCCCCGCTAGGGAGGCGGGTCGCCCAAACTTTTCATCCCGCGGCTCACTCCTCAAGAGCTCGCCCTATCTGAAAGAAGAAAAAAGTTTTTTTGACCGATTGGAGATCTGTGTCGTGGGCTCTACGGGTGACGGATCGTGTCTTGCGCCGGAAGAAGCGGGCTTTCTGGGCGCCCCTTTCACCCCCGCCCCATCGCTGCTTTCCAGACTCCGCCTTCTACTATTCTCTGGTTACTGGAGTGGGTGTTGTCAAGCTTCGGTGCACCTGCTCCTTTCTTTCCCTATCACCTTCCCAGTTACAGCCACTGGAAACCATTATAATTCTGAGTTTTTGGGCTGAAAGTAAACCTTGTGTTTATGTAGTTACAGGGCTATTTTTTCATGAAGTAGCCAGCTTTTAAATAAAGAAACTTTTTCCTCATCAACGGGTCTGCAAAGTTCTGGAAGTTTTGAGTGACAGGAAGTTAATGACTTGATCAATCTGAAGAGTAAACTTGGGCAGGGATTTTTTACATGATGATTACATTATATTCCAAAATAGGTATTAAGGTATCACACTGTTGTTTGGTAGGGTCTTACAAGCTTGGAGGATTTAAACCTGTGTACCACATTGTTTTCCTAAAAGATGAAAGTAAGATGATTTAAAAATAGTGATAAATTGGATTTTTCCTTTTCTGTTGATTTTTCTGAACATACTTTACGTTATAAATATAGTCAGTATTTGTTATGCTGTACTTCAATAGTGTAATTTACTGAAGTGATTTTTTTTAAAATCATAAGCAGACAACAGTTTTGAAGTGTGAAACAGGAAATGAACCGTTTCTGAGCTGCAAAAACTAGTTTCTAAACAGGTAATTTGACATCATTATATATGTTATTGGCCTTTGTATTATAGTTGAAGAAGACCTTATGATGCAGACTGAATTATAAAATACCAGTGCATGTAGTAAACAAACGATCTAGGTTTACTGCCCTGTTTGCCCTGCTTTTGGCATGCCACTTTGGTCTGCCTTCATACTTTTGTTTGAAAAGAGGCATGTCATTCCTAATTATTAAATACTAGAATAGTTTATGCAATACCTTTTTAAATGTCTTTGTCTTCGCAGAATTTCTTCTTCAGCCCATTTCAGTTTGAATGTGTCCTGTAACAACTATTTGGATAGCCTCTTGTTCTGAATTCATTTAATCTTAAGTCATCTTGTACAACTTTTCTATTAATTAGCTGTTTTATTTTTTATTCACAAACTTCTCTACTTTTTGAGCTTATTATATATACTATTGATGGAGGTTGTTTTGGTTTGTTGTTTTTTTTTAGCTGTCTAAAATTACCTTAAACATTAGTTTGTATGCACAGTGCATTGTCAAATGCTGGTTATGTAAAGATATTCTCTGACCAGCAGAAAAAAGTCAATGTAAGTTCATTGAGGGAAAGTTAAGTAATTGTTTGCCAAGGACCATTCAGAAATTAAATGACCAAAGGATGAGGATTAGAAGAAATTTTTGTTAGAAGCATTTCAACAATAATTACTCTTTTTAAAAAACGTCTCAGAAAATTTAATTCTATTGTTAAAATTTTAAGACAGACAATTTTCAAAATATGTTTACTATATCCTTGCTTTCTAGGAAAGCAGACAAATCTTCAGCTCCCTTATGAAATAGGCTATCATGAGAAAATATAGATTGGCCATTGATTTATATCTTAATTATAATTCTTGGTATTTTTTTCTTTTAATTGAAAGAGTATAACAGAATAAAACAAGAAAAGTGGAACTCAGGAAAAGTCAAATGTGAGTTTGTGGATTAGAGTTCTTAACACTGGAGTGTGAAATAGGCATTTGGTAAAATAAAAGCAGTTATAAAATCAGTCATAAAATAATTCTCCTTTTAACACATTAGAGAAGATGGATAAAATAGAATAAAAATATAGGGCTCTTGAGTTAAACTCATTTTAAAAGACCTTCGTTTTCTCAGTAGGAGATTTGGCCATTTGTTTGTAAAGGAGGCAAGTGTATGTGAGATTTGGAAAAAATAGAAAGTGTTTGGAATAATCACACTACGGAATTTATTAAGAAGCCAGAAGGGGGTACATAGCAGTACATTCATCTTACAAATTTAATTCAGTGCCTACAATGTGCGACTTAATGGCTATAAAGTACTAGAGATGTGGCAGTGAGCAAAACAGATAAAGTTCCTTACCTCAGTGAGTAAACCTACATTTTGCAAGTGTGAGTGTGTAGTATGGTATAATACACCTTAATAGTGGACACAGTCATTGGCATTTTATAACTATTTGACTGACCTTACCTTTGAGTTTGAGAGTAGAAGCAAAGAGATTAGGTAATGAGGTTTATCCAGAATTGAGTTCATAAAATGGGCAAATAGCTGAGTAGGCCGAGGATGCTAACAAGTCATTTTTGGAATGGCTTACTTGGGTTTGTATTTGGGGTTGAATAAGGAAGTGAGGGTTTAATGGATTCCTGGGGAGAGAAATGATCAAGGGGCTGGAAGTATTCAGGAGGGCCATGAGCAAGTGAGAGAAGTAGAATGCAAGGTCTTAGGTTCACAAGGAGGGATTTCAGAAGTTCAGGATCTTGAACAAATTATCTCTTCAGAGTAGAGATAGTATTGGAATAGAGGAGATGGATGTTGGAACTGAGGTCAGAGTTTAGAAAAATGGTTACAAATGTTCAGGTTATGAAAGCAGAGAATGAAGTGGAGAGTGAAACCATGAGCCTGTTGTTACCAGGAAAAGTGTAAGACTGTCTTGGGATGGACAGTAGGAAATGGTACCCAAGATAGGGAGAGGGGTATTTTTGGTGGTTAATTTGTTCGAAAGAGGAAGGTTAAGCATTGTTAAATAAGAATGGTCTGCAATTGGTATCCTTTCCCCCATGAATCTAAAAGACTAGGAAGAGTAGCATCTTCTTTTAGAAAGGATTTCTAAGGAAATAGTGCTTTTAGAGTGGCTTGGGACTTTATTAAGAAGTAGGAGGAATATTTGGGAACAGATAGAGGATGTGTAGGGAGTTTGTGTGGAATGGTCCAGTGGAAAGGGATCATAGGAAGAGCTGTTACCAGTAATGAGTATGGAATGGAGTGGCAGTGAAGATTGGGATTGGTTATAGCAGGGCATCTAGATGTACCCAGGGAGTTATATGTAATCAGTGACAAGGAAGTGACCGATTTGAATATAAATTGTAGAGAGGGAGCGGTTTTAGCAAGCAGAATTTAATTGACCTCAGGGCTCTCATTTGCTTTTGTAGAGAGCAAGGATATATTAAATTTTCTTGGTGTGGAAATGCTCTACAGAGTAACTGTACCGTAAGATAGACACAGTGCAACACTTGGTACATAGGTCTAATCAAATTTTTGTTAATTCAAACGGAGTGTTATATATTGCAGTCTATTGTTGCAGTCTATTCATTCTCCTCCCCCCAATACCTTAAGAGTTTTTATATTTTTTTAATTTAAAGAGGGTAACTATAGAGCGATAGCTTAAGTTCTAGAAAATTATTGAAATTTTTAGGAAGTGTCAAATTGAAAGAACCAAGGAAAAGATCTGTATGGTTTTTAGGTACAGAGAAGAAATTGAGAAATTCCTCAAATGAAACTAAACAATCACATAATGCCAGAAACTTATGCATTTTCTTCTCAGTTTCCATTAAAAGTGCTTAGTATGCTTGTGCACTGTATTAAAGACTTTCAAAACAGTATACTGGGTATTTCCTTTATATAATTAGTAAGAGAAATATTCCAAATAATGCAACCTTTAGAAAACTTGTGCAGATAACATAAAGTACCAGCTTTGGTTATTTTGTGACTCTAAGTAAATATTTAGAAAAAAACCTGTAGTTTCTACATTATTTTATTTGGATGAGTATTTCTAAAACTTTGATTTACAGCTGTCAGATGAGAAGTAAAGTATTTCCAAAGACAGTTATGAGTAATTTAATACCATTTGAGAAATAGTATCTGAAGTTTAAAGATTTTAGGAAAAATAATCTTTTTTCTTCTCTTGATTAATTTCTTCTTTGTATTTTTATTTCAAAGGTAACTTTAGTTAACCATTGGTATTTTCATGGTAATTAATACTGTGATATTCTACTTAGATATATATAATACTTCTCTATAGTAAGAATCCTACAACAGGATTTTCTTCAGAAGGATCAGTCACTGAAAGTAGCTTATAAATTGCCATGGTATTTTTTGTTTTTTTGTTTTGTTTGTTTGTTTGTTTGAGATACGCGGGCCTCTCACTGTTGTGGCCTCTCCCATTGTGGAGCACAGGCTCCGGACACGCAGGCTCAGCAGCCATGGCTCACGGGCCCAGCCGCTCCGCGGCATGTGGGATCCTCCCGGACCGGGGCACGAACCCGTGTCCCCTGCATCGGCAGGCGGACCCTCAACCACTGCGCCACCAGGGAAGCCCTGCCATGGTATTTTTGCATTTCATATCCTTATAAGATAGGGGAACCAAATAAGGCTGTCAAAAATAGCAAAATGAAACCTATAAATAATAGTTTCAACTTAGTTTAGTAGGTCATAGGATGTGTAGAAGTGCTTGTTTGAAGTAGAAGAATTTTACTCTTATCCCCATTCAGCTTCACATACTGTCATCCATCACTTGTACTAGTTATCTTCCAATGGCTTCAACTTTTCCATCTCATTGTCTTTCTATTAAACCTGCCTGGCAAAATCCCAACCTTGGATGGATTCAATGGAGTGTTTATACCAAGGCTGCTGAGCACTTCTGGGGGAAAAAAATTCACACTGCAGATTAGTGATACATTAGTGATGTCAGGGAATGTTACCGCTCTCATCTGAGTCCTTAGTGCTGCCCACGGTCACTCTTCCCCGGTCTCTCAAGACACTGTCATGTTACCCTTGCACATTTAATGAGCAGTCGTTTTTACTTCACCTCACTTAACAAACTCTCTCAGCTTCCTACCACCAAATCTGCTAACCAGCCTGTATCCAATTGTATCCTTACTTGCTTTTCTTTTGTCTCAGTGAAAGAGGTGTTCCTTTGCCTATCTGAAGCTAATCATTTTTCTTACACGCTGGATCCCAGCTGCTCCTGGTTTTTCAGAGACCACACAATTTATCTCCTTTGTCATTTGCATCTTCATTATCTCCCTCTGTGAGGTCTATCCCGACAAATTTTAAACGTGCTCAAGATACCTTCCTTTTAAGGAAACTTTATTCTTGACCATCTCCACCTGCTTTCCTTCACAGACTGATTCCTTGAAAAAAATCACCTCATCACTTCCTTTATTTTTTCCCTTTCCCATCAATAAATGCATTTGTTATGGAATTGATTCTTACCAAGGTTGTCAGTAACCCCCTTGTTGCTAAATCCAAGTGTACACTTCTCACTGCTTTCCTTATATGACAGAGTAACATCTGGCATTCTTATCATACCCTCCTTCTGTATATACTTCTCCCCCTTTCTAGCACATTCTTCTGGTTTTCCTCCTGTCTTTCTGTACCTTCTTAGTGTTCTTTTCCTTTCTCTCTTAAATATCAGTGTCTTTCAAGGTTCAGTCTTCTTCTCTTACTCTTCATCTTCTCCCTGAACCTTCTTTTCCACTTTAAGTTCTTTTATGAGTTGATGATTTGCAAATCTCTCTAGCCTAGATTTCACTTCTGAGAGGTATTTGCCCACTAGACATTTAATTTGGTGGACAGTAAGCATCTCAAATATTTCTAAAACTGAACTCATCTTCTCTCAACAGAAACTTGTTTCTTTTCAAATTACTTTGAATGTATCATCCTGTACCCGTTGTTCAAGCTAGAAATCTGGGAGTCATCCTTTAACTCCTTCCTCCCTGCCTCATCTCCCACATCATTACAATCACCAAGTTCTATTGATCCTGCCATAAAAATTTTTCTTGCATTGGTCCTCTTCTCTACATACCTAGTTTTTTGATTATTGGAAGTCTTTCTATACAAGTAATAGTTTATAATCATCATAAAATAATAAAAAAACTATATAAATAATTATATTAATGTGTTTACGGAATAAAATTTAGAAGGTAGAGAGAGACCTGTAGTTTTAATGGTGACTTTGAGGTGGTTAGAGAGGTTGACATAAAAAAGAAATGACTTGCCTTTGTTTTCTCCCTTTTGTACGGCGAGATAGCTACTCCCGTAGAGAAATCAGCTGAATGTTAATACACTGAGAATTGACTCACATGCAATTATTTCTTTAGCTTCATACTGATAATTTTACTTCTATAGGAGTATGCCTTTTGAACCATGTTTTAGAAACTTATGAACGTGTTCAAAGTCATTAGCCTATAAATAGATCCTTAGAAAAAGCTCTTCATTTTAGGGGGAATTCATCATAATAAAAAATGAGTATAAAACATCTCTGAATATAGTCTTAATAATTTATCTTAAAGTAAACTTACGGGCTTCCCTGGTGGCGCAGTGGTTGAGAATCAGCCTGCTAATGCAGGGGACACGGGTTCGAGCCCTGGTCTGGGAAGATCCCATATGCCGCGGAGCAACTAGGCTCGTGAGCCACAACTGCTGAGCCTGCACGTCTGGAGCCTGTGCTCCGCAACAAGAGAGGCCGCGATAGTGAGAGGCCTGTGCACCGCAATGAAGAGTGGCCTCCGCTTGCCACAACTAGAGAGGGCCCTCACACAGAAACGAAGACCCAACACAGCAAAAATAAATAAATTAATTAATAAACTCCTACCCCCAACATCAAAAAAAAAAAAAAAGTAAACTTACCTTATTACTCAACTGATAGAAAATGTAACATACTCTATTAAAAAAAGAAGAAAACGGAATTTCCCTGGTGGTCCAGTGCGTAAGACTCTGCATTCTCAATGCAGTGGCCTGGGTTTGATCCCTGGTCAGGGAACTAGATCCCACATGCCACAGCTAAGAGCCCACATGCTGCAACTAAGACCCGGCACAGCCAAAATAAATAATAAAATAAATAAGTATTAAAAAAAAAAAAAGAAAAAGAAAATGTAACATACTCTTTTACCAAAAAAATTGGTAAGAGTTTTTCTTAAGTATTTTAATAATTTTCTGTTCTAATTTCCATTTTAAGATAACTTGCTTTTAGTAATGTTAAGTATCATTATCACCTGTACTGCTTATGTATTTTTTTGAGCTCCTGTTCTTTAACATTACAGATTATATTAGTACATCTAGAAAAAGGTACTTGTAAAATGTTTCATTTAAGTGAGTCATTTCAGTTCACTGGGCATACCTCTTTATGAGTATCAGTTATTTTGCAAAGTTCTTAAATATATTTCTAGTATAAAAAATGATGTAAACTATTGCTGAAAATATATAAGACAGAAAAGAGCAAAAATCACATTCTACCCCTGCAACCAAAAAGTGCTTTCATGCAAGCATTTTTTAATATAGTAAAGATACTAACTATATACTTCCTGTTTCTTTCAGATTTTTTTTTCTCAATTTGTCATTTACTATTTATTCTCAGTGTACTTGGGATTCACTTGTATATGAATCAAATCGGTTGAACATAGTCCTTTTATTTCTGCATTCCAAATAAGTAAAATCTCTATTTTTAAAGTCTGTTCTTTTTTCTTGTCTGTTATTTGATTCTTTCATCTTATTTTTCTATTTTTAATCTACTAGATAGTATATTGGTGTTATGATATAAGGCAGTCTTTTTCAATTGGGAGGGAATTAAGCTCTAATGCTCTAAGGCATCTGTTTTTTTTTTTACTGTGAATTAATTCCCCTTCTGTGTGTCTGGAATGGTACTGGGTATGTACCATCCTTGGGAGAACTGAGAAAATAGTCGCTCAAATCATTTTTCTGTTTGTGTTTAAGATGAAGCATCCTAGTTTAGGAAGCCTGTTAAAGCTCTAAATAAACTTTTTTCAACATGGTTAGCAAATTGTCCCAACCACTGAATAATCCAGTACCACACAATTGTTGTGAAGATTAAATGATAATCGCATATAAAATATTTAGCATGGTGCTTGGCATATAGTGAACAAAATAGATGTTAGCTATAATTAATTTTTGTCATTAAATTTTTTGAATTGGGTGTATTTGAGGATTTTCTTCTTGGGCGGTACTAATATAGCCATATAGATACTTAACGTGGTTGAGTATCTTGGGACTAGTTTTCTACTCTCTTGACCTCTCTTGCAACTCTTGCTTTATTTTTCAGATAATTTTTTTTCCAACTACTTGTTTATTCTTCCAGATGGTTTTTAGAATCATTCTGTCAAATTCCAAGAAGAATTCCAGTGGGATTTTTCTTGGTATTTAATTGAGTTTATACATTTAGAAAAAATGGTATTATGTTTATAATATTTAGCCTTTTCATTAGGGGACATAGTTTTTCTGCTTATTCACATTTTCCGTTATGTTGTTTTATGGAGTTTAATAGTGCTTCTTATATATGTTTAACTGAATCACTCTGCTGTACAGCAGAAATTAGCACAACATTGTAAATCAGCTGTACTTCAATTAAAAAATAATTATTCTTTACATAGGGCAAAATTATATTATTCCTAGATAATTTTATTTTTTTTGCCACTGTTATAAGTGATATCATTTCCACCCAGTATATTTCTAACTGGTTATTTGTGATATTTTGAAGTTCTCTAGGTTTTTAAAATTAATGTTCTTTAAGAATACCACCTTTTCTCTTTTCAGTATTAATATTTGTTTCATATTTTTCTATTTTGTAGAAACAATTTCAAAACAATGCTAAATAACTAATATGTGTTTTGGTCTTTTATTTTAAAATTGTTTTTAAAGTTTTTTTTTTGATGTGGACCATTTTTGAAGTCTTTATTTAATTTGTTACAGTGTTGCTTCTGTTTTATGTTTTGGTCCTCTGGCCAAGAGGCATGTGGGACTGTAGCTCCCCGACCAGGGATCCAGCCTGCACCCCACCCCACCCCCCTGCCTTGGAAGGCGAAGTCCTAGCCACTGGACCGCCAGGAAAGCCCCATTTTGGTCTTTTAATAGGAATATTCTTCATATCTTATTTTAAGATCATTGGCTATTGGTTTAAAATATACTTCTTTTCAACTCTTTAGAAAATTTTTAAAGTAACTTATGCTCATTGAGTATAAGCTTTAAAAATTATGAATCTCTGTGTTTTACACCTGAAAATTATATGATATTGTATGTCAACTATACCTCAATAAATTTTTTTTTAAAGTAATAAATGCTATTGAAATAAACAGCATAAAAATACACATACCTGTAAGGAAGTACCAATATATTTGTACTTTTTAAGGTTTTTTTCAAATTAAGTGTTGAATTTTATCACTTTTTATTTTGAGATGATAATATTTAACCTGTTTAATGTAACGTATTATTCTAATATATATCCTAGCATTCAAATCCCCATGGGATAAATCCTGCTTTGTCATGGATGGTTAAAATCCTTTTAATATTATACTCTAGTGAGTGGGAGAAGTCAGGATCTTAGAATCAAAGCAACTTGGATTTATATTCTTTTATGATATTTTTAGCTGAATGACCTTGACAAAATTATCTGACTTCTTTGCATGTTAATGTTAGTAAACTGAAAAACCTATTATAATCCTGATGTCTAATGGCTTACCCTGCCCCTTGAGTTACAGATAAAGTTTATCTCACTGTCTCTTCTTTCACTCAGTCCCCCTCCAACCCGAGCAGTTCCACACCCAGTGGAAATACAAAGTCCTCCACAAGATCATGTAGAAATCTTATTTTCTCATGATCATCTATGCTTCTGAACCTTTGCTTGTACTATTGCTTCTCCCATTTCTCAGCTCTTTGACCCAGGTGTGAAATTTAGTACCTTCCTTGATTTTCACAAAATCCCCACTTTTTTTTAGTGGGGAGAATTTGTGACTTTAGTAGACTATATCAAGATCTAGGGAAAACTATGAGGTAGCAGTAATACAATTTAAAATAGGGCAGTAGGGGGACTTCCATGGTGGCACAGTGGTTAAGAATCCGCCTACCAATGCAGGGTACACAGGTTTGATCCCTGATCTGGGGAGATCCTACATGCCGTGGGGTAGCTAAGCCCATGCGCCACAGCTGTTGAGCTTGCGCTCTAGAGTCCGCGAGCCACAACTAGTGAAGCCTGTGTGCCACAACTACTGAAGCCTGCGTGCCAGAACTACTGAAGCCTGCGCTCATAGAGCCCGTGCTCCGCAATGAGAGATGCCACCACAGTGAGAAGCCCGTGCACCTCAACGAAGAGTAGCCCCCTGCTCGCCGCAACTAGAGAAAGCCCACAGGCAGCAACGAAGACCCAACACAGCCCTAAATAAATAAATAAATAAATAAATAAATAAATAAATAAATAAATTTAAAATAGGGCAGGAGACATCGCTATGTTTAAATGTTTTTAGCCACTGTATTCTTGGTTTTTATCGGCCATTTCACCTACCTGGTCCTGTTTCTCTCTTGCTGCTTTCTTTTCATCTTGCTTACCATTACCTTTCCATTCAGACCAGACCTTTCTTCATGTTCCATGCAGAGCCATTCTACCTTCTTTGAATCTTTGACACAAAACAAATGCCCAGGTCTTTGGGGGTATTAGTTTCTTTTCAAAGAGCAGTTTTGGTTCTAGCTGTTAATAACTTTTTCCTACCTGATTACCTGTTAGGATTGTGTTGAATAAATTAAATTGAATAACCTTAAAGCATGCAAGCCAGCTGACACAGTGGATATTCTGAGATTTTTCCTTCCCCTCCCCATCACTTTGGCTACTTAATGCATACTAATCGTACTATGCCTGTGGCAGCTAAATCAGTTTGTCTGTGATGTGTAGTTGACAGTGCCTCTTTTATTTCATAAAATCAACTTTTCTGATAGTCTTTTATATTGCTAAGCTTCATAGAATTACTTAAATTTACAATTTGTTTTTATGTGTTAGGAAAGTTAGTTTTCACTTGTTTTGCAGAACATTAATTATAAAAGCCAGTATGGCCACAGGAGGGGGTCCTTTTGAAGAAGGCATGAACGATCAGGATTTACCAAACTGGAGCAATGAGGCTGTTGATGACCGACTCAACAACATGGTAGGATATCTTACTACTGATGGTGTGTCATTGGCTGCTAATGTTAGAATGCAACTTTCCCCTGACTTAGCGAAGTCATATTCACTGAAACTCTTTGAAAACACATTTTTTCTTGCTGTCCAAGATATTAAATGACCCTGGGCTATTTGTTATATTACTTGAAGACATTTTTGTTTGTAGGTAACATATCAACTTGAGTTAGCTTAAGCCAAAAAGGAGATTTATTACAAGGATATCAAGATGTTTTATGGAAAACAACTTAAAGGAATATAGCTGGGTTTTAGGAAGGGTCTAGAAAAAGCAACCAGAAAGTTGTCAAGAATTACTTTTTCATTACGCTCTTTGCTTCTGTGTGCCTCTGCTTAACACAACTTTCTTCACAGACCAGTTTTCTCTCCTCTCTGGTCCACGTGCTATACTATGGCTGCCCCTTCATTCTAAAGTTTTCAGCTATGGCTGCAATTATATACTGACTAGTTATCTCTTAGTTCCAATTTGAAATTTTAACATATGATTATCCCAATTTGGATTAGATATGCATCTCTTTTCCAGTCATCTATGGCCAGGATTGGGTGGGGTAAGTAGAACAAGAGGTTGGCAGCAACACCCACACATGGTTTGGGGTGGAGGGACAGTTTGTAGAGAAAGGAGTTTTATTATAAAAGAGAAAACTATCCCAAAAGATTTTACTAAAGTAAAACTAAAAGACTCTTCCAATATGGATAAAGTGGGAATTTATAGCATTTTTGTTGAATGCGAATTTATAGCATTTTTGTTGAATGCGTTATGTGAGTATAGCTAAGTAAATAAAAATGTTTTCTAGTTAAAATATTAAGCATTTTTTGTCATTTCATATCAGACCTTATCATGTAGTACAGTGTTGCCTATAGAAAATAATAATAGTTATATTTATTGCTTACTATATGCTAGGCACTGTGCTAGCTGTTTTATGTATGTTTTTTTTCTTTAAAAAATTTTTTTTATTGAAGTATAATTGCTTTACAATGTTGTATTAGTTTCTGTTGTACAGTGAAGTGAATCAGCTATATGTATACCTATATCCCCTCCCTCTTGGACCTCCCTCCTCCGCCCCCATCCCACCCATCTAGGTTGTCACAGAGCACCGAGTTGAGCTCCCTGTGCTATACAGCAGGTTCCCACTAGCTATCTGTTTTACACATGGTAGTGTATTTATGTCAAACCTAATCTCCCAGTTTGTCCCACCCTCCCCTTATGTATGTTATTTTATTTTATTTTATTATTATTATTTTTTTTTGCGGTACGCGGGCCTCTCACTGTTGTGGCCCCTCCTGTTGCGGAGCACAGGCTCCAGACGTGCAGGCTCAGCGGCCATGGCTCATGGGCCCAGCCGCTCCGCGGCATGTGGGATCTTTCCTGGATTGGGGTACGAACCCGTGTCCCCTGCCTTGGCAGGCGGACTCTCAACCACTGCGCCACCAAGGAAGCCCTATGTATGTTATTTTTAATCGTGTTTTAAAGGTGACACTATTTTAGAGATTAGGAAACTGAGATCTTGGGAAGTTCAGTAAATTGCCTAGGGTCACACAGTGGGGCGTTTCTTCCTATAGCAGTAATTGCTTTAGAACACAGGTTGATTCCAGATCTGTCTACCTATATATACTGACTTTAAAGGAGGCCAGTAAAGGTATATATAATTTATTTCACTATTCAGTTTATAAATAGTAAGGAACCATTTTTAAAAACGCCTTTGAAAATATTCAGACTGACGCTAGGTTTGGAGTTTGGGTATTTGTATTTGTTAATGACCTATGACAGGAAAGTAATTATTTTCTGAATAATTATAATTTCAACACAGTTTGAAATTTAGGCTAGGTGTAGTGGAGGGAAAATGGGTTAGTACAAGTAAATAATTGTCTCTAAGACTATGTATTTATGTGAAAAATGTTTGTCATTTAAAATTTTAAGACCGAAAATTTTTAAGCATACCAAAATATTTTCCTGATTTGATAGAGGCCAGATTAACCTTTGCCTGTAATTTTTTTTAAAGGATTGGGGTGGCCAACAGAAGAAGGCAAATAGATCATCAGAAAAGAATAAGAAAAAGTTTGGTGTAGAAAGTGATAAAAGGGTAACTAATGATATTTCTCCGGAGTCATCGCCAGGAGTTGGGAGGCGAAGAACGAAGACTCCACATACGTTTCCGCATAGTAGATACATGACGCAGATGTCTGTTCCTGAGCAGGCAGAATTAGAGAAACTTAAACAGCGGATAAACTTCAGTGATTTAGATCAGGTTTGTAAATTATTTTAAAAATCAAGTTATGACTGGAAAATATTTGCAGTAGACTAAATAGTTTGTCTTAATAAAATGGAGCTGTTTCTTTCCTTTTTCTTAGTTTCTGTGCGTATGGAAAGAATGTTAATCCGTTGTGATGGTACTGTGTTCTTTGGAGGGCAATGAAGTCCTTCTTTCTAAACTTGCTGAGGACAAGTCTCTTGGGACTTTATTATTACACTGTATGACTAACTTAAATGATTTCATTTTGAAACTAAATTATGCATGCTAGTAACTGAGCAAGACTGCTGTTAAGCAGAAGGGAATATCCAGTTTAGAATAGTTGTCATTGGTTAAGTGGGGGATGTGCTGGGTTATCTCAAGTTTAGAATAACTCAGTTGTTTGTATTCATAATCACTGAAACCAGGTTTAGAACTCAAAGCAAGTAGAAACGATGATGAACTCTTAACATTTTACTGTCACATCTGTACTTCATAGAGGTGAGTTTTCCAAACATGCATAAAGGTAGATTCAAGTCTGGTATGATGGTGATGACCATATATCGTTTAGCCATCTATGTGTTAATTATTGAACATTTACTGTATGCCGGGCACTGCGTTGAGTACTTTATCAGACAATGCTTCACACTGACACATCTTTTTTTTTTTAATTAATTAATTTATTTATTTTTGGCTGCATTGGGTCTTCCTTGCTGCGTGTGGTCTTTCTCTGGTTGTGACGAGCGGGACTCTTCCTTGTGGTGCACAGGCTTCTCACTGCGGTGGCTTCTCTTGTTGAGGAGCGCGGGCTCTAGGCACGCGAGTTTCAGTAGTTTTGGCGCGCGGGCTCAGTAGTTATGGCTCGCGGGCTCTAGAGCGCAGGCTCAGAAGTTGTGGCCCATGGGCTTAGTTGCTCTGCGGCATGTGGGATCTTCCTGGCCCAGGGATCAAACCCGTGTCCCCTGCGTTGGCAGGTGGATTCTTAACCACTGCGCCACTAAGGAAGTCCTACACTGACACATCTTGATGTTCATATTAATTAATTAACATTGATTCATTGGGTCCAAAGCCTATGTTATATTCTGTGATCAAGTATGACTAGCAATATGAGTCATAAATCTGAATCATAATCCTACTACTTCATTTAGACTAGTCTTGCTCCTATTCATCATTTGAATTGTCTCTGACAGAATGAGGCCTAGGATGTGATCATTGAATTTTGATATTTTACTAAAAGAATTTTGTACGTCTGAAGCTGTTTTGAATCTTACAGCAAATCTGTTTATATGCACCTTGTGAATCAATATCTGATGGTAAATCTAAGAACATTGGATTTTTTTTAATTTTGAAAGATTAATGTTTGTGGGATTTGGTTTCTTTTTCATATATAGAGAAGCATTGGAAGTGATTCTCAAGGTAGAGCAACAGCTGCTAACAACAAACGTCAGCTTAGTGAAAACCGAAAGCCCTTCAACTTTTTGCCTATGCAGATTAATACTAACAAGAGCAAAGATGCTGCTGTAAATCCTCAAAAGAGAGAAATGATTGGATCAGCACAATGTAAAGAGTTGTTTGCTTCTGCTTTAAGTAATGACCTTTTGCAAAACCGTCAAGTCTCTGAAGAAGATGGGAGAGGAGAGCCTGCAATGGAGAGCAGCCAGGTGATAAAACTTCTTTCTTTTGCTCTTTGCTTTCATAAACCTCAAAGTAGATTCATTAAGATTTGAAAAAAATATTGGGTTATGCACATAGGAATTTTAGTTAGGTAGAATTAAAGTACTTCTCTGACCTTCCTCATTAATCTATCAGATTTACTCAAAATGGTGTAAATTTCTTTTTACCAAAATGATTGTAGAAATGGCATAGTAAGGTAAATTAGGGCTTCTGTTCATCTGCCAAATGCTGTATTGCTAATTTTTAGTGAAGAGCAATTGGGAGCAATGTGATGAATAGATTGCTGGAGAAATTTTTTAAATGGTTGTATAATTTTTTTGAAAAAAATATTTTCCAAAAGTATCTTTTAAAATGTATTTTATAAAGAAATATATAAACAGCAGAAAAATTTATATAAATAATAGTTTGATATGCAGTTTTATAAAATGAAGTTCCCAAGTAATGAAACTAAAACACATTTTGAAATTTTTAAGTTAACAGTAATTGGAATTGTTAGTATTGCCTGTTTTGTTTTGATTAAATTCTAAATTTGATTCAGATCTTTTGCATGTATGAATTCACACAGTAAACCTAGAAGTATCTTTGCTTATTTGAAATTAAAATCTATAATTTTAATTCCCCCCCACCCCAAATATTTCCCTTGCAGATTGTAAGCAGGCTTGTTCAGATTCGTGACTATATTACTAAAGCTAGTTCCATGCGGGAAGATCTTGTAGAGAAAAATGAAAGATCTGCTAATGTTGAGCGCCTTACTCATCTAATAGATCACCTTAAAGAACAAGAAAAGTCATATATGAAATTTCTCCAAAAAATTCTTGTAAGTTTTGGACCCTTTAAATAATGTATTGAGTTATTTTTGTAGTATATCAGTGTACACGTACTGATGACATTCTGATGCCACCCCAGAGGAGTTAATATATTTTCAAAAAATCGTGCCATCCATTATAACATTTTATTGCCCTTTTTAATAGTTGTATGATTTATACCGCTAAAATATTTCAGGCTAGAGAAAATGAGGAGGAGGATGTTCGGACTGTAGATTCAGCTGTGGAATCTGGTTCTGTAGCTGAGAGCACATCGCTAAACATAGATGTGCAGTCTGAGGCTTCAGATACCACGGTAAGCGGCTTTTTAGTAATTAAAGTGCTGGAAATGAAGATATAAAGTTTTCCCCCGTTTTTCACGATGATATTTTTGTAGGCATTCCTTAATGAAAACTTTATCTCAGGGAAGAAACCCTCATATTGTTAATGCTGTATATATTCTTTTTGAACATGGAAGTTTAAAAGTTTTATTTATTAGCATTAAAAATAGTTTTAATGGTTGATTAAATCTAATAATATCTGATCTTCAATTTGCAGAAACCTGGTTTTTCTAGTTTGTTTCATTAAGCACAGCTTTACTCATTTTAAGAAGCATTGGGAAAGTTAAAATTCATTGTGGATATAAGAGCTATAAGTACAGTGTCATTGCTTAGCATGTCGTCTGTTGGAAAAGTCTCCAAGTTCATTTGCCATTGAGGAACCATTTTAAGGCTGTTAGGATTCTCATTTCTCAGGCTAGCTTAGAACGGAAGCAAAACCAGACAACTGATAAATTGAGATGAAAATGGGACAGGGTAGCATTTACTTTGGGATTTATTCCAGTGAGAAAAATACTATAAATTCTGACTCTGCAAAATGGAATGTATCAGAATACTGTCTTTTGGAAAAATAATCAGAAATTTACAGAACTTTGAGGAAAGATTTATAAAATAAACTTAGTTCATAGAAGTTAGTATGAAACTAGTATACTTTTAAGCATTTTAATTTTAACAGATGAACCTACAACCATGCATTAGTAAACTTGAAAGCCTGTTATCAGTAATGCCTTTCTTGTGAAAGGATAGCCACGTGTATCTTTTGTTTCTGAGGTATGTTCCAAAGTACCATTCAGCATTAGGAATTTGAGGGTTTGTTTCCTTTTAATATTGACCTGCATAGTTTCCTATCTGCCTCCTTTCTCTTCCTTGCCCTTCCTGATTTGAAGAGGAAATTTGAATTTTTTTTCTCTCCATTATTTTCACCAGGAGATGCTCAGAGGGCTTGATCCAAATGGTTGTTGAAGAATGGATTCTACTGTGGGGAAATTGTTTTTCTGTTTACAGTGGGGCTGGGAATAATTTCTTTCTCAAATTTCATTCCAGCAGAAGTGGAAGGGTTGGGGCATGTCGGTAAAGGAATTCTGTTGGAGAGGAGTGGGAAATGATGTAGATGATTATTATAATTTATATGCTAGTGTATATTGTGTTCCCATGATGAGAGTTTCTTTCATAACATCAAATCAGGAAATTTTGAAAGTTAATTAATAACATAGCAGAATAAATGTTGAAATATGCTTCAGCAATTGTTGTATAGCTTATTGCCTAGGATATGATATTCACTTAATTATAATAAGCCCAGAGTCTAGTCTATAGGAATTTAAAAGTCTAATTTAAAGTTTTATTGCCACTTGGGGGAGGGTGGATTGATTTTCTAAAAGATGGACTTGTAATTTAATTTTTTACATTTATTTACAAGACTGGCTTATATGTTAAACAGGAGTTTGTGTTAAGAAATTAATGTGCTACACTATTTAATAAAGGAGGCATCTGTTAGTCTGAGAATTCGGCCATGCATTGAGGACAAACTAGGGAATTCAGCTTCACAAGAACAGGTTTCAGACATTGACGTTACAAGTCCAAAAGGGAAAGGTGACAGACCTCCTCAGAATGACAGGGAACTGAGGCCTAATAGGAAATATAGCCGAAAACGTGGATTTCCCTCAAAGGTATACTTCACAATATTAACTTGGGAAGTCTCTAAATGAGCACCTCTTTTGTTCATATTTCCTCTCCTTTATTTGCTTTTCTGTTGTTGCTGTTAACTTTTAAATATGTACATTAACATGGTTAATTGTACTGTAATTTGCATTAGTAAAATGCTGTCCCTTAGTGTTTTTTCCTTTCCTGCTTTCTTATTCTCCTCTCCATGGATTATGTGTGGCAGCTGTTTTTAATTTGTATTAACAAAGGACTTGAAACTTAATCCATTTTCCTTTTTTTGCTGTTGAGAACTCAAAATATAACATTCTTAACCCTTGACCATTAGTTGCCTTTTGTTTCTGATACTCTATTCATGGATTAAGATGGTATTTTTAAGTTTTGTCTTATTTCCTGTAGTCATTCATTAAAGAAAGAAAAAATAGAGCAAGCTATTAGCTTTCCTGTTTTTTTAAGAATGAAATACTGGGTTGGCAAAAAAATTCGTTTGGGTTTTTCGCTAACATCCTATGGAAAAACCCAAATGAACTTTTTGGCTAACCGAATATTTTTAGTGTTTTTTGGTTTATATTTTTCTTCCCATTGCAAATCCCTTCGTCCCTTCTTTTTTTCTTTTTTTAATTATCCGGTTGACTTGTTTCCTGATGTTTTTGCTACTTTTTTCTCCAATGTTTGCTGTAAATGTTCTTTCTTTTAATTTTCCATGATTTGCATAAAGACACACAGGAAAGGTTTAAAGACAACTATTTGTGTAGTTCCACTTAAAACAGTTTGAAAAAAAAATAGCATTTGTAAAAGTGCTCATACCCATTTGACAGGAGTAAAGTACTATTTTAATAATTGAGTATAGATAAGACCAATTTCATATGTTTTATTACTAGCTTATTACCTAGGATTAGGCTTTCCTTTCTGTTATGTACATATTTTATATTTTTGTGGCGTTTAAAAATGACAAAGCTTAACCTCTAGATATTATGGTGTCTCCCCGCTCTCCCACAAGAGTTTGAAGATATAATTTGAAATCAGCTATAGTGATCTTACTATAAAATGTTAAGCAAAAGGTGTCCCAGTTCAACAGAATAGTAAAGTAGCTGATTATTTTTAAAACTACTAGCATTGGAGAAGAGAAAGTGAATGGGGGAAAACAGATCCTTTGGAACTTAATGTTCCTTTCTTAAGTCTTCTGAATAGTGACAAACAGAACTTGACTTGACAGTTACTACAGCATAGCATCTTCCAGTTTTACTTTTTTCCCCTAAGGCGTTATGTTTGCTTTTAAAAACCACTTTTCTGTTTTTAAGTTTCTTTGAATAATGTCCTTATAAATATTATTTTCTCTTGAACTTCTTTCTGGAGTTTATTTTAATTTGATTCTTTTTAATCTTTTGATTCTTAGGGCCATCCTAGGGTAGTTCTATCAGTACTCTGTTCATAAAATGATTTCATTTTCTTAGAAAAAACCCTAATTCCCACTGACTGACTTTATTCTTTCTCTGCTATGCAGAATCTGTCGTTCTCCCCACCTACCTTCATTACCTCCTTAACATCCTTTCAAAATGTAGTATTCTGTTAGAAGACTAGGGAAAAAAGTTGGTGTCTTAACTGAGGTTCAGAGCTTAAAGCAACCTTGTGAGTTGCAGCTTGATAGGAGATAATTGATATTCTTGAGTTGCCTACAAGGACAGAGTCCATTTTATGAAATATTTTATAGACACGATGACTTTGCATAATTTTTAAAAAGAGCCTTCCCTGAATACCCATGCCCTCATTGTTTTCCCATACTCATCCTTCCCCCACACTTAATCTCAGCTCTTAGAACATTCATAAGCTTTTAAAAATACCATCTACCCATTTTTTGCTATCTTTTTAATCATTTCTAGTTATTTCATGTGGGCTAGATTTGTCTCCCAAACTAGACTATGCTTCTTCAGAGATAGTTTTAAATATAGCAGACATAGTCTACGGATGTAATTTTGGGGCAAATAGTATGATGTGAAAATACACTAACCTAGAACTTAGGAATCTGACTTCCCCTCACTGTGATATTGGATAAATCACAGCTTTATCTTCTCTGGGCTTATAGTTTCTCACCTTTCAGATGACAAAACTTAGAATACATATTAACTGAAGTACTTTTCAGCCATAAAAATATATTTGAATCCATGAAGAATGATTGGAAGAACATCAGTTGCGTAGAGGAAAGGAAGACTTAGGGTTTTCTGAAATCTGTTACCTGTATGCAACTCGAGATTTCATGCTTAAGTTATTATTATTATTTTTTTTAATTTGTAAACTAAGAATGTACTTACTGAAAGTGACTCAAAACGTTTAAATGAAAATATGTGTTTGAAGGATGGGTATAGTCCTGGCCTCCTTTTTTGGATTTCTATTCCATGCACCATCTTCTTGCCATGTTTTTATCCCCAGGTATTTTTATTACCATTTTCTCATCTTCCCTTTCTTTATATTTGATTGTAGTTCCACCCACCTCCCTCAGTTCATCTTTTCTAAGTATTAGTCTGAAATGTTATTTATGTGGATGCAAAAGTTATTAAGCAGTAATAAACTCCACTAATTTCAAAAATTGTTGGGAATTCATCTTTGGATTAGTGAAAAATCTGGAGTTCATGATTCTTTATAATTAGAGTATCAAAGTTTTGCAAATAAATGTGACTAACAAGGATTAAAGTTCTTTTTAAAAGTTTGCATTTTAAAGGGTAAGAAACCATAATATTAAATTGTTTAGTAAGTTCTTTAAAATTAGATAGCTTTAAGGTTAGCTTGAGGTCTAAACTATTTTTGAGAGATGGGAGGATTATGAGTTAGATGGAGATAATGCATTCTTGATGGTTTTCTTTTTTCCTAGATGACTTTTTGCCTTATTTGTGTAATGTTCCTTTTCTTAGTCATTTACCACTGATGCTTTGTTGGAGTATTTGATTGATGTCAACCTGGAGAGGTTTCTCTGAGTCGTTCCACTGAAATCTGTACCTGATTGGGTCTGGTTTTATATTTTACCAGTGACTTTGATGAAATTAATTTGGATCAGATCTGAGATGGCTCCCTATCTCAGATTGATAGTTATCTCTCACCCTTCAAATTATTTTTTCAAGATGTAAATAGTCTTGAAATGAGCAAGAACTAAGAAGATGAATTTTCATAGGAATGAATGTAATGTTAACTAGGTAACGCCACTTGTATAGGATGGGAGAGAACTGAGTAAATTGCACTTGATTTGAAAATGGCTTTAGTTTATTGGAAAGTCTCCAGTAAATACTAGCTTAACCAAGGTACATTATTTCTCTTCCATGTTCATAAAGTCTAGTTGTCCAGTCCTGGATAGAGCACTGACCTGGCTTCTCTGATACCTACGTCAAACGTTCTAACTGTAGTCTTCTACGTCCTATTTGAGCTTCCTTTCTTTGAGTTCTTAATTCTGAGCCATGTAATTATTTTTATTGCTTGCCAAGTTATCACAGTTACTCATTCTTACTTACAGTACTAATGAGTGCTACTTGGGGAGGTAAAGAGAAGAGGTTTTTGCAGAGTACTGTTAAGGAATGTTACCCAGAAGGGAATTTCTCTGGAGCCATCTGTGTTTTCCATAATTTTTCTTGGAATCAAATGTACATAGGGAAAACAGATCAGTGCATTTTTACTCTGAAAAGAAATCACTGAGGTTTATTTTCCTTGTTAACTTTGGTCAGAGCCAGGGGAGATCATTCATTTAAAGTCTCCATATCCCCAACAAAAATTTGGTAGCAATGCAAATTTAAAATTGACTATTTCTAAGTTAATAGAAATATTTTATGTAAATATTAGCTAAAATCATTAAACTTTTAAGATACAAAATTTTTTAAAAGGCAAATCAGTGATGAAAAATACCATTATGGTATACAGTTCATGCATAATTTGTCTTATTTATTGTTTCCAGGTTGTATTTAACTTTCTCTCTTTGATTAGTTGACTTTATTTTTTCTGGTTGGGTTACACTTGAATAGTTTTAAGATTAACATTTAAAAATTTTATAATTCTTTATAAGTGGCACCTATTTAATCTGTTCCTCTTTTAGGCAAAATGTTACCTTTTGGGGGGAATTTCAAAGTAATTTATGTCCTCAGACTCAGCATTAAATGAGCATCTTTTGAAAGAAAAAATAGTAATGATACCTTTGATGCAAAAGACAATATTTTTTCTTTACTGTATGATAATATAAAGTGATGCAAGTAAATTAAAGCCTTTCACATCAAATAAGCAAATAAAAAGTATATTTTTAAAATTTCCGTCCGTAGTTAGAAAATAGTTGGTTGGTTGTTGTTTTGTTGGTTTTTAAACATCGCTTCTAGGAATGGGGCAGAAGGTTTTTTAGTCTGGTCTTTCTCCAGGGCTACTTTTAGGGCATTAGCCTGGGATGATCTGCTCTTCCTTTTCTGTAAGGCCTGGATCCCTCATTCGTGTGTGTGTGTGTGTGTGTGTGTGTGTGTGGTGTGCGTGTGTGGTGTGCGTGTGTGGTGTGCGTGTGTGGTGTGCGTGTCTGTTTGTCGGCCTTCCTGTCTTCCTTTTTGTATGCCTTTTCCTTTATGTTCTTTTTGTTAATCTCTTCTTCATGCTAAGCATATGGTCTTTTACCTTGAAATTACCTAACTACCTAATTCTTAACATGACAGGCTGTCTCTGTGTCATCATTTTCTTCTTCTTCTTTTTCTTTCAAGTCTGTATCTAAGGTTGTATATTTAATACTAATTTATTATCTATGTATGTACCTTGCCGTTGGTAGTTGAAATAGGAACATGGACTTTAAAAGATATAAGTGTTGTTGGTCTTATTTTTCAGGCCAGAGATCCTCAGCAGGAGCCTATGGAAGAGATAGAAAATTTGAAGAAACAACATGATTTATTAAAAAGGATGTTACAGCAGCAGGAGCAGCTGAGAGCTCTGCAGGGACGACAAGCTGCTCTTCTTGCTCTGCAGCATAAGGCAGAGCAAGCTATTGCTGTGATGGATGATTCTGGTATGCCACCATCTTAGAGTGTTTTTATAAGTAAGGCTCAGTGAATAATGATATGATTGCAAGGTGGATGCTGGTTATTATATAATTAGATCTTGATTGTTGTCTAGTTTAGAAACCTACATGTGAGGCTTACCCTGTCCTGTGCTTTTCTCTGATTATGCAGAAAAGGTTGCAGGGACAACTCCTGGCCATCATACTGTACCGTGCAGACAGCCAGCTCGCTCTCCTTTTCATCAGAGAGCACCCTTAAGAGGTAAAAGGGACAGGATGTAGTTCTGTTTTTGTACCTCAAATTTATAGGGCTCTTGTTGCTATATTTCTGCCTTTTGTACTTTATTTAACTAAGGTTGCTGTGCTTTGCTTGCCTGCCAAGGAAGGGTTAAAACCTTAAGTGAGGCAGTGAATAAATGTAAGCTTCTTTGGCTTCTGACATGAGTAGTGAGGTATCCAATTGTATGCACTAGTTCCTTTGAACTAAATTTATATGCTATCCAGTCTCCCTGAGACTCAGAAATGTTCTTTTCTTTCTCCTTCTTTCCCTCATAGCCATGTATCACTTAGATGGAAATTGTATTGAATTTATTTATTTTTTTATTTTTAAAAAAATTTCAGCTTTATTGCAGTATAATTGACAAATAAAATTATAAGATATTTAAAGTATACATCTTAGTGATTTAAGTTTTGTATTTTTGGATCTTGTTTAAGAAACCTTCCCGCATCCTATGTATTGAATTCTTTAGTATTGAGTCTAACTTTATAGTTCGTCTTGTTATTGTCAAACCTACGTGTTTAATTTCTCATTAAGTTGAAAACAAATTGTTACTTATTAAAACTTAAAACCAAGTTATATTTTCTAGTAGTCTGTCATTACAATCTAATAATAATTTATCTCCTGTGGGCTCTCCATTTTAGGTCCTTACTGTGGTTACCCTGTTGTTACTCAATTTATCGTGTTGTCCACACGTAGCCCACTGGCTCAGACTTCTGATCACTGTTATATGTAATTTAATTTTGCATTTTCATAAGGAACTTTATGACTTGCAAGTAACTTACTCTTTTGTAATAATTATATATTTGTATAGAATATATATGGTATAGTATATAATAATTATGCAAATTTTCATCCCCATTTTTCCCTTGCAAAATTCAAAAGTATCATTAGCTGTTAGATTTAGGAAAAAAAATATTTTAACAATGACAAATACAGTTTGGTTAATGACCAACTTTTAAAATATTTTTCAAGATTGGAGTATCAGATTTCAGAGATTTTCTTGTGAAAGTTATGTTATTTCAAATAGTTATATTTACGTCATCTCATTTGATCACCACAAAACTGTAGGTTAGTCGCCAGGGCTTTTTTTATAATTCTCACTTTAGAGAGAAGGAACTCTAACACAGAGCTCGTGACTTGCCTAGGCTTATATGGAATTTTAGTAGAATCAGATTTCTTGAGTTCCAGATCAGGGGTCTTCTATTCCTGAATATAAACCTTTATTTTTAAGTAAGCAGATAATCTTTCTTTCTTTTTTTAATGTACTATTATGAGACAAGTACCAGGAGGAGAATAAACAGGAGTTTAAATTTGAATTTATTTTATGTACTATTTCAAAAAAAAATTTTAGGTTAATGATTGAAAACAGACTTTCTCTTGCATTTATGAGATTTTGCAGGAGAATACTGATGAAAAAACAAACTTACAGTATTTAATCTTTAGGTTTATAAGAGAGGCAACATAATTGTCATGGGAAAGAGTGTTCCTTTTACCATTTAACTAGCAAGTTGTGCGTTATCTAGACTGTAATTGCTTTTTTTTCCCCAAGTACTTTGGACTGGATACGTGGGAGTCTACCCCATCCTGTAATTCTAAGTTCTCATTGAAAAAGCTAATATTTTCCTTCAAAACAGAAACAGTTTATAGTCACTGTCTCTTTTAGAGCTGGAAAGATAAGCATGGGGTGGTTGAGTAATAGAGAGTAACTATTATGAAAATTGTCATCAGAATACTGCCTTAGGAAGATAAAAACTGGTCTTTTAGTATGACTTGTATCACTAGCAACTCCTTCAATAAATTATCTGTTCTACAGTAGGGATCGGCAAACTATAGCCAGCTGGATTTGGCCCACTGCCTGAAATAAGATTTTATGGAACACAGCCATGTCCATTTGTTTATGTATTGTATATAGTTGCTTTTGCCCTACAGTGGCAGAGTTGGGTAGTTGAGACAAGAACTGTATCTCCATAGAGCCTAACATGTTTACTATCTGAATCTTTAAAAAAAAAGTTTGCTAGCCCCTGTACTAGAACATTGATTCTGATAGGGAGGTGGGGATTGAGACTGGTCAGAATTAGCTGTGCTTTTTCAGACTAACCACTTTGCCCGCCACGCCTCCAACCCAATCTGGTAGACCTTCCCGCACCCCGACTCTGTTGAGTCACTATTCTTTTTTTATTTTTTTTTTAAATAGATTTATTTTATTCATTTATTTTTGGCTGCATTGGGTCTTCGCTGCTGCACGTGGGCTTTCTCTAGTTTTGGCAAGCAGGGGCTACTCTTCCTTGCAGTGTGCAGGCTTCTCATTGCAGTGGCTTCTCTTGCTGCTGAGCACGGGCTCTAGGTGCACGGGCTTCAGTAGTTGTGGCTCACGGGCTTAGCTGCTCCCCAGCATGTGGGATCTTCCTGGGCCAGGGCTCGAACCCGTGTCCCCTGCATTGGCAGGCAGATTCTTTACCACTGCGCCACCAGGGAAGCCCTGAGTCACTATTCTTAATTGGGATGTAACAGTATCCCTCCTTGAATGTTGGGACAGAAAAAGATGAACCACTATACTAGAGTTTTGTGAGTGTCCCTTTATTTTCAGGTTGGATGGAAACTTATAAAATGATTGGTTGGCAGATAGATCTGAGGGTTAACTAGTTTCAAATTACATTGAGATTTTTAAAATTTCTTTTTTCCCCCCAAATTTCTTTTTAGCTTCTCAGAAATTAAAGTGTTGTTTTTTATTTATTTGCTTTAATGAATTATTAAATTATATGCATGAATGAAAGTTGTTAACTTCCTTTCCAGTTGTAACAGAAACTACAGGTAGCCTATCTGGAGTCAGTATCACATCTGAACTAAATGAAGAATTGAATGATTTAATTCAGCGTTTTCATAATCAGCTTCGTGATTCTCAGGTAACTTCATTTTTTTTGTTATACTGGATTTAAAATCACATTAACTAAAGCGGTGCTTCTCAAACTTTACTGAGCATACATATCACCTGGCATAATTGTTAAAACATGTAGATTTCTGGTCAGTGGGATCCCCCCACCTCCAAAATTATGATTCATACATTTGGGGTGGGCTTCCCACCATGGAATTCCAGTGCTGGATGTCTCGGGACTATGCTTTGGGAAACACTAATTTAGAGGAAATATCTACTTTGAATGAAGTGATTAGTGAAACTTCCCCTTTGTATGCTCCTAGATGTCGCATTCTTATTTCACCTTAAAGATTGTTAATAGTCACAACTGTTAAGCTTAAGTTAGTGTGAATCTATGCTTGTGCAATGTTTTACTAACAATTTTAAGGAAGTTCTTAAGTTTAATTTCAGAGTTATTAAGTGATATAATTTGATGACCTTTGTAAATAATGACATAAATGCAAAATTTCAGTCTGTTGAGTGAGAAAGGGTGAATTAATACCTCTCCACTGGAAATGGGTATAATTGACAATGCATTATCTTCTCTCTGCTGACCCAAGTTTAAATAAAAGAAGATGATCTAACTACTTTGGAGAGTTATTTAGCAATATCTAGTACATTTTTTCTAGTGACCCTGTTCAAAAGGAGATGCGTACAAGAATGTTCATGGCAGCATTGTATTAATAGCAAAGCAGAAACATCTAAATGTCCATGAACAGGAAAATGGATTAGTAAGTTATGATATATACATAGAGTGAAATCCTATAACCAGCTACAGTAAATGAACCAGAGCTAATGAATGAAAATGCAAGTTTAAGAAGGATACCACTTAGCTTATGTTTTAAAATGTGTAGAGTGTATATTTTTTATGGATACCTTCATAGGTATTACAAAATAAAAATATGTTTGAGAATGGTAGGTGTCTAATTCCAGATTGTGGTTATCTCTTGAGAGAGTAATGGGGTCAGGATTTCTATGTATAAAGCTTTAGCTATTATCTATAATATTATATTTCTCTTAAAGAAAGAATTGATGCAAATGTGGCAAAATACTAAAATTTGACTAAGCTCAGTGCTGGTTACTCATTATATGATTCCCTAATCCTTAGTGGATTTTTTAAATGTTTCATAATTTTTTTTTTAGTAGCAAAGAAGTGGTAGGAGAAACTGATAGGTTAAGAAGTTAAAGTTTATGATTATGGTTCTAAAAGATGGCAAGAGAGAGAATGAGATTTTTGAAGGTTTATTCTATATAAAATGTGGCATTTCTAGCACTTAATTTAGATCCAGTTAATAACATCCAGTGAATCCCCACTGTGTAGTTACGTGAGTCTATAAAACAGTATATATATAGTTTTATAGATATGGTGGCACATTAGGAAACAGTATGTATATAATTTGGGAATAAGAAAGGCATATATACTTACTGACCAGCACAACCTACACAAATGTTTATCTCTTTTTATAAAGAATATTTATGTATTTTTGGGACTTCCCTGGTGATGCAGTGGTTAAGAATCCACCTGCCAACGTAAGGGACACGAGTTTGATCCCTGGTCCAGGAAGATCCCACAAGCTGCGGAGCAACTAAGCCTGTGGGCCCCTACTACTGAGCCTGCACTCTAGAGCCCGCAAGCCACAACTACTGAGCCCACATGCCACAGCTGTTGAAGCCCGCGTGCCCTGGAGCCTGTGCTCTGCAGAAAGAGAAGCCACCGCAATGAGAAGCCCGCACACCACAGCTAAGAGTAGCCCCCCGCTTGCCACAACTAGAGAAAGCCTGCGTGCAGCAACGAAGACCCAATGCAGCCAAAAGAAAAAATGAGAGAGAATATTTATGCTTTTTTTATATATGATCCAATTATTTTTTAAATTTAATTAAATTAATTTATTTATTATATTTATTTTTGGCTGTGTTGGGTCTTCGTTTCTGTGCGAGGGCTTTCTCTAGTTGTTGCGAGCGGGGGCCACTCTTCATCGCGGTTCGCAGGCCTCTCTGTTGCGGCCTCTCTTGTTGCGGAGCACAAGCTCCAGATGCGCAGGCTCAGTAGTTGTGGCTCACGGGCCTAGTTGCTCCGCGGCATGTGGGATCTTCCCAGACCAGGGCTCGAACCCGTGTCCCCTGCATTGGCAGGCAGATTTCAACCACTGCGCCACCTGGGAAGCCCTGTTTGTACATTTTTAAAATGAGACTGCAAGCTTTAATCGCCTAATCTTTCTTTTTTTTCTTTTCTTTTCTTTTTTTTTAAAAAGCCTCCAGCTGTTCCAGACAATAGAAGACAAGCAGAAAGTCTTTCATTAACTAGAGAGGTTTCTCAGAGCAGAAATCCATCAGTTTCAGAGCATTTACCTGATGAGAAAGTCCAGCTT
Source organism: Mesoplodon bidens (assembly GCF_964165515.1). Taxonomy (NCBI): domain Eukaryota; kingdom Metazoa; phylum Chordata; class Mammalia; order Artiodactyla; family Ziphiidae; genus Mesoplodon; species Mesoplodon bidens. The sequence continues at coordinate 24,737,073 of NC_138181.1, forward strand.
TTTAGCAAAATGAGAGTGTTACAAGAAAAGAAACAAAAAATGGACAAGCTGCTTGGAGAACTTCATACACTTCGAGATGAACATTTGAACAATTCATCATGTAAGTAAATCTAAGCAGTATTAGGTAGAGGACACGTAAGTATATATGCCAACATGTAATAATTCCTTAGTAAATATTTGGTGAATGAATAAACACATAGTTACTCAAGAAAATTATAATTTTTGTGGGGAAATAGGACTTGTATGTGAAAAGTTTTTAAATAACAAGGCAATGTATGGTAAAGCCAAATAGATGGTAGATCTGTAAAATTCAGAAAAGGAAAAGAATGAATTTAGGCTTGAAAAATTGGTAGGATTTTATTTTTTTTTAAATTAATTTACTTATTTTATTATTATTTTTGGCTGTGTTGGGTCTTCGCCGCTGCACGCGGGCTCTCCCCAGTTGCGGCGAGCAGGGGCCACCCTCCGTTGCAGTGCTCGGACCTCTCACAGCGCGGCCTCTCCCGTTGCGGAGCACGGGCTCCAGGCACGCGGGCTTCAGCAGTTGTGGCGTGCGGGCTCTAGAGCACAGGCTCAGCAGTTGTGGCGCATGGGCCCAGTTGCTCCGCGGCATGTGGGATCTTCTTGGACCAGGGCTCGAACCTGTGTCCCCTGCATTGGCAGGCAGACTCCCAACCACTGTGCCACCAGGGAAGCCTGGTAGGATTTTTGTTTGTTTGTTTGTTTTGTTTTTTGCGGTACGCGGGCCTCTCACCGTTGTGGCCTCTCCCGTTGCGGAGCACAGGCTCCGGATGTGCAGGCTCAGCGGCCATGGCTCACGGGCGCAGCCGCTCCGCGGCATGTGGGATCTTCCCGGACCGGGGCACGAACCCGTGTCCCCTGCATCGGCAGGCGGACTCTCAACCACTGCGCCACCAGGGAAGCCCCTGGTAGGATTTTAAATAAGGGAAAAGTATAAGAGAAGGTAACTGTTAGATACTTTGACATAATAATACTGCACTTTTTAGCATATCCAAAATTTTTCCTTAAGGAAAAGCTAAACCAAATTAGTACTTTGATTTTAAAACTATGAAACAGGTTTAGAAAGTATTTATACAATAAAAACCTGAGATATGAAAAACTTATTTAGTGCAGAAAGTCCCAAACACTTCATTTTTTAAAATACATAAATAGTCATCTCAGGTGGGACTAGGAAAGGCATATAGTCATCCTAGGTATACTAGTTAAATAGTTATGCTACCATCCCTCGGTATCCATGGGGGATTGGTTCCAGCACCGTCACCCACACCCCTATGGATACCAAAATCTGAGGCTGCTTAAGTCCCTTATCTAAAATGGCATAGTATTTGCATGTAACATAAGCATATCCTCCAGTATACTTTAAATCATCTCTGGGTTACTTACAATACTTAATACATGTAAATGCTATATAAATAGTTACCAGCATGCTGCAGATTCAAGTTTTGCTTTTTGGAACTTTATGGAATTTTTTTTTTCCTGAATATTTTCTATCTGCTTTTGGTTAAATCCGCAGATGCAGAACTCTTGGATATGGAGGGCTGATTGTACTAGTTATATAGGAAAGCCAATAGTCATCTTAGTTACACTGTAGGAACTGTCTTTTCTGCTCTACAGATGTTTTACTTGCCTTTGTCTAATTCAGATCCAGTTACTAGTCCTCACTTGGCCACATACCTTCCCAAGCCTGGTCCCTGCCTCTTACTCAAACAGTTGGTAGTGGGAGCTGTAGCACTGGGTATTGGAATCAGTAGGGTCAACCCTAACTGGTCATTATTCTTTAGCATTCCAGATGCTGTCTTATTAAAGAACAGACAAGGGATAGAAACATCGTCTCTGGATCCCTGTACTGCACCCTAGTTGTCTGCCACCTTCAAAGAACTGTACTATTTCTGCCCTGAGACATACTCCTTCCTTTTCCCTGACTTCTGCTACTCCTCTGCCTCCTCTAGAGTATAAGCTAATCCCAGAGCCCATCCTTCCTAAGCAGATGAATACAACCAAGAAAAACTTAGTTGTACTCAAAGCCTTGTGGTCAGTTTTATACACATAATTAAAGTAGCACTCTGTCTACTGATGACTAAAAAATCATATATTTCTCTGGGAAACAATGAAAGCAGAGCAAAAGGTAGAACAGTCAAGGAATAGAGAGAAAAGACTACTGGAAACCAGCTGTAGCAGTGGATAACGTGAGCAACAAATGACGATTGTCACTGTGAGGAAGAGATAAGTGATGATAGTTTTAAAGTGGTAGTGGACTTGCCTGTGGTGCAGTGGTTAAGAATCTGCCTGCTAGTACAGGGGACACAGGTTCAAGCCCTGGTCTAGGAAGATCCCACATGCCGTGGAGCAACTAAGCCCATGCACCACAACTACTGAGCCTGCACTCTAGAGCCTGCGAGCCACAACTACTGAAGCCTGCCTGCCTAGAGCGTGTGCTCCACAGCAAGAGAAGCCACCACAATGAGAAGCCCGTGCACCTCAACAAAGAGTAACCCCCTGCTCACCGCAACTAGAGAAAGCCCACACACAGCAACGAAGACCCAACGCAGCCAGAAATAAATAAATAAAAAGAAAAAAATAAATAAACTGGTAGGGGAGAGAGAGAAGCACAAAGATTCTTAGTCTTCATTTATTACCCTTGAAAGCATAAGGTATCTTTGTCTGATCTGTGTGGACAGAAAAGTAATTAAAATGTAGTTCAAGAGCTGTCTTAGAGGATTAATCATCATCTAATTAGAAAATTTTATTGCTGAGTAGTATTCATGGTATTATGTACCGCAGTCACTTTAACAATTTTGCTTTATCTTTTGGAACAAGAGAAGTTCCACCTTGGAGACCAGATAGAATCCCTCTGGACTGGAACATTCTCAAGGACCTAATCAGCTAGGGTTGCCCTGTAAAGATTTGTAGATGGTGTCCTTGCACATCATATGCAGTGGCTCTGTTTAACTTAACCTGGAACCAAGTTTATCAGAGGAGTACTCTTGTTACTTTCTCAAGGTAGAATATCGTAGTTCTTGTTGGTTTCCATCTTGTCTTTCCTTATTCTTTCCTTTCTGTTTTAACTCTGTTTGGTTGAAGGACATGTTAATAAACAAGTGGCCTGGTTATATCCTTAAGTTTCACATTTTAAAGCTGCAGGATTTAAGATGTTAATGACTTTTACTTTTTATTTTTCTGTGTCTGAGCCAACTATGAATGTGTTGTTTGATGCTGTATTTGTTTATTTATGGTAACTGGTCTTTTTTTTTTTTTTTTTTTGGTAGTTGTGCCTTCTTCAGCCTCCCCACAAAGGAGTGTGGATCAGAGAAGTACAACCGCAGCTCCCTCTGCTCCTGTAGGCTTAACACCAGTTGTCAATGGAGAATCCAATAGCCTCACATCATCTGTTCCTTATCCTGCTGCTTCTCTAGTTTCTCAGAATCAGAGTGAAAATGAAGGCCACCTAAATCCAACTGAAAAACTCCAGTAAAACATTTCTACAAACATTGTTTACATAGATTAGAATTGAATAATGGGGATAAATCTTGGGGGTTTTTTCTTTGTCGAAAATTCTGGAAAAACTGAGTTAATTTGATATGATAAACATTCTTAAGTGGTATGGTGGTGGAATAAGTGTATTATATGTGCATCTTTGAGTTGTCCTAGAGAAATGTGACATTGTAGTAACATGTAATTTCTATGAGCTAATATGTTCCTGTTTTCCAAATAAAGGGACTACAGTTAAAAGATTTCTGTATTCAAATGGTTTAGAGCCCAGGCTCTAGAGTTAGACAGCCCTGAAATTTTATCTCACAAGGTTGTGTGACTGTGGACAAATAGCACCCTCACTAAGCCTCTTTTTCTTCACCTGGCATAATATATTTGTTCATAAAGGCGTTTTAAGGATTAGAAAACATTGGCATAATTCCTGGGACTCAGTAAAAATTCAACAACCTAATTATTCTTTTTGGTAAACATGTTATATAGTATGGTAACTGGTAGATCTCTATATGTTGTAGACAAATTGGGAACCTTTTGTAAATGCTCAGTAATGCCTGCATACCTGATTTGCCCAAGAGGTACTATTTTAATGGAATATTTAGTACTTCACATTTTTGATACTTATTAAGAAACATAGGAATATTTTTGACATTGAGATTTAAGCTGTTAACATCTATACCTGCTTAAAATGAACACTTGGAAGAGGGTTTTTTATGCTTTTGTCCGTAACACAACATAAGTAAATAAGGTGATAAGAGTTTGAATAACCTGTACTTGAAATTACATTCATTATAGTCACATACCCTGGATATTTGACTGGGTTTAAATTTTGTTTGTGCTGGCTGCTACTGTATGAAAATAGTGTATGCTTTAGTTTGCTAAAATGGGTGTTAATATAAATGTTTTTGTTGTTTATCAGGAAGTTAAATGAAGTTCGAAAGAGGTTGAATGAGCTAAGAGAATTAGTTCATTATTATGAGCAAACATCAGATATGATGACAGATGCTGTAAATGAAAACACAAAAGAAGAAGAAACTGAAGAGTCAGAATATGATTCCGAGCATGAAAATTCTGAACCTGTTACTAACATTCGGTAAGAACTTTTTTTTAAGTTGTTTTTCTAACATATTCACCCTAACAGTACATTTAATATGAAACAAAAGAAACCTCAATAGAGTGCCTACCGTTTGCCTTTTATTTAAGCTTTTCTCCTGTAAGTCTGCTGTTTTGGTCAGTGTACAAATAGGGAAGTATTGAATACAGTAGTTTAGTAAATTTGCTGTTTGTTAGATCAACTAAAAGAATCATAAGAAGTACGTAACTTCATTTTCCTACCTCTTTATTTTTAGGTGTAATTTTGATTTTTTTTGGTTGTAATTTTGATTTTTCTAGGTTGTAATTTTGATTTTTTTAGGTTGTAATTTTGATTTTTTTTAGATGTTTTTCTTCTTAAATTTGTGAATAGGAGAAGTTAGTGAAAAGCAAGAGCCGTTTATTTAGAGGATGAATTTAAATGGGGAAATAGCCCATGATGTTCATAGTCTGGAATTATTTTATCAGCAGTTCTAAAACTTTGATTTTCTTATTATTATATATATTTTTTACCTTAAATAACTTCAGGTTGTTTTCTTTCTTTTAGAAATCCACAAGTAGCTGCCACCTGGAACGAAGTAAATAGTAATTCTAACGCACAGTGTGTTTCTAATAATAGAGATGGGAGATCAGTTAATTCTAATTGTGAAATTAACAACAGATCTGCTGCCAACATAAGGGCTCTAAACATGCCTCCTTCTTTAGGTATGATTGACTCTATTCACAGATAATTTTACCATATTATTCTTGGGAAGTGGAATCCCTTTCTTTAGTACTCTTAAGTTTATTAAATTATTGATTTCACTGGTACGTGTTTTCAGCAGATTGTCGATATAATAGAGAACGGGAACAGGGGATTCACGTTGCACAAGGTGAAGATGAGGAGGAGGAGGAGGAAGAAGCAGAAGATGAGGCAGTCAGTGGAGCTTCATTATCTAGTCATAGGAGCAGTCTGGTTGATGAGACTCCTGAAGATGCTGAATTTGAACAGAAGATCAATAGACTTATGGCTGCAAAACAGAAACTTAGACAGTTACAAGATCTTGTTGCATTGGTGCAGGTAAATACTGCTTGTATTTAAAAAAAATGTCAAATGGACAGTCTTATAAGGTAAAATATATGTGTTTGATAATTATGTTGGTATAACTATACTAGTACACATTTATTGAGTTCTAACTATATACCAGGTTTAAATACTTAGCACTTTACATGCCATATTATCAGAGATCAGCAAACTTTTTCTAAGGGTGACTTAGTATAAATACTTTAGGCTTTGTGGGCTATACAGTTTCTGTCACAACTACTCAGTGCAAAAGCAGCGATAGACAGTATGCAAACAGATGAGCATGGCTGTGTACCAGTATAACTATTACAAAAACAGGTTTGTTTGTTTTTTTGCTGGAGACCCCAGTTCTATATCACGTAGAACTTGGTAACATCTCAGTGAGGCAGATACACAGATTAAAGGTGTTAATTGGCCAGAGTTATACCATTGTCAGAGCCAGAGTTGAGACTGACATTCTGGCTCAGATCTTAACTCACTTGATGTAGAAGAAAAACCATATTGTCTTATTCAGTAAGGCCAAACAAGTAAAGTTGGAACTATTAGTTGTAAATTTTAAAAAGCTATTTGAATGTATGAACGTGAAATTATGTAACTATTAACACTTCTGTATTGACTGATGTGGTCCAAAGGCTTTTTGCAGTTTATTAGACTAGGTATAAAACTTTCTAAGAATGATTGAACTTCTTAAAATCATTCCTTTTCATCTGTTTTATATATATATATATATATATATATATATATATATATATATATATTCTTTTCTCAGTAACATAATCACTATAAAAATATCTTTAAGAGAGACTTCCTAAAGTATTGAAATTTATATGATTTTTGGAAGCCAAAAAACTTCTGGTAAAATTAATGAGTGATTTGTTTTCATTTAGGTTTGCTTAGCTTGTGTTAGGTTGAAAAAAATGAAGTATAGAACATTAAAATTAACCACACTAATGTATAGAAAAGCAATTTTTTTGTGAATAAAAAAATTCAATTGTTATTCACAACTTCTTTTGGAATGCTACTTATTTTGAATTACTAAAGTGAAAGATGAATGTGCTCCCATTTTTAAATAAAGGGAAACACTACTAGTAAACTCCCTCTGAGCCTTCATTCATAATCCCATTCTCCTTCACAGATACTACTTTGCATATGTTTTTTATATATATGTGTATATATATATATAGTAAATACAGTTCTTTTTTAGCTGCAACATAGTTTTCTGTAGTATCAGTGGACCTTAGTTTAGTTAATCTAACATCCTATTGATGTTTACTTTTGTTGTTTCCAGTTTTTCACTATTTAGAAACAACACTCCAATGAACATTCTTTCACAAGCTTTGTGGTGCATTTGTGTTTTTCAAGAGCAGATGTGAAGAAGTGGAATTGCTTTGCCAGAGTTTATGCACATTTTAATTTTAATGGGCACTGCTTAATTGCTCTCCAGAATGACTATATTAATTGATATCTAAGCAGTGGTGGATGAATCCATTTCCTTATACCTTTGATTACATTTTATTTTATAAAATGATACCATATAGCTTTTTTAACCATTACTGGAATTGGCTTTTGGCTTTTTCTAAGGTTTTCCTGTTGTAAGAAGGTGTGTTGAAGGGAAGAAGGAGCATAAACACATGTATACAGACAAACACATACAGGTTTATATACACATGTATATATTTTTGCTTATATATTCAAAGTATAACTGTAGACAGATACATAAACTGATATTACTGGTTACCTGTGGAGAATGGAATTGGGGAAAGGGATGGACAGGAGATGTTTCTAAACATCTTTTTTACTTTTTGAACTTTGATCGTAAGACAGTAGTTCCATTTGAAACCATGAAGACAGCTTCTAGAGCAAAGAATAATATAGGTCGTGCTATCTTGAACATCATTGTACTTGTTAATTACTTTCTCATTTTTTCTTTATGACTCCTCTCCTTAGATGTATTGCCCAGAGTGGGAATAATAGATCAGAAATGATGAATAACTTGGTGGCTTATAGATGAATCAACTTAATTTCAGGCTTATGTTGAATGCAGCTCTTTTGCTTTAGTGAGTGTTCTAAGACCTGAAATAACATGTATGAAAAATGAGAAAACTGCAACACAGAGGGATTAAGGGTCCTCATTCTGAGAGCTATTAAAAAAAAATATGTTTAAGATTGATACATTTTACTTTTTTTATTAAGGGTAGTCTTCTTTTGCTTGTGCCCTTACTTGTATCCTTTCCCAAGAGACTCAGGAGAAGGTTTAAACAGTTATATAGTTATCATGATTGTAAAAAACTATTATTACTCTTCTTGATAGATTAGCTTAGACAATTTATATGGCCCTTATATGGTTCCTTAGTCTGTGATGCAGCCTGTGTTGAAACAATAATTCTTTAGTCAGTTACTTTTAGCTTCGGAGTTTATATCATTTCAGTTGGTCAGACACTCTCATGTGACAATCTGAAACTTTATGTAGTTTTTTTTTTCATACTTTGGTTTTTCCACTTTTTTTATTGTGGGAAAATGCCTCATGATCCAGCTTCTCTGTTTTTGAGTCCCAACTCAGTTTCTTTTTAATCTTACCATTTTAGTAATAAATCAGATTAGCTTTTAGATTGACGAGAAGACCAGAATAACACCATGTCTATAAGCTTAAAATCGATTAGACAGTTTTACAATCAAAGTTAGCTTTAACTCTCTATTTCCAAAGGTTAAAGTTTCAGTTGATTTCTGCAGGGAAAGCATGAGTAAATATAAAGTATACAATATTAAAATTTTTTTTTTTTTTTTTTGTGGTACACGGGCCTCTCACTGTTGTGGCTTCTTCCATTGCGGAGCACAGGCTCCGGATGCGCAGGCTCAGTGGCCATGGCTCACGGGCCTAGCTGCTCAGCAGCATGTGGGATCTTCCCGGACTGAGGCACAAACCCGTGTCCCCTGCATTGGCAGGCGGACTCTCAACCACTGCACCACCAGGGAAGCCCAATATTAAATGTTTTTAAGAAAATGTCATAGGTTACCTCCAATCCTCCATTTTTTTAAATAAGATTTTTAAAAAATAAATTTATATATTTTTGGCTACGTCGGGTCTTTGTTGCTGCATGTGGGCTTTTTCTAGTTGTGGTGAGCGGGGGCTACTCTTCATTGCAGTGTGTGGGCTTCTCATTGTGGTGGCTTCTCTTGTTGCAGAGCACGGACTTTAGGTGCACGGGCGTCAGTAGTTGTGGCATGCGGGCTCAGTAGTTGTGGCTCACGGGCTCTAGAGCGCAGGCTCAGTAGTTGTGGTGCATAGGCTTAGTTGCTCCGCAGCGTGTGGGATCTTCCCGGACCAGGGATTGAACCCATGTCCCCTGCATTGGCAGGCGGATTCTTAACCAATGCGCCGCCAGCCCAGTCCTCCATTTTAATAAGCACATTGATTTCAACAGAGGATACGTATCTACTGTTAGGAAGATATGAACTTTTGTTGTTTTTCCAGTAGTTACAGATTTGAGGTGGTACATTCTCATTCGTTTTTGTATTGTGAGCCATTGGTACTTGTTTGGCAAACTAAAGACCAAAGTGAGGAAATGGAAAGCTTTTTAAGTGAACAAGTGATAATAGACATTGGTTGTTAAATTGTTAATGTAAAAGTCACATCTGAAGAAAAAGTGTCTAATATCAAGAGTTCCCAGCTCCAATGATATATTTTGTATCTTTTTCATATTCTCTAGAAAGCTCTTCTTTGATTTTAGAATCTGGCCAAGGAAAGAAAAGGCAAACTAGTGCTTGCCATTGCTGGGTAATTGGCAACTCAAATTATTAATGTACTGTTTTTAGTTTTAGTACTTTATTTCCTGCCATTGGTAGAGGGTGAATTTCATTGCTCAAAATCATATGCTTTCCCTACTGCTTTAAATTTTATGTTAATTTTACAACCTAGTTGTATTTACTAAGGTATGAATTGGATAATGTCTTTAGATATCAAGATTGTTTTAATATAATGATGCTGTTTTAGGATGATGATACAGCAGATCAAGGAGTTATCTCTGCCAGTACCTCAAATTTGGATGATTTCTACCCAGCAGAAGAAGACACCAAACAAAATGCAAATAACGCTAGAGGAAATACCAATAAAACACAGAAAGATGCTGGAGTAAATGAAAAGGCAAGGTATGTTAAGCTTCTGGCTTTCAGGTCATAAAAGTTTAGTGCCTGTTAGAGAGAAGGTACTCTGCTAGGTACTGTATTACATCGTGCTTAATGCTATCATCAGATTTACTGGAGTCCACAAATATAATGTCAATTTAATTATAGAGAGAAATTTTATGAGGCTAAACTACAGCAGCAACAGAGAGAGCTCAAACAATTGCAGGAAGAAAGAAAGAAACTGATTGAGATTCAAGAGAAAATTCAAGCATTGCAAAAGGCATGTCCTGACCTACAGGTAATTAGGAAATTTCTTTCTTTCTGTTTGTCTGAAGAAAGATATTTAAAATCTTAGTGTCAACTGAAAGTACTCTTTGTCTTTTTTTAGTGCTAATTTGATAGATTTATATCTTAATTTTATGATTAATGAAATGGATGGACAAATGAAATGTGTTGAGGATGTACATTTATACTGTGAAAGGTAGCACATAGGAATTGACTCTAATTATTCCCATTCTTTCACTTTTTGGGCTGGCTGGCTGTAGATTCAGAACATGAGTGTTTATAACTATGTATTATATTAAAATATTCTGGCTTGAACTTGGAGTTAAGGGACTAGCATTTCCTTTTTTTTTTTTTTTAATTTATTTATTTGGGGCTGTGTTGGGTCTTCATTTCTGTGCGAGGGCTTTCTCTAGTTGTGGCAAGCGGGGGCCACCCTTCATCGCAGTGCACGGGCCTCTCACTATCATGACCTCTCTTGTCGCGGAGCACAGGCTCCAGACACGCAGGCTCAGTAGTTGTGGCTCACGGGCTTAGTTGCTCCGCGGCATGTGGGATCCTCCCAGACCAGGGCTCGAACCCGTGTCCCCTGCATTGGCAGGCAGATTCTCAACCACTGCGCCACCAGGGAAGCCCTAGCATTTCCATTTTTTACTGGCCTAAAATTACATAATAAAGCTGTTAAGCCATCATGAGTTTTTTAGGGAAATTAAAATATTATTTTTGTAGTTTGAATATTAAATGTATATATGCTTATTAAATAGTACCCTATGCATGGGTTTTTGAGTTGAACAGAGAATGTGCAGTCTTTGACCACGTCAGGTAATTAGGAGGAAGGTTAATATGGGAAGGGAACATCAATTCTTTTTTGAGATTTTTCCTACACTTTATTGGTTAGCTTTATTCTTCAGTCAGGTTTTGTTTTCAAAGAAAGGGAAACATATCAAGTGATATTTCTAATATAACTTTATTTTTTAGACGCTTACCTTTTCTACTTTATCTAATCCTTTTTTTCTCGTTCCCAATCTAAATAATGTGCAGAGGAATATATGTCGGAGTTGGGTTGAGTATGTGAAATTTTCCACAGTAACATTTTATCCCTCATGTCTCTGTTGTTTCGGAGGGTTGGTTACTACTGTTCAACTTTAGCCTGTGTTTTCATCTTTGTTTGCTTATGTCAGATTTTCTTTAGATCATGATGGCAATTGAAGTCTGGTGGTAATAAATTAAATATGATACTAGAGCCCTAGAGAAGCAGTGAAATAATTGCTTTTACGAAATTAACATATAATTGCTTTAATTCCTCATAATAGTTTTAATTCTTTTTTAGCTGTCAGCCACTAGTGTAGGTCATTGTCCCACAAAAAAGTGTATGCCAGCTGTTACTTCAACCCCAACTGTTAATGAAAATGAAGCCAGTACAAGCAAACCTGCTTTTGAACATGATGATTCTTCAGTGGTAGATAATGAGGTATTGTATGTTGTACCTTGTTGCTGGGTCTTAAGGAAGAAAACTGAATATCTGTGAAACATGTTTTTAAATGTAGCCTATTATGTGTCTTTTAGTTGTGGGAAGAAATAATTTTTTCCAAAAAGTAATTAAGTTGGTATATTTTCAAAATAGCCTTGCCCTTTATTAGCAAATATTTGGCAGAATTATATGTAAGGGTTAGTTATAGTAAATAGTAATCATTTCAGTTAGAAAAACCTGTCCTTTGGCATTTTATTTATATGGGATTTATAGAAAACATTGTAACTTTCTTTTCTTTTAATAGTTGATAAAGTATACTTGGGTGCTACCTGTTTTCATAAAGAATTACTGATTGCCTAATTTTTTCTTATTACTAAAATATCATTTTGACCTTCTTGGGTGTCTCAGTGTAAAAAGGATAGAGTGAGAATAGAAATATTTGTTGGTATTGACAATAGTATTAGGCTGTTTTTCTTTAAGGCTAAAACAAGTCCAGATATTTACACCAACTTGACTTAATTTTTAAAATAACAGTTGTGGTCAGAAATGCGAAGACACGAAATGTTAAGGGAAGAGCTGCGACAGAGAAGAAAGCAGCTTGAAGCTTTGATGGCTGAACATCAGAGGAGGCAAGGTCTGGCTGAAACTACATCTCCAGTGGCTGTTTCACTGAGAAGTGATGGGTCTGAGAACCTGTGTACACCTCAACAGAGTAGAACAGAAAAGTAAGAGAGCTGCTGAAACCTTTTCTTAAAATATCACCTCCTTACGGCCTGTAGGATAGGCAGCCTCATTTCCCCTCTGCATCATAGCACAAATCTGCTGTTGCAGTGAGACTTGTGTTTTAAGCATCACCTTTGTGACTTAGTTTGACTAAATCCAGCTACTTTCTGTCCTAACTTCTCACAGCATCACCTTTCTCTCTTTTTAAAAAATTTCTAAGACACTTGCTCAAACGGTGATACAGATTTTCTTGAGTATATAAGCCTTATTTTCTTAGTTAAGTTTCAAGTTTATAAAAAGAAAATGCTTGATACTTTGTAGTGCTTTTCTGTCAGGCCAGAAATAAGTGCTTTTTTTTTAACTTAAATTGAGTATCTGCTATTTGTAAATTTCCTAAGAATTTGAAAACATTTTATTGTATAAAACATTCAGTTTTTAGGATTTATGTTTGAAATTTCCATATTTAGAATATTTCTAAAAGAATTGGTTATAAGATCAGTTAATTATCTTTATAGTAGTATTCAGATCTAAACTTTTGAAATCCAAATTTGTTATGACCTAATCTTTTGGTATCAGATGGCATTTCTGCAACATTGCACTAAACCTTACTCTCTTTCGTACTCATAAAAGAACTATTCCTGTTCTTGGAGTGCCAATATGAATTTTATTGATCAAACTATATCTTCAGTATTTTATTGTGTTCTGTGTACCACACATCTATACTTTAAAAAAGTTCTTTATATTGTTTTGTTAAACATCTCAGTTTGAGAACCATGGGTCTAGACTTGTGCTTTCCAGTACGGCAGCCACTAGATGTAGGTGGCTATTTAAAGTTAAATAAAATTAAAACTTCATTTTCTCTGTCACACCAGCCACATTTTAGGTGCTCATTAGTTATGTGTACTTAATGGCTACTCTATTGGACAGCACAGATATAGATTATTACTACTATTGCAGAAAGTTCTACTGGATAACTCTGATCTAGAAAACCGTGACTCAAGGAAAAGTTGAAAGTTGAGAGGGGTTTAGTTTAGGAATAAGTTCCAGGGGATATGATTACTAGTTTAATTTATATGAAGAATTGTTTTCTGTAAACAGGTTATAACAGCAGTTGGAGAGTACCACCCATCTCATAGTTACTATGACTAAATGAAATTTTATATACACACACATATGCATATACATATATATATACATATATACATACGCTTTTTTTGGTGCAGTGATATATATATATATATATATTTTTTCTTTTTTTGGTACAGTGTCTGGTACATAATAGGCGGTAAAGTATTTAGCTCATCTCCAGAATGATCTCATGTGTTGTCTCTTAATCTCTAGAACAATGGCAACTTGGGGAGGTTCTACCCAGTGTGCACTAGATGAAGAAGGAGATGAAGATGGTTACCTTTCTGAAGCAGTTGTTCGGACAGATGAAGACGAGGAGGAGGAGGAGCAAGACGCCGGCTCCCATGATAGCTTTTCCGTGTGTCCTCCTAGCAGCTCAAATCATAACTCCTATAATGTAAAGGAAACTAAAAATAGGTTAGTTTTTCCGTGTGTCGTCCTAGCAGCGCAAATCATAACTCCTATAATGTAAAGGAAGCTAAAAATAGGTTAGTTTCACTGTTTTAATTTTTTGCTTGATTTGAAGAGTCTCAGGTCTTTCTGACTCCAAGCAGTTCTTCAGTTCTCTGAACCAACTGTGTGTGTCCTACAATGTAATTTAATTCCACCACTAACTACTTGGAGTCAGGGCAGAGCCCACAGGTTAAGAGGCTCAGTCCCACAAGAGTGCCTCACTTTATTTTTTATTTTTTATTTTTTTGCGGTACGCGGGCCTGTCACCGCTGTGGCCTCTCCTGTTGCGGAGCACAGGCTCCAGATGCGCAGGCTCAGTGGCCATGGCTCACAGGCCTAGCCGCTCCACGGCATGTGGGAGCCTCCCGGACCGCGGCACGAACCCGTGTCCCCTGCGTTGGCAGGCGGACTCTCAACCACTGCGCCACCAGGGAAGCCCAAGTGCCTCACTTTAGGTGCCGCTTTAAAGTCTCAAGTCTTCAGGGCACCCACACTTCTGTCTGACTTGGCTACATATTTGGTGTTTCCCACAGCCCCTCTTCAGGTTCCATAATTTGCTAAAACAACTCATAGAACTCTGGAAAATACTTCTGTTTACTGACTTCTTATGAAAGATACTACTCAAGAACAACTAAGTGAAAGAGATGGGATGGGTTGGGGAGGGGCACAGAGCTTTTATACCCTCTCTGGGCACACCAGCCTCCCAGCACTTCACTGTGTTCATGACCCAGAAGCTGTCCTAACCACCTTGTTGAGGAGTTGTTACGGAGGTTTCTTTACATAGAAAGAATTGACTAAATCACTGGCCATTGACGATGAAGCTCAATCTCCCTCCGTGAAAGTTGGGGGATGGGGCTAAAAGTTCCAACCCCCAACACCTGGTTGGTTTTTCGGGTGACTAGCCCTCATCATGAAGATAACTAGGGCCTGACAAGAAGGAGCTCATTATGAATAACAAAAGACAGTCATCACTCAGGAGATGGCCAAGAGTTTTAGGAGCTCTGTGCTGGGAACCTGGGACAAAGACTAAATATGATATTTATTGTATCACAAGAGTACTGTCGTCGAGATAGATTCCAGCTAGATAAGATCAAGATTGATAAGCTTTGATCTTCACTCTTGTTTTGGGGAATTAAGCAAAAATAAAAATCATAGATAGTGAAAAATATCTAACAACAAAAATATTTACTACGTTTTTATTTATAACTGGAAAATGTTTCATGTATAAAAGATGGTTAAGTAATTCCACTCGATGGAATGTTATGTGGCTAAGCTTAAAGCATGAAGAGTGGAAAAATGCTTGTGGTGTAATAACTATAACTATTTTCATTTTTTTTTTTAATGGCAGACTTTCCCTATTTTTAATATTTATTTATTTGGTTGCACTGGGTCTTAATTGCGGCAGGTAGACTCCTTAGTTGCAGCTCGCCAGCTCCTTAGTTGCGGCATGCGGGCCCCTTAGTTGTGGCATGCGAACTCTTAGTTGCCACATGCATGTGGGATCTAGTTCCCTGACCAGGGATCGAACCAGGCCCCCTGCATTGGGAGTGTGGAGTCTTAACCACTGTGCCACCAGGGAAGTCCCATAACTGTTTTCATTTTGAAGAATACAGAATTATATAGACACTTCTCGGTAAAACATAAATGAAAAAAGATTCGAAAGGAATGAAAAATGATATTGTACAAGACTAGAAATCCAGAATTTTTCTCATTCTATTTTCCATACGTTTTAAGTCCTGTGAAGAGAATACAGGTGTATGGACCAGGGTATCATGGTTTATTGCCAGATTTTAAAAAACAAATAATTACATAAGATGACCTAATGCTTTAAATCTTGTGTTAGGTGGAAGAACAATCGCCCTTTTTCAGCAGATGGAAATTATCGTCCTTTAGCCAGGACAAGACAACAGAATATCAGCATGCAGCGTCAGGAAAACCTTCGCTGGGTGTCAGAACTCTCTTATGTAGAAGAGAAAGAACAGTGGCAAGAACAAATCAATCAGCTAAAGAAACAACTTGATTTCAGTGTCAGTATTTGTCAGACTTTGATGCAAGACCAGCAGGTAAAGTAGAATTTTTTTATCTTGTTTTTGAAGCAGTACACATTTTTCTCATGTCATCGGCAACTATTCTGAAAATTTTCTTTCCACAGACTCTGTCTTGTCTGCTACAAACTCTTCTCACGGGCCCTTACAGTGTTATGCCCAGCAATGTTGCATCTCCTCAAGTACACCTTATAATGCACCAGTTGAACCAGTGCTATACCCAGCTAACATGGCAACAGAATAATGTACAAAGGTAATCTGTTTCTTAGAAGTAGTGAGAGTGTGTAGTAAGTGCTAAAACTAAGCAAGAGTTTTACAGTTACCTTCTGGGAGAAAAGAGCGTGAACCAAATATCATTTTCGAATATTCTGACACCTGAGAATTTTATAAGCAGAGATATTGCTCAATGTTCCTTTTTAATACCGTGGACCTGACTTTTAAAAAAAATTTTATAGTACTCAACTTTACACTTACCTTAGGTAGGTTGTATAGTGTGTAAATTATACCTCAGTAAAGCTGTAAACAGCAATATAAAACAATGAGTTTGTTGTAATTATGCCTACTATCTGTTAGAAGTGCTCATAAGCGCAGTTCTTGCTGCAAAGGCTAAGTTACTGAACTAAGCATGCAGGACAAGCAGATAATTGTTGTAGTAAACATCAGAGCAGTCAGTTTGTTCCACATACTGTTGAATCATGTCTTACATATATTCTTTCTGGATGTACTTTACGTAGATGGTAATATAACTGATCTTTAAATTACTGACTCCTTAAATTTTTACAGGTTGAAGCAAATGCTAAATGAACTTATGCGCCAACAGAATCATCCGGAAAAACCTGGAAGCAAGGAAAGAGTCAGTAGTGCATCACACCCTCCTTCTCCCAGTTTATTTTGTCCTTTCAGCTTTCCAGCACAGCCTGTAAATCTGTTCAACCTACCGGGGTTTACTAATTTTTCATCATTTGCACCAGGTAAGTGGCTGAAAACTTAAATGAAAATAAATAAATGCAGAGTGTTTAAGAATAACATTTGTCTATTGCATGGATTTTTATCAGTCCCTTTTGGAGTGGTAGGAAATGTTTGCAAAGAAAGTTATAAACTCTTTTCTACATTGATTCTTTATAGTGAACGCTTAAACTGAATGTGGTTGCTAATGAAATTAAGTAAATTATGAATGATTGCTTAGTCTTTTACCTTTGAATTACTCAACAACTATTTATCAAGGAGAAAGGGAATTAACCTGTCTACTGGCTGCTGTACATCAGGCACTGTGTAAAGTATTAGGAGAGGAGAGGTGAATAAGGCAACGCTCTTGTAGAGGAGCTTTGTGTCTTAGTAGGGAGATATACCACTAGAGTAAAGGTGTTTGGTTTAGGCTTATATTTACTTTTACTTAGTTTAGGCTTTTATTCAGACTTTTTCTGTACCTGTCATGTGCCAGGCACTATATAAATGACTGGGATTCAAAGATGTTAAGCCTGATGCTTTAAGGAACTTAGAGTCTAGTGAAGAAGCTAAGAATGTTAATAAGTGCTTAGTGCTTTGCCATGGGTGCTGTAGCAGTGGTGCAGATGAGGTGAATGGCCTACTGTTCCTTGGGGCAAGAGATTATCAGCAAATCTTTTTTTCTAAAGAAAGTGATATTAAAGCTAAAGAATGAATATAATTTTTTTCCAGGGAGATTAGAAGGGAAAGGACTTTCTGATGAATGGAACCACTTAGAGTTACAAAGCAATGGAACAGTATATTACTTAGGGAATTTAGAGGTCATGAAGTGTGGCTGGTGTTTAGGGCCATGACAGGGGAAGAAGTAGTTGATGTGGCTGGAGAGCACTGGAGGCCTTTGTGCTGCGCAAAGAAGCTTAGACTTTCCGCTGCTTACTAGAGGGGCCATTGGAGGATTTTGAGCAGAGGAATAGCATGAGATTTATGTTGTAAAAAGATTACACTAGCGGTAGTGTTGATGGAGATTGGAGGGAACGTGCTGAGGGTATAGATGGTGACTGGAAGGCTGTTGCAGTAACAGCCGGGAAGGAATGGCAGCTTGACCTAAGGCAACGGCGGTAGCGGTAAAGAAAAAGGAGTAATTTTAAAGACATTCTGGAGGTAGGATGATCAGTTACGTGAGGCGAGTCATGAAGGGAGAGGAGTTGAAGGTGTTTGCCAGAGAATACAGGAAGAGGAAAAGGGTTGGGAGGGCTTTGTGAACATGAATATGCACAGATACAGTGTATTTTCTTAACAGGATTATAAAAGCAATGGCGTTCAACAATTTAACAAGGTTTTTAGTTCTTAGGTGTGGGTTAATATTGGCAGCAGACTTTTTTAAAAATCTATTTCTTCCTTCCTTCCTTCCTTCCTTCCTTCCTTCCTTCCTTCCTTCCTTCCTCCCTCCCTCCCTCCCTCCCTTCCTTCCTTCCTTCCTTCCTTCCTTCCTTCCTTGCCTGTATTGGGTCTTCGTTGCGGCTTGCAGGCTTTCTCTAGTTGCGGCGAGCGGGGGCTACTCTTTGTTGAGTGCGCAGGCTTCTCATTGTGGTGGCTTCTCTTGTGGCGGAGCACAGGCTCTAGGCGCGCAGGCTTCAGTAGTTTTGGCACGTGGGCTCAGTCGTTGTGGCTCACGGGCTCTAGAGCGCAGGCTCAGTAGTTGCAGCGCACGGGCTTAGTTGCTCTGCAGCATGTGGGATCTTCTCAGACCAGGGCTCAAACCTGTGTCCCCTGCATTGGCAGGCGGATTCTTAACCACTGCGCCTCCAGGGAAGTCCCAGCAGACGTTTTTTGTGTAGGCATTTAAGTAACAAGTAATGTAAGAAATGGCACATGCAGTTCCTTTTTGTCATAATATGCCTTATACCCATGCCAGCCCTGTATGAAGACTTCATTCTTCACAGTGAATCTAGTTCAGTTTTGTGAAACCCTCCCTGATCCCCTTCTCCCACAAGTTGTAAGTAGCCGTTTGTGAATACCTGTGATACAGCACTGTATATTAAGTATGTGATTATATTTTACTTCCCACATAGAGTGTAAAGAACCTAAGCTCTGGAGCTGTGTAGACCCGAGATCTAACCTGCTCTTTCATTTACTAGGCATTTGATCTCTAAACCTATTTTCTCAGTGGTAAAATGAATATAATACCTATTTCACAGTGTTGTTTTGAGCATTAAATGAAGTAACATGTAACGTGCCTACAGTGGAGTCTTGTACCCAGTAATACTCTGATAAATATCAAGCATTATTTTTGCTAACTTTTAGCTCTTAAGGCGTTGGGGATCAGTATTTATCTTTGAATCGCCAATGCTGAAAACATAGCAGACTGAGTTGTAAAACAGTGATTGAATAAATGAGTGTTACTTTATTTTAATCACAAATTTTTCTTTTGGTGGATTTGAATGGCTTATTTAATTAAAACTATTTTTAAATTTCATTTTAAGGCTAAAGGTGCTTCTTTATTGTTGTCTTACCCATTGTTTTTATTTATTAGGTATGAATTTCAGCCCTTTGTTTCCTTGTAATTTTGGAGATTTTTCTCAAAATATTTCTACACCCACTGAACAGCAGCAACCATTAGCCCAGAATCCTTCAGGGAAAACAGAATACATGGCTTTTCCAAAACCTTTTGAAAGTAGTTCTTCTGTTGGAGCAGAAAAACAAAGGTACTTGATTGTAAACATAATCCATTATTTGCTTAAACATCACTTTGTGATTACATCTAATTATCTGTAATTTGAGAATGTAATTGGGGAGGATGTTTGTGATTGTCTGACTTGATAGTGTTGGGAATACGAAGTTTTGACATCTTACCAGATGTCACTCAAGCGTATACCTGCTGCTAACCCTGGTACAAGAGCGGTTCAGAGTTTTGATCAGCGTGTCCTGTGAGGTTCATTTTGGAAGGATATGACCTAACCCATAGAGTGTCTTTGGCCTTGATTTGATATCTGTCTTTAAGGTTATACCAGTTCACTGTTAATTGATGTAGAAATAGAAACTAATATTAACTGCTGGAGGATAGTTGTTACAAAGTGATGGTTCCTTTGTTTGATTCGTAGCATGTCTCAGCCTCTTAATTTAGCATTTTGACAGTTTAATTGTTAAATCATGAACATTTTGGTTTTGTTTTTTACTTAATTAACCAAAAATTCTTAGAATTCAACTTCGTGTTAACTTCCAGGAATCCTGTGGTAGACCTCCCTGACCTTGCCTGATTCCTTTTCTTATCTGCACTAACCTTTTTTTCCTACTAAATCTTGTGTTACTCTGTGAAAGTATTCTATTGTCAGAGCCTAAACCAGTGTTTAGTGCTCAATTGACATTGAGAAATGGTGGTTGAATGACTCGTCATCACAAGCAATAAACATTTATTCAAAGCTTTAGTGAATGGTCTTCCTATTGGAAGGTCCCTACTTCATTATTATCTATAGTTTATATGTAATTGGTAGTAAAAAAAAAAAAAAGATGCATCTGGGTATTATTATTTTAGATGTTAGACCTACTTCAGATTAGACCTCATCTCTTTCCAAAATTTCAGCTATTATAGGTTCCCTGAATTAAATGGCTGGAGATAACAAAGAGGTCAGATAAAACATTGTAGTTGTTAGCTCGGGTCAGAAAACTGTTCCTATAAAGGACTACGTAGTAAATATTGCAGGCCATAGTGTCTGTCATAACCATTTATCTCTGCCATTTTTGCACAGAAGCATTTATAAACAATATATAAACAGATAAGTTGCTGTGTTCCAAGAACACTTGATTTATGGACAGTGAAATTTGAATTTTATGTAATTTTCATGTCTCATAAACTATATTTCTCCTTTTAATTTTTTTTTCAACGATTTAAGAATATAAAGATCATTCATAGCTCTCAGGCCATACAATAAAACATGCAGCAAGCTGAATTTGGCATGTAAACTGTAGGTTTGCTAATCTTTGTCTTGAATTAATCCCTATAGATCAATGTCTCCCAAATTATATTCTTAGGAACTCTGTTGTCCATGTCAGGTTCTGTAATAAAAAGTTTCAGACGTGTTCACTATGTTCCCTTTGAAGACATTTATAAAACACATTGGCATATTGAAAGTTCTGAGAAGTACTGCAGACCTGTTTAACTTTGTTTTGCGTATTTTTTCCCAGATTTAGGTAACCAGTGAATACCTATTAACATATTAAGGGATGCCAGTGTTTAGCAGATAAAATTTGGAAAATGACACTAAGCTAACAGCTAAATAAGACTTAATGTGCAGAGAAATAAATTACTAGTTACATGGCCAATTGTTTTCACCAGATTCTGGTTATATTTGAACTGTTTTAGATGACACAGATCCATGTATGTTTCCAGACTTTTTACTGGGGTTCTTTTTCAGTTGTTTCTTTAAGGTTTTTGTTTTTTCCTCGTGTGTCCCGTCCTCCCTTGATCTTACCCTCCCACTCTTTCCGTCATGAATGCTGGATCTTTGGTTTGGAAGTCTCAGTAGTGAAAATGGTTTAGTGAGAAAGGTCTAAGATTAAAGTTTAAAGTAATGTAGTACCTTAGCCTGTGTAATATTTTCATTTTTAATGTGTATTTTGTGGGAATATTTTTATAGCCTGTTGACAGTTTTTATTTACCTGAATCTACTAGTAGACTGTAAATTAAGTATATCTGGAGTTTTCAGTAGATATAGAAATATATCATTATAATATATAAAAACTTATTTTCATTGGTAAGGAATCAAAAACAGCCCGAAGAGGAGGTGGAGAACAGTAGGACACCATGGTTATATGACCAAGAAGGTGAAGTAGAAAAACCATTTCTCAAGACTGGATGTGCAGTGTCTGTAGAGAAAACAACAAATAGTAATCGCAAAAGTCAATTAGATACCAGTAGGAGAAGACGCCAATTTGATGAAGAGTCATTAGAAAGCTTTAGCAGTATGCCTGACCCAGTAGATCCAACAACAGTAACTAAAACATTCAAGTCAAGAAAAGCATCTGCACAGGCCAGCCTGGCATCTAAAGATAAAACTCCCAAATCAAAGAGTAAGAAGAGGCATTCTACTCAGCTGAAAAGCAGAGTTAAAAATATTGGTAAGTACTGAAATTTGTTGACTTGATCAGCATAAGTGATGGTACCCTTACTCTCAAACGTTGGCGTGTATCATTTCGGTGTGGCTGATGAGGAGGCACTGTTGTAGACCCACCTGAACGAAGTCATTTTTAGTTACCTTTGAGAACTTTTTAAATAAAATTGATCAAATAGGGTTTAATGGTGTAGATATTTTAAAACATGGCATTTATTCTTTTTTGTGCTTCTTAAAACTTCTTACTATGTATGTGGTTCCTATGAGCTCGGAACTTTTACTGTTCTCTCATTTAATATTACATGCAAGACCTCGTTGGTGACTTCTGGCTAGATCCGTGATGGATTCATTTAAAGAAATGCGGGCCTCTGACTTGCAGTCTTTGGCTATCATGTAGATGAAGTCACTTTCAGAACAAGTTTGCTCTTAGTCCTTCAGGAACTGAACCTTAGTGAATAGGAGAAAGCATGAATCCATATTTTATTGAATCTTGTCATTGAGTATAATATCAAAGTTCTCTTTATAGTGTTCACTGCATGCCACTTTTTTAAAAAATAGATTTTTTATGATTTTTGAAGAACTTAGTGAAGTCTAACACTGGTTAAAAATTGATTTACTACCTAAAATCTGGAATATTATAGTTAAAGGATGCTCCTTCCAGTTTGCAAGGGACACTTTTTGGCTGTGGCCTTGAAAGGTTGTTCTGCGTTCAAGGAGATAGTATTTGGTGCTTAAGAGCAAAATATTCTAGGCTTATAATCAGAAAATTGTGAAAACTCACTGCACCCACTAACTTCCTCTCTTGGAAGCTCATAGTACATTATAAGTGTAGTAAAGGTCCTGGGACACTCTGCAGTTAAAAATCCACTTGTAAGCTTTGGCAGCATTCATCTCAGCCATCTTTGGATAATGGAACCCTTGAAAAATCTGATGACAACTATGGATGTGAAAAAGAATACGTGTGCATTTTTTTCATTTCAGTACCTCATGCTTCCTAAAGTCCCGGGCTGCTACTCCTACTCCCATGTGAAGAATCTGATTTCATGGTTAAACAAGCAAACGTGAACAGGGCTAACATTTTTCTCAGCATAAACATTATCATCCTTGAAATCATTTTTCAGTTATGTAGGTCTGGGAGGAGCTGATTACTTAGTAGATTAGTGATCTGAAACCATTCAAATGAATGCAAATACAACTACGATGCCTTCTCCGTGGTCACTCTTGGTGCCACTAGAGAAGATTTAAGTAGATAGTGACCATTTTGAGAGAGGCCCTCGGGGTAACTCTGAACTTCTTATTAACGTAGTTGCTCCAACAAAATGCTTTTTGTCATATGAGTAAATGGAAAGAAACTAACCTTTGTTATCCCAGCATTCTCTCATTCAGCTGGTTATTTTGAGTGTGCTAGGGCAGTGCGTCTTGAACTTGATAATGTTTCATACAAATCTCTTTGGGAATCTTGCTTAAAGTCAGAGTCTGATTCCGTCAGTCTGGGGAGTCTTCATTTCTAACAAGTTCTCCCATGCGTTGTTGATCAGCATTGACAGTGTAGTCAGTCTGTGGACTACAGTTTGAGTAGCAGGGTCTTAGAGGGCACTCAGCCAGCATATGGCCATGTCTGCCGGAGCCTCGAAGTCCTGGTGTATTTGTATTTTTGAAACCCCTTTATTCTGAAGAATTATGGTTCCAGATATACAATTCAGCTTTTCTTTTACTTCAAGGCAAAGATTGACATTGTGATCCATCTGCTCTCTTTTCTCATACTTAAGTATAAAGATACTTGCCAAGGATGCACATTCACATTTGTTCAGGGGGGCTTTAAGACCATCTGTTAGTGGGAGCCCCACTTTAAGGTGCCCACACAAAGGTAAAAGACCCGATAGCAGAACCGAACTAATACATGCAGAGTCAAAGTAATATGTAGCAAAATCACATGAGCTAAGTCCTTGCTATGCAGAATGTGAACCATGGACAGGCAGCATCCACATCATCTGGGAGCGTATTAGAAATGCGGACTCTTGGGCCCCACCTCATACCAACTGAATCAGTACGCATTGTCTTTCAGTTTGCATATTAGCAAGATTCCCGATGTTTTCATACGAATTATGCACGTTGAAGTCTGAGAAGTGCTGAGCTAGACCACTACCTTATGTTGCATTTGTTCTCTTTGTGGGATAGGAATAGCCATGATTTCTTAGAAGAGAGAATGTTTACTCTGTCTTAAAGGAAGTAGGAATGGAGGTCGATGGAGGGAAGATTGGAGAGCATTCCAAATTGTCGTAACAGTAGGAAAAGTAATACAGAGTCAGGGTGAAGCCAGAGGAGAAGATGAGAGAACTGGGGAGGGAAGTAGGATATGACAGATAGGCCAGCACAGTGGGACTTAAGCTGCTGTCTTAAAAGATACAGTACAGCCAGTTACACTGTTCCAAATTTGAGCTGTTTCTTTGTTTTTTGCGCATGTTGACAGTCCTTCAGAAGTAGCATGCTAGATCTTCATTTAAGTTTGTTTTACATGATGGTAATATACCAATGATGGTAATCTTTAGAAGGTCTTTATATGTAAAGATACATATTATTGCATGCAAAGTAAGATTTTTACAAATTATGTGCTAATTATCTTTTAAGCTTCAGTTCACATTCAGACTTTATGAGTTGAGCATGACTTGCCTTGCTGGGTACTTGAGTTATCAGACATATATCTTGGTTAACAGACCCATAATTTGGCTACACTCTGCCAGACCCATTTCCTCTTTTGATGGTATTAGAGAGGAGCAGAAGCATATAGTCTAGATGGTCTTCATTCTTGTCTTGGGAAATTGGATGAGACTGTTAGTATACTGACTTCTGGGTTCCACCCAGCCCTGAATCTTTTCGTTTCTTTCTTCCCCCACTCTTCTTGCTCACTAATGAAGATTGAGATAAAACGGATGTCTAGCATTAGGCAAGATAAGCCCCGACAGATGTGGCCCATTTTAGATTCAGAGTTTATTATTTAATGAAGTCAGAGAAAGGAAGGGTAGCCAAAGGTGCCAGCTCCCTGTGTCCCTTATTCCACTCACCACAAGGGCGACGCTGAAACAGAAGGGGCCAGATGATAGTTGCATCATGAGTGGTGGGACACCCTGTAGCCTAGGAGCCAATGCTGTGCTGTAGCTAAGCCACAGTAGAGAATGGAGATGTACCCTCAGGGGGTGAGGCGAACCGGTCTCATGTTTTCATCAGAGCCCAGGAGGAGATGAGAAGTTCTCTCATGATAGCCTTTCAGGGGAAAGAGAGGAAAATCATAAGGCCTTCCGCCAAGACTTAGATTCAGCGACGGTTCAGTCCTTCCCGATGTGGCCTGTGTAGGTACATGGAAGGTCTCCAGAGTGCTGTGGCTGAGCTGTTTCCCTGTAATGGAGACACAACTAGAAATACTGTTTCCTTCTAGCTCTTTCAGCCACTCGTGCTGAGAAAAACAGGAGATAACCCCTTATAATAATGACCAACATATGTCGTTGTTGCTGTTGTTATATCAGCTGGCCTGGCCAGTGCTACTCTGAAGTATTACTGACTTTCATTAAATCTTCTACTTTCCCTGGAGGATTACTATTAAAGTGCCCCAAAGAGAAACTAATCAACAGTAGTACCTTAACTTTGGAAATTTCGCCCTTGATATTTTAAAATTGGGACTCATATAAAACCATGGGTTTTTTTTTTTTTCCCTCTTTTTATAGCATCTTAAAAATTATAGCATGCTTCTCTTCACAGTCTTAGCTCTTTTGGAGGGTGACTGATTTTTTTTTCCCCCTCACTACTGGGGCTCCCTAAAGAGAATTTTATGTATGCTACATAATATATATTTTAATTTTGATTAGAATCCATTCAGCACTTTTCACATGATTCAGTAACAGCAGTTAGAAGCTTAATTTCGTTTATATAAATGTTCTTGTTAGAATAACATACTTAATTTTCTTCAGAGCTATGTTTGTTGTTAATTAAATAAGCAATAGTACTACCATTTATATCATTTTACATATTACTCTTGGCA
The DNA here is from genome assembly GCF_964165515.1 of Mesoplodon bidens. Taxonomy (NCBI): domain Eukaryota; kingdom Metazoa; phylum Chordata; class Mammalia; order Artiodactyla; family Ziphiidae; genus Mesoplodon; species Mesoplodon bidens. Next base: position 24,763,042 of record NC_138181.1, read on the forward strand.
ATCATACCTTTTATTGCTTTTTATGTAATAGTCCAAAGTAACCAACAGGGCTCTTTTTCTGGTAAGTTTCATGCAGAATGAATGAGAGTGGCTTGAGAGTCTGAGAGACCAACAAAGAAATCAGGAACCTGTACATGAGATGCTGAAGTCCTAACTTGAATGATGGCCTTAGAGAAAGAAAGGGAAGTTGAATCCAGATAGGATATCACAGAGAATAATTTGACAGTGTATTGGGAACTAATTTATTATTAACAGAGCAGCCGTTGTGATCTAGAGAGATAAGCAGCAAGGCCTTAAGTTCTGCAGGCTCTTTCAGAGAGTGAGCAAAAATCAGAGCCCTGTGGTTCTTAGAGAAAGCTTGGTTGGAGGAGATCCATGCAACCCCTCCTTCCACAGGGAGGGCGCTTCCCTCCCTTCCAAGAGTAGCAGTCTTTTGCCACTTCAAAGTACTAATGGGAAAAGGTGTCACTGAAAAAAGAGGCGGCATCCTCTACCCTGAACACGGTAAAGCATTTACCTTTGCAGCTGAGGAGCCTGAGGGATCGAGAGGCTTCTTTCTTCATTGTCTTGATGGGAGGCTGACAGCTTGCCAGCCAGACCATTGCTTCACCACGGGCATGAGGCTCCCAAGCACTGCCAGCATGCTGCCATTAAAGCTGCCCAGCAGTCGGGTCCAGCCTGAAGGGTAGATAAGAGTCGGGGCTAACCCAGTGAGCATAACAGTGCACATAAAAAGGACCAGCAGCCAGAGAGAAGTCATAGAAGCAGACCACTAGAACAGGTAAAATCTAGTAAAAACAGAATTATCAAAGGAAATACTCACTTGAGCAAAATTATAAGAATACTTAAGCAGATTGAATTATTTTTAAAAAGCAGATTGAATTATAACATAAATTCTTTAGAACTAGAAAAAATGATTTTCTCATTTAATGTTTAGATTATTTGAAAAAGAGGACAAATGCTATTAAGTTCCAAATTACTGGCCTAGAAAATTAAAGGGAAGAACTATGTCATTACACAGAGCAAAAAGTACTAAGAGATAAAGAGGGAAATGATTAGAGGCTTAAGGACAAATCTTGGAGATCTGATATACAAGGAGTTCTAAAGGAGAAAAAAAAAAGGTGGAGAGGCAGTAATTCAACAAATAATAAAGGGGAATCTTTAATGAAGAAAGACTCGAGACCGCAGATCAAAATAGTTGACTGTTGCCCAGCCAGGAGGAAGGGAGAAAAAGTACACACCCCTTCTCCCCTGTGTATAGACTGATACAGTTCCTGGATTCCGAGGAAAAAGTAAAAATCCTCTAAGCTTCCAGGTTGGAAGAACAAGTTACATATGATGAAAAAAACAAACTGACATCAGGCAGTCTTACTTAAAACCTAAAAAAGTAGAAGTGAAATGACATCCATTCGTGGACAAAAAGGGACTACAACTCAAGAATCCTACTGTCGGACAAGAGACTCTTCACCTGTCAAGCTGAAAGAAGATACTGGTGTATCCTATCTGAAGAAAACTATAGAGACAACATATGAATCAGATAGAGACCTTTATATAAGGGAAGGTGAAAAGGAGAGGTAACAGTTCAGTAAAGAAAGCAGTAGTTTAATCTCAGCTATTAATGTAAATTCAAAAGTAAAATACTAGCAAATTTAACCTGCCAGTATATGAAAAGAATATTAGACTTGTCAACAGGGTTTATTACAGAAATGTAATTGTGATTTATTTTCTGGAAATCTGTCAACATAATTGATTATATCAACCACATTACAGGACAGAAGTCATGTCATCATAGTGGTAGGTTAGATAAAATTTTAAGTCATTCCTAATGAAAATGCACCTAGAAAGGGAGGCAGTTATTTAAATATAATAAAGGCTGTTAGCTGATGCCACTTACAAGCACTATGGTAAATGAAAATACTCCAGAGATATCTCTATCAAAATTAGGAATTAACAGGGATTCCCTCTCTACCACCATCATTATTTAGCATTGGTTGGAAAGTATTATGACAAGATTAAATGATTGGAATAAATATTTGGAAAGGAGGGAAACAAATTTTGTATATTTTCTAAGCTAGCCTGAGAGACACTGGAAAATAGCTACCTAAGTTAGCTAAGTTAGTAAAGTAATTATGAAATAAGATTATGAAATAAGTGTGTAAATATTTTTCTCTATCATAGTAATACCCAGTAGAAATGGAAGTGGCAGGAAGTATTCTTTTCATAGTAGTATCCAAAGCTACTGGGACAAAAAAGCCTTAGGAATCAATTTAACAAGAAATGTACGAGATCTATAAAATTTTTTTTGAAGAACATGAAACAAGATTAAGCAAATATAAAAGCATAACTATGTTCTTAAGTTAGAATGTATAAAATTGCAACTAAAGATTCCACACGCTGCAACAACAATCCCCCCGTGCTGCAGCTAAGACCTGGCATAGCCAAATAAATATATAAGTAAATATTTAAAAATAAATAAATTCTCCTCAAATTAATAAATACTTTTAATGTGTTTCTATTTTGAATCCTCATGGATTGTTTTTGAAATTGGCGGAAAAAGATCTCAAAACTTCTTTGGAAGGACCAGTGTCCAAAAATAGCTAAGAAAAGAAGCTAGATAGGACTTGTCTTACCAGGTGTTTAAACATAGTGTATAACTTCTGTGGCATTGGAATAAGTTAAACAGATGGAATGCCCAGAAATAAAACCCAGTAAATGTGGAGATTTAATATATTGACCAAGGTTGCATTTTAATTTAGTGGGAAAAGGGTAGGTGTAACCAACTATACATGTGGAACAAAATAAAGTTGAATTCCTACCTTGTGCTAGATGCTGAAAAGTAACTGAAAAAAAGATTAATACCAAAACTCAGAAGAGTTAATAGAATATATGTATAATCTATGGGTGGGGAAGGCTTTATACCAAGTCATATTAAACAAAAGGTATACAAAAGCAGACATCTGATTAATGCCCCTTATTCTTCTTTCTATCATGGACATATATAGATTAGATGTGATTCTTTCTTGTATTTCCTAATACTGAAAAATTGTTAGCTTGGAGTCTAGTGGAGAATTTGGGTTATATAAGGTCTACCATGTAGTTTGAGTTGGGATGTATTCATTGAGATGAATATCGAAGGACAATGAAGTGTTAGAATTTATTACTGTTATCCTATGCCTCCAAAGGTTATCGCAAAGATTTTTCCGAAACATACTATTTACTATTTTGATTTCTAGTTATACCAGGCCTTCACAGCATTCTAAAGTGAGTGACCTGTACTGTTTCACTATGGAAATCCATTTCCCTTTCAGTTTGAGTTAGTTGCAAGTGATAACAGTTGTCACTTTTTTTACTCAAGGGTATGAAAGTGCCAGTATGTCTAGCACATGTGAATCTTGCAAAAGTAGGAACAGACATTCAGCCCAGACTGAAGAGCCTGTTCAAGCAAAAGTATTCAGCAGAAAGAATCATGAGCAGCTGGAAAAAGTACTAAGATATAGTAGGTCTACAGAAATATCTTCAGGTATGTTCTTTTTTGGTTTGTTTTAATTTAAGGACTTCTTCACCTTAGATTTGAAAAGCTATATTAAAACAAGCTTAAAATTCATCTATCACACTTTTCTATCATGTGAAAGGTTTTATAGTAGAGTTTACAGTGCACAGTTCTTGATACCAAGAAGTGTAAACTGGAAATATATTTTATTGTTATTGTGATACTATCTTTTGATGCATTTTGATAAAATTCTGAATGAACAAGTATAGTTGACATTAATTTGGTACTCCTAATTTGAAATTCTGAAAGTATTATCTGAATAAGAGTTGGATATAAAATCACATCGTTCCCCTGCTTAAAATCTTTGGCCTTCACCGTTCCTGCGGGAGAAAGTCCAGATGCCTCAATGTAACATATCTGACCAGCAGAGATTTGATTCCTTCCTGCTTCTCCAGACTCATTTCTCACACCTTATGCCTTGAACTTGACTCTTTCAGTGGCACTGAACTGAAGTTTTCCCATAGCCACCTCAGCAGTTGTCTTACCTCAGCAGTTGTCTTTCCTGCCTCAAGTCCTTTTTGCTCTTTGTAAGCCTTTTTCTCTGCTGGCTCTTAAATAAAATCTTAATTCTGCAACTCTGGAATTGTATCCAAATCCAAGCTGGGAGAGGTTACCGTTTCTCCCTTTTGTTTTTCTGTCATAGCCTGTGTAAACCTCTTTCGTTGCCTGTATCACATTATGTAGTATTTACTTGTTTAAGTGTCTGTATCACCTTTTTGAGTTCTTTGGCAGTAGATAATATTTTTTCATATTTGTATCTTAAATGTTAGCATGGAACCTGACACATGGTAGGCACTCAGTGAGTGTTTATTGAATGAATGGAGTCATAAGTATTTGCCGCCATTTTAGTTTAAGTACGTACTGGCACGTCCCTGATTTATAGAGAATAAGTACATCTCAAAGAAGTATGGAGAGGGAGGCAGTAAATATAGACTCTAAATTTTCAGTTGTCAGTAGACCCTTGGTGAACATGATAATAGTAGCTACCATTTGTAGTGTGCTTTACTGTTTACAAACTAGACAAATTACTCATCTCATTTGAGCCTCATAATCCTTTGAATTCATTTTATTTTCATTTTGCAGATGAGGAAACATGATCAGAGGGGGTGCCTGTTTTTCCCCAGTGCTCATAAAGGACCAGTAATATAAACTGGAACAGTCTTTTGGGAAAAAAGTCATGCCCTTAACCCAGTACTTGTAGGCATCCATCCTAAGGAAACAAAAGTGAAAAGAAGAAATTGGGATTTAGGTGTTCACTGAACATTATGATTCCAATTATTTTAAACAAAAATCTGGATTAAAAAAATGCTGGAAGGGGCTTCCCTGGTGGCGCAGTTGTTGAGAGTCCGCCTGCCGATGCAGGGGACACGGGTTCGTGCCCCGGTCCGGGAACATCCCACGTGCCGCGGAGCGGCTGGGCCCGTGAGCCATGGCCGCTGAGCCTGCACATCCTGAGCCTGTGCTCCACAACGGGAGAGGCCACAACAGTGAGAGGCCTGCATACAGCAAAAAAAAAAAAAAAAAAAATGCTGGAAGAAAATGTTAATAGTGGTTTTACTATCTTTAAACTCCTCTGTATTTTCTAAAATTTATAATGAGTATTTATTACTTTTGTAATCAGAAAAGAAACATCACATTTATTCATATTTTGAAATGACCTCCTCAAGGTCCTATTGCTAGCAAATGGTAGAGCTGAAGTTTCAATCCTGGTCTCCTGTTAAGTCCAAGATCCTTTTGTCAAACATATCAATTCTATTGTTCCGACCCTAGCATTTTACCAAAGTTTTGTAGTTTCCATCTCCTTTCACTATCTTTATCAAATACCGATGTCTTCAAACAGTAAACAGTTGGGTGGAGGTTGGAGAAAGGCACTAAATTGATAGGCTTAATAACTTAGATGTCAGTTACCTAAATAATTGATAGTTGGTCATAGTACTTCAGATCTTATTACTGTCACTTAGAAACATATAACCATCAAATTTTGGTGAACTAAAAAACTGTTTGAATAATATAAATATTCCTCTTTTCTAAAAAAACTTAGTTATAGTTTTAACCATTACCCTGAAATTCTTTATAGCACGTAAGAGTAGTTTTTGTTATATGATCATTAGATTGTAGCATATACGGCTGCTAGTATTGAACTATATACAGTCCTCTTCTCCCTCGGGGGTTGTGGGGGGCTCCCTTTGATGTGTATGCTTCTAAGAGTGAATGGTAGAAGTTTATTATGATAGTCATCATCAGTCACATCAACACAAGTTCATAGCAGATCTTTTGATATTTTCCCTGAAGAGAGATTATTTTTAAACAGAACATAAACCATACCTTGTGATAACATTTCAGTTCAGGCAAACGATTTTAAAGAAATTTGCTTATTTCTTTTTTTCCTTCATTTATTCATGTTATAGACCCTGTCTTTACTATTCATACACATTTTATGTTCATCCTTATGTCTGCCCTTTCCTACAGCACATGCTAGGAGAATACTACAGCAGTCTAACAGAAATGCATGCAGTGAAGCGCCAGGTAACAATCTGCTTAGTTTTGGTGTCCACGTTTTGTTAATTCTTCCATTGGTTCTAAAAATCCTTAGTTTTATTGTTCTAATTATTTTTTTAGATTTAGTTTAGTGTGTACGTGTTATTTGGCTGGTAAAAGAGAAAGAATTCATACTTACTAAATTCTGAAGGTTTTCATTTATAATTCTTTACTTGGTTGGTAAAATTGGTGTATTAGTGTATGTAACATAACCAACACATTCATGTAGGTAATAGAAAACGTTTTTATAATTTAATGTTTTATTTGAAGTTATTTTTCTTGTATTCTTTAAATGCTTACGAGCATTAATATTTTTTGGAAACAAAAATATAGTTACTTTTATTCTTAGCTCTGATTTACAGTGTTAAGTATTGTGTATGACTTCTGTTGTAGTTCTTATTTTTCCTTACCAGTCAACATGTGTAAAAAAATAAACCGTTGAACAAAAACAGCTATGACATGCAAAGACCATGATAAATAAAGATCATGGAAAATTGCAGAATGCTATTTTTGTCCTTAAGCTATGAATTTTTTTTAGACATGGTTCTGTATGATTTAGAATTGTAAATATTCTTTAATGCCTCCTGTGCTATACATGAGTAAAAAAGAAAAGCTGGGGGAACCTCTAGGGGAATTTAAAGAAAACAAAAAAAACCCAAGGACCTAGCATGGAGGAAGCTAAATGTATCAGTGGTATTTCCTAAAGAAAAGAACTCTGAAAGTAGGATAAAAACAAGATGGAGTCAGAGAAATCTGGCTGAGACCAAGGATTTTTCTAGCCTAACCTAATGCATTTTAGTCCAGGAGGAGAAACTGGCAAAAACTTTCCACTTTTCTGTTGTATGTGGGAGGGATGAAGCATATGTTTGGCATAATTCATTATTTGGGAATAATTTAATCTTTACTGATATATAATTTAGAGTGATAATTTTATCACATACAGAGGTAATTAAATATGCTTTTTTCTTATATCTTTAAAATAAAAAACCTTTTCTAAAACAACTGATCAAACTACAATATAGTGTATAAATTGGGAAAGTTTGTATGATATCCCATCTTCTTACCTGGATTTTTCCTATAAATAGAGATTTCCTACAGAGATAGTTCTGGTTCCTGCTCATAATAAATATTTTTATAGTAACATAGCACATTTGAACATTTAAAAACTACTAAGAGAGTTTTAGTATATCATTTCATTTTATACTCATAAATGTCTGAGGCAAGATAGGGAAGTTGCATATTTATTACCCTTATTATTTTATACTTGCGGAAATTGAGGCCTGAGGATGTTAATTTGCCTAGTAAATTAATGGAAAGTTTTTTCATTAAACCACATGTGCTTTGCATTTTAAAAATTTCTCTCTTGCAAAAAGTGAATTTTTAAAATCTTAATGATCTTTGCATGTTTATTTGAAAGCACAATATATTAAAACACTCAACATTTCAAATTCCCTTTCTTGAGAACTTATCACTGATTTTTGTAGAACTTGAATATTTAGCTGCTTGTGGTTCTACTATTACTCTAGAAGGTTTACAGAATTTGATAGCTAGAAGAACACTGGGACATTTTTTTTTTCTTAGAGAACTCAAAATGGGAACAGTTCCTGATTTGTGCTCTTAAAAGTAAAGGTATGAGTGGATACCTTTAAGGGTGGTAATTCTTTGCTATAAACAAATATATGTAGCAGAATTGTTGTTAAATAATAGAGTGATGCCTAGATTCTGTGAAACTGAAAACTTCATTAGCCTCACTGCTTGCTCCAACTTAAAATGAGTATGTCAGTAAGACACTGTAGTAAAATTGACCTGTTTTGTTATAGTTACAAATTCAGTTTTTCATCAATACAGCATGATTGTGGAGATTTGAGAATCAGTAGACCTAACTAGATAAGCCTTAAAATAGTATGTTTCCTTGGCAGCATTTAGTTTGTTCTCAACATTAACAAAATAAACGAATTTCCTTTTTTGTAAAAAAATTCATATTAGCCAAAAAAGAAAATTGTTTGCAATTTGCTTATTTCATTCAAGTGCTGAAAGATTTCCACTGATTATTCCTATAAAATGTGTAAAATTTTCCATTGAGAAATAACTTTGCTCTAAGTAATGCTAAGTAATGTTATTTCTCTAGTAAATATTTAGTGTATACCTTGATATTTTTAAGATTATTTTTTTCTTGGTAATTTTAAGATTTTTATTCTACTTTAAAAGCTCTGAAATAGAATTGTGTTTTAAGTAATTTAAAGGTCAGAGTAATGTTGCAAGTTAAAAGAAATAGTCAGGAATGTATTTCATCAATATTAACTTCCTGATCTTTTATATCTTCCAGAAACCGGGAGTGATTTTTCCATGTTTGAAGCTTTGCGGGATACCATTTATTCTGAAGTAGCTACGTTGATTTCTCAAAATGAATCTCGTCCACATTTTCTTATTGAACTCTTCCATGAACTTCAGCTACTGAATACAGACTATTTGAGACAGAGGGCTTTATATGCATTGCAGGTATCTAGTACCTAACATTTTTTCCCCTACGCTTTCTGGTATTGCCATTTTTCACCATTCTCTCTGCTTACTTTCTTAGTAACCATACTGAAGTATGTCCTTGTTCCATAAGTATTTTGATCTGTTTTTTTATGTATTTCCATGCCATTTTAATAATCTTACGTAGCTTAAGTAGATTTAGATAAAGTCTTTTTCTGAGCAATTTTTTAGTGTTTTATCCTAAATGTTATGTCTTCCTCATCGTTAACCTTTGAGGTCAGGAGTATTGCATTTGTTCTGGTATCTGCTTCTACTTTTAATTTTGTGATTAAACACAAATGTTTTTCATAGCTATCTTATTTTCTTATTTAGGACATAGTATCCAGACATATTTCTGAGAACCATGAAAAAGAAGGGGAAAACGTAAAGTCAGTGAATTCTGGTCCTTGGATACCATCAAACTCAGAACTTACTCCCAGTGAAAGCCTTGCTACTACTGATGATGTAAGCTGATAATGATTAATGAAATGTAGACATAATTTCAGTCTGCAGCTAACGAAAGTTAAGTAGGTTATTAATAAATTGTGAGTATACCTAATATATTTGGTTTTTAGCTTTTTTAAAAAGCTGAGTGTAATGTATTGCTTTATTTTGAGATGAGGTATAAACTTCAGTCACAATATGACAGCAGTCAAAAACCAAAAACTAATGATAGGTTATAAGGTCTAAAATAACCGTATTTATATCTCTTTTGTCCAACATAGGAGTTAAGTCATAATAGACTCTCAGTAAAAATTGTTGTCTTTGTTCAAGACATTGAGTAAACCAGACAGCAGTTAGATCAAAGAACCCTTGAGTAAATACAAGATAAATTGAGTTAGTCTTTGAGTTAGAAGAGAAGCCTAGACTAAAGAAAGCCTGGAAGAAAATGTAATTTAATATATTAAAACTGATGAGGAAATTTTTGAGTAAAGTAAAAAGGGCCTGGAAATGGAAAAGAGTGGTGAGGAAAATGTATATTTTCAATAAACTATGTCCTCCAAATAACACCTACCTCACACATAGTGAATTGGATGACTGTATGGCAAACTACAAGGATACTGAGGAGATGAACTAGGCATTTGAAATCACCTATTTAAAGGTTCAGACCCTGATTCTGTTGTAAAAGATTATATGTGGTCCTGGGATAACAAGTACATTCTTTTTTATACCAACTTCAGCACCTGGATATTCATGGATAAGAGTGCCATAATTGATTAGCAAATACCTGCTATAGGTATAGAGTTGGAAGCATATTACTGTGTTTCTGCCCATTGTTAATATGATAACATACTTTTTTTCCTGAAAAGATAGTGTTTTCTCAAAAGATCATCTTCTCTTCTTCATGTACAGTAATTTCCTTACAATTATTGAGGACTTTTTCTCAATTTTTGCTCTTTTATTTTACTCCTATTTAAAATAGTACTTCCCCAAGTCATCTTTTCTGCTTAAAACTTTTCCTCACTAGGCTCCAACTCCTATACTACTATGAATATAAACCTGTGTGCAAAAACTACATGGTTTTGATTGACTTTATAATAGCAAATACAAGTTAATGTAACTAATTGCTACCTGGGATTGATTGTTATTTTAACTAATTGAAAATTGTGTTCTCTTTTTTTGTGGGAAAGGAAAAGTGGTCCAGCTGTATACATAAAAAATAGGAGATACTAGGTTACATTTAAGTTGATTAGGTATTGAAATAACTTACTGAGGGAGCATGAAGAGTGTCTGTTCTTAGAAATCTTTTTTAGTAATTTTATAGCCTTAACTCCAGTGCCTTTCTTTTTATCCAAATTTCAGATAGGCGGCATTACTTCCAATTATTTTAAAGGATTTGAGCCCGTTGGTTTGCATCATCAACAGTAGATTTTGAAAATTGAGCTACAACTTATGATAAAGTTAACCTGACAAGGTTTTAAAGTTAAAATTTAAAGATACAGTAATACTTTATAAGTAGGTGTCTTAGCAGCTCTAGAGCAGTGCTATCCAGTAGAACTTTCTACAGTGATGGAGATGTCTTATATCTTTATTGTCTAATACAGTACCCATTAGCCACATGTGGCTATTGAGCACTTGAAATGTGACTAATGGAATTGAGGAACTAAATTTTAAATTTTATTTAAATAGCTGCATGGCTAGTGGTTACCATACTGGATGGATATAGAGTCTCATTCTCCATGTTTCTAGGCCAAGGTCCTTTGAGTTCCATTTATGGAGCTTTTACACATACCTTTCAGAGCGTGTAAAAGTCTTCATGCCATGAAAGAGAATTAAAGTAGACATCTGGGGATTACAGTCAAGGAGGTTGAGGAATTGGGACTTAGGAAGAGGAAGAAACAATTTGCATCTTCTACTCCTGGGTGCTATAAAATGGCAAAGGCACTTCTACCTTCAAGTCTTACTTAAAGGAGTAGCAAAATGGTTCCATTTCTTAAAACATGTTCCCTAATGCCTGCATTTCCTTTAATCAGGGACAACCTTTCATTTCATAATTTAAGAGAAAACTTTTAAAAGATCAGTAACTAGCAAAGAACACAATTGTGAAATGAGTTACAGTCAAAATATAATTGAGGCTCTCTCCTAATCACACTATACACAAAAATTAATTTGAAACTACTTACAGTCCTGGAAAAGTTAAAACTATAAAACTTCTAAAAGAAAAGAAAATCGTCATGATTTTGACATAAGCAGAGATTTCGTAGGACACAGCACTAAATATAAAAAGAAAAAAATTTATAAATCAGCCTTCATAAAAATAAAATCTTTCTGCTTTTCAAAAGATACCATTAGGAGAAAACAACCTCAGTACATATATCTGGCAAATGACTGTGTAAAAGACAAATCCTGACTATATAAGGAACTTTTACAACTCAATTGTAAGAAATCAACTCAAAAAAAATGGGCAAGAGATTTGAACATGTGTTTCACAAAAGAAGATATATAAATGACCAGTGTGCAAATCAGAACTACATGAGGTATTACCTCACATCCACTAGAAAGGCTGAAATTTAAAAGATTGACAGTAAGAAATATTGGTGTGAATTTGGAGCAGTTGGAACTCACACTGCTTGTAGGATTGTAAAAATTGTACAGCCGCTTTGGAAAGCAGTTTGGCAGTTTCTTATAAAGTTAAACATAAACTTGGCATGTGACCCAGCAATTTCTCTTCTAGGTACTCATCCAAGAGAAATGAAAACATGTCCACAAGTACTTGTACACTAATGTTCATAGGATCTTTAGTCATGATAGCCTCAAACTGGAACATCAGCAGATAAGTGGATAAACAAACGGTGGTATATCCATACAATGGAATACTATTTCAGCCATTAAAAAATAATGAACTTCTGAAACACACAACAACATGGATTAATTTCAGAAACGTACTGAGTGAAAGAAGCCAGACACCGAAGAGTATATAATGAGTGGTTCCATTTTATATCAAGCTCTAGAACCAGCAAAACTACTCTGTGGTAATAGAAAGCATATGAGTGAGGTGTAGAGGAGACAAAGGAACTCTCTGGGCTGGTGGAAATGGTCTTTATATTCAGGAAAGATGGTTGCATTGGTGCATATAGCTTTCAAAACTCATCAAAGTGTACACTTAATGGGTGCATTGTTGTATGTACATTATATTTCAATAAAGTTAATTTTAAAGACATGAAGGATGTTGTCATGCTTTTCTTCTGAGACAACCAGATGTCATAGTGAGGTACTAGGCATTGTTAGAGTTCGAAGGTAGAGTTTCTCTGATGGTGTAGAAATGATGTTACCTTTTCCAAGTTAGAATTTAATTAGTAGCTGGCCCTGTGTAGTTTCATCTCCATAATGACAAAGTGTTCTGCAAGGTTAATATTTTAATATTATCGGTGACTCTGTATTCAACTTTTTATAACTTTCATTATATCACAGTTTTAAGTGTTTTATGCAAATACTTAGTTTCTATGTTAAATTTTTAATATTAATCATAAAATTTTAAAAGAAATATTAGTGACTTTTATTTGTTTTTTTAAACTATAACTTAGGAAACTTTTGAGAAGAACCTTGAGAGAGAAACACATAAAGTAAGTGAGCAAAATGATGCTGATAATGCTAGTGTCATGTCCGTATCTTCAAATTTTGAGCCTTTTGCAACAGATGATCTGGGTAAGCAAAATTTTTATAATCTTAGAACACGACTTTAATATAGTCTTTGAATGGCATTGATAAGGAAACAAAAGTCTAGAAAGGCAAGATGTGGTGGAAAGAATGTGGACTTAAAAGTCTATCCATCCATCAGTCTAAATTCAAGAATTGTTAACTTTTGACTTTGGGCAAATCATCTAACCTTTCTGACTCTCTGCATATACTAAGGAAATGGGGTCCTGTTTACCATGCTTATGTTCTTGTGAAAGATACACAGAACTCTTTAGCATGCCTAATAGAGGTTCAGAGAATGTTAATTTCCTTTCCCTTAAAGGTCATCCTTTAAGATCCTCCAGTTAATTAATAGGAAAAACTCAGAGGTAGCAATGCCTCATCCAATCACGTCTTCAATAAAAATGTTAACTTCATAATCTGGGTAAGAACTGAAATTTCTTAGCATATATAATTTATAGTGGGAAACCCAGGTAACTCTGAGGCATGGCACATTGCATGTTTTTACATCAGTAGTAAAACAAAAGCTTAGAGGGTTGCATAGGTCAGAGAGAAAAAAACCCAAGTCCTAAATTTGGAAAGGAAATTAGAGAAAAGAAAGATGCCCAGGTGCCTGATTCATTTTCCAGACTGTAGCACATCAGACTATACCCAAGTATTCAATCATTCAGACTTCCGGGGCACTTAGTTGATAGAATAATCTCTAATGTTCTGTAATTCTAGTGTTTGTTTATATGATGAGAACAAGATTTAGATGATTTCAAAGGGCTTTTCCACTACAAAGAAAAGGGCCAAGCCCTGCTTTATCATTAGGTACCTACCTTTTAGTAAGCAGTAAGTTTTCCTTTTGCCTTACCCTAACTACGAGGACTCTAGGCCCTAGCTCCCTCTGATTAAATACCTGTCAAGTCTGTACTGAGCTCATCTCAGAGAGAAAAATCACTCTAGCCAACCCTCTCTCCCTTAATTGTCCGCACTTTCTGAGTTGCCAAGAGATTTTGAATCCTACCTGTTAAGTTTCATTAGCTGATTGTTTATTCACAATCCTTCACCACTAGCTTTGTCTGAAGTGGACAAAGAAGAATTGGGAAATCTCATTCTTAGGTCTTTTCCCTACCTTAATTACTTGTATTAGGTTGGATTATTTACATCAGAATTTGTATGACATTTTGGAATTAGTTTGTGTTGTACTGTTCATGTGAAGTAATGTATGGACTTGAGAGTCTGAGAGACCTGGGTTCCAATTCTTGATTCTGTATTTAACTGGCTGTGAAACCTTGGGCAGTCACTTAAGTTCTGTGAAAGTGAGGGTACTATCATCTACTTTATGGGGTTATTTTAAGGATTAAGTAAATGTGATAATGTATGCCAAGTACCCAAATAGTACAGTATCTGGAACTTGTTAAGCTAGTTTTTCTTCCCTATGTTCAGACATTATTAATAAATTTTATGGAATACATGAAAAAGTTTGCTTTTATATCCTCTAGAAATATTTCTGTTCCATATGCAGGTAACACTGTGATTCACTTAGATCAAGCATTAGCCAGAATGAGAGAATATGAGCGTATGAAGACTGAGGCTGAAAGTAACACAGATGTCAGATGCACCTGCAGGATTATTGAGGATGAGGATGGTGCTGCTGCCCCGACTACGGTTGATAGTTTAGAAGGTGTGTTCTTGAATTGATTAAAAGTAAGACTCATTGCTCCATATATAAAAAATTAAGAGCCCCACGTGATGTGGAATGGGGATTTTTTTTTTTTTTTTTTTTGCGGTACGTGGGCCTCTCACTGTTGTGGCCTCTCCCGTTGCGGAGCACAGGCTCCGGACGCGCAGGCTCAGCGGCCATGGCTCACGGGTCCAGCCGCTCCGCGGCATGTGGGATCCTCCCGGACCAGGGCACGGACTTGCGTCACCTGCATCGTCAGGCGGACTCTCAACCACTGCGCCACCAGGGAAGCCCTAATGGGGATTTTTTGGGACCACTTTTCTTTTAATTATCAGGGGTACTAGAACTACATGGCTGTTCCATTGTGTTATTTTAGCATAAAATCATCAGAGTTTAATATTCTTTAGAATTTTGTGTAAGTGTATACATATAACATCATAGACTTTATTTTGCTAATACAGCATTTTCTTTTTTAAAGCGGAAACTCCTATTATTGAAAATCATAGTTCACAGCAACCTGTAAGTGAAGTTTCTACTGTCCCATGTCCTAGAATTGATACACAGCAACTGGACCGGCAAATTAAAGCAATTATGAAAGAAGTCATTCCCTTTTTGAAGGTAAGCAGTTATTTCTTAAAAATAAATAAACTGTTCTGTATTTATTTTTAAAATTCATACCAAAGACTCCATTGTAATAAATTAAGAAAATAGGTAAACAAAAGAGAAAACTAAAAATCACCCATAATTTTGTCACTCAGAGATAGCTCCTGTCAATATTTTGTCAACCTTTTTGTAATATTTTGTCCATATATTGGTGCATTCTGCTTTTTTCAGATATTAATAATATAAACATCTTTCTGAATTGCTGTCTTCTACAGCGTATGTTTTAATGGTTACACACTGTTGATTCATTATTCATTCAAAAATATTTGTAAGATGCCTACTTTGTCCACAAAACCTGGCATATAGTAGTGAAGAAGTCAAGACCTTGGCTAACATGGAGCTTACATGCTAAGATGAGAATATGGATTAAAAAAACAAGTAAATATAAAACATATAAGTAGATATATATCAGGTAGTCATACATGCCATGCAGAGAATTAAAATATGGCGACGTGATGGTGTCTGTTTTTGATTGGATGATCAGGGAAGGCTTTTTAAAGAGGGGATATCTAAGCAGGGTTGTGCATAAGGAGCCAGCTTAAGGCAAGATCATGCCAGACGGAGGAAGGCCTTGAAGTAGGAGCTGGCTTGGCATGTTAAGGAACTGGATGAAGGACCATGTGGCTGTAGGAAATTTGTGTGAGATGATGTTGGAGAAGGGGTTTACAGAGAACATCATAGGCTACATAGAACATCATAGGTATGGTTAGGAGTTTGGATTTTGTTCGAAGTTCAAAGGGGAACTCCTAGAAGGTTTTAGGTAAGAGAGAAACAAAGTCTGGTTTGTTTATGGAGAATTAAATATAGGGGTCAGAAGAACAATGAGACAGGTGAGAAATGATAATGGCTTAGACAAGGGTGTGGTACTAAAGATGGGGAGAAGTAGACAGTTGGGATATATTTTGGAAATCCGGTCCTACTAACAGTAGGTAGGGGTACCTAAAGCCCAGCACTAGATAAGAGAAGGTGGCCTAGAACTGGGGCCCGGGATCAGGTGATCAAACATGTAAAAATGCAAAAGAGGAAGAGCCAGAGTTGACTAAGTAGGACTGCCAGCAGTGAACTATGTTGATTGCTGCTGTGAGGGCTGAGTATTCATAGAACAGAATTCCCTGTTGTTTTGTCAGTTCCTGTTGTTAAACATTTATGTTTATTCTGGTTTCTTTCTCACTATTATGAACAATACTTAAATGATTTAGCTAAATTTAAATACACATCCCATTTTTATTTCCTCAGAAATAATTCTTAGACATAGAATTTCGAACTTTAAGGGTATGAATATTTTTAAGGCTTTGGGGCCTAATGTGCATTGTCCCTCAGAAAGGTTAACAATTTATATTCCTAGTAACAGTGAGAATAGTAAGCAGTACCATTAATTTTGTTTAATGACAGTGAAAAGGGGAGAGAAAGAAGCGTGCAAGCCAGGGCTTCTTTCTGAGATGGCCCCTTTTACATTCTCATTTAAAATGGAAATTTAAAAAATTAGAAATGAAAAGACGGTCTTTTCATTCAGATGTGGGAAACTACAAAATATGTTGTCATTGGGCTCGTTTCTTACAAGCTGCTTGTACTTGCCAGTGTGTAAGATGTTGACAACAGAAGGTTGTTTCCATACACTTACATTTCTTCCCTCGGTGGAAGTAATTGCTTTCTTTAGAATATTTTAAGAGAAGAGAGATCCTTGAAAAGGCAATTAGAGAAACTGCTTTCCCTGAAGGGATGGGAAAGCCAAGAGGATAGAGAGGATCCATCTGTCTATGCCCAAATTATTCCATGTGAAAAGTGGAAAACTTAGCCTTTTCCTGGGCACCCACAGCAGCTCCAAATGGTTCTTTCTGTCTCTGCTTCCTCTTCTAATCTTTCAACTCTCCTGCTAGCGATGCTAGCATTTTTAAGGCCTTGGCACTTGCTGATACTTCTACCTGGAATGCTCTTCCTTCACATACCTGCATGGCTTTTTCCTTTGAACCCTCAAGGCTTTAATCAAGTGTTACTTATTGGGTGAGCAGATCTCCCCTACTCCTTATCTGCTTTTCTGTATCTTCATAGTGCTTGTCACCTTATAACCTATCTAGTATTTGCTTATTTGTTTTGTCTTTCTCTCTTGTTACATGTAAGCTCCATGAAGTAATGGAAGATTTACATCAGAGATGTTAAACTGTTGTGGTCACTGTCTTACCAGTGCCAAGTATAGTACATGCAGGTAGTAAGTACTCAGTAAATACTTAATGAATTAGTAAGTGAATGGATCCACCAAACCTTGACTGTGGTTTTCAAACTGATCAAGTGTACTTTGAAATATAGTTTGAAAACAGTTGGCCTATAGAATCCAGATCAGATTCAGCATTGCTCATAAAACTTCTGTAGCCTGGTCCCAGCCTCATAACTGTTCCTTCCCGCATACCTTGTATCCTACTTGACATTGTTCAAAAAGGCACCTTGCCCAGGTTACTTCCTTTGCCTCCAGTGCCCTTCACCCTTCCTCTGGCAGTCACACCCTTGAGGACCCAGCTGAAGTATGTTAGCATGTACTTTCAGGCAGGATTTCTCCTTCTCGTAGCTGCTTCTGGGATACTTGGTACCTATTCTTATTTCAGCACTTATGACAAAGTATCACAATTTTTTGCCTGTATTTCCCCACTAGAATAATGTCTTTCTCGATTTCTTAGTATTTTCACTCAAGAAGGACTTGAGAGACTAGATGAAGGGAATCTGAGGAGATAAGACAAATACATCAGTTTCATCCGTTATTCCTGTGCATTTATTAAAATATGTATTCACCCCCTCACATATTTATATTCCTATAAATTATAAGAATATGTATATATTCTTATAGATGGATAGGTAGATATTCATTTAAGAGTTTGAAACCATTCCCTAAAGTAAATTGACAAACTATTCAGGTTATTGCTTGCTTCTATCTTAGGCATAGACAACAAAGCATTACCTTTTTTCTTTTAGGTTTTTGTTTTATTGTAATTCAATAAACACTTTTAAACATGGCTTTTTGGTTAAATTAGGTATATTGGTAGTGATATTTATTTGGTATGTACAGTTATTTTCTAAGTGTTAAAAAATATAAATGATTTAGCTTTATGTGTAGGGAATGCGACCATCTCAGGAAATTTTATTGCATTTACAATTTTGTGTCTGGTTAAGTTATATCCTTTCATAAGGATCCCCTACTAAATTTAGCATTTCAGACAATTTCTGAGGCCAACAAAATGGGTAGGACTAATGGTCTGATTTTAACTATTTTATGATGTCTCATTTCACTTCAAATCTTGACTTTTTGGGTAAGATTATAGAACTTCTTTGTTAGTGTCAGCCTTACACCCAGTCACCTAAGCTAGACTTCCTAACTTTCTCTTACCCTCTTATCACCTGTGAGTCAAAAATTGATGTTTTTAAAAATTGATTTTGCCCCTAAGAGCAGTTAGTTTTACTTCCTTCTCTCCAATAGCATAACCTTAATTCATATCTTTGAAGTTGAGAGATTTCACCACTGCATGTGGTTTAGTTTCCCAGCTTCATCTCTCACTGCTCTCCATCTAGATAAATACTCATTTCAAACTACTCAACATTTCCTATACCTGCCATTTCTTTTTCATATGTCAGCCCTTTGTGCAACTAGTCATCATTGAAAATATAAAATGCTGTCACTCTTTTCTGCCTGACTGACCTTTCTTCAGAGCTCTGATAAGCTACCACAGCTCCTTAGGGCACCTAGTGTATGCTTCTTTTATGATCCTTATTTATTCAGCAAGTAATGAGTATCTCCTGTGAGCTAGCAACTGTGCTAGGTGATGAGTAAGAAACAGTCCCTGCAGTTTAAAAGTATCACCTACTGGATAGCGTGTAGCTTGTAGTGATTGATGTACTCATGATCCGACTCCTCCACTGGTATTTGATTCCTTGAAGACACGGACTGTTGTCTTTTTTTTAATTGCCTGCCTTGACACATGAATTTTTTTTAAAATGGGCTTCAATCCTCAGATTTAAGGGATCTTAGACATCGTCTAGTTTGGCCACCTTTGGCCACACGTTTAATGGAAGGGAAAAAAACCCCACAAACTTAACCTGAGTCAAGGTTAGAGGACCTGCCCAAATGAGTTTAGTGGCAGAAAGAGGATCAGAACCTTGAGGTTACTTGATAAGGATGTTTTATGGACTCACCTCAGAAAGTTAACTCTGGTTTGGATTATTATGTAGCTTGCGCATGCTTCCAAAGGAAGATTAAGGTGATGAAGAGAGTTGCCCAAAGGGGCTTGTTAAGAAAGGACAGTAGTTCTCAACTGGGTGTGATTTTGACCCTAATAACATTGTATGATGTCTGGGTATGTTTTTTAGTTGTCAGAACTTGGGAGAGTGGAGGGTGCCATTAGCTTCTAGTGGGTAGAGGCCAGAGGGCTGCTAAATATCCTACAATGCACAGGATGTCAGCAGGGCCAAGGCTTAGAAAAGTTAGAAGATAACACAGAGGAAGTTGGGTGGAAGGTGAAGTGTGGTTGTGAGAGTAGTTGAAATGAACTGAACTGCAAATAGGAATACAGGCACTATGGAAACCATGGCATGAGTAGTTCCTTAAAGTACAGAAAGGAAGTGATGGAAAATGTTGAATCAGCCAGTTTCTTTTACTGGCTATTATCTGCTATAGTGAATCAAAATTTGCAAACCTTTTAATGTGCGTAGGGGGGAGTTAGGCTATTCTTATGAACGAAGTTTCCAAGTGTGCATCTAAAAGCTGAAGAGCTTATGCAAAAAAAATACAATGTCATATTATGTGGATTAATATTTTTTAAGTAAGATAAGTTATATCCTAACCAACTAGGACTTTTCTCAGGAGCACATGGATGAAGTATGCTCTTCTCAACTTCTAACCTCAGTAAGACGCATGGTTTTGACTCTTACCCAGCAAAACGATGAGAGCAAAGAGTTTGTGAAGTTCTTTCATAAGCAACTTGGAAGTATATTACAGGTAAGAGTTTGTACTTGTATGACTTCAATAAGTACCATGCGGTTAGGATTTTTTTTTCCCACCATTTTCTGGCATTACACAGTTTATTCAAGTAGATATTCATTCTAGCATCCATTTGGGATGACATTTTAATACTTCTTAGGTTATTGCTTACTTAGTTTAAAAAAAGTTGGATTAGGGCCTGTGTCTTCATTTAACTTTATTATCTCTAAGGCCTGTCCCAACTCTAATAAAATTTTGTTTTGATTTTTCTCCTACCCAGTAAGAGCATTTCAAGTTTGAATTGTTTAAAAAGTATTCCATGGTATTTTCTAAAATAATTTTTTTTACCAATCTGGGAAATTGTAGAAGCCGGAAGCTAGCTTTTGATTGTAGAGACTTCTTAGGCTGTACAGTAACTTTAAATTATGTGACGGTTAGTGGTTTGTAACTGGGGGCAGTTTTGCCTCCCAGGAGACATTTAGCAGTGTCCTCAGGCCAACAGGCAGGGAGGGGCTGGTAGCAGCACCGTGTGGAATGTTAACAGTGCCAAGGGTGAGAAGCCTATGTTAACGAGTAGGGGTACCATAATTACTGCATATAAG
The DNA here is from genome assembly GCF_964165515.1 of Mesoplodon bidens. Taxonomy (NCBI): domain Eukaryota; kingdom Metazoa; phylum Chordata; class Mammalia; order Artiodactyla; family Ziphiidae; genus Mesoplodon; species Mesoplodon bidens. The sequence continues at coordinate 24,783,678 of NC_138181.1, forward strand.
AAACACCTTGACAGTTAAAGTCACCGGTATGTTTTCCCATGGAGATAGTTCAGTGATGTGTATTATTGCTCCAAACTAGAAAATAGGTTTTTCTTCTCATCTGTATTACAGAATTTTCCTGTAAAATTTTTCCTTGCTTCCTATTCTGTGTTTAGTTTAAATTGGTTTTAGAGATAGTATTTTCACTTTGTCCATCAAATTTTTAAAAACCCTAGGTTGGTGTGTTTTTCCATCACTATAATTTTTCATTTTGTTTTTAATAAGACTGAAGTATAAATTTCAGGAAATCTATAGTAATCTATATAAATCTATATAAATCTATAGTAATAGATCCTAAAGTGTTCTGACTCTATTTAATCTAGTTGTACTAACACATAAGGAATATAAGACATCTGTGGTGTTATGCATTGTTTAAAAATGTTTAGGATAATTTTTAGATAAATGTATTTTTTTTTTTTTTTTTTTTTTGCGGTATGCGGGCCTCTCACTGTTGTGGCCTCTCCCGTTGCGGAGCACAGGCTCCGGACGCGCAGGCCCAGCGGCCATGGCTTACGGGCCCAGCCGCTCCGCGGCATGTGGGATCCTCCCAGACCGGGGCACGAACCCGTGTCCCCTGCATCGGCAGGCGGACTCTCAACCACTGCGCCACCAGGGAAGCCCTAGATAAATGTATTTTTATAAATTTAACTAGGTAACTTATTCCTACAGAAAGAAAGAACTCCATTTTAGAGTCAGGTTGAAAGAGAAACTATTGATACTTTAAATGTTTTTGTTAATCAGGATCCATGCAGCCCTTCCTCAGTTTGTCTACTGTTACAATTGTGGGAAGATTCCATATATTAATTTGCACATAAGGTTTTTTTTCCTAAGTCTAAGAAAATCTGACTGCTTTTCTTCTTATTCCTAATTTTTTTTGCAAGGAGACCTACATGAAGAATAAAAGTTAGTTTACTAAATCTTGCCCAGAGTTGAAAATTCTCCTTGAGCTAGAGATTAAATTACTGTCTTCTACTTTTTCTCTTACAAAAGCTATTCAGTGCATTTTTTTTCATGAAGGACCCAGGGTTTGTACTTCTCTCCATCACTGTGCTAGATAAGGTAGTTTTTTGGAAGGGAGGGGGCACTGAGCATTATAGTTGTTTGCCTGTTTTCTAAATAGCATAGTCCATATTTTTAGGAAGAAAGAAAAATAAAAGCGGTTTTGTAAAAACTGTGTAGAATATGGCAGACTTGTTCATTTGGTGATGCTATATTTCAGCTTAAATAGAACTAAAGTTTACTTTTAGACTGATTTTGAAGAGAAAATTTAAATTAGAATGATTGGCTGCCTTACATAAAGGGGAAAACTTGAAAAGTATTCTAATGGTATTTTCTTCTCTCATGGCACTTCAGCTTTTCACTGTGGTTTATATGTATATCCTCTGGTACTGTGTGGGACCTCTTTTGAGAATAGGAATCCCTTATCTTACATATTTGTGGCTGGCAGTTATATTACATAGGGACTAAAGCTATGGAACCATGTGTTCTTTTGTATACTCTGTAAGCAGGACCAGCAAGATTCCCACTTAGTCATATTTTTAGTAATATTAATATATCTTTTCTTAGCCTGTCTTAGCCATTAGTTTTAAGTTTTTCAATACTAAAAATAATATTGTTTTTTCATTGGTGAGTATTATAATTTAAACTTGTTAATTGTTTGTATTGCTTTACCGACAGTTGAAGTTTACTGTAATCTTTAAAGCTATTTGGTTTATCTTTGAACAGGATTCACTGGCAAAATTTGCTGGCAGAAAACTGAAAGATTGTGGAGAAGATCTTCTTGTAGAGATATCTGAAGTGTTATTTAATGAATTGGCTTTCTTTAAACTCATGCAAGATTTGGATAATAATAGTATAACTGTTAAACAGAGATGCAAAAGGAAAATAGAAGCAGCTGGAGTGATACAGTCTTATGCGAAGGAGGTAAATTACATGCATTTTGATTTTAGGAGTAGTTATAATTAGCATATAAATATAGTTCTTGATCATTATGAGTAACTAAAATCATACTTGACCTCAGCAAAAGTAGGTTTTTTAGTAATATGAGTTAATCAGGAATGCAGGCAGAAATGGGTGGCAGGAATTGTCAGATAGCCACTTTACGTTATTGCCACTTACGCAGGTTTCCAGAAGAGAGAGGAGGACGGGGATCCGGTCCTTGGCCAGCTGCCTGCAGCAATTATTACCAGTCCCAGTAGATGCCCCAGGAGTATTTATCACCCCAGCCAACACTTATGCTTGCTATTAGTTAGGACTTTGGTTGTATATCCCTGTAGCTACTTATACCCTGTTAAATTAGTCTTGATCACATATGAAATTGGGTGGTTTTTTCCCCTCAACTTAAGGCATACCAGTAGGCTTTTTCCCTAGACAAGCACCCTTTTCTTGACTCTAATCATGAGAGGGAAAGCAGGTCAAGACCTAAAACAGAAACAGATAACCCTTCCTCCTGAAATCTAAAGCAGATAAAGTCAAGCCATCTTTTTCACGCTTTTCATAATGTTTTTATTGTAGACATAAATAAGTTTCACATCATTTCAGTCGTTGCTTAGAGCTTGAAAAAAATAAAAGAGGATGATACTATAAAAAAATGATAGGAAGGGTTGCTTTAGATGGCGGAATCACGAGGCTCCTTCAGGGGATGAAAAGTGAGGTAAGACATGGACAAGAGGAGTTTATAATGAAGATGAAAGGGAAGAGCATTCCAGGCAGAGAGAACTGTTAAGTGTAAAGAAAGACTCTTAAGGCAGGATTGAGTGTTTTGGAGAACAGAGAGAAGGCCAGGGAGGCAGGAACACTTTAAATGAGACGAGCATATGGGAGATGAGGTACACAGAGGTAGGTAGGACCAAGTTATGGAACCTTAGAAACTGTGGTAGGGACCTTTTATTTTATTTTGTTGTAAGCATGATGGAAACTCATGGGAAAGTTTGGAATAGAGGAGTGACATAATCTCAGTTTAAGATTTGTCTGGATATGATACTGATTAGGAATTGTAGAAGAGTAGAGATGGAAGCAGAGAGACCAGTTGTAAGGCTGTTGCAGTAGTCCAGGTAAGAAATTATGTGTCTTGTCTTTGAGTGTGTAACAACAGATACCTTTGGATGATTGAGTCAATAACGCATTCTCATAGTTTCAGTTTGGATAACAAAAGTAAAGTACAGGCTGGTTCCTAGTTTTCTGGCTTGTGCATTTGGGTGGATGAAGGGCCATTTACTGAGATTGGGAAGACTGAAGGAAGATGGGGTTTTGGAAGGAAAGGAACCAAAATTTTTGTTTTGGATTTAGTAAGTTCGTGATACTTCTTACTCATCCAAGGAGATGTCCGGTAGACAGTGTTGCTTTTTGTTTTGTTCGTTTAAAAGATTTAAATGAAAGAGTTGAATTTACATTTCTAAGAAAACACTCAACTCTTTGGATGATGGTGCAGCATTTGTTAAGGTTTACTGAGTACTTAAGTGTAATGATGAATGGTTACCCCTAAATTCTGCTTAATTGATTTGCTTATAGGCCAAAAGGATTCTTGAAGATCATGGCTCACCTGCTGGAGAAATTGATGATGAAGACAAAGTATGTGCTAATAATGCTTTTGAAACAAAAGATTAAATAATTTAAGTAGCTTTTACCTTAATGTTTGAGAGCAAAGTATATCATAAAATATCCTTTCTTCTGACAAACTTTTTATTTTCTTTTAAAAACAACTAAATTTAAAATGATTCTTTATATTTTTTATTAGATAATAACTATTATTTTTATGATAGGCTTACTATATACCTTTTAAAAATGTACTTTAAGGAATTAATTACTCAAATTTTTTTGTGGCTAGGACAAGGATGAGACTGAAACAGTTAAACAGACTCAAACATCTGAGGTTTATGATGGTGACGGTCCCAAAAATGTGAGCTCTGATGTCTCTGATCAAGAGGAAGATGAGGAAAGTGAAGAATGTCCAGTGTCTATTAGTAAGTCGGAAGGCTCTAGACTAGGTTTATACATTAGCTCTTTATAGATTGCTTATTGAAACAGTTTGGTGGAGTGGAATGATTATAGAATTAGGTGTCAAACAACTCTGAATTTGAATTTCCGTGTGACCCTGACTAAATTACCTGCCCTTTCTACACCACAGTTTTCTAGTACTTACTCTTTTGAAGATTTCAGATACTGTATGTAAAGCACTTGAGCAATGCAGGAATGCAATAAATGGTAGCTATTATTAAGATTTAAGTGCTGAAATTTTACTAAAAGTTGTGTTATTAATCAACTTAGATTTGTCCAAAGCTGAAACTCAGGCTTTGACTAATTATGGAAGTGGAGAAGATGAGAATGAAGATGAAGAAATAGAAGAATTTGAAGAGGGACCTGTAGATGTCCAGACTTCACTGCAGGCTAACACTGAAACTACAGAAGAAAATGAACACGACGATCAGGTATTCCAGTGCAGGCTAACACACCCTCCACCAGTCTTACTGTAACTACTAAAAAGCTGATTCTTTTTACAGATGTTAAAATTTACAACTTCCCCATTCTCATTTTCATGAATACAAACTACTTTAATATTCTTATTGAAATCCTAAACACTATTATTATTTTTGTATTTAGCAATGTTTACATTTAAAGCACTTCAAAAAAAATGTTTTTTTTGATAACAAGTCCTAAAAAACTATGTGATTACTTCAGAAGATCTGGATTTTTAAGTTTTATTTTTTCTAGTTATATGTAACAAAATAAAATCATTCCCTTTCCTACCTTCACCTCATCCTGCCCCAGAGGCAAAATTTTGTATGATTTCTTCTGCTGTTTACTTCTTTACATCTGAACAATACATGTGTGTATTTATTCATTTATGTATTAGGCATTACCTACTGACTTCTATTATAGCAGGTGAAGATTTTTAGGTCACTTATGGCTCCTCATTTAATTGTATTAATCCTGTCCACCTCATTTAATTATGCCTTTTGGTTAAATCTGTATTTAACCAAATATTTAGATTTAACCAAACTATGTAAATATTACTGACTGTTGAGCTAAGCAAATATTACTTATTGCTAAGTCTTATACATTTTTTCACCTGAATTTAATAATTGTCTCAATTTTTAAATTTACTCTTTTCTTTCATCACAAGCCCAAGTCTTTGCTATGCCCATCAATAGTTTTATAAACCTCTCAGTAGAAGTTTCTACATGAACCAATTAGTCAGTTTTGTCCTTCCTGGAGCATTCTCCTTTCCTGCTCCATTCTGGGTTTGGCTCTTCTTTAGACCTTCAAATAGCTACCAGCCTGGGAATCCCCTTTGTTGCTCTTTATTAGATCTCAGTTTCTGGAATCAAATCTTGCCTTTCTCTTCCTTGGTTTATTTTCTCATTTTGGTGGAGCACATCATCCAGTAGCTCTCTAAGAAAGAGTGCAAAGAATATTTTGAGACTTCATATTGTCTAAGACAAGTTAATGCTTCAGTGCTGAAAATCATTTTCCCTCAGGTCTTTGAAGGCACTGTTTCCTAGTCTTCTAGTTTTCAGTGTTGCCAATGCCTTTCTTTATTCTGATTCTTTGTATATATCTTTTTTTCTTCCTAGCTCTAGAAGCTTTCCCTCCATCCCCCCACAGAGTTCTGAAACTTTACAGTGATATACATCGTTGCAGGTCTTTTTTCATTCACTACACTAGGTACTCAGTTGTCTTTTCAATATAGCATGTTCTTCAGGTTTGGTCAATTTTCTTTTATTTCCTTTATTTCTTCCTTACCATTTTCTCTTCTTTTCTTCTGGAATAAATGTTATCAAACGTTATTAGCTCTCATGGGTTGATCTAATTTTCTCCTCTCTTCTATTGTCTCATTGCTCTTTCTCTTTTACTTTCTGGGAGATTTCTTTGACCTTAATACCTATATGAAATTTTATTTCAACTGTTAAAATTTTAATTTCTAAGTACTTTTTTTCCTGATTGTTACTTTTTTATAACACCCTATTATTTCATCGAAGCAATATTTTCTCTTACCCACCTAGAGGCTTTCTTTAAATATCCACTGTACCTTTGGTGCTTATATTAAAGAATAATAATACATCAAAAAGCCAGTTGGGGTTCTTTTGGGCTTCACCATAGGGTAGCCGAGTGTATAGCTTTTTGACAGAAAATCGCAAATGTTAATTCCTATTGGTCTTTTCTCTGGGGTGGTTTAGTTTCTCCAAAGTAGGGAGGGTCCTCCAGTCTCCTTCCGCCTCCTTGGCTGTTGGTGTTCTGCAGTTAGGTGTAGGATTAGGGCTGAGGGTCCCACCTCTATACAGACTTGCACTAGATCTTTCTGTTTCAGTGTGACACTTTATCTTGTCTTCACTTGTGCTTTCTGCAGCCTACCCCTTCCCTGGTGGCCCCTGGTCTGAGGCTCACTAGTTCATTTTCTCCAAAACATAATCTCCCATTTTCTGGTGAGCCTGGGGGAGGGAATCTAAACGTCCACATATCTCTTAAACAGCTTCAAACAACCACCGGCACCATCCCCTTGTCACCAGCTCCCACCCCACTACTGTACTCCTTCCTTCCTAGAAACTGGTGCACCCAGCTATGAGGTGAGTCTTCAGTTTTCTGTCCTCCTGCAGAAGGCACTTAGCTCTGTTCATCTTTCTCTCCTCCTTGTCATTTCCTCTTCCTTTCACTTAACATCTGCATATAAACAGGTGTCTTTTAGTTTCATTTAAGATAGAGTCTGGTCTGAAAAAAACAGTGAAAACTAGTGGAGTCCATAACATTCAGTTCCTTGTGTTCCTGTGAGGCTAAGAAGAGGAGCCCTTGTACTGAGCTGCCTTGGAACCGCAGCCACCGCCTCCTCCCTGAAACACTTTTAGGAGGTATTTTAAAATTCCCCTGTCTGAGGTCTCAGGCTGGACATACCACACTTACCAAGCATCTCCTGTATAGTGACCATATATTTAGGCCCTACTATTAAGACATCACTTTTTCCTTCCAGGTTCCACAGCATGATTTTGAAAAATCAGCGGAAAGCAAAAATGTCCCATCAGAGCAAGAACCCACTACTAGTAAAGGTAAGAAATCTAAATAAGTTTCAATGTTAAGATTATCTGAAGTGCCCTTTATGTGCTTAAAAACAAAAAAATCTAAATTCTTAGCTAATGGAAGTTCAAAGGTGTTTTGGACCTGATGTATGTCTTTGTTTTCTCCATAAATCCTTTGTAGAAAACACGAGGGCTTTGTTTCTGCAAACAGCTGTTAAAGAATAGTTGACAAATATTTAAACACAGAAAAAAATTTTGTAAGGAAGGTATCTTTAGATACCAATGTGGGGGATTTTTAAAAAATACCCATTCCTGGGCCTTACTCCTGAAAATCCTGTTTCATTAGAAATCAGGTGCATTTCAGGAATCTAATATTTAAAGCATCCCCAGATGAATCTGGTCAAATACATTTGGGAACCATTGATAAGGAGAATTTCTAGTTGCCTTTTCTTTTGGGTCTTAAATGTCTTGATTACTCTCATTTATACAGTTCAGTCTTTATTTGGTATAATAGTAAATTTAATGACAGTTGAATGACACTAATGGTAAGACTTTCTTTTGATGACAGATGACCCAGATAGCACTCCTGTGAAGCCCTGTTACCTCAATATCTTGGAAAATGAGCAACCTTTAAACAGCACTGTCCAAAAGGACGCTGTTACTACCATCGATTCATCTAATCAGTCTAACGCTTTGCCTTTACCTTTAACTGAAATTGAAACCTTGGTGCCTAGAGTCAAAGAAGTTAAATCTGCCCAGGAAACTCCTGAAAGCTCTTTGGCTGGAAGTCCTGATACTGAATCTCCAGTGTTAGTGAATGACTATGTATGTATCATTTACATTTCATTTCTGTGCATATTGCTTCATTTTCAGGTTAACATTTCTAGTATATAAACACAACTCTGCTTTGTGTTTAGGTTTAGAAACTGTCGGAACATTTTTATTTCTTACTCACACTTTAAACTTGAACAGAAGAGTGATAGTGAATTAAGATGACCATCTCAAAACCTAAAATTCCACTTTTCATAGTTTTGAGAAGCAAAGAGATGAGTTTTATATGGAAACCTTGAGGGAGTTCAAGTTCAGATCTAAAGGGGTAGTGATATGTGAATCACCTCTTAGGCCATCCACGCTTGACTACTCAACAGTTTGGAACACTTCATAATCTTTGATAACCCTGAAAGTTTACATTTGGGATGGGAAATAAAGCAGTTTGACAGCACTGGAGTCCCTAGCTCTGTATAGGGAATGACAGAAAAGTAAGCTAGCAAATCTGCATTTATGATGTAAGTAGCTGAGTTTAGTTTTACTCTGGACGTTTGTTTCAATTTAATTTTATAGCAAATAGGTTTTTTTGTGGATCCTTGGGCTGTATATGTTATATATACTTTACTTTCTCATCAGTAAAAATGAAGGGATTTGTAATAATGTACCTTTAGGTCTAAAGAATGTGTTTCACATATTTTTTAATTAACATCAGTTTTCTGCCCAAAGATACACTTATGATTTCACAGCTTTTCAGCAAGGGGGCTTATAATACTTCAAAACATTCGTAGAAAGAGTAACCCTCTTAACTGTTTTATTTGCTTCACTACCTGTAAAACTTTGCATTTAAAACTGTGAAAGTTACTAGATTTGTTCTTGTTATCATTTGATGGGTGCATAGAATTACTGTAGGAGGCATTCAATCAAAATTAACTTGAAATTAGATCTTAGAGGGTCTTGAATTTGAATTTTAGGCAGGGAACACTACGGAAGGTCTTTGCACAAGAAAGTGAAATGGTCAAAGTCACGGTTTTTGAAGATGAATCCGATGACTATATAAAAAGTGTTGGGCCTCCCTGGTGGCGCAGTGGTTGGGAGTCCGCCTGCCGATGCAGGGGATACGGGTTCGTGCCCCAGTCTGGGGGGATCCCATATGCCGCGGAGCGGCTGGGCCCGTGGGCCATGGCCGCTGGGCCTGCGCGTCCGGAGCCTGTGCTCTGCAGCGGGAGAGGCCACAGCGGTGAGAGGCCTGTGTACCTCAAAAAAAAAAAAAAAAGAAGTGTTGTCAAGGAAGCTGTGTTAGGAGCCTCCGTTATCATATAAATATAAAATGAGCTGAATAGAGAGACATGGGTGAGAAATGTTTCAAGAAAAAGAAAAACCTAAGGTTTCTACTGGGTAATTGGTAGAATGATGATACTATTAAAAATCAAAGAACTAGGAGAATAAAAGATTTCAGTTTTCAGGAAAACAGTGTGAGGTGTTTTTTAGTAACTTTTGTGAGTTACTAAGTTCATACCTCATCTTTCTATTTGAACCTCTGGAGTTGATACTGAAAGTCTGTAGGTGCTTCGCTGGTGGCACAGTGGTTAAGAATCCGCCTGCCCATGCAGGGTACACGGGTTCGAGCCCTGGTCTGGGAAGATCCCACAGGCTGCGGAGCAACTAAGCCCATGCGCCACAACTACTGAGCCTGTGCTCTAGAACCCACGAGCCACAACTACTGAGCCCATGCACCTAGAGCCTGTGCTCTGCAACAAGAGAAGCCACCGCAATGAGAAGCCTGCACACCGCAACGAAGAGTAGCCCCCACTCGCCACAACTAGAGAAAGCCTGCGTGCAGCAACCAAGACCCAACACAGCCAGAAGGAGAGAGAGAGAGGGAGAGGAAGAGGGAGAGGGAGAGGGAGAGAAAGAAAGAAGAAGGAAGGAAGGAAGGAAGACTGTAAATGTTTACTTATATTCTTCTGGATACAGTTCTGATGGATTCTATAAACATATCAAGTAATAAGAGTAGTTGTTCTAATTATTTTAGCCCTCAGTATTACCATTACTATTTTTTCCTCTAACCTGTGTGAACTGGCTCTTTGTTTTATAAAATGGGGACAGAAAAGCTTGACTGTGTGCCCACAGTTGCAAGTGTGTAGCGCTTCCCGTGAACTCTAGATTTCTGTTCTATTCACTGAGCTGCATATAGAAGAAAAGCAAAAATGATAGAATTACTGACATATATACACATGTAAGAGTCCACTTTATCCCTTGGCATGGATGACTGGTTTAGATCCAGAGATAGAGTGGATTGCCGTCATTAAATATAATTTGTTAATCTTATAGGAAGCAGAATCTGGTAACATAAGTCAAAAATCTGATGAAGAAGACTTTGTGAAAGTTGAAGATTTACCACTTAAACTGACAATATATTCAGAGGTATTTTGCTCTCTTTAATTAAAGTTGTCTTTATATAACAAATATTGTTAAGGTGAAAAATGATTTTGTATTTTTAATTTTCATTCTAAAGGCAGATCTAAGGAAGAAAATGGTAGAAGAAGAACAGAAAAACCATTTATCTGGTGAAATATTATGTGAAATGCAGACTGAAGAATTAGCTGGGAATTCTCAGACACTAAAAGAACCTGGTAAGAGTTATCATTTTTAACCATATCATATTGAAAAGCTACTGAATCTTGATACCATCATTTTGTTTTGTTTTTTAAATGTGCTACTAGTACCTGGAATATCTAAGATAAACATTAGAAAGGAAGCGTACGTAGTTCTATAAAAATTTGTTCAGCTGCCCAATTTATAAAATAGTATTATCAGATAATTTTTTTCTGTTTTTAGTTTTAACAAAGTAATATATGCACATGGCTTAAGAAAGGAAGGTATAAAGCAGTTAGTGATGATTGGCAAGAGCCCGTTTCTTTTAATTATTGGTTTTCAGTTCTTTTGGAGGAGACCCTCTAGATCTCTAAATACTATTCTTATAATTTTTCTTAATTTTAAAAATTAGATAATACTTCCTGTCTCCCAAATGAAAAGTATTTAGACCTACCTCTTCTTCTTTCGGTGTTTATATTATTTTTGGTTTTCCTGTTACCTTTGTTCTTATAAATATATACATTTTCTAGTTCCATCACCTTTGGTCATCACCCAACTACTTGCTCCTCCCCTTTTCCTTCTGCCTTCTCTGTTCAGTTTTACTCATATTCTTTTTTTGTGTGTGTGTGATACGCGGGCCTCTCACTGTTGTGGCCTCTCCCATTGCGGAGCACAGGCTCCGGACGCGCAGGCTCAGCGGCCATGGCTCATGGGCCCAGCCGCTCCACGGCATGCGGGATCTTCCCGGACCGGGGCACGAACCCGTGTCCCCTGCATCGGCAGGCGGACTCTCAACCACTGCGCCACCAGGGAAGCCCATTTACTCATATTCTTACGTTATTAACATTATTAAAGTAAACACACTTACATTCTGTTTTTGTAACTATAATAATTGAATCTTCTATAATTTCCTAAAGATGATTCTCTCTATATATGGTTTGTTTCAGAGCCAAGTGATAGTCCCAGATTTCCTTCTTTATAGGTCTAATAGCACAACCCAAGGGCCACTCAGAGGAGCACACTGCTTGCATTAAGGTCAAAGATTTTCTTTTTGTTCATCAATTCATCAGTTGATTAAACTCATATAAGATTTTTTGTTTTTTTTTAAGAAATAGGGTGAAGAGAAGTGCAAACCAAATGTCAAACCTTCAGTTAATTTCCCAGTCTTCAGCCCATTTCTGCCTGTTAGGACTCAGTTGGTACCCTCTGCACTGTGGCCTGTCCTAGTGTGCCTAGGCTGCAGCTTCCTCCCCTCTTCACTGTGCCTCCATCTCCTTTGAGCATCCTGGGAACTTGTTGTGGTTCCCCATCCTCTGTTCTCTCACACCCACTCTTCTTCTGTTGGTCTGGGTTTATTCATTTTTATACTTCTTTTCTTTTTTTTTTCTAGTGGGGTTTTCTTTTTGAGAGAGAGGAAGTATCTGCTTAGTCTGCCATCTTAAAACGGAAACCCTTACCTATGCCTTTTAAACTCTTGCTGTGTGTTATCAGGGAATTATGTAGCAAACTAAGTTTCTTTTGTAATAACTTTATATTAGAAGTGAAAGTTTTAATGGAAGAGAGCAGTATTAAACTAAATTCTATAAGGTCTTAACTTAGTAAGTAATTTATAAGGCATTAACTATGATTCTGTTTTTCAGAAACAGTGGGAGCCCAAAGTACATGAGATGTCTTCAGAGGCTCATCTAACTCCCTCTTTACATAGTCAATGCATATATGAAAATGGCACTAAATAAACATCTCTTTTGATCTGTAAAAAATGTAAATTCGTTTGACGCTGCATTTTTGGTAGGTGTGCTAATTTCTGCCCATGGCAGTTTAAAACATCAGAAACTGAATTCTGGACAGATTCAAGCCTTGATACACTGTGGGGTTTTTTTCTTTTTCTTTCTGTCATTTTTTTTGGTCTTGATTTTTTTCCCCATTGTGATGTTTGGTAACATTAAATTTAAAATGTAGTTTTAAATAAAGTTTGGACTTAACCTGTAAACTATCCTTTTTGGAAAATATGTTGAATTCTATACAGCAAGTCACTGTTCTATATAACTAGGCTATTCAAAGAGCAATGGTCAAGAGTTAGAGAAATATACTATTTATTGTAAAGCCCAGCCTTTAGGCCAGGCTTCCAAATAATGCCAGTGTTGCTGCTATTGGGTCTAATGTTCTTTTAGATACTTGCATGTCTTATTCCTGTGCAAGAATAGGGCAGGTTATAAAGGTATCCAGGTTATTGTAGAATATATATTAATATTCTATTCAAATTGGATAATAAGTTTAGAACACTTGTCCTTAGTATCTAGAACTTACATAATTATCTATTAGGTAAATATTTTCTAGAATTTCAATTCATATCTGTTGCCTCAGTCTAAAAGTAAAAAAAAACACAAACATTTTCTATGATTAGAGAGTATTTCTGCACAGCCAAGTAAAGTAACACTGTGATTAATTTTAAAGGGAAAACCAAGATCTTTAAAGTAGAGATTAATAGAACTAAATTTATGTACCAGCACGTTCAAGTTCTATATGCCTTCGGACAGCCTTGCCTTTTGAGATGATAGTCTAGCCAAAGCATAGCAGTTGCTTCTGTATATGCAGTGAGAGAGAAGCAGGTTCGCAGATGAAGTTTTGAGTAACGCAAATCTACATGACCTCTTTGTCACTAAGTAAATCAGCTTTTAAAAGCTGCTGTAGCTTTAGATCCCAAACTTGCCACCTACATACCCAGTAAGGCTTCACATCGCCAGTTAACAATTAAGTCATCTTTACAGATTCTTCCTTGAATAAAATATGAAGAACTGTTCCAAATAGTCTTTTAAATTTGCCAACAATTAACTGAAGTACCCCATAAGAAAAGAATTTGGTTGGTATTCCTTTGGAATTCTTGCCTGATACCTCAGTGTAAAAGTATAATGTCCAGTCAGGGAGTATTAAATGAGGATTTCCCTCTGAGGGCACTGACTGTATTGCTCCATAACTTAAATTATGTGAGACATATATCTCCAACTTTCTGAATTAGTAAAACTTATTCAGAAAACTATCATCCCAGAAACAGGAATTCTTATTCAATTGGCTTGACTTCAGGGAAATTGAAACATAAGTTACATTATATGTATACTTAAGTTCTGTATTTGTTTTCTAGACTGTACAGAAACTTCATTTTGATACTCAAGCCAAGCTTTACATAGGACGACTGTCTCTCTCTCTCTGCATGCATTTTAAAGATCGATACAGTGGAAGCGTTGTACTTATACCTTAGTTATTACTGTAGTATCTGTGAACCTTATCAAACTTATTTATGCTTATCAAACTTTATGCTCATTTGACTTATGTTATAGCTGTTGTAATATGGTCTGTTGTTTTCTATTATAGTAGATAATTTAGTTTTAAAATACCTAGGACTTGAGAGCAGATAACTTGTTTAATATGTTTTTCCCTGGTAACTGTTGCTAAAGGGTTAGGCATTGAATATTACTCTTTGTCTTCATTTTTAAGTTAAAAATTTGGTTAGAGATAACAGAGGAAGAAAAGGTCAAAATGAGTGAGAGAGAAACCTCGCAGGTTGAAATAATGCCTAAAAGAGTGAGCTCGCCAGACTGTGCAGCAGGTACTCTTTGTATTTTGTAACGTTCACTTTGGGTAAGTGCTTTTTCACTGTTAATAAATGTATATCCTGCATACAGCCCTGAATTGCATTTTCATTTAAATTGACATACTCATTTATGCTTTAGAATTTATTCCAGAATTGTGGCTTGACTATTTGAAATGTGTAAAAAAAAAAACAAACCCTCAATACAAACTACTATATATAAAATAGAAAAATAACAAGGTCCTACTGTATAGCACAGGGAACTATATTCAGTATCCTGTAATAAACCATAATGGAAAAGAACATGAAAAAGAATATATATGTATATGTATAACTGAATCACTTTGCTATACACCAGAAACTAAAACAACATTGTAAATCAATTATACTTCAATTTTTAAAAAAATCAAGACATGAAAAATAATGACATATCAACCAACCAGAGAGAAGATTTAAACTTGAGACATTTTTCTTACAGTGTGGCCATGCTCTTCTATTTTTTAGTTACATCTGTCTTATATACTACATAAAGAACATTCTCATATTTATTCAAAATTAGATTGGCATGTTTCTTGCTCAACTTTCTTTAATATAAAAAAACTCATTCTTTATCTTTCAAAGAAATAATTGCCTCTGGATTTCACTTGTTTCAGTATACAAGTATAATTGCTCAGTCGCCTTGCTTGGAAGAGCCAGCATTTCTTTTTTTTTTTTTTTTTTTTTTTTTTGCGGTACGCGGGCCTCTCACTGTTGTGGCCTCTCCCGTTGCGGAGCACAGGCTCCGGACGCACAGGCTCAGCGGCCATGGCTCACGGGCCCAGCCGCTCTGCGGCATGTGGGATCTTCCCAGACCGGGGCACGAACCCGTGTCCCCTGCATCGGCAGGCGGATTCTCAACCACTGCGCCACCAGGGAAGCCCGAGCCAGCATTTCTTGTTCTTTCTGCACAATTCTAATTGTTACTTTAATGTTCACTGTCTTTACATGTCTAGTTTTTTCCTCATATTAAGTAGTGTCTCTGGCTGACCCACTTTGCATTAAGGCACAAGGAACAGGGGAAAATTCTATGCCTACAAATGACTGTGATTCATATATAAACAGAGTTTTAATTATCTTATCAGTTCGTTTCATCTGCCCAGACTCAGAAATATCCACAACAGAATATCCTTTAGGCCAGCAATTTATAGAAAGCTATTGATTTGGTTATTTTGAAAACTAATCACAGCATAATGTTTCTGTATAACAGAGTTCTGTTCTCTCACATACTTAATATATTTCTTGCATTATGACTTTTCCTACATGTAATTAGTTATCCCCCATATATAGGTCTAGCAAATCACATGTGATTGATTTAAAATAAATAATATAGTTGTAAATATTAAGAATATTAATCAGAAATATTAATTAGAATTATTAATTAGAAATGTTAATTAGAAATCTTCACCTTTAATGAACTGTATCCCCCAGAGTTATAGTTGCCTTTTTTTTTTTTTTTTTTTTTTTTTTTGCGGTACGTGGGCCTCTCACTGTTGTGGCCTCTCCCGTTGCGGAGCACAGGCTCTGGACGCGCAGGCTCAGCGGCCATGGCTCACGGGCCCAGCCGCTCCGCGGCATGTGGGATCTTCCCAGACCGGGGCATGAACCAGTGTCCCCTGCATCGGCAGGCGGACTCTCAACCACTGCGCCACCAGGGAAGCCCTATAGTTGCCTTTTTAAGGCCATTCTGTTAATCAAATGACATCTTGAAAAGGCTTTGCAAAATATCAAGTGCTATACCAGTTCACGGTCATAGCACTCAGCATTGGTGTTAACCTCGCTTTCAGTGAGACTGTGTCCATATACATTTAGCGTCTCTTCAGTTTCCATTGCTCCATCTCCTGTTGCCTCACAGTTGATACTCAGTATCTTCCTAGAAGGGGCACAGGCATGGGTTACTCTTATCAAATGAAGTAGTGTTCATGGAAATGCTTTGATGACAGGTGCTATATATAAATGTAAGGTATCTTGTGTATATTCATGTTGGAGAAAAGAAAGGTCCAGGAAAAGAAGGGCTAAGATTCTCCTCAAACTTACACAACCCAGTAGTGAGGTTTTTTGCTTACTTTTCAGTGTTCTGACAGAGTTTTAAAACCAGAACCCATAATTGCTTCCATGTGTTCTTTGCCTAACAAACATTTTTTTCTGACATGTCCTGGCTGTATACTCTTTTTGTAGTTCGTCCCTCTTTAGGTAAAGAGGCAAAGTCTAAAGAGCCTTCCATACTGGATTTTAAATGTGCAGTTTTCCCACAGTGTCACTTTCACCATTCTAGTTATCCTCCTTCTGTTTAGTTTTATTTACTCTTTTTTCCATTTCCTCACTCTGTTAGTATCCCCAAATCCCCCAAAAATGTTTAAGACACAGGTAGAGTAGTGGAGTTTATGCTCCAAAATTAGTATTTCCAATAGCTTTTTGGACTTTGTGTTTGTTTTTTACTGAAGTGTATTTGGTTTACAGTATTATATCAGTTTCAAGTGTACAACATAGTGATTCAATATTTTTATACAGTATACTCCATTTAAGGTTATTATAAAATATTGGCTATATTCCCTGTGCTGTACAATATATCCTTGTAGCTTATTTATTTCATACATAGTAGTTTGTACCTCTTTATTCCCTACCCCTGACGTTCCCCTCCCCCTTTCCCTGTCCCCACTGGTAACCATTAGGTTGTTCTGTATAGCTATGAGTCTGTTTCTGTTTTGTTATATTCATTTGTCTGTTTTATATTTTAGATTCCATGTATAAGTGATAACATTCAGTATTTGTCTTTGTCTGACTTATTTCACTAGGCGTACGTAAGTGAACCCCAGGTTCATCCATGTTGTTGCAGATGGCAAAATTTCATTCTTTTTTTATGGCTGAGTGTAATATTCCATCTTGTGTGTGTGGGTGTATATGTATATATGTACCACATTTTCTTTATCCATTCATCTATTGATGAACACTTAGGGTGTCTCCGTATCTTGGCAATTGTAAATAATGCTGCAGTGAACATTGATGTGCATGCATCTTTTTGAATTAGTGTTTTTGTTTTCTTTGGATATGTACCCAGAAGTGGAATTGCTGGTTCATATGTAGTTCCATTTTTAGTTTTTTGAGGAATTTCCATACTATTTTCCATAGTGGCTGCACCAATTATTCCCACCAACAGTGCACAAGGCTTCCCTTCTCTCCACACACTCAACAGCACTAATTATTTGTTGTCTTTTTGACAATAGCCGTTCTGACAGGTGTGAGGTGATGTCTCATTGTGGTTTAGATTTGCATTTATTTCCCTGATGATTAATGATGTTGAGCATCTTTTCATGTGCCTGTTGGCCATCTGTATGTGTTCTTTGGAAAAATGTCTATTCAGGTCCTCTGCCCATTTTTTAATCAGGGTGTTTGTTTGTTTTTTATGTTGAGTTGTATGAGTTCTTTGTATGTTTTGGATATTAACCCCTTATCAGATAAATCATTTGCAAGTATCTTCTCCCATTCAGTAGGCGGCCTTTTCGCTTTGTTGATAGTTTCCTTCGCTGTGCAAAAACTTTTTAGTTTGATGTACTTCCATTTGTTTATTTTTGCTTTTGTTTCCCTTGCTTGAGGATATATATCCCCCCCAAAAAATATTTTTGGAGACTGATGTCAAAGAGTGTACGGCCTGTGTTTTCTTCTAGGAGTTTTATGGTTTGTGGTCTTATAAACCATTTTCAGTTTATTTTTGTATATGGCATGAAAAAATGTTCTAATTTCATTCTTTTACGTGTACCTGTCCAGTGTTCCCAGCACCACTTATTGAAGAGACTGTCTTTTCCCCATTATATATTCTTGCCTCCTTTGTCATAGATTAATTGATCATAAGTGCGTGGGTTTATTTCTGGACTCTCTATTCTGTTCCATTGATCTATGTGTCTGTTTTTGTGCAAGTACCCAATGCTTTTGGTTACTGTAGCTTTGTAGTATAGTCTAAAGTCAGAGAGTGTGATACCTCCAGCTCTGTTCTTTTTTCTTAAGATTGCTTTGGCTATTTTATTTATTTATTTATTTTATTTTTTATTTTTTTTTTTTGCGGTACGCGGGCCTCTCACTGTTGTGGCCTCTCCCGTTGCGGAGCACAGGTTCTGGGCGTGCAGGCTCAGCGTCCATGGCTCACGGGCCCAGCCGCTCCGTGGCATATGGGATCTTCCCGGACCGGGGCACGAACCCGTGTCCCCTGCATCGGCAGGCCGACTCTCAACCACTGCGCCACCAGGGAAGCCCTGCTTTGGCTATTTTAAATAGCTTTTTGGATTATAATTTTCAAGTTTATTTGGATTATGTCACATATGATTGCCTTTTTCTCCTCCCTATCTTTCTTTATATTCCACCACCACCAATTGTCAAGTTTAGGTTATACAGGTGTTTAATAGATTAATTTCTATAATGCTTTTTTGTTATCCATCATTGAATTCTATTATATTTGAGTATAATTTCTGATAGTAGCTAGAAAAACAGGTATATTTTAAGATGTAAATATTTTCTAACCAAAGAGATATATAAATATTCCATTTCTTGTTTCATGTGATTTTGAAACTTATTCTCTGATAGTGTCAGTGGTTAGTCTTAGATTTTCATGTAGAAAATCTCTGTACCTTCCAAGGGATTGTCAGGACTTAAAAGCTTAGCTTCATATAACATTGTATAGTTCAACTTTTTTCTTCTATCAGTATTAGCAGTCATTTTAATACATTGGAGTCCTATGTTCTTTAGCTTAAAATTCTTTCACAGACAATATTTGGACAAGTATTATAAAGCAATAAAGAGATAGTATTACTATGACTTTTGGAAACATATGGTGCACAAAAACATACTGATGTTTTTAGCCCACTCTATTCCTCATTTTTCTGTCTGCAAAATGAATTATACTGGATCCAAGGATGCTCTTAGTATTTACATTTTATCAAATGGTAACTGTTTACATCTTTCAAAGGAAGATTTTTTTTTAATAAATTTATTTTATTATTTATGTTTTGGGCTGCGTTGGGTCTTCTTTGCCGTGCATGGGCTTTCTCTAGTTGCGGCGAGCAGGGGCTACTCTTCGTTGCGGTGCACTTCTCGTTGCGGTGGCTTCTCGTTGCGGAGCACAGGCTTTAGGTGCGTGGGCTTCAGTAGTTGTGGCACGCGGCCTCAGTAGTTGTGGCTCACGGGCTCTAGAGCGCAGGCTTAGTAGTTGTGGCCCACGGGCTTATTTTGCTCCGTGGCATGTGGGATCTTCCTGGACCAGGGCTTGAACCCGTGTCCCCTGCATTGGCAGGCAGATTCTTAACCACTGCACTACCAGAGAAGTCCCTCAGAGGAAGATTTATGAAAAGAAATAAAAATGGAAATTAATAAGCAATTGTACAAATAATTATCAGTGTTTATTAAAATCACAGTGAACAAGACTGTTGAAAACATATAGTTATTTTATAAGAAAATTGGGATTAAATTACAAGGATCCATGTGACCCCAACTTTTGTCAGTCATTTCATGATTTGTGAGGCTCTGGCCCCTTGCCTTGGCATGGTGGCACAGCCTGAAAAAAATGTATACTTTCTTGTTGTTACTTAATAGAGATCTTCCTGGGCATGTTCCCCGAAACAAACTCCACAGGATGGGAGAAAGGTGCTACTACAGAGTAACAGTGTTTCTTCCTACTCCCTCTAGGCTTTGTAAAACCAAAGTCAGATGTTATATAGCCCCATCCCCAACCTTAAATGTAAACAACCAAATGATGTTTTAAATTAAAGCCTTCCATCTTTGACATTCTAGAATTTCTGTATGGTGAGATTTATGAAATTCATATAGAAGTACAAAGAAGTTCTTATAATAAATGTAGGCATTCCCTAAGACTTAATCATTAGATCTCTCAATTATACTTTGTAAAACCTTGGTGATCTCATCTAACCTCATAACTTGAAATATCATTTATAACCTGCCTGCTTCCAAGTTTATATGTCAGTACAACCTCCCTCCCCTCTCATACTCTAAGTGTTTTTGAATGTCTAGTAGGTTTTCTGAACTTGATGTGTCCAAAACTGAGTTCTTGAGTGTTCCAAATCTAATTTTTCTGCAGTTTTCCCCTCTAATAAATGGCACTTCCATCCTTCTACGTTCTCAAGACACAAACCCTGAAATTATCTGTAGCTCTTCTCCCACATCCAAATAGTCACCTCTACCTTTAAAATGTAACTAGAATCTAATAATTCTCACTATGTCTTCTACTACCCTCTTTATTCAAGCCACCCTTATCTCTTGACTGGATTATTATGGTAGTTTCCTAATGCCTCTATCTCTTCCTTCCTTGGCTTTCTATCACTGAATCTCATCACAGTAGCCAGAGTGATGCTGTTCAGATGTCAGTAGCTTTCTATTTCACTCCAGTTAAGAGCAAAACAGTGTTTACAAGACTCTACGGGACTGGTTCTCTACCTCTACCTCATTTCTTATTTTCCCCATTATTCGCTCAGCTTCAGTCACACTGACTTTTTGCTATTTCTCGAACATGCTGGGGACCCTCCCACTGCTGGACCTTTGCATTTGCTGTTCCCTCAACCTAGAATGCTTTTCCCAGATATCTTTATGGCACACATTTAGTGAGATCTATGTGTATCCAACTTAAAATTACAACCTCCACGAATCATTCTTATTCCCTTGCCACGTTTTATTTCTTTGCCTGTTACTTTTCAACACTGTATTACTAACTTGTCTTATTGTCTGTTTCCTCTTTACCCCCTAATTGAAGGGTAAGCTCTATAAGGGCAGGAATTTTTCTCTGCTTTGTCCACTGCAATATAACTAACCTTTAGAGCAATTCTTGGCATATAGAAGGTGTTCACTGTCCATGAGTAAATGATTAAATCCTTTTTTTTTTTTTTTTTTTTTTTTTTTGCGGTACGCGGGCCTCTCACTGCTGTGGCCTCTCCCGTTGCGGAGCACAGGCTCCGGACGCGCAGGCTCAGCGGCCATGGCTCACGGGCCCAGCCGCTCCGCGGCACGCGGGATCCTCCCGGACCGGGGCACGAACCCGCGTCCCCTGCATCGGCAGGCAGACTCTCAACCAGTGCGCCACCAGGGAAGCCCTGATTAAATTCTTGTAGTACTCCAAAGAGAGGTTTACGTTCTTACATTTTACTGAGTAGGATTGGCTATCTCATTTAATTATGACAGATTCTCTCCACTTCAACAGTTTGGAAAAGAACAGTGTAGTTCTCCTATAATAGTGGATTTCAGACGGAAGAGTTCCAGCTGAGGCAAATGCAGATACATACCTAATAGCTATTCTTTTTCAAATCTGCTAATAGGTAAGTGACATGCCTTGATTGATATGATCACGATGAATATGGAAGTGTTTACAGTGCAGCGAATTCAGTGGTGTGATGTGACAGCAGATTGTAGACTACCCGTTGGGAAGCTTTTCAGAAAGACCGGGGTTTACTCGAAAGTGTCTACTAAAGGTTCCTGAGAAGAGGATTCTCCCCCCGCCCCCCATGTTTCTAAATGGTCCATGGGAATCGGTACCGTAGTTTGGCGATATGCACCGAAGTTTTTCATGAGTGTATATCCTTTGACAGAGCAATTCAATTTCTAAAAATGTATCCTAAAGATAAACAACTCACTAAGTTGCAAGAATTCTTTTTATATTCTGGATACTAGTCCTTTGTCTTATATATTTATTATAAACATTTCCTCCCAGTCTGTGGTTTGCATTTTCATTTTTCTCTTTCAAAGAAGCTGTTAATTATGTCTTTTTTTTTTTTTTAATGCTTGGTACTTTGTGTCCTAAGAAATAATTTGTCTGTGCCTAAGTCACTGAGGTTTTTTCCCTATTTTCTTCTAGACGTTTTATAGTTTTAGCTTTTACACGTAGGTATAGCCTCCATTTTGAGCAAGTTTTTTGTATGATGTGAGGTAAGGATCAGATTTATTTTCCTCCCATATGGAAATCCAGCCTGCGTCATTTGTTGAAAAGACTATCCTTCTCTATTAAATTATCTTGTCACCTTCATGGAAATCAGTTGGCCATGTGCGTGTGGATCTGTGTGTGGAATCTCTTTCCCACTCATTCATATGTCTAGTCTTACGTCCATGTCGTTACTGTAGCTTTATAGAAAGTCTTGAAAATAGGCAACATGAGACCTCTAAGTTTGTTCTTCTTTCTCAAGAACTCTTGACTATTCTATGTCCATAATCTTGCATTTGCAATTTTAGAACTGTCTTCTTAGTTTTCACAAAAAAGCTGCTGGGATTTTTTATTGGAATTACATTAAATAAATAGATCAATTTGAGGAAATAAAAATGTAAACAGTATTGAGTTTTCCAGTCCATGAACCCTGTATAGCTTTCCATTCATTTAGGTTCTCTTTTGGCTCTATACAGAAATTTGGTTTGATAGTATTTGTGTTTGTCAACTTTGCAGTGTAACTACCTGTCTACAACATTTACTACTTGTGTAATAACTCGGCTCACCTATTCTTTGCAGGACTTTGGCTATCCACAGTATTCTGGCATTGCTGATTTCATTGTCACCGATTTGTAAAAAGGGAAGTGGCTAGGTTGATTCTTTGAAATAAACTGTTGTTCTAGAAAAGAGGTTAATTGTTAAATCACCACCACTGTTTACTGCCTGGTGGCTAAATTAACCTCCCCGTGGGATACAAAAACAACTTAATGTTAACTCTTCTTCAGAGCAAGTGGATTCCACTCTACCTACCTCTCCAAATAGAAAGCCAAACATCCCTAGTGTTCAGTAAACATTGTTACTGAGGATCCAAGATGTGGGAAGAACAAAGGATAGGGCCAACCTTATCAATAGTTTCTAACCTCAAAGGAAAATGGAACCTTGCTTGCACTGGCATCTTCCTGTTACTGCAGAGAGTGGCCGAGTAGGGCAAAGAAGGAAGAGCAGTGTGAGTGTGGGCCTCTCTTGTCTGTGAGGAATATGCTGATCAAATAGGAGGTCAGAGAACAGGTACAGTGTAATCACAGTATTAAACCACAAACATCATGTTATGTTTTTTCGGCAAAAACAAGGCCGTTTTCTATTTGCTATTTTGCAGAGAGTTAATTTCTTCATTTTTTTGGTGGGGGGGGTGGGTGCAGTGGGGAGTATACTTATATACATCTTGCACCAACCCTTGTGACATTGTGTGTATTGACAGCAAGGTTTAAATGAGACGTCAGTGATTGGTCAAGCCCTTTGAAGGCCATCTCTGCCAAGTAAGAATATTGTTTGTATGAAAAACACCATGAATTCAGCAAAGCATCAGACCCATCAAGGAAAATTATACCAAGACGTTTGGGTAGAGGGGATTAATTTGAAGTCTTTGTGATCTATACAATTACTGGAGGTGTTTAGTATTACAATAGATGCCAATACCTCTGACTGCTGTTTTTCACTGAAATGTTTTAAAATCCACATCTGTCACCGTAAAACGTCCTGTCAAATTTATTTCTCTATCCTTATCATTACCCTTCCCTAGCAGTTTAAATACAATTGAAAGGATAAAGAAAAGAAAGCGTATGTGTGGGTACTGTTCAGTACACTCTGCATCCTTCACTGTGCTGAGAACTTTTTTTTTAAATTGATGTGTAGTTGATTTACAATATTGTGTTAGTTTCAGGTGTACAGCAAAGTGATTCAGTTATATATATATATTTTTCAGATTATTTTTCATTATAGGTCATTACAAGATACTGAACATAGTTCTCTGTGCTATACAGTAAATCCTTGTTGCTCATTTATTTTATATATAGTAGTCTGTTAATCCCATACTCATTTATCCCTCCCCCATCTTCCCCT
Source organism: Mesoplodon bidens (assembly GCF_964165515.1). Classification (NCBI taxonomy): domain Eukaryota; kingdom Metazoa; phylum Chordata; class Mammalia; order Artiodactyla; family Ziphiidae; genus Mesoplodon; species Mesoplodon bidens. The sequence continues at coordinate 24,807,517 of NC_138181.1, forward strand.
TTGGTAACCATAGTTTGTTTTCTATGTCTGTGAGTCTGTTTCTGCTTTGTATATAGATTCATTTGTATTATTTTTTTAGATTCTACATATAAGTGATAAAATGTTTTTCTCTGACTTACTTCACTTATTATGATATTCTCTAGTCCATCCATGTTGCAGCAAATGGCAATATTTCATTTTTATGGCTGAGTAACGTTCCATAGTGTGTGTGTGTACATCTTCTTAAACCAGTCATCTATTGATGAGCATTCGGGTTGTTTCCATGTCTTGGCTATTGTAAATAGTGCTGCTATGAACATTGGGTTGCATGTAGCTTTCAAATGAGAGTTTTCCTCTTTTCTGGATTTAAGCCCAGGAGTGGCACTGCTGGGTCATATGGTAGCTCTATTTTTAGTTTTTTAAGGAACCTCCATACTGTTCCCCATAGTGGCTGCACCAATTTACATTCCCACCAACAGTCCAGGAGGGTTCCCTTTATCTCCACACCCTCTCCAGGATTTATTATTTGTAGGCTTTTTGATAATGGTCATTCTGACCAGTGTGAGATGTTACCTCATTGTAGCTTTGATTTGCATTTCTCTAATAATTAGCGATGTTTGCATCTTTTCTTGTGCCCCTGTTGGCCATCTATATGTCTTCGGAGAAATGTGTATTTAGGTTCTTCTACCCATTTATTTTATTTTTTGGATACTGAGTTGTATGAGCTGTTTGTGTATTTTGGAAATTAAGCCCTTGTTGGTCACATCATTTGCAAGTATTTTCTGCCAGTCCATAGGTTGTCTTTTCGTTTTATGGTTTCCTTTGCTGTGCAAAAGCTTTTATGTTTGATTAGGTCCCATTTGTTTATTTTTGGTTTTACTTTTTTTGCCTTGGGAGACGGATCTGAGAGAATATTGCTACTGTTTATGTCTGGGAGTGTTTTGCCTATGTTCTCTTCTAGGAGTTTTATGGTGTAATGTCTTATATTTAGGTCTTTAAACCATTTTGAGTTTATTTCTATATATTGTGTGAGGGAGTGTTCTAATTTCACTGTCCAGCTTTCCCAACACTAGGTGCCGAAGAGACCGTCTTTTCTCCATTGTATGTTCTTGCCTCTTTTGTTGAAGATTAATTGGCTGTAGGTGTGGGGGTTTATTTGTGAGCCTTTTTTTTTTTTAACCCAGTGCTGGCTCTTCCTGAGGAGAGCTAATAGGCGTTTTTAAGAGCACAAAAATGCATGTAACAGTCTCTACAGAGACAAGAGAATTGTGTCCTCTTCTAGAAAGCGCCAAAGTTTGGCTTCAGGCTCTAGGATCACTAACTCTAGCAGCCCTTGCCTGAAGCAGTGATCGAATAAATCCTCTTTGGTGTTAACCTCCTCCTCCTGTGCACAGTAGTCACTAGAGGGGGAGTGTGTGGCAGGGAGTGGAAGCTGAGGAAGGAAATGGGAGGGAGGATTCTTTGTTTAATGTCTTTAATGTCTACAAAGACAGAGACCTTGCCTTTTCTTTTTTTGCCCAACATGGTATCCCCAATACCTAACAGACCACCATGTTGTTGAACGTGCTCCCAGGTATATTTTTAACAACCTTATCTGAGTGATTATTGTGAACTCTATACAGTTTGCTAAGTTTTTACATAGGTATACACCCGTGATACCCTTACCACAGTCAAGATAATAAACGTATCTATCATCCCCCAGAGTTTCCTGAGGCCTCTTGGGAATCCTTCCCTCTCACCTCTGCCCTACTTCACCTCATCTCCAGGTAACCACTGATTTGCTGTCACTATTGATTAGCTTGCATTTTCTAGAAATTTATATAAATGCAGCTGTACAGCATATGTCTTTGGCTTTCTTTACTCAGCATATTGAGATTCATGTTGTAGCATGTATCCATAGTTCATTCCTTTGAATTGCTGAATAATGTTACATTGTATGGACATAGTGAGACTGCTAGGTGGTGTTTTGGTGGGGCTCCAAGGAGCTCCGGTTCTTTATGTCTCAGTGCAGAAAGAATTCAGCAAGAGGCAAAGTGATACACAAGAAGTAACTTACTAGAATAGGACACTTTTGAGGCTTACAGGCAGGTGGGCAAGAGGGTGCCACGCTCTGAGAACTTAGTGGGCTATGGTTTTATAATCAAAGGAAAAGTGGGGAGAGAGAAGACCCCCTTCTTCCTCACTCTCGAGTAGACGTCAGGCTTCCATCATCAGCTCCTCCTCCACGTCGGGGGGAGTCTTCCTGTCCCTACATGGTCAAGCCGAGCAAAAAGATAGTAACATGTACTTAAATATGGCAAATCATCTTAGGTTTTAGTATAATGTCACCTTTTCCTCATATTTTGTTTTTAGTGTGCGCAGAAGAGCATGTGCTAGGCATCATTTAACTCACTGAGCTCACTGGGCAGGATGTGGGTCTCTTGCCACCATTGTTTTATTGTTTTGGGGCATGTCTCATGCTTCTATTGCATGGTTTTGTCGCTAAGCAACCCTGCTTTCTTGAGTGATCATTAACTTACAGGGGTCTCCCATACTTTTTTCTTTACTTACAGACCCTAGTGGGATTAATTCTTTAATTGCCTAATTTGTCCCTTTACTCTGTCCCTATCAATAACACCATTGTTTATCCATTAATCTGTTGATGCATACTGGATTGTTTCTGGTTTGCATTTCCCAGTGTGGCTGTACCATTTTGCATGACTCCTCCATTACACACTGAGGCTTCCACTACACTTGCTCCACATCCCAGCCAACACTTGGTATTATCAGTCTTTGTAATTTTCAGACATTCTAATACATGTGTAGTGGTATCTCATTATGGTTTGACTTGCCTATCCCTAATAACTAATGATCTTGAACATCTCATGTACACATTTGCCATCCATATGTTGTCTTTGAAGTGTCTTCAAATATTTTGCCTATTTTTAAAATTGGGTTGTTGGATTTCTTATTTTTGAGTTGTAAGAGTTGTTTATATATTCTAAAGTCCTTTATTAGATCAGTGATCTGCAAATCTTTCCTGAGCCTTTTTATTCTTTTTTCAGTGCCTATTAAAGATGTTCTCAATTTTGATGGAAGCTGATTTACTATTTTCTCTTATGCATCATGCATGTAGTATCATATCTAAGAAATTTTTCCATAATCCAAGGTCACATAGATTTTTCTTGTTTTCTCCTAGAGGTTTTATAGCGTTAGATTTTTACAGTTAGGTCACTGATTATCATTTTGAATTAATTTTTGTATACAGAGATATGGATCAATGTTCCTTTATTTTCTGATTAGTATCCAATTGTTCCAGTTCCATTTGTTAAAAATACTATCCCTTTTCTACTGAATTGTATGTGCACCTACTGAATGAATGTTCACTCAGTTCATTTCCTTTTCGAGCTGCAGGAAGTAAGGATATAGAAAAGGGAGCCAAACCTGTTTGTACTTAGGATACAATGTAATCATGATAAAAGCAGTACCTTGAAAGCCTTCCAAGCAGAGCACCACTTAAGTATTGCCTTTATGAATAAGGCCAAGGATCACTCCAGCCTGGTTCCATCTATCTATCTCTGAGCAGACACTGTGGAAGGACAGAATAGAATCTTTTTCTTATTCTAGTGCTGGATACATTGTTGTCCCCAAAGGCTTCTGGAATTCAGTGACTCAGTAGCCAGAAGGGTTGAATGTTAGGTAAGTTGGTGTTTCCAGAATGACTTGATTTATGAAATGGTAATTGTAGAGCCCTGGATACACCACTCAGTGTTGAACTTGTTGACTTCAGTGTGAAGTGCTTCAGTTACAAGCTGTTGATTCTGTCTAGGTGGAAAATACTGTCTTGGAACACAGGGCCAAGAGTCACAATTCCTTGGTTTCTTCCCACCCTTTCAGATCAGATTTTCCAGGTGAGGGTCCTCCATCGGGTTTTCCTTCTCCTTTTCTCAGTTGCCCTGACACAGGCACCTGTTATCAGTACTCATAGTGGACCCTTTGCCAAATTGGAGTTGTAGCCCACCTGACCCCATCTCCCCAGGAATGTCTTTACAGGATGTCCCAGGGATTCTTTGAAAATGAATCTGGCAATGGAAATAGAGTAACTGTACTCACTCTTACGAATGTGTTCACCGATGTCATTTGACAACAATTACTGTCTTGAGTGTCTTGGGAAAAGGCATTCTCCCCACTGTTGGTGGAAGTGTATAAAGATTCAAACATTCTGGCAGGTGCTTCGGTAGTAGCATAAAAAATAAGTGTGCACCTAAACACATCTTTATTACCTGCTCTGTAAACTTTCACATACTCGAAATACGTTCACTGTAGCATTACTTACAATTGCAAAACCATGAAGACAAACGAAATGTCCACAAAATGTATTTTAGAATCCTACAAAGCATTTTAAAAGTATGATGAAAATTGACAGTGACATGGAAAGAGATTCATACTGCTAAATGAAAAACAAAAATAAGCATAGGACATAGCACAGAGTATGTGTGAGGGGTTACCTCCCAGGAGAGGAGTGGAATTAGAGAGAGTGAAATAAAGAGACTTTTGTTTCTTTTCATTAAAAAAAAATTTTTTTAACCAAAAGGAATAAATTACTATATTGTTTGTATATTTAAAAAAATATTAAAATAACCTAGCCCACTGGCTTCTGTACAGAAGCCATCAAGTAGCTTAGAGGTGTAACTGATAAAAAGTAGGTCTGACACAAATTTAATGTGGTATTCTCTGCACACAGACAAAATCCTTTATTTTACTATACCTAGGTTACATAACTTTATTAATAAAATTTTAAAATTACTGTTAAGTAAACCTTGTGGCAGTATCTAAAGCAGAACATTAAAAAACATTCCTTCTAAATCAATTTTGTCATCAATGTCACTTGATAAAAAAAATTGCACCTTCTTGTTTTTCTATGCTAAACTCTGTAAAACATTAACTCTGTAAAATACTGCTGCTCAGTGCTAAAAGTTTTAAATTTGTTTGTTTTAATTTGAAGGGCAAAGAAGTTGCTCTGTAGGAAAACTAATGGAATTGTCAAAATTATAAAAAATTATTCAGTAAAAGTTACACTTCTGTTTTCTAACTAACTTGGCAAAGCTGCAACTGGTTATTTAAAAATTTATTTCAAAGTATTTTACACAAAATGATACACCAAAGGATAATCGCTTTGGTTAAAATCTGTTTTTAGTGTTGAATTTGTCACTGTTTTAAGTAGCTCAGTTGAAAAAAGAAAAAAGTTAAAAGTACTTGTACTCAACTCTTGAAATCTAGGATCTAGGTGGGTAGCCTATCATCAATTCTATGATTTTTAAAAAAGAAAAAAAAATAGGAGCTATAATCTCTTCTCCTAAACAAGAACTTAACGATTAAAAAAAAAATCCATCATATTAGCTCTTGGCATATTGAGAGCTTAAGGAGATGACAGAAAAATATTTTCAATATCAGATTATTTTGGCCATGGCAGATTTTCAACGTGAAAATGATTTGAAAAATATAAATTTTTACCTGGCTTCTAAGACACAACGGTATTGTTCAGTACATACTGATTTGTTATAGATTCCCTTATTCCATCTAGCAACTGTAAATTAACAGGAAAAAATACATAATACTGAAAATCTATTTTCTACAGTCAAGACGATAACCTTAATTCTCTACTGATAATGACAGGGCAAGCCAATCATTAGGTGTTAGGTACACAAGGAAATACTTATTTTCAGTAACTAAGATGGAAAGTCTTACTTATTCCATTTGGCGATAATGGTTCATTGTACCTGAGTATGTGAAGAACAGAAACTGTTATTAACATCAAGTTTTTTCTCCTTGGTCGTTGCTCCTGGGGGTAATGTTTTAAGACACATTGAGGTAAACTGGAGGGGACAAGGGACTTCATGAAAAATTCATGACATTTTCTATTAAAAAGTTATGAAACGTGTAAATTACAAAAGATTTTTTAAAAAGTTAGTCGAATCGTGTTTTCAGCACAAATCCTCTTGTAATTCTCCTTGCTTCACTACGATAATACTAGCATCACTGCAGTCGCACCGCCTGTCGGGGAGAAGCTGCCTCTGGACACACACACACTCGGTTGATACCACTGAGTTAGGGTTAGTCATGTAAGACTGTGACCATTTAGTCTTAAGTTGAATAACCCACTTCCATAACCCTTGTAATGTTAATTCAAATATTATATTCAGCTTGGATTTCTCCATAACCCCACCCTCAAACCAACACGTGAGGTACACACTCAGCCCACATGACTGCTGACTGACACTTCTTCCAATGACTGTTTACTGAATGTCACGAATACAGCTGACATTATACAGAAATGAAGTAGCTACAGTCTTGCCCAACTGGCATCCATTTCAAAACTGTGAAGGTCTGAAAGGTTAACAAGTCCTATCAGCACTTCTCATAAACTTCTGAAAAACATTTTTAGTAACTATACTTAGTTAAGAAAAATACATATTGATCAGAAGGAAAAACTAAAAATCTATTTATTAAATGAATGATACTTAGGAGAGTTTAACAGTTCACCTCCCATTTTCCACTAGTCTTTGACCTGCTTATTTACTATTGATTCATAGAACCCAGGATTGTTTTTGAAATTTAATAACTTCCTGGGGTTAGTGGGTGGTAGGTTAATTATGAAAAAGGAAACACTTCAATTCTGAGTATAAAAGACTGCCTTGCATACCGGTTACTTCAAGAACCCCAGAAAATACTTCTATTCAGAGTCAAAAGCCCATGTGCTGCCCATGAAGAGAAACATACAGCTGAATGCCTGTCTCATCCCCCTCCAATCAAAATTAGTGAAATACACTGCTGTCAGAGACAGCAAAAACAATGGTATATTAATTTTAATAGTAAGAGCCAGGAAGAAAAGACAAAAACATACAAGTATGTAGATAAAAGTGAAAAACTGAATAATGTGGACTATTTAACTATTACACAGATGTACAGGATTCTGTGCTCACAGTGAATCTTGCTTTATTCAATGGGGGTGGGTCCCACAATAGTTTTAGTTGCCCATCCCCATTCCCAAATGAATCAGACTGAAATGAACCACAGTAAATTCTGGATGATTGTTGTACTTCACTAAAAGGAGTTATCTGTATATAAGAAAAATCAACCATTACGGCAAAAATAGCCTGTGAATTGTAAACATACCAAGCAGGACAAGCTCACACCTCAAAGAGAATCCGCCCTCAATCTCAGTCTTGGAAGGAGATCAGACGGCTGTACTTCTCAGCCCCGTGTGAGCTCCCATCTTGATGTCATACAGGGCGCATCCTATAGGCCTGGTGTGTGCTCACCAACCTATACAGGGGTCTGGGCAGTCCCGCAGGTATGTTTCAAATTGACCTTTGGTAACGTCTATCAAGGCTGTGTATACCGTCAGCTGAAAGAAAAGTGATTTTTACTTTGAGGATGTTTTCAATTCTAAGATGACCTGCCTCATATTAGCATTTCTTGTGGAATTGCTTATGAAGTTTCTTAACATTAAATAATTAATATATAATATATACGTGGAAAGATACAAAATAAGTATCATATAAAGATCCAAAAAATTAATAAGTCAATAACAACTAAAACAACTGACTTCAGTAGAACCATTATTCCAGGTCATGATATAAACAGGCATGGGAGAGAATCTTCAGTTCTTTACAGGGTCTTACTTCTGAGCAGTATACTGCTTCACCACCAAAGGTTTAAGACTCACTTAACCCTCCTCAATGCATAATTTACAAAGACTAATGGTGTACTATGGAGTATAAACAGTTTAGCTTTGGCTATCCTTATCCTGAAAGCATTTCTCACGCAGTGAGGGAAACTATGCAGACATGCAGAAGGCACACACCCAGCTCACACAGAATGTGTAAGTAACCCAACTGTGAGCTCACACGAAGATGGTGTGGGCAAAATGAGAAGTATGGCGGGTCTGTGGGCATAAGGAAGGCTTCCCTCAGAGCCAGGTTCTCAGTCACGTACTAATGAACAGGACAGTTTGTTCTGGCAGAGGTGATGGAGGCACACTGATTTCAGGGAGGGTTTAGGAAAAAGGACCAAGGAAAAGAAGAGAAGGAACAAATGGGGAAAATCAGAGGAATCAGAAATACACAAGAAGGGGCTACTGGCTACTGGCAAATTGGATGATTAGGACACTTTTGCATATTTCAGCTATAGAGTAGGGATAAGATAAAAGAATGTAATAACGTTTAAGAGAAACCCTAATCCACTAAGAAAGCAAGCTGTCTGAAAACATACTTCAGACTTTGTCAAGTGTCAGGTGCAGCATACAACATTCGGTTCCCTACAGATGGCGAAGTCAAGACTGACATGCTAGACTCAGTCCAAATGCCATGTAAGTAAAGCTGGAAATAACACTCTGACCGAACTGCATTATCAAGCTGCAGTGACCAACTTCTTTGTCACATTCCAAGAGTTTCGGTTTTGGTCACACAAAAACATTTTAAAAAGCAGCCTTAAGCTGAACATGACTTGGGATTCTAGCTCTGATTAATCCAAGACAACAGGGAAAGATAAAACATGGGATCAAATTCTTTTCCTAAAAGCAAATTAATTGACTAATTAATTAATTATTAAAAAATACCTTGTTGAGGACAGGTTTTGTTGACAGGACATCGTACATGGTTGCAAATGAGATATTCTAAAACACAAAAATAGTTCTTTTCAGTACATTAAATACAGATGTTGGCAGCCTTATCCACACAAGTGGGTCATTAGACCAAGACATTCTTCAATCAACCTCCCCCCTCCCCCATAAAAGAATTTCCCTTGGGATCACTGTTACAGGTGATGATTCTAATATATCACGTTGGTATCCAGCATTAACTAAGAAACGAAATAGTACGGCAAAATTTTGCTCTTTATATTAAAAACAAAACAAACTCAGCTGGGACTCTCCAGAGACAATGACTAATGGGAGGCTGATAAATTCTTCAAAGGCCAATGAAAAATGCCAGAACGGAGATAACCTTTAATAGTCACCATTTCTTTCTGTACATGACACTGTGAACATACCTCTTGGGTTGTCTGGTTTAGACACATCTTTGCAGGTGTTCTGCGATTATCAAGGAAGAAGGGATTTTTCCAACGGTCATAATTTGTTTGTACCACATACCATATACCCTGCTTGGGGTTGAGTCTAGATACAAAAAGAGAGATTCCTCCTAGGTTTCATGCCTTAAACCTGTACAAATGTCAGTCTATGCTTTACTGTTTGCTTATTTTGCTTTAACAAATGTACTTACTCATATATATCCAAACACTGTTCTCTGTCTCGTGTAATCACACAACCCTCCCCAGACTTGTTGCCTCCCAGGATAAAGTATGCTGGGGCCAATATCTTGGTTTCGGTCAATATAGTCTTGGCTTCTTCATAACTATATAGAAACATTTGAAACAAAGGAAACATTTTTAGTTGACTTGGAATGGGAACTTTCTAGCTGTGGAAACTAAAGGGAAACAAATATCTGAGGAACACATTTTTTTAAAAAGGATAGTGAACAATGGCTCTGGAAGAAACAATCCCTGACTCCTATGTGGTGAAACACTGAGATCGGAGATGTTCCCTCTAACCTGAAGGACAAAAAAAACAGTCTCAAGAGATCACCTTTCACCCTTATAGTCTATACCTTTCACTCAACAATAGAACTAGGAAAAATAATATATATATATATATATATATATATATATATATATATATATATATATATATATATACACACATAATAGGTGGTAACAAAGCACCAAGCTGATCTCCCTGTGCTATGCGGCTGCTTCCCACTAGCTATCTATTTTACATTTGGTAGTGTATATATGTCCGTGCCACTCTCTCACTTCATCCCAGCTTACCCTTCCCCCTCCCCGTATCCTCAAGTCTATTCCCTACGTCTGCGTCTTTATTGCTGTCCTGCCCCTAGGTTTGTCAGCACCATTTTAAAAAAAATTTAGATTCCATATATATGTGTTAGCATATGGTATTTATTCTTCTCTTTCTGACTTACTTCACTCTGTATGACAGACTCTAGATCCATCCACCTCACTACAAATAGCTCAACTTCGTTTCTTTTTATGGCTGAGTAATATTCCATTGTATATATTCGCCACATCGTCTTTATCCGTTCATCTGTTGACGGACACTTAAGTTGCTTCCAAGTCCTGGTTATTGTAAATAGTGCTGCAATGAACACTGTGGTACATGATTCTTTGCATTACAGTTTTCTCAGGGTATATGCCCAGTGGTATTGCTGGGTCATATGGCAGTTCTATTTTTAGTTTTTTAAGGAACCTCCATACTGTTCCCCATAGTGGCTGCACCAGTTTACATTCCCACCAACAGTGGAGGGTTCCCACTTTTCTCCACACCCTCTCCAGTATTTTATTGTTTGTAGATTTTTTGATGATGGCCATTCTGACTGGTGTGAGGTGATACCTCATTGTAGTTTTGATTTGTATTTCTCTAATGATTAGTGATGTGGAGCATCCTTTCATGTGTTTGTTGGCAATCTGTGTATCTTCTTTGGAGAAATGTCTGTTTAGGTCTTCTGCCCATTTTTGCATTGGGTTGTTTGTTTTTTTGATATTGAGCTGCATGAGCTGCTTGTATATTTTGGAGATTAATGCTTTGTCAGTTGCTTCATTTGCAAATATTTTCTCCCATTCTGAGGGTTGTCTTTTCGTCTTGTTTATGGTTTCCTTTGCTGTGCAAAAGCTTTGAAGTTTCATTAGGTACCATTTGTTTATTTTTGTTTTTATTTCCATTTCTCTAGGAGGTGGGTCAAAAAGGATCTTGCTGTGATTTATGTCATAGAGTGTTCTGCCTATGTTTTCCTCTAAGAGTTTTATAGTGTCTGGCCTTACATTTAGGTCTTTAACCCATTTTGAGTTTATTTTTGTGTATGTTGTTAGGAAGTGTTCTAATTTCATTCTTTTACATGTAGCTGTCCAGTTTTCCCAGCACCACTTACTGAAGAGGCTGTCTTTTCTCCACTGTATATTCTTGCCTCCTTTATCAAAGATAAGGTGACCATATATGCATGGGGGTATTATGATCTAAATGAAGATTTTATCATACAAATTTTTCTTTTCTGTATGGGTGGGGATTTGTTTCTACACCAAGAAAAATTCATAGATGCCCTTCATAGGGGCACTATCCCCAGAACTTTTTAAGTAAATCATTTCTGTTTCTTGATATAAACAAACACACACAAAACAAAGAATTCCATGAGTGTCAAAGGTTCACCTAAGAAATTCTGAAATAGTTCCTCAGTGGAAGATAAAGTTGGGAAATATTTTAATATGAGTAATTGAAAATAAACTATATTAAAAGGATCACACAGCATGATGCAAAGATGGTTCAACATCCACAAATCAATCAACTTGACACACCCATTAACAAAATGAAGGATAAAAATATGATCATCTTAATAGATGCAGAAAAAGCATTTGACAAAATTCAACATCCATTTATTCAACATCTCAAAAAAGTGGGTATAAAGGAAACATACCTCAAGATAATAAAGGCCATATATGACAAGCCCACAGTTAACATCATACTCAGCAGTGAAAAGCTAAAAGCTTTTTCTCTAAGATTAGGAACAAGACAAAGTTGCCCCCTCTTGCCATTTTTATTCAATACAGTATTGGCAGTATTAGCCAGAGTAATCAGGCAAGAAAAAGAAATAAAAGGTATCCAAATCAGAAAGGAAGAATTGAAATTGTCACTATCTGCAGATGACATAATACTCTAAATAGAAATCCCTAAAGACTCCGCCAAAAAAACCGTTAGGAGTAATAAATTCAGTAAAGTTGCAGGACACAAACTCAGGATACAAAAATCCGTTGTGGTTCCATACACTAATAACGAACTATGAGAAAGAGAAATTAAGAAAACCATCCCATTTACAATTACATTAAAAAGAATAAAATAGGGCTTCCCTGGTGGTACAGTGGTTAAGAATCCACCTGCCAAAGCAGGGAACACGGGTTCGATCCCTGATCCGGGAAGATCCCACATGCCGCGGAGCAACTAAGTCCATATGTCACAACTACAACTACTGAGCCTGCACTCTAGAGCCCACGAGCCACAACTACTGAGCCCACGAGCCACAACTGCTGAGCCCATGAGCCACAACTACTGAAGCCCATGCCTAGAGCCTGTGCTCCACAATAAGAGAAGCCACTGCAATGAGAAGCCCGCTCACCGCAACTAGAGAAAGCCCACACACAGCAACAAAGACCCAATGCAGCCAAAAATAAATAAATAAATTTATATATATAAATCTCTATAAAAAAGAATAAAATACATGGGAATAAATTTAACCAAGGAGGTGAAAGACCTGTACACTGAGAACTATAAGATACCGTTGAAAGAAGCAGAAGAAAACACAAATAAACAGAAAGATATTCCACTGTCATGGACTGGAAGAATTAATGTTAAAATGTCCAAACTACCCCAAAACAATCTACAGATTCACTGCAATCCCTGTCAAAATTCCAAAGGCATTTTTCACAGAAATAGAACAATCCTAAAATTTCTGTGGAATCACAAAAGGCCCTGAATAGCCAAAGCAATCTTGAAAAAGAGGAGTAATTATATTCCACACTGTATTACAAAGCTTTAGTAATCAAAACAATGGTACTGGCATAAAAACAGACACATAGTTCAATGGAACAGAATAGAGAGCCCATAATTAAGTTATGAAAAAAGAACCAAGAATGTACATTGGAGAAGGACAGTCTCTTCAGTAAATGGTGTTTGGGAAACTGGACAGCCACATGCAAAAGAATGAAACCAAACCACTATCTTACACCATACACAAAAATCAAAATGGATTAAAGACTTAAATGTAAGACCTGAAATCATAAAACTCCTAAAGGAGAACACAGGCAATAAGCTCCTTGACACTGGTCTTGGCAATGAGTTTTTGGATTTGACACCAAAACAAAGGCAACAAAGAAAAAAAAAAAAACAAGTGGGAATCCCTCAAACTAAAAAGCTTCTAAACAAATAAAACCATCAACAAAATGAAAAGGCAACCTAGTGAATGGGAGGAAATACTTGCAAGTCATTTATCTGATAAGGGGTTAATATCCATAATATATCTGGAACTCATACCACTCAATAGCAAAAAAAAAAGACAACCTGATTAAAAAATGGACAGAGAATCCGAATAGACATTTTTCCGAAGATGGCCAACAGGTGCATGAGAAGGTGGGAAATGCAAATCAAAGCCACGATAAGGTATCATCTCACATGTCAGACTGGCTATTATCAAAGAGACAAGCGGGAACAAGTGTTGGCCAGGGTGTGGAGAAAAGGGAACCCTTGTGCACTGTTTGTGGGAATGTAAACTGGTGCAGCCACTATGAAACCACCAGTATGGAGGTTCCTCAAAAAGCTAAAATCACCATTACCACCACCACCAATCCCACTTCCAAGTATTTATCTGAAGGACATGAAAACATGAACTCAGAAAGGTGTCTGCAGTCCCACATTTACCGCAGCACTATTTACACTAAGCCAAGTTATGGAAACAACCTAAGTGTCCATCTAAGGACGAATGGATAACAAAGATGTGGTATATATACAACACAGTATTACTTAGCCAAAAAAAAAGACTGAAATCTTGCCATTTGTGACAACATGGATGGACCTTGAGAGAATTTTGCTAAATGAAATAAATCAGACAGAGAAAGACAAATACCATGTGATCACACTTATAAGTGGAATCAAAAAACAAACAAAGGAATTCATAGATACAGAGAACAAACTGGTGGTTGACTGGGGGCGGGTGGTGACAGGTGGGCAAAACGGGTGAAGGGTCAAAAGGTACAAACTTCCAGTTATAAAATAAGTATAAGTCCTGGAGATGTAATGTATATCATAGTGTCTACCGTTAATAATACTGTACTGCATATTTGAAAGTTGTAAAGAAAGGAAATCTTAAAAGTTCTCATCAAAAGGAAAAAGAAATGTGTAACTATGTGTGGTGATGGATGTTAACTAGACTTATTGTGGTGACCATTATGCCATGTATACAAGTATCTAAACACCTTGTAGTACATCTTAAACTAATATGTCAATTGTATCTCAAGAAAAAAATAATAAATATTAAATCTGATAATAAAGCAACCAAACAGATTACCTTGTGCTATTTTCCAGAACTGATCTAATGATAAACCCTATCCACTTGGCATCTTTCTTTCCCAAAATCCATTCTATGACACCTGGAAGAGATCAAACACACACAGTGTCACAGGTCCTAGAAGAGATTAAACTATGAACCAGAAGGCACAGTCTAGCCCTCCTCTTAAAACAGCTATGAAATTCCCATTTTATTTAAGAACTCTCTACTCACCCATAAAACCGCCATTTGTACTGAAACGTTCATTGAGCGTAAGACTAAATAGTCCCTGAAAAGAAAACAAAGCAATGTCAGAAACCTCAACCGTCCTGTTTAAGGCCCTCTCACTGTGCTATTTTACACTGTTATATCAGGTCCTGGATTGGGAAATTGAGCCGGGGTGGGGGGAGAAAAGTCAAAACCATGATACTATCACCTTCTACCAATGGAGCTTTTTTAGAAGTTCAAAGCATTTTTCACATATACTGTGTGAGATAAGTAGGTGGGATGTTGCTGGCCACAATTTTCTGACCAGGAAACTTAAGTGCAGAGACTTAATGACTAACTTGCTTGAGGGGCAGACCCATGGCCAGATTCCAGATTTACACTCCCAGCCCTTGAGACCCACCACATGCTTTATCTCCACAAAAGGCTCCGAAACCTCCACTTCCTACTCTTCTCTACCATGTGAGCTCAAACCTAAGAAGGAAGGTAACAACAAGCACAATGCGATGAACTGGGGCTTCATATTCTTTTTAGGTCCTCACTTCCTTAGACTCCACCTTTCACAGAGAGCTACCTGTAAAATTATGTAACAATAGATTCCTTACTGGTTTGAATCCTGTTAACATGCCCACATAGCCAGCAAAGCCTGCCGCCTTGAAGACAGTTTTATTGTTTCTTTGGAAGTCCAAATTCACTGTTAAAGGTTTTAGTTCCTCAGTGATGACCCAGGTATTATTATTTACATTCCACCTACAAAAGACAAATTTCAGTGACGTTTAATAACAATGATAATAATGATGAATATGATAATGGTGGTCAGGCGTTGTACCATGTGCTTTATCTACCTAATCCCTAATGATCAATCCTCACAAGGATTGTTCAATATGGGTAGTTTTAGCCTCCATTTTCCACATGATAAAACTGAGGCTCAGAGAGGTTAAGTAACTCCCCCAACATGACACAGCCTATATTAGCAAACCCCAGGTTAGTATTTAGGTCTCTAATTACAAAGCCCTGTTATATTTTTTTCAGAAAGGTCAAGAAGACACATGAAATAGAATGCTACTCTTCCTTCTAAGCAATAAACTAGACGTGCATCTAGGGCCTTCAAGCATGCTCCAGATTTCTGTCCACTGGGTGCACCTCAGCTACAGACTCTCAAATAACTGAATAAGAGTGTGCCCACCTGGTCTCAAAACTACGGAATCTAGGATCTCTACTTCAGGTCATATTCTGGGAATGACTTGGGACTTACTTTTCATCAGTGTAATACAACCTACTCTTCTTGGGGACTGAGACACACCACATTTTTTACTTACCCAAGAAATACTCCAAAATCCATGTTTCGTGCATGTAGTAGATGACCTAATTCAAAGTAAGCAGAAGAGACATGAAACAGCAATTATGACAGTATGATTGATTCTAAACCAAAGCTGGACACTTAATTTTGGTTAAGTGATATTCCCAACTGTTCAATCCAACAATAAGAATTAAGCAGCATCTAATATCAGGCTGTAACAAGATCAAACTGTTGTCCCTATCACATTGGCCAGATCTCCCCCCGCCCCCAACACCTGAGAGCACAGGGTTCCAGAGAACTGAGACTGGAATATGGGACAAGAGTAGGTCGTCATTTTGTGGTTCACTATGACAGTCCTACTCAAGACACAGCTATCTCAGCCTCATCTAATGCAACTTAACAACATCCTTCCCTTCAGGGGTTGTCACCTACAGCTATACCTAGAGAACAGGTCAAAAATAAGAGTGAATCAGGGTAAATCATCCTGTGCCTTGTACACTGGGGACTTGTCAGGAAAAACATGGAAAAGTGAGCACAGGGTCCCTTGGCTGGAAAATGATGGGAGAAAGTCTGGCCTGCCCCGAGTACTTATATCAAATCATAAATAGGGGTATAAGTAGACTACGAAGAATAGTAAGAATGTTTATAATCCTGAAACACTTCTTCCAAGAGTTTTGCATACCTGAATTAAACTTTAATAGGCATTACAGTGGTCTTAAAATAAAAACAGCTTTCAATTCACTTTCAAAAACTTACCAACATCTATAAAACCATACGCAACATGCACATGGTATTTACATAGCAAGCCTGTATTTTACAAGTTTTAATTTCATTTAAAGATTTTTCTTCTACTTCGTACCTTGTACCACCCACCTTCCCTCAGCACACATTTATTTACCTTCTTTGTCTTCTGTTATTATTGAAGTACAAATGGTAAAAAATTCATAGAAAATATTGAATGAAATAATCTCTCCTATGAGAAAAGACAGGAAACTTTTGGTCAATATATAGAACCATGACATTGTTAGAAAATTCTTTTTTAAGAAAAGGTTGAAATATCATGGCCATGTGAGTTTCTGCTTGAGCGTACGTAAGTGTCCGCAGACAGTCTGATTGAGTCTGAATGGCTGGTTGGGTGGAGGTGTCTCAGTAGCCTGTACTCTCTGCAGATTCAAGATAAAACGAGTCCCCAGAGAAGCAGCTACTGGACAAGCTGAACATCTGGGCATGTTGGAATTATACGGCAACATAATGTCCACATTTTTCGTCAATGTGCTTCATTTTAGTTTTCTTTGGAGGGCTCAAATATGATAATTTAATACATCTGGGTCTTGGTTGGATGCTGAAAATATATTTTGCCCAGGTTTTTAGAGTGTGACTAATATTTCTAAGGTGAGAAAAGAGACAATAAAATAAGTGCTGAGCTTATCAAGAGATTCCATCATAAAACATTTTAATTTTTGGACATTTTTCCTAACCTGTACAATAATAATACCACTCAGCATTTAATTTGAAGGTATACAACACACTTTTTCTCTGTTCCATTTCATGTTAACGTGTTAAGCTTAATATGTTATTTCCCCACCCTAATGTTTATTTCCATTTGATTTCTATTTTGGTGAAATTCCACTCTTATTTTATTATGACTCATCTGTTAATCTTCTCAATCCATTTTTCTCTTGAGATATTTATACGTGGTATTCATTTGCTAGAGTTCTTTACATAATAAAGGAATTAAAGACATTTCTCATATAAACTGAAAAAAATATATTTCTAGTATGTTAATTCTCTTTTTAAAGAAAAAACAAAAAAAACTAGCCACTTTTGTTGATAAATACTATTGATTTTTAGAAATTCTCAGTTATCTCTTGTAAAATCAAGGTATATAGAGTTTACCTAAAATAACAACTCTACTGATTTGATGGCTTAAAAATAAAACTTTTGGGGTGACAGAAAAAGTCTTTTTCATTAAATTAAGTGCTATAAATTGGAAATGGAAATTTAAAAAACAGCTTCCAAAAACATCAATACTTAAGGATATGATGAATATGAAGAATATGATAAATGATATAACAAAGGATCTGATGAATAAATGATACGCAAGACCTCTTCCCTGAAAATAAAAAATACTGCTCAGAGAAATCAATAACCTAAATAAATGCTGAAATCTCATATACCACGTTTGTGGCTTGGAAAACTCAGTATTATAATCCCACTGAAAATATCAGTAGGTTCTTTTGTCAAGTTGATTCTAAAATTTATGTGGAAATGCAAAGGGTCTAGAATACCTAAGAGAATTTTAAAGAAAAAAACAAAGTTAGAAAACTTACACTACCTAATATTAAGACTTACTATAAAGCTTTAGTAATTGCAGTAGCATGGTATTGGTGTAAGAAAAGACAAACAGACAAATGAAACTAGGTGGAAAGTCCCCAAATAGAATCAGATACATGCAATCATGTAATTTATATCAAAGGCACCACTGCAATTTACTGAGGGAATGAGTCTTTTTAATGAACGGTGTTGTCAATTGGAAAAAACTTGAACCTTGATCCCTAACTCATATCATATGCAAGTTAATTCAAGATACACAATGGGCCTATATGTAAAAAGTAAACAAAAAACATACAGAAGAAAACATAGAAGAATATGTTTGGGGGTAGGCAAAGATCACTTAAATGGGCATAAAAAGCACTACCCATCAAAAAATTGAAAAATGGGGCTTCCCTGGTGGCTCAGTGGTTGAGAGTCCGCCTGCCGATGCAAGGGACACGGGTTCGTGCCCCGGTCCAGGAGGATCCCGCATGCCGCGGAGTGGCTAGGCCCGTGAGCCATGGCTGCTGAGCCTGTGTGTCCGGAGCCTGGGCTCCGCAACAGGAGAGGCCACAACAGTGAGAGGCCCGCATACCACAACAAATTATTAAAAAAAAAAAAAAAAAAAAAATTGAAAAATGGACTGCATTAAAATTAAGAATTTCTGTTCATCAAAAGACACCAATAAGAAAATAAATGCAAGCTACAGTGTGGGAGAAGATGTCCGGCATACATGTATCTGACAAAGGACCTGTATCAGTATACATATAAAGAATTCTTTCAAACCAATAAAAATGGGCATTAGAGATTTAACAAGCACAATGAAGGAAGTAGGGAGGGAGGGAGGAAGGGAAGAAGAAAGCAAGGAAGAAAGGAAAAGGTCAAAAAACTGTTCAATCTCATTAGTCATCAGGGAAATGCAAATTAAACAATAATGGGCGAATATAACACACTCGACAAAATGGACCAAATAAAAGACTGAGACTATCACGTGCAGAATTAGCAAGTGGAGAAAACGAAAACTCTTGTACTAGGTTGACTGTCAATGGGTACAATCACTTTGGAAAACTGGCTGGCAGAGTGTACAAGGCTAAACATATAGCTACCCTATGACCCAGGACATACCGCAGAGGAATGAGTGCATATGCCCATCAAAGGACATGTACAAGAGTGTTCATAACTGCTTTATTCTTAATATCCCAAATCTGGAAACAACAAATATCCTATTCATACAATAGCCTACTACCTATAATGATAAGTGCAAGAAACCAGACAAGAGTTCATACTGCTAGGCTCTATTTGTAAGACGTTCAAGAGGCAAAATTAATCTACAGTGAAGTCAGAACAGTGGTTAACAGGGGACTCAGGACTGTGTGAAAGTGCAGGATGGAGCACGCTGGATTGCTGGAATTTATTTCTGTATCTTGTTCTGAGTTGTGATTACATGCACGTATGCATTTAAAAAACTCTTGCGCTGTATACTTAAGATCTGTGCACTTTATTGTATGTATACCATACCTCAATAAAAAAAATTTAAGTACTTTATTCAATGTTTTAAAAGCTGTCAAGTGAACTTTACCTAAAGGTATTTCAGTAACTGCCGCAATCCCCTTCATTTCCTCCTCGAAAGGCCCAGGGAAGTTGCCAAGTAGACCAGGCTGAAAAACAAATACACTAACAGTCATTCAGCCTAGAGTGTGGCTTTGAGATTTGGTTCTTTTACACGTAAGTCGTACTAGCTATTGCTGCCATAATAGATGATCAAAGCTTACTTTTTTTTTTTTTTTTTTTTTTGTTACGCGGGCCTCTCACTGTTGTGGCCTCTCCCCTTGCGGAGCACAGGCTCCGGACGCACAGGCTCAGCGGCCATGGCTCACGGGCCCAGCCGCTCCGCAGCATGTGGGATCTTCCCGGACCGGGGCACGAACCCGTGTCCCCTGCATCGGCAGGCGGACTCTCAACCACTGCGCCACCAGGGAAGCCCCAAAGCTTACTTTTGAAAGCACTTTCACATCATGTATTTCTAAAAGATTCTATGTAATACTCGATATTGGGCCCCTATAACTCTTGCCTGTGTACCCCATAAACTCATCTCAAGTACTAGGCAGAGACCTATGATTCTCAGATTGTTTCTTCCTGCCTTATAGTTCACCCTATTCTCTAGAGAGATGAACTGGAGTAATTCCACTTGGATGTCCTAACATGGCTCACAACACAGGAACATCACAACAGGCACTCCTCATCTCTGCTCAAACTTGCCCTCTAGCCATTAGCATCACACCCTCATTCCTGCTGTCCTTTCTTGACCGTGGTTTTGCTGTCTGAGGTTTCAGTTACCTGTGGTCAACCACAGGCCAAAAATATTAAGTGGAAAATCCCAGAAGTAAACAATTCATGAGTGCTAAATTGCACGCCATTCTGAGTAGCACGATGAAATCTCCTGCCATCCCACCCTGTCCCACCTGGGGTCCCCAACCACTGACACTGTCTGCTCCTGACATTCAACCATCAGCTTTGTCATGGCTTGATGATTCAGGATCACCAGAAGCAGATGCTCCTCCTTCTGAAGTCATGTCAGGTCACTAGTAGCCTAATGGTACGTCACAATGCCCACTTCATTCACCTCACTTCACCTCATCACGTAAACATTTAACCATCTCACAACGTCACAAGAAGAAGGGTGAGTATAGGGCAGTATGATAGCTTGAGAGAGACAGCACATTCACATGACTTTTATTACACTGTACTGTTATAATTGTTCTATTTTGTTATTAGCTGTTGTTAATCTCCTACTGTGCCTAATTTAAAAATTAAACTTATAGGTATGTATTTATAGGAAAAAAAAGTACACACAGGGTTCAGTACTATGTATGGTTTCAGGCATCCACTGGGGGTCTTGGAATGTATCTCCCAAGGATGAGGGGTACTAATGTACTATTCCCTTCCCACACTCATAGCAACAAATCTCTATTCTAGGGATTCACAGAACATTTGTCATGGTTAACAGCCAATCTTAGGCTGAGATGCATTACCACATCCTGTTAGCAAACAATGGACACATGAGCAAATTCAATGGTGGACTTACATACTTTTCTTTGCATGGTTTGATTTATATATATCATTAAGTGATTAGCAAAATAAGTTCAATGAACCTCCATCATCTCAAATAAATATAAAAGTTTTAAAAAAAGAAATTTTTTCTTGTGATGAGAACTCTTGGGATTTTCTCCTTTAACAATTTTCATATGTAACACACAGCAGCGTTAATTACAATCATCATGCTGTACATTACATCCCTAGTACTTATTTATCTAGTAACTGAAGTTTGTACCTTTTGACCACCTTCATCCAATCCACCTTCCCAAATCTGATCTCTTTTTCTACGAGTTATTTTGTTTTTGAAGTATAATTGACCTACAACACTATGTTAGTTCCCAGTACACAACACGGTGATTCAATATTCTATACATTTAAAGATGATCAAGTCTAGTTATATCTGTCACCATAAAAAGACATTAAATTATTATTATTAATTATATTCCCCACACTGTGCATTTTATACCCATGACTTTTATTTTGTAACTTTAAGTTTGTACCTCTTAATCTCCCTCACCTGTTCCTCTCCTCCCCCTAACCCCTCTCCCCTCTGGCAACTACCTGTTTATTCTCTGTATGTATGACCCTGTTTCTGTTTTCTTAACATTTGTTCATTTGTTTTGTTTTTTAAATTCCACATGTAAGTGACAACATACAGTATCTGTCTTTCTCTGACTTATTTCACTTAGTATAATACCGTCTAGGTCTTTCCATGTTGTCGCAAGTGGCAGGATTTCATTCTTTTTTATGGCTGAGTATTATTCCATTGTATGTATATGTATGCCACATCCTCTTTACCCATTGATATATACTTTTATTCTCAACTGCAACTGTTCACTAACAATTAGATCAAGAATTAAGCTTACAGCCTCTTGCTAAGATAATGTGTTTAAGATTCGCAAGTCTCATTTTTCACCAACTTGGTGATTATATGTAATGTAATCTAACTTGGCAAATCATTTTTCTGCCTAGGAATTCAAAGCATTGCACAAGTGGAATACTGCTGCCAATTTAACAAACGAAAATGACTTACTGAACAGTTGTTTACCATTTTGTACATGCAAGCACTGGGCTTTACATACAGTAAGTCGTTTAATCCTCACAACCACCATATGAAATATGTATTATTAGTAAATTCTCCCCAGTGAGAAATCTGAAGTTGCATATGTTAAGAAACTTGTCAAAGGACACACAGCTAGTGTGTGACTGATCTAACCTTAAAATCCAATGTTTAAAGAACAAACAAAACCCCTAATGTCTGACTGCGAAGTCTGGGCACCTAAACCTTCTGCATGCTGCGCTCCCTGCTGACATGCAGGTTAGGGGGATTAGGGCACCTGGGGCATCTGGGGGACTCTTCTGCTACTGCTTCTGCCAACATTTGTATTTTGGGGAAGTCTGGTGAGTATGAACATAAAGGATAGCCTTAATCAAAGGCTCCGAGAGCATAAACATGAGGAATAACAGGTTTGGTGGTTGGCAGGTACAAGTGTCATAGGGATGGTATGCCTGGAACGTCCAGCCTCTAGGACAATGATTCTCAACCAGGGATGGCTTTCCCCCCAGGGGAGATTTGGTGAAGTCTAGAGACATTTTTGGTTGTCACAACTGAAGGGGTGCTACTGGCATCCAGTGAGTCGAGGCCAAGGGTGCTGCTCAACATTCTACAATGCACAGACAGTGCCCACAACAAAATATTATCCAACCCCACATGTCATCACTATTGAGGTTAAAACATCTGCCCTAGGGCCTTGGTTTCCTCCCCAGTCCTTTGCACCCTGCCAGCCGGTGAGGGCCCCAAAGCAAAGACTGAAAGAGGATGATGAGGATCTCTCTGGGGGTTCTAGGGGCCAGGCCCTAGATTTTCTACTGGTTTCATCTAAATAAAAAAAGGGTCTGAGAAATGGAATCTTCCTGCATGACCAAGAAATGAAATGGTCTGGTGAATGCACAAAGACACGAAACACACAACCCAAGTACGTTTCAATGGTCACAGCTACTGAGGGGCAGGGCTGGGCTGAGCATGTCATTTGGTCCTATCTAGAACATCTCTCAGTGTCTTGACATGCTCAGGAAAAGTACTTAAGAAAAACCCAAATTTTCAATAGTGAACTTGCAAAGCTAAGTACACATAACAGAAGGAAATGCTGTACTCCCAGATGAAATATGGATATTTGCCCAATGCTCTATAGAACAGTTCATACTTCTATAAAACATTAAAGAGCAGCTAACTGCCCAAATTTGCCATTTTATGTCCTATTACTGTCATATTACCAAGCCCCAGAATTTTAAGTCCCTCTGAAGTTTTGACAGTAGTCTGGAATAAAAGCAAACTTGTCCAAATTATGCCTTTAAATAAATAACAGAGCCTTTGCTGAACTCTTGTGTGTATATGTGTACCTGTGTGTGTTTAACATTAACTGTAGGAAATAATATCTCTTACCAACTTTTGATCCACTAACTGCACAATTTTTCCACTTGGCTCAAATGCATTTATCATATTTTTCAGGGAATTCACTATAACTTTTAGCTGAAAAATAAATTTAAAAATTGATGAGACATAAAAAAGTGTTGACATTTAAGATTAATACTGGTATAATGAAAACAGATATTGACCTTTTGACTTACCCATATGCAGCTAAATAAAGGAGTATTATTTAAAAACGTACATGTAAACACATCTTTAACCTGACATTTGATTAACCATTTAGATGATGCATACGATATGAGATAAAGAAACAAAGGCAAAGGCTAGTAAAAAGAGCAAGATGCTACAGAGAAATGACATCTTTCCTATCATTTATTGTAAATGGCAGAGAACCATGGAAAGCAGATTCTTAAAATACCTGGTACATAAGATCATGACGTGTTCTTTCAAATGCAATTATATCCAGTAAAGTCAGAAACAAAAGATTTAAGAATCATAGCATACCGCTGGTGCCTTGTCAACCATCAATTCATGCCATCTTTTGTACGGTGGTAAATCGAGATTTATGGTGTACCACGGAACCGGACCCCTATAGCTGTAATGAGAAGTGTATCATCTTGAAATGTTAAAAGCAGTTTTCTGATGATGGTTAGACAGTTACAACTATATGGATATGTTAGAGACATATTCTTAGTAACAATAGAGAAACTGGTACTCAAACCAAAACTCGCAAAAAAAAGCTCATTTCCCACCCAGTGCTTCTGCCCTATGTTGTACATACAATCACAAGTCATTTTAGAAATCCTAGAATAGAATTATATGTTCTAGAAGATTAATGTGTCATGGTGATAGGCAAAATAATCAACTTTGGCTCAAGAGCTCTACGGAACCTGAATATCACTGCTAGAAAATATCTGCCCTTTTTTCCCTCCTACCTCTCGACGAAGATTTAGTCCAGGCTCTGGGCACTTCCCCAGTTGGTTTCCCAGTCTCAGAATTCCCTCTCAGACAAACTAACGCTACTTTCAAATCACCGACTCCAGCGCTGGCTTCAGTACGGTCACTTTTTAAGCCCCCAGAGTGGCAACACAGTGTATGAGCTTCCCATGCCTGGCTTCAAGAAACTTCCCTATTCCCTTGGTCATGCTACTCTTCCTATGGTACTTCCTCTCTTCTCATTCTTCTGTAGTAAGTCCAAGCCCAAGCACTGTTTGATCATACCCATTCCCCAAAGTACTACTCCTCAGTTCACAAACAGCAATTTCTACTATGAGGATATAGCAACATCCACTCCCGTACCAGTGGAGTTGGGCCGTATTCCTGATGGATGAACTCTACAACTATTCTCTGTCGCCACAGAAACATTATCTTCTGGCACTTGTTACTGAACTGAAATAGCCTCTAAGGGTGTGCCAGTCAGCGGCTGATCAGTTTAAAGGGGCCTAAAAATAGCCAGCATTTGCTCCGTTACTGCCCTGCTCCAGAGAAGAAGGTGGGGTCTGGTGGGTGCTACAATGTTACCAGGCTCTTAAATATACAGACATAAATCCAGACTTATGTGTACAGTGGGGATGGGTTAAGGGAGTATGAGTTAGTTCCTAGAAGTCAAGAATTGTGGTCCTATTTATACTTCTAGAGTCATGAATAATTATTTGAATCACATTGCTGAGCTTGGGGCCTGGGTGTATGTATACGGTTCTATGAAACTGTTAACCAGAAGCCACTCACGTTGTGATTTAGACAGAAAAGGAAAGCACATGCAATTCTGGGAACATACATTTAAACCAAATCACAAGACTGAATTTTGTTTTTCTCAAAGCACTTTCAACCTCCCATTTCCTTAGTAGCTGATATCTATATTAAATACTGTAACACTTAAATCCCAGAAAAAAGCTTTACATAAAAACAAATGAATTCAGCTTCTAACCATAATTTCACACATGAAATTCTGTCCCACAATTCAGTAAAATAATGACTGTTCCTCCTGTTATGGCAGGGGCTACAACCCCCTCGCCTCTCCGCCAGCACGCATTTGGATTTCCTTGTCTAGTGGCAATGGTAAATCAGCGGCCCACTGGAGGCAGGCACGTTGGTGGCACTGTCTTAAGATACGTGTTCTACCTGTGAACTCCAATCAGCTGCTTCTCCCCGCGTAACTTCCAACAAAACCCGAACCATGCCCCTATATCTGCGATAAACTCCTGATGCCTTTTCAGTATAGGATTCCAAAGAAAAAAAATGGAGAGGACAAGCTCACTACAGGAGAGGATTATGATTAAGTGGGAATGGGAAGACCCCAGAAGCCTGTCTACAGCAAAATCTCCACTCATCAGAATTCTTTCACAAAACTGTTATTAATCCGATTAAGAAAATTATTTTAATAGCTAAAGCTTACTATGATTTTGGCTAACTATAATCCCATGTTTCACTTCTCATTCTTTTCTAAAATACTTCAGTACTTAACATCTGCACCTCAATTTCCTAGAGAAATAAAGAGTATTTACCTTATGAGAGCAGTGAAGATTACATGAAATATGCAAAAAATACTTAGCAGCATTGGTATTTCTTTATCTATTTAGGCTGTGCCGTGCAGCATGCGGGATCTTATTAGTTCCCCAACCAGGAACTGAACCTGTTGCTCCTGCATCGGGAGCTCGCAGTCTTAACCACTGGACTGCCAGGGAAGTTCCACAGCATTGGTATTATTATTTTTTTTTGAATTTTACTTTATTTTTTTATACAGGAGGTTTTTATTAGTCATCAATTTTATACACATCAGTGTATACATGTCAATCCCAATCGCCCAATTCATCACACCACCATCCCCAACCCCACGTGGCTTTCCCCCCTTGGTGTCCGTACGTTTGTTCTCTATATCTGTGTCTCAACTTCTGCCCCACAAACCGGTTCATCTGTACCATTTTTCTAGGTTCCACATACATGCGTTAATATACTATATTTGTTTTTCTCTTTCTGACTTACTTCCCTCTGTATGACAGTCTCTAGATCCATCCACGTCTCAACAAATGACCCAATTTCATTCCTTTTCATGGCTGAGTAATACTCCACTGTATATATGTATCACAACTTCTTTATCCACTTGTCTATCGATGGACATTTACATTGCTTCCATGACCTGGTTATTGTAAATAGTGCTGAAATGAACACTGGGGTGCATATATCCTTTTGAATTATGGTGTTCTCGGGGTATATGCCCAGTAGTGGGATTGCTGGAACATATGGTAATTCTATTTTTAGTTTTTTGTTTTTTTGTTTTTGCGGTACGCAGGCCTCTCACTGTTGTGGCCTCTCCCATTGTGGAGCGCAGGATCTGGATGCGCAGGCTCAGCGGCAATGGCTCACAGGCCTAGCTGCTCTGCAGCATGTGGGATCTCACCAGACCGGGGCACGAACCCGTGTCCCCTGCATCGGCAGGCAGACTCTCAACCACTGCGCCACCCGGGAAGCCCTATTTTTAGTTTTTTAAGGAACCTCCATACTGTTCTCCATAGTGGCTGTATCAATTTACATTCCCACCAATAGTGCAAGAGGGTTCCCTTTGCTCCACACCCACTCCAGCATTTGTTGTTTGTAGATTTTCTGATGATGCCCATTCTAACTGGTGTGAGGTGATACCTCATTGTAGTTTTGATTTACATTTCTCTAATAATTAGTGATGTTGAGCAGCTTTTCATGTGCTTCTTGGCCATCTGTATGTCTTCTTTGGAGAAATGTCTATTTAGGTCTTCTGCCCATTTTTGGATTGGGTTGCTTGTTTTTTTAATGTTGAGCTGCATGAGCTGTTTATATATTTTGGAGATTAATCCTTTGTCTGCTGATTCGTTTGCAAATATTTTCTCCCATTCTGAGGGTTGTCTTTTTGTCTTGTCTATGGTTTCCTGTGCTGTGCAAAAGCTTTTAAGTTTCATTAGGTCCCATTTGTTTATTTTTGTTTTTATTTCCATTACTCTAGGAGGTGGATCAAAACAGATCTTGCTGTGATTTATGTCAAAGAGGGTCCTTCCTATGTTTTCCTCTAAGAGTTTTATAGTGCCCAGTCTTACATCGAGGTCTTTAATCCATTTTGAGTTTATTTTAGTGTATGGTGTTAGGGAGTGTTCTAATTTCATTCTTTTTCATGTAGCTGTCCAGTTTTCCCAGCACCACTTATTGAAGAGCCTGTCTTTTCTCCATTGTATATCCTTGCCTCCTTTGTCACAGATTAGTTGACCATAGGTGCATGGGTTCATCTCTGGGCTTTCTATCTTGTTCCACTGATCTATGTTTCTGTTTTTGTGCCAGTACCATATTGTCTTGATTACTGTAGCTTTGTAGTATAGACTGAAGTCAGGGAGTCTGATTCCTCCAGCTCCATTGTTTTCCCTCAAGACTGCTTTGGCTATGTGGGGTCTTTTGTGTCTCCATACAAATTTTAAGATTTTTCTCTTCTAGTTCTGTTAAAAAATGCCATTGGTAATTTGATAGGGATTGCACTGAATCTGTAGATTGCTTTGGGTAGTTTGGTCATTTTCACAATACTGATTCTTCCAATCCAAGGACATGGTATAGCTCTCCATCTGTCGGTATCATCTTTAATTTCTTTCATCCCTGTCTTATAGTTTTCTGCATACAGGTCTTTTGTCTCCCTAAGTAGGTTTATTCCTAGGTATTTTATTCTTTTTGTTGCAATGGTAAATGGGAGTGTTTCCTTAATCTTCCTTTCAGATTTTTCATCATTAGTGTATAGGAATGCAAGAGATTTCTGTGCACTGATTTTGTATCCTGCTACTCTACCAAATTCATTGATTAGCTCTAGTAGTTTTCTGGTGGCATCTTTAGGATTCTCTATGTACAGTATCATGTCATCTGCAAACAGTGACAGTTTTACTTCTTCTTTTCCAATTTGTATTCCTTTTATTTCTTTTTCTTCTCTGATTGTCATGGCTAGGACTTCCAAAACTATGTTGAATAATAGTGGTGAGAGTGGGCATCCTTGTCTTGTTCTGGATCGTAGAGGAAATGCTTTCAGTTTTTCACCATTGAGAATGATGTTTGCTGTGGGTTGGTCATATATGATCTTTATTATGTTGAGGTAGGTTCCCTCTATGCCCACTTTCTGGAGAGTTTTTATCATAAATGGGTGTTGAATTTTGTCAAAAGCTTTTTCTGCATCTGTTGAGATGATCCTATGGTTTTTATTCTTCAATTTGTTAATATGGTGTATCACATTGATTGATTTGCGTGTATTGAAGAATCCTTGCATCCGTGGGATAAATCCCACGTGATCATGGTGTATGATCCTTTTAATGTGTTGTTGGATTCTGTTTGCTAGTATTTTGTTGAGTATTTTTGCATCTATATTCATCAGTGATATTGGTCTGTAATTTTCTTTTTTTGTAGTATCTTTGTCTGGTTTTGGTATCAGGGTGATGGTGGCCTCATAGAATGAGTTTGGGAGTGTTCCTTCCTCTGCAATTTTTTGGAAGAGCTTGAGAAGGATGGGTGTTAGCTCTTCTCTAAATGTCTGATAGAATTCACCTGTGAAGCCATCTGGTCCTGGACTTTTGTTTCTTGGAAGATTTTTAATCACAGTTTCAATTTCATTACTTGTGATTGGTCTGTTCATATTTTCTATTTCTTCCTGGTTCAGTCTTGGAAGGTTATGCCTTTCCAAGAATTTGTCCATTTCTTCCAGGTTGTCCATTTTATAGGCATAGAGTTGCTTGTAGTAGTCTCTTAGGATGCTTTGTATTTCTGCGGTGTCTGTTGTAACTTCTCCTTTTTCATTTCTAATTTTATTGATTTGAGTCCTCTCCCTCTTTTTCTTGATAAGTCTGGCTAATGGTTTATCAATTTTTTTTATCTTTTCAAAGAACCAGCTTTTAGTTTTATTGATCTTTGCTATTGTTTTCTTTGTTTCTATTTCATTTATTTCTGCTCTGATCTTCATGATTTCTTCCTTCTGCTAACTTTGGGTTTTGTTTGTTCTTCTTTCTCTAGTTCCTTTAGGTGTAAGGTTATTTGTTATTCTGGTGTTCTCACAAGAGGGAGTGAAAGCACATCCTTCTACTCCGCCATCTTGGTTCAGTAGCCTCACTGCATTGGTATTTAATCAGTAGTGATCACTATAGAATATTTTCCTCCTTTACTCTGAACAATAAACATCATGAAATTATTTTTGAAACTTAGCATTT